>NC_137775.1:151221812-151821812 GCF_963455305.1 Plecotus auritus
CACACAAAACTGTTTGAGGAAATAAAATTTAAACAACAAAATTTCTGGAATTCTAAGAATTCTAAGATAACCTCTTTAAAAATGAGTCAGTTCATATTCAGAAGTTGTCTTATTTATTGCTGAGAAATGAATATTAAACAAAATCATTTCCATCTCCATTTTAGCACCTCACAGAATTGAGGTCAAGTTTTGGTTATCACATTGACAAGTCCTAAGCTAGAAACAAAAATGTATTAGTCAAATCTTCTCCATTTGTTTTCACTACTAGTATTTATAGAAGGGATTATGAATAATATGGGCATATTAGTTATCTAGGCTGACATATTTCAAAGAGCAACGTCTTAAAATAGTATGTGAAAGATAGACAGAAATGCTTCAAATTAAAAAATGTACACTAGCTGCAAAGGTGCTAAGATGGTTGGTTCCTTAATCAACCCCTGGTTTTAACTTAAGCAAATATATTGAAAGTATGACTGTAAGGCTAAGCTATATAAGCCTTTCTTCTTAATCTGCCTGCAGGCATTAATGCTCAGGTTTGAGATGGCATCCTTATTTGCTAAGTGCAAAGATGGTTACAAAAGAGCTTTTCTCACTTTGAGGATAAAAGCTAAAGTATTCTTTAATTTTGGTTACTGCCTGGCTCATCGCAGCACCATGATAGTTATTTGGCTCAAAACCAAAAACTAGCAATACAGTGCTTACATGTCTATGGATCAAAATTAGATGAAAAATTGCGGTTTTTCATCTCCAAAGCTATTTGCTGCACATTTTAAAACTCTCAAGATGCCTTTTGTAATATGTGATAACAGAGCCAACTGCAGCATCTGCCTGGAAAGAGATTACTTTAATTATGGACTCAATGTCCTATTTTCTGCAAGTGATCCCCAGAGACGGGCTTCCTGCCGGAGCAGAGGTGCAAGGATGCACGTTAAAGCCCACACGTTAACCACGAAGGGGTGGATAAAGGGACACAAGGACACCCGTAAACCGCCTTCATTCTCCTCGTCTGTAATGTGGTGGAAGAGTCTGTAGTGGTAGTTTTTAAAAATAATGATAGGTTTTTAATTATTCCAGCATCTGTTGTTATGGACTTCTGATAGTAAGGGCTAGATGAGTTTATAAAAGAGCCAACCCTTTGATAAGTCTGTATGGGAAACAGACTATATTAAAAAGGTTTGGTGAAACATCATTTTCTTCCAAACTGAAAAATGTATGTGCTTTATCAGTTACTTGCTATAATATTATTTAGAAAGTGTAGCTAAGTTATGTTCTTGTCAGTCTCAGTTCTGGATAACACAAGTGCCTCATTATTAGGAATTCATTTGCCATTCAGTATGAATTTCATTAGAACCAGTGCACATGTCTTGTGTATTTCCATGAAAGTTCCTTATAATTTAACATTGATTGAACATTATGAATGGGTACTTAAAGCAAAATGTTACCGTGTTCATATTAATTATAGAATTAGACTACTTGATGAATAGCTATTTTTGAGAATGAGTGAGTGGCTTTTCTTTTTGAAAGCACAGCACATACTCACATAGGATATTTGGGTTTTCATCTGGTTTCTCTAACAGTATAAGCATATTTTGCATTTTTCAAAAGATGGGGGATTATAGAATAGCAATCATGGGAATTAATTTTAAACATCAAAAGAGGAATTTAAGGGATTTGGCATGGAATCGTTCTGTGTGGGAGAGGGAAAGATGGAACAGAAAAATTTACCTACAATCACATTAGGTGAAAACATCAAGTCTTTTAAATATTATACCAACTATGACATTCATTATTTTCTGATGTTAAAGTGAAATGCTATTAATATTTTTATACTTTGTTAAAGAAATCTAAGTAAACATATCTTAGGGCATTATAGATGGTTGTATTTAACTTTAAAAATTAAAATAAACATTTGATACCTTTTGGACTTTCTAATTTATAATAAATGCCACATTGAAGAAATAAAAATGTGTATGTTGAAATGGGTAGTTTTACAAAGATTTTTGTGCTGTAAATCTTGTAAATGAACAATTGAACCTGTATTATCTATCTATCATCATAATTTATAAATTGAAGAATTAGTTTAGTGTTTATTTCTGTTTAAAGAACTTGGATATAAGGAATTAAAGCAATATGTATGGACTTAAGGGAAAACAGAGACTATTAGAAGAAACTGAGAGTATAAATAACTGTACTAAGTTATCAGAACAAGAAAAATAATTCCTGTTTTTTAATTTTATATTTTGCTCCTAAAACATAGGTTTCTTTGTCTCCTAAATTGGATCTTAGTTACGTTGTGCAATGGGATATCCCGTACAAATAAATAGCAAGGGGAGATTTATCAGTGGCTCACTTGGAGCAAGATGAGATGACCTCTTCAAAGTTCAAAGGGAATCAGAGTTTTCTCTTGAGGACTGTTTATTCTTGCATTTCAATTCCATATTGCACTTAGGTAACTCCTAAAAAGACTTTGAAAAAATACAAATTAATATTTTTCAATCCAAGAGTTATATTTGGAATGTATACTTTTTTTCTTGTGGCTTGTGTCAGACATTGTATTTCTGAGTTTGTTTTTTGTTAAAATGTCAAGATATTTTTAGCTTTCTATATTTCACTTTTGGGTCAGAATGCAAAATGCCTTAATTTGGATTTATAATTTAAAAGAATGACAGTAAACAAATATATGCCTCAAATAGGCATTTTTTTTTTACATTTAAACTTGACAGTAAATACTACTTTTTTTAAGTGTTTTAAAATAATTTTATTTTATGATTGTAAAAGCAATGCTTATTTATTGAAGAAAACATGCACACACATTCATAGTTGCACCCCCTATATGCGCATGTGCGCGCGCACACACACATACATGTTCTTATTATACCAGAAATAAGAATACTAAGTATCTTTTTTTTTTATTTTTTTGATAGCTTAGGTACAGTATATTGTTGTTTTTTTTTTTGTTTTTTTGTTTTTTTTTTTTTACCATTGGATTGTATACTTTATTTTTTTTAAATAAATCTTTATTGTTCAGATTATTAAAAATGTTCCTCTTTTTTCCCCCATAGCTCCCCTCCACCTGGTTCCCACTCCACCCTCTGCCCTTACCTCCCCCCCACTGTCTTCATCCATAGGTGTAAGCTTTTTGTCCAGTCTCTTCCCACACCCCCCCACCCCTTTCCCCCCAAGAATTGTCAGTCCACTCCCTTTCTATGCCCCTGATTCTATTATATTCACAAGTTTATTCTGTTCATCAGATTTTTTATTCACTTGATTTTTAGATTCACTTGTTGATAGACATGTATTTGTTGTTCATAATTTTTATCTTTACCTTTTTCTTCTTCTTCCTCTTCTTAAAGAATACCTTTCAGCATTTCATATAATGCTGGTTTGGTGGTGATGAACTCCTTTAGCTTTTTCTTATCTGTGAAGCTCTTTATCTGCCCTTCAGTTCTGAATGATAGCTTTGCTGGGTAGAGTAATCTTGGTTGTAGGTTCTTGCTATTCATCACTTTGAATATTTCTTGCCACTCCCGTCTGGCCTGCATAGTTTTTGTTGAGAAATCAGCTGACAATTGTATGGGTGCTCCCTTGTAGGTAATTAACTGTTTTTCTCCTGCTGCTTTTAATATTCTCTCTTTGTCTTTTGCTCTTGGCATTTTAATTATGATGTGTCTTGGTGTGGTCCTCTTTGGATTTCTTTGGTTTGGGGTTCTGTGCACTTCCTGGACTTGTAAGTCTATTTCTCTCACCAGGTGGGGGAAGTTTTTGGTCATTATTTCTTCAAATAGGTTTTCAGTATCTTGCTCCTTCTTCTTCTGGCACCCCCATAATTCTGATGTTGGTACGCTTGAGGTTGTCCCAGAGACTCCTTACACTATCTTCAAATTTTTGGATTCATTTTTCTTTTTGCTTTTCCAGTTGAGTGTTTTTTACTTCTTTGTATTTCAAATCATTGACTTGTTTCTTGCGGTCCTCTAGTCTGCTGTTAGATCTCTGTATAATATTTTTTATTTCAGTCAGTGTATGTTTAATTTCTAGTTGGTCCTTTTTCATATCCTCGAGGGTCTTGCTAAATTTATCAGCCTTTTCTAGAAAATTCTTGAAAAACCTTATAACCGTGGTTTTGAACTCTATATCCAGTCGTTTGCTTTCCTCCATTTCTTTCATTTGTGATCTGTTTCTTTGTCTCCACATTTTCTTTGCTTCCCTGAGTTGGTAGAGTAGCTTTGTGTGGTAGGTGTCCTATATGGCCCAGTGGCTCAGCCTCCCCAGTTACCTGAGGTGGACACTCTTGGTGCACCCCTTTGTGGACTGTGTGCTCAGCCTGGTTGTAGTTAAGTCTTTTTTTTTAAATATATTTTATTGATTTTTTACAGAGAGGAAGAGAGAGGGATAGAGAGTTAGAAACATCGATGAGAGAGAGACATCGATCAGCTGCCTCCTGCACGCCCCCTACTGGGGATGTGCTCGCAACCCAGGTACATGCCCTTGACCGGAATCGAACCCGGGACCCTTCAGTCCGCAGGCCGACGCTCTATCCACTGAGCCAAACCGGTTTTGGCTGTAGTTAAGTCTTGATTGTTGTTGGTATCAATGGGAGGAATTTACCTCCAGGCCAATTGGCTGTGAGGATCAGCTGTGTCTACACTGGGAGAACTTCTGTGCTGGAGACTCTCTTATGAGACAAGACTTGCAAAATTGCAAAAGCCTCTGGTGCTCAGCTTAGATGGGGCGGAGTCTCAGGGCGGAGCAGACAGCCTTGGCTTCCCGTCAGCCCTGTCCTATGAGGCCCCTGGGTCTCAGTGTCCCTCTGTAATCACTGCAGGCACCTCTGAGAGAAAGCCGCCCTTGAGTGTTGCCCGCTGCCAGACAGTCCAGTTTCTCCCTGAATGAGTCGGGGTTCCCAGAAACTCTCCTGGATCTGGAGTTCAGCGCAGTTGGGAGCTTCCATCTCCCTCCCGCTTTAGAAAGCCAGCCCTGCACTCAGCCGCCCATGCATTCAGCAGTCAGTCCTCTCTGCACGTGCCGTGCCTCTGGACCTCTGCCTTCCGCAACTCCCGAGTCTCAGTGTGCTTTCTTTTTCCTGACAGTCCAGATTCCCCCTGAATGAATCTGGTTTCCCACACTCTCGCCCGGGACTGGAGTTCAGTGCAGTCAGGAGCTTCCTTCTCCCTCCCGCTTTAGAAAGCCAGCCGCACACTCAGCCACTCGTGCACATAGCCGCCCATCCTCTCGGCGTGCGCATCTCCATACCTCAGCCTTTTGCAGCTCCTCTGAGTCTCAATGTGCTTTCCTCTTTTCTTCTAGTTGTAGAATTTCCACTCAGCCAGCTTTCCTGTGGTTCTAGATGGTGTCCGTTTTGTCTTTTAGTTGTAGTTTTGATATTGTTGTGCGAGGCAGCAGTTTAGATGTTTACCTATGCCGCCATCTTGGTTTTTCCTCAGTACTAAGGATCTTGGAGTATATTTATCCAGATGTATGAATATAGAGTGGGGCAAAAGTAGGTTTACAGTTGTGAGTATGCAAAAACAGTTATTGTGTTATTATTTATTAATTATTGTAATTTTTTCCGTACAAATAACTATAAACCTACTTTTGCCTCACCCTGTTGGTTCAGTTTTATTTTTTATAAAATTGGGGTTCTACCATGAATTCAATGTTCTAGCCTAGCTTTTTAAAACCTAACATTACATTATAAATATTAATACATACCCATCTACAATATCATCTGGATAGTATTCTATTCTGTGGCTATACTATAATGTATTTAATCAGTTCCTTATTTTTGGACATTTTGTTTGTTTCTAAAGTTCACTGTTGTAACAGCTTTGATAAACAACTTTATAGCTAATGATCTTTGCATAGTCCTAATTATGAAAATATGTTATTGTCATAGTAGAGTTAATTAGGAAGTCAACCTGATTAAAATGAAAAGCTAAGCTATGAAGTCAACCTTATTAAAATAAAGTCATATTATAATTTTTGTGCTAAGGCCAGCATCACAAAGACTAATGATAGTTAACTTTTCAACTTTTAACAGTAATAGTCCTATAAAGTGATGTTGGATAGTTGTTCACAGGTTAAGATAAATGCCAGTTTCCTTGTTATTGTTCTCATTACCTAGTCATCACTTTAAGAAAACATTGTCTTTCCCTTTACAATAATTTTTGTTGGTTGTTAAGTTGTTCTATTTTGAAATTTCAATACATTTCTTTTATTAGGCAAACCAATTCAATGGAAAAGCAACACATTCTGTCCCTTTTCCAAAGCTCCCTGGAATACGTAGCCTTGCAACTAACTAACACGTAATGAGTGAACCTCTTAGTCTATGTTTATGCTTTTTCAAAAAATCATTGTTATTTCATATGTGTAATTTGAATGTGACATTCTCATTTTATATTTGTAAGGAAAACAGAGAGAATGTAAATTTCACCAGTAAATGTAAGTTAGTTTATTATATTATGAAGAGATTCACTTTCAGAATTCTTATTTAATGACTATAGGTCTTTAAAATTATCACAAACTAGAGGCCCGGTGCACGAATTCATGCATGAATAGGGTCTGGCCAGCCCCCACCATGGGGGCTGATCGGGCCAGCCCGGTGAGGGAGAGGGGATGTGGGAGGTTGGCCAGCTGGCCCTGTCCCCGATCGGGGTGGGCCGGCTTGGGGGAGGGGCTGCCCCCCGATCAGGCCAGTTGGTTAGCTGCAGTGCACATCATAGTGACTGGTTGTTCTGGTCATTCTGGCATTCCGGTCACTTGGCTTTTATTTATATACACTAGAGGCCTGGTGCACGAAATTAATGCACTGGGGGGGGAGGGGTTCCTCAGCCTGTCCTGTGCCTTCTCAAAGTCCAGGACCCCTTGCTCCTTACTGCCTACCTGCTCACTCCTAACTGCTCGGCTCACTGCTCCTTAGTGGCAGGCTCCTTACCACTTGGCTCGCTGCTCGTTAGTGCTGCCGCGGAGGTGGGAGAGGCTCCCGCCACCACTGCTGCACTTGCCAGCCATGAGCCTGGCTTCTGGCTAAGTGGCGCTTCCCCTATGGGAGCATACTGACCACCAGGGGGCAGCTCCTGAATTGAGTGTCTGCCCCTGGTGGTCAGTGCGCATCATAGCAACTGGTCTTTCTGGTCGTTTCGCTGTAACGGTTCCTTAGGCTTTTATTATATAGATGATGACATCCACATTTTTCTATTAATACTGTTTTCTTAAAACATTATCATTTTCTGTCCTTTATTTCATATTCTATTTAGTCTATACTGGGAAAGTAAATTCTGAACATAAATATCCTTGATTTTTTTCCAAAGGAAATCCTACAGACTAATTCTTAGATCACATGGCTTATTACACACACAAATGTGAGCATGATAATATTGACCGTTTTAACCATGTAGAAGAATCTTTAAACTAATGTCTTTTTCACCTGGGTAAAAAGTATTTTTCACTTTTACCTCTGCCTTTACTATATTAAAAGCAGGTCATGACCTCAAATAGAGAGGGATGGCTACACATTTAGAATCTTGGCCTGCTGCTTTGAATATTTGTCTGCCCTTGGTCTCAACTCATTGATTTATAAATCACCTAGAAGAGAATTCACAGTGAAATATTCGAGTTTATGGTTAATACTACTAGATTTTTCCAAAGGAGTGAAATGCTAACTAGATGTAAGTAAGTAGTAGGATGATCTTATAAAAAGGAATGAGCAGAAGAGTGGCAAAATCAGCATCAATATGTAGACAAATTTAAAGAAATGTAAATAAGGGAAAATAGCTTGAGCTGTTATTTACAAAATAATGATCTATGAGTTAGTTATCAGTTCTATTCTAAGAGGAAGACTCAAGGAGCAATTATGGACTGTATCTTGAAGAAATAAAAAAGTGTTATTGTGGCTTACATGAGCCCCCCAAATTCTGAGAAGCCTCTCAAGGGCTTGGAAAGAGAAGAGATGATGATGGTCTCACAGGCAACAATCCCTACAATAGTGTTTGCAATGTTAGATAAAATTATTTTTGGTGGAGGTTATAGTATGTCAATGCTAAAGGAAAGATCTTGGAAGAAAATGTGTGTGTGTGTGTGTGTGTGTGTGTGTGTGTGTGTGTGTGTGTGTGTTCCCAGAGAAAGTACCTCTGAATACCACTATAAATCATTTTTTTTGGAGGGGAAGATAACTTACTGCATATGATCTTTTTATATTTTTAAGTAAATTAAAAGATGATTTATATTTTCTTGATTTTTTTAATGTAATGACACCTATCTTGAAAGCTATAGCCCCTGTTTGCTAATTCTATATTGAAGAAATGAAGATGAAAATTCAGAGCAATAGAAGCCTTTTTTTAGAGGACTTGACATATTAACAACTTAAATGACATTTATACATAACTTTTCAGCATAGCAACATTAGGGATGAGCATGGACTTGTATAAAAAGTATCTGTAAAAAAATGCTGTTTTCTCTTGGAGATTTTCAAAGTAACCTACTTCAGTATGCCAATTTAAAGAAGTCTTTGGGTTTATACACTTGACTTACAAAGGGATTACCAAAACTGAGATTACTATATCCCAGTTTTTGCATCTATTTCAGTTCAAAAATATGACTTCCACAACCCATAATGCTAATCCACAGGAGTTTTATTTTTAAGTGTAAAATTGTCAAAATGTCCAATAACAGTATTTGACCAAGAAGTATGAGTCGCTGGCAAATCAAATGTTTAATAAAATTGGAGTAAATATAATAATGATATATGTTTAAACTTTCATAGATAATTACGTTTCACTTGATACCTCGAGTCAAACTCATGATTTTACTTTAAATTTGAGGAAAATTACATCTACCCAACTGCTAGTCTTAGAAACTTCAACACATGGGTAAAGATTTGTTTTGTTTCCCTAGAAAGAGTGAAAATTTTGTATGTCATCATGAAATGTGTAAAGCTTTCCAAGGTCAAATATTAACCAAAATATGATATGAGAGTTTAATCTCTCAAATATTTGAAAATGGGAAATTTTCTATAGCAAAATCAACTCAGAAATAACTCTATAATAGTATTTGTCTGCATTTCTAAAAATTCAATTACTTTCATGAACAAATCTTTTCAACATATTAAGTTGCTTAATATATAACCATTGGACAGCTGAAAATCAATAATGGAAAATAACACAGAAAGATCCCAACATATATTATGTATTTTATCGTACAGATTGCTTATGTTTTCTCTGCACTTCCATCCCTAATTGCCTTTGCAACTAGCCATTCCTATGGACAGTCAAAGATGTATAAATTAACTTGGATAATGCTACCTTTTTGGAAACATTGTCAAGTAGGTGTATTGATATGAGCAAAGTTTTATTAGCATAGCATAACTTTAAGTTCTAAAGGTAGCTAGAAAAAATCCAATCTTTCATTTTAAAGATGAAGAAGCCCAGACTCAGAGAGGTTAATTCAGTCTTTCTGACCTAGATGGTGGCAGCGCACTGTAGAACCCAAGTCTACTTCTCTCTTCACCATGCTACAGGTCCTTCAGCTCATTGGTCTTCTGGGCCCTCAGAGGGCATTGCTGGCTGAGTTCCAATATTCTGTTCTCTCTGTTTTCTTCACATGTTAAAACTGCAGCAAAGACAGTTAACCATTACATGTAAATACCACAATACTGACCCTTGATTTCTGATGAATATGGGGATATTTTATTTGGATTTATTAAGCTACGTGGACTTATATTCTGGGTTTTCTAGAAAGGCTCAAGTTCAGGTAACTGTATTCTTTTCCATAAGGTCATTTGTTAACTGTATAGAACTAACTAATAAATACACAAAATTTAATCTTCATTTGTTTATAAGTCAATCGGGACAAATTTCCAAATCAGAAAAAGCTTTAGTGTCTTTTGGTATGCTATCTACTACGCTAGGTGTCTTACCTTATTATTCTTATTTAATCTCACAAAAATCTTATGAAATAAGCAATATTATTACCCATTTCACAGATGAAGAATCAGAGACTTGGCACTTAAATAGCATGTTTGTTACACAGCTAGTTCATATAGCTAGAAGAGGCAGCACTACGGCTCAGATTTAGCCTGGATCAATTTGGGTTCTTAATGCTTTTCTGATAACCACACAAAATTGATTATCACTATATGTAAAGGTAGAACAAGAAAACAAGAAAAAAAAGGAACTCTTAATTAAAAATAGTATAGTTTACTTATATGGAAATAGGGATCAGTAATTACTGGTTTGAGTGTTAAGAAAAAGCACTATTGGGGGGGCAAGAGAAATTAAAAATTTTAAATAAAAGAAAAATAAATGGTTTTTGGATCCATTGAAGAAGTCAAAACTGGCATGTTACAGTAGAAAAATAGAGAAAAGGAAGATGAGGAAAATATATAGAACAGAGATCTCCAAGCCTTCTTTCTTTTCCCAGAGGCCTTCTTCCGGATACATTATTTGTACTCCAAGTTTAGGATTTTCTTACTGGGCTCACAGCATAAGCTTCAGATCTTTGGAATCTGGAAAATTTGCTTATGTGAAAAATTCGATTTTCCAACTATATTCGAACAATGAAGCATATTTGTGTGTGTGTGTGTGTGTGTGTGTGTACATTGACTTTTAAAAATAATATGTATCTTTCCCTTAAAATAAGTCAAGACAAAGGTAGCAAGATTGACTTGTTAAAGTTCTGATGTCATTGTCTTTCTGCCTCAGTTCTCCATCTGACGATATTTACTTTTATTTAGAAGAAAATGATAAAGTGTATGCCTTCTTGATATTCCTGGGTGCCAGTAACCTAAAGAAACAAAGTATTGTTTCTGGTCTCTTATCTTTTCTCAATCCCCATGCAGTTTTACTGAGAAACTTCAAATTGATAGGGATGTGGTTGTTACCACATAATAGGTAACGAAACAAAACAACAATGACAACAACAAAAAACTGATCACATGATCATAGAGGATAACTGGTCATGTATGTTGCAAGAAAACAGGTTTCCAGTGACCTTCCAGGGAGACTAATGTCACATCTACTTTAACATCTTCATTATTGACCTAAAACAAGGGAAAACAGCAAGTTAATTGAATTCTCAGATGATGCTAAGTGGAGAGGCGTTTGTTACTTAACACCAGCTAGGAACAAGACAAATTCAAAAGGTCCCTAGAGAGACAGGAAATAATGACAGGAAAATGGAAGCTTAAAAATGCAAGTAAATTTACCTACAGAGGAAATAATTTGAAACATTGATATTAGATAAGCTGGAATTAGAATGCAATAATGATAAAAGAATCTTTGAGGTGATATTAAGCAGAAAATGAGTTATAAGCTGGAAACATAATATAGTTAACATGCTACTGTATTTAGGACTCTTGTATGCAGATTCTGCATAAAGGATCAGATAAAGACTCTTTGCTGATGAGACCTCATTTTGAGTTCCTTGATTACAAATTACAAAGCAGTAAGAAAAAAAGATTAGTCTTTGTCATAGGTATGCAAATACCCTACAGCCCAGGAAAATTCAGTGCTAACCAGGTACAAGCTACAATAATAAAAGGCCCCCTTTCCCTCAAAATATGTCCCTTACCTGTGTGAAGCACAGTGCATGAGGTTCTTATCTTTAGAGTCACCACTTTCCGTGAGATTGCTATTCCAACTGTGACCATTACATTGCCCGTTGATTACTTGTGAAGAGTAGATCTGGAAATGCATTTATTTGAAAGACTTTAGCAGCCGTGTGGCAGAGGCAGGACTCTGAGTGGAGCAGGCAGGACAGATGAATGTGTGGCATGGGATCTGCACAAGGGTCAGAAGGGCCAGGTGGGGCCAGATGGTGTCACCCTGGGCAGCTTGAGGGACTCATTTCTGAGGGCCTGGGGAGACAGGGCAGTTAGGGAACACTCACTAGGCAGTAACTGATTGAGAAGAAGGAGGTTAGTGAAAGGCACTTGAACTCAGATGTTTTCTGATTCACATAAGAAAGCAGTGTCTGTGGCCACAGCTGCCAATTTCCTACTGGTCCTGTGGCTGTAACAAGACAAAACCATTGGAATAACCAGCCTTATTCTCACCAGTTTATTCTTTACAGGAATGCTGTTAGCTTATTTAAGGGCTTATGGTAGTACCATTATATCACTCACTGGATAAGTTCATAAAAAAAATCTTTTAGAATTAATACCTGATATATGTTTCCTCTAGATGGGAGAAGTTTGGAAGTCAATTTTTTTACCCCCCAAAAAAAAAAAAATCTATGTTAGTTTATGTTTGCCAAGGGGAATCCACAATGAATTAATTCTGCTCAATGAATTTTTGCTCTTATAAAATTGTCTTAATGCCAAACATAGCCTGTTTTGAATATTGTACCAGAGGCATTTATTTACAATCTGGTACATATGTAGTTTGAGCTTCTTAGCATAACTTACCGTGAATTAATGACTTGTTATTTATTGCTCAGCCACTCTGCAGAAGTGATTTATAGGTTCGTGCTATGCACTGGCGGTTACTTTGCAGTCTCTGTGCTGGCTGTCTCATCAATATCATTAAATGAATTCACAGTGACACAGCTCTGCTACTGTAGTTTTTGATATGAAGGATAACCGAACATAAATCAGCACTTATGTTTAATTCATGAGATGTACCAATCTCTCATGTAGGCGTGAGTTAGGTTAGGGGATGTCACAGATGTGTTTTACAGTACCTCTTATGATTAAACCCAGGCCCTCCTGTATGACTCTGTGCACCAGGTAAAAATAATAGGTTGCTCTGTACTATGCCGTTTTTCAGATAAAAGCAATTTATTTTTATTTAAGTATGATTGGTTTCTATTGTTGCCCACAAGTGGGATATATTTTAGAAAGTAACACTGAGAGAGGTATAATGAAAGAAGAGTTACTTCAAGCTTGTAATTCTGGTATATTCTTTAAGTAGTAAAATATGAATGAATAACTATAATTTATTTAAAAATACTTTTTGCTACAATTTCTAAAAATAGAGTAATTGAACATTCATGCTGAGTCAAAATAGTTTACTCATTTGTAATAATAACTGTAAAAATAACTAACTATGGGAGAATGGGCCTGGTTATCTTTCTTTTTTAGTCCAGATCAAGAAAAGAAAGATATAGCTTAATACAGTGGTCGGCAAACTGCGGCATTTGCCGCTCTGTTGACTAATGAGTTTGCCGACCACTGGGATAGGGGCTTAATCACAAGGAACAACAACAGCCTGTAATTATTGGAATCGAGAGTTTAGGTCAGTGGTCGGCAAACTCATTAGTCAACAGAGCGGCAAACCGCGGCTTGCGAGCTGCATGTGGCTCGCGAGCCGCCGTTTGCTGACCACTGACTTAATACATAGCAAGGATAGTCAGTCCCTTGCTTGTTTGGAAGCAAAATAATATTTTTTTTAAAAAAAGAAATCATGATATATTTATGTCAGTTTTCTAAAGACTGGGGGAGGGGGGAGACAAAAATGAACACTCCTAGTGTCCTGAGAATCTTATTGGCATTGTCTTTGCCACAATGCCCAATATTTCTTCTTTGAACCAGACCCTGTGAGTGCACTGTAATCCATGCAGAAGATGTGATCTTTCCTCCTGGAGAGAAGAGTAATCTGGCTCCGGCAGTGCTGCGACCAGGGGCGCTGGGATAATGGTGAGGTTGCCAGGTTGTCGAGCTCCATCACCGGCCCCCTGTGTAGCCCTGTGATCGGCTCTGCTGACTGTCACAAAGAAAGAATGTGACATGTTTTCTGCCAAAGAAAATAATTCCAACATATGCACGAAACTGACACAAATGTCTTCTCCTCCTTCCTCTGGTTCCAGTTGATTAGACCTAGCTTGAGGTCATGATGATTTTAAGACCTACTTATTTAGGTCTTGCTCTGAAAAGAAGATGGATGAGCGGTTGCTTTCAATGCCCAAGTGACAAAAGGATGAGAGGAAATGACATTACTTAGCAGTGTAATAAGTAATTGATTTCATAATGCTTGGGGCAAAGGGCAGAGTAAATGTACACATGAGCACAGAGGAGTCCCTGGGCATGTCAGCAGAGGAGAAAGAAAGTAAGCACACGAGTGCTGGGGAATAGGGTGCCTCGGAGGGGAAAAATCACTAAAAAAGGGTGGTTAGTAACATCAGCATAATTGAATGGCCCCTTTTGGTGTGAATTGTGAGATTAAAAATTTATAAAAGTAGAGAATTTCTGTAAACAATATCAACCAGAAAATCTGCTTCCTGGAATTTCTGTCATTTAGGAATGGGTTTCATTACACACAAGAAAAATCCTGAGTTTTAGTGGCTTAGAAAAATACAGATTTGTTTTTGCTCACCCAAGAAGTCATTGACGTCACATATCCCCTATTGTGTGGGAGTTTCTGCTGTTCGTGGTCACAACAGGGATTCTGTTCTAGATGATTCTTTCAGAATTTTTCTTATTTTTACATAACAGGCCAGTTCTTGGCTTTTCCATTTTAGGCATTATATCTTGACTTTCCACAGGGGAAGACTAAGTTGTTGTTTTGTGATTTGGGTTGGGTCAGTATTCACAGTTTATCATATTGATTATGTAAAACCATTCACAGCTGACTCAGATACTGCACCATAATTTCTTTTCCTTTCCATACTAAGTTTTTGTTTTCCCTGGAATTAATAATTTCCTTGCTTTTTCACTTGCTTTCTGTTCTAAGTATTTGTTTCTCCCCTAGTTGTGTAACCCTTCTTTCAACACATTCAGACCCATTAAGTTTTCCATCAGTTTAAATGTTTTGTAGCAATCTTTCCCGGAGCCTCTGTCCTGTTCTAATCTGGACCGGCTGCTCTTTGGTCCAGCTGCCCAGCTGGTGCGATCTCCCTCTCCCTCACCCTTGCTTTGCTGCTCCAGCTTTCTTTATTTTACATGTTCCTCTTTCTTGGTATTTCCCTGAACCCCGCCTCCACTTTTGTCATCTTTGTTGTTATTTGGAAGAGAGCATCCTCGAATAATTTCCCCAAGTAGAAAAAAAGTTTTGAGTCTTTGTTAGTCTGAAAATGTCTTAATTCTACCCTCTTGATAGATAGATTGATTGTGTATAAGAATTTTAAGTTGGAAATGTTTCCCTCACAATCAGAAGGCTCCAGTACCTTCCCAGTGCCTTCTAGCCCCCAGTATAGCCTGAGAAGACCAAGGCTATTCTCATGCTTGACCCTTTCCAGGAAAACTTTTGTTATTTACAAATTTGTAGGACTTGTGGAATTTCATGATGATAATGCATTGTTTTGTGATAGAACCTCAGGGGGCTCTTCCACCGGCAACTTGTATTCTGAAGGTCCAGGGAATTTTATTGAATTATGTCACTGAGGATGTATTCCATTCCCATGCCCATTTTCTCTATTCTCTTTCTGGAATGCCTCTATCATGTCATTAAACATTCTGGACAGGTCCTCTAGTTTTCTATTTTCTTTTCTTTTTTGCTTCTATTTTCTATTTTTTTGCCTTTTGGCTCTACCTCCTGAGGGATTTCCTCAGCTTTATCTTCCAAATCTTTCATTGGTCTTTCAGCTCTGCTATTATATTTTAAATTTCCAATACATTTTTCGTTTTTCCTTTGAATAATTTCTATTTTTTTAAATCCTCACCTGAGGATATTTTTTCCATTGATTTTTAGAGAGTGGAAAAGAGAGAGAAAGACAGAAAGAAATATCGATGTGAGAGAAACACATCTATTGGTTACCTCCTGCACGCTCCCCGACCAGGGCCCAGGCCTTGGAGGAGCCCGCAACCGAGGTTCATGCTCTTGACCAGAACTGAACACGGGATCCTTTTCTTTGTACCCATGTGTAAACTCCATTTCCTTTTATATTTTTCCTTCCTATTCATTTCGTCTCTTTTTCAGAATAGAGAATTCCTCAAAAGTCCCTTGATCTTTGGCTGTAGGGCCCTACAAAATTACCTAGAAGTTCTGTAGGGTTAGTGTAGGGGGTGATGAGAGAGTTCAGTAGTAGTTATCTTTACCTTAAATTGATCTGGCTTGGATAATTCCCTGATTCTCAGATTTGGGGATCTTTAGATATTTCCCTTAGTCAGGTCAGAGTTTCCAAAAAGGATGTTCAAATCACTTAAGGGAGGGTATTCACCTAGTTTTGAGTCCTAGAAGAGAAAGAAAGCATGGGGAGAGGGGAGAGAGTAACTGAGTATGTAAACTTTCATTTATCCCTATTTTCAGCATAGTGCCCTGCCCACAAATGTGTCTGGTACCTCTGAAGAATAAACCTCCAATCTTGTTGGTGTGATGAGGCCCTGTGATGAACTGCATAGAAGTGAAGAAAGCTTCTTAAATAGACTTCAACAAAGAGTCTCTGTTTTCAATCTCATCTCCCTAACTTCAGAAAACACCTAGCACTAGTAATTTCTGCATCTCTTTGAGCTCACTCCACTGCTGACTCAGGATCCAGTGTTTTGGTGTGTTCTTGGTTACTTGCAACTCATGCTTCCACTTTCCAGTTTCCCAAAATTTGATGTTGTCATCTGTCCTGTTTCTGTGGATCTTTTGGTTTAGCCTTTTTAAAGACCCTTTACTGTCTTTTAGTGAGGTTTCAGGAGGGAGTAGCAGTTGTTCGCATCCAGTCCCCCATCTTTAAAACCTGGCAACCTCTCAGTTACCAATTAGAACTCATCTCAGATATTGCCTCTCTGTCTCCCCATTCAGATTAGGAGTCCTTTTTTGTGCTGCCATTGCACTTACCTCATTCCGTTATAATTATTATTTCATGAGTCTCTCTTTGTTAGTCTGTGAAGTCATTCACTTGAAAGCTGTGTATTATTTGTCTTACTATCTCCAGCTCTTGCAAGAAGCCCGTAACATAATAGGTGCCAGGAAATACTTGTTAAGTGAATGAATGAGCATGGATTTTAGGATCATGAAGAAGAGATACTTTTCCTGATATAGCCTATCCTGAAGAAATTATACTGATTTAGGATTTAGTTGCAGTGCTACTTGATTTTTAAAGCCAAGAAAAAAGATAAATTGGACTTGGGTTTGTTTGGTTGGTTTTGAAAAGAGATAATTCATTTTTCAGGTTCTCTGGATGGTTATTCAATTCATGTTTGTTTTTGTCCTTTTTGTAGAATGTGAAAGAGGTAAATTATATTTTATGATTGTCTATAAGAAACTACTTACAGGGAGCTCTATTCCCCCTTAATACCAAGGATTATGACTTTAACAGTGGACTAAACTGAAGTCCCCTCCTTCTTCTCTCCACTATAATAGATTCCCCAGTTATCCAGCACTTATTTCAGATGCTAGTGAAATGTTTGATTCTCTCTTCTGAATATATATTGTAGTATTATGTCCTCCTCACCTGAAAAATTAAGCATGGCATTATTTAAAATTTTTTAAATGCGTACTATATTTTTCCTTACCAACAGATAGACCATTTTTTTTCAAGATGGATAAAAATTCCTTGTAGATGTAAAACCTTGATTTCTCCTTTCTAAGCAACTCAAAATCCACATGTTCTCTTCTACATATTTTCTCTTTAGAGCTGAAAAAATGTTTTATAAACCATAGTGGGTCAGTGTTTATTCCCATGGACTAGCTGATGAGGAAGGCCCTTGGGAAAGCATTCATTGTCCCTTCTAGCCTCTCCTTGCTTAGCCAACATTTTTCTAGACACCACTGTGACCATACCCGCATGTCCCTTAAGTAAAAGTCAACCATTTGGGCTAACTCTTCATTTTAAAGGTGTCTGTGTGACGAATTATAGCACACTTTGATAAACTGAAAGAGCCTGTGACCCAGGAAAATGTGAATAATCGTCAACCCCCTCACCCCCAAGATTTAGCCATCATCAGATCAATAACTAATTGAGAACCCTTAGGTTAAAATCCAAATAGCTGGAAGTTGGCAGGCATTTGCAGGAGGACTTACATTTATACCCACTCCTTCCTCGGTAACACATACTCTGGCACATTGTTTTAAATAGTTAGATCAGAGGAATAGAACATTGAAAATGAGGGCAGAATTTAAATATTGATGAAAGTCTTACAAAAGCTGGCAACATATACAATTGCCCTTTGTATGCTTTTACCTGTGTAGGTGCTTACACATATGTATTCACATGCCATGCATATTCATATATCTAGAGTTGGATAAAAAGCATTGACTATCAGGAAATCAGATTTTTATTCTCTCCATGTAGTGATTCTTCTACAGCTTACAACACAGTTTCATATCTGTTGTCTTATTTGATCCTCATGTCAACCTATGAGCTAGGCAGACCAGCTATTGTTCCCATTTCACAGATAAAGAATGGAGCTTGGAGGCAAGTTGTACTACTTGCTCAGCTTCATTCACCCAGACCGTGTAGTGGCAAAACTGAGAGTAGAGGCTAATTGTCTTTCTTTAGACCTTGAATTATTTCTTGACTGTGAGATGTTTTGTTTTTTGTTTTTTTACTAACCTGAAGGAAGATGCATTAGATATATGGTTGGCACTTTTAAATTATTTCATCAAAACCAAGTCCCTGCTAGATTTGCTGATCAGCAACAATTGCACATCATTTATCCATGATCATTTATTTGTTCCCCAACTTAAAAAATATCTTGGCTGGATGTGATAGGTAGAAAAGGAAGGAGAGAAAAACATCATGAAAAGCCACCCCACATTAAATAACTTGAGAAATCTGTTTTCTAACTCATTTTTGTAACTAATATTTAAGATTTAGGAGTTTTGTTTGTTAGCAAGAAATAACCTATTACTACTTTCTACATTAATTCTTAGTGATATCATACGTTAGTTCATTAGATCTATCTAAAAGATTTGTTTTGCATTCCTTATAAATAATTTGTGGGCGCACAGACATTGCAGAATCAGGCTTCGTATTACTACACATTATTTATGACCATATTCTTCAAATATATTCTAACCTGGAAATTGTGTGTAGATTTCACATTTACATAGCTAATATATGCATTGTCTCTGCCACACAGTAAGAAATGCTTACCTGACAGGCTGTGACCCGCATAGTGTAACAGGCACTATTCCTAATTTGTCAAAGATTCAGAGCATAAGTTATGGTTTTCTTTTCAGACTACTTACTATTCAGTGCCATTCTCTTTGAAATAGAAAAGATATCCAGCAACTTCAGATGAAATTTGAGATTTCTCCTCATTCATGTTTTGGCTTTGTTATCAATCAGGATGGTTAAGCTGGACATAATTTAGAATAATTCTCATATGTCCTTGAAATAACCTTTCTCTTAACCCCAAACTGAATCAAATAATTCTTATTATATGTTCTTGAAATAACCTTTTTCTTAACCCAAAACTTTTGTAAAATTGTCAATAAACAAATACAAGTCTCAAAGGTAATATATGAACCCTTTAAAAATATTCCTACTATTGGAAATGTCTCCCCGTACAAAAAGGGGACATAAATGGGTGTGTGTGATAGACTTTCTCCCTCGGCAGGAGTGAAGCTCATTATGTGATGGAGATCCCCTTTCCGATTACACATTATTTGAAGATCTTAAACACAGAACTCAGAGATTCTCAGTGGTTTTCAGAGCCTTGAGATATTTTTGGGTGCAATTTTCATCCTTTATAAATTTGTTCACCTTTTAAAATAGCTAATGAACCCCAATTTCTAAAGCATTTTCTGTAACTGCATCTGTTGCTAGGAGAGGAGCAGAAGAAAAAAAATGACAGCATCCTAAGTTCTATAACCTTGACAGTTCCTGTTGTCCTGGAAATGTAAGACTCAAGGTTGTCATCAAGTCTCATACAGATCTTCACCCATTAAAATGAGCAGAAGTGCCTGGGAATTTTTATATGTCTCTAAGTTTCTTCCAGCCTTAGAAGCCAGATATCGAGCTGCAATCTCTAAGCAATTTGAAAGCAAGGCTTCGGTATCTATTCCCCATAGAACATAGCATGAAACTTTTTACTTAGAGGGTGCCAAACAGTATTCCTTGAACCAACCATGGGAATGGTAGGCAAAATCATGGACTTAGTCTTATAAATTTTCAATTATCATCACTATCATCAGGTCTTTTATTATATAACTCGAGGCCCAATGCATGGATTCGGGCACCGGTGGGGTTCCTCAGTCTGGCTGTGCCCTCTCACATGCAGGACCCATCAGGGGATGTCAAAGAGCCGGTTTCAGCCTGATCCCCACAGGCCAGGCCAAGGGACCCCACCGGTGCACGAATCTGTGCACTGGGCCTCTAGTATGCATATAAGATCTTTGATTAATCTCTTTCCGTCCTTCCCCCTGCTCCCTTCCCTCCTAGATTCATAAGTCTGTTCCATGTTTCCATGCCTGTGGTTTCCACTCCTGTGTTGAGCATCTGCCCTCTGGTGGTCAGTGTGCGTCATAGCTATCGGCCAGTTGGCCAGTTGGCCGGTTGGCCAGTCGCTTAGGCTTTTATATATATAGATACTGTGTTAATTACCTGATCCACCAACCTCTAAGAGTTTATTACATAAAGAAAGAACATTAAGTATATTAATGAAGAAACATTAAGTGAAGGTGTGAATTAAATAAGAAAGAGTTAATATGTATTTAAAAGTGCTAGATGTATTAAAGTGTTTTAATCATCATTGTGAGTACATTGGTATGAACAAAAGATAAATGCCTTTATTGAAATGGCAGGTGAAAAACAATAATTGGGAATGTGTTTATAAAATATGAGTTTGAGTAGGAATGAAGATGGAGTATTTTAGTACTGCAATCATAAAGCTGGGAAGTATTTTAGGGGAAAAGTGAGCTTATTCTTGACTCAAGATAGGCTCAAAACTTTGGTTTTTATTTACCTACTAGAGGCCCGGTGGACGAAATTCATGCACAAGAGTGTGTGTCCCTCATCCCAGCCTGCACCCTCTCCAATCTGGGGCCCCTTGAGGGATGTCCGACTGCCCGTTTAGAGGCCCAATGCATGGATTCGATCCCTATTGGGATCGGGCCTAAACGGGCAGTCGGACATCCCTCTCACAATCCAAGACTGCTGGCTCCCAACTGCTCGCCTGCTTGCCTTCCTGATTGCCCCAGACCACTTCTGCCTGCCAGCATGATCACCCCCTAACCACTCCCCTGCCAGCCTGATTGATGCCTAACTGTTCCCCTGCCAGCCTGATTGCTCCTCACTGCCCTCCCCTGCAGGCCTGGTCACCCCTAACTACCCTCCCCTGCAGGCCTGGTCCCTCCCAACTGCCCTAACCTGCTGGCCTGATCGCCCATAACTGCCCTCCCTTGCATACCTGGTCCCACCCAACTGCCCTCCCCTGCTGGCCATCTTGTGGCGGCCATCTTGTGGTGGCCATTTTGTGTCCACATGGGGGCAGCCATCTTGTGTGTTGGAGTGATGGTCAATTTGCATATTACTCTTTTATTAGATAGGATAGAGGCCTGGTGCACGGGTGGGGCCCAGCTGGTTTGCCCTGAAGGGTGTCCCGGATCAGGGTGGGGGTTCCCTTGGGGTGTGGGGCTGCCTGGGCGAGGGGCCTGCGGTGGTTTGCAGGTCGGCCATGCCCCCCCGGTGACCCAAGCAGAGGCCCTGGTATCTGGGATTTATTTATCTTCTATAATTGAAACTTTGTAGCCTTGAGCGGAGCCAAGCCTCCTGCTTGCTCCATGGCCGCAGCCATTTTTGTTGGGATTTATTTATCTTCTATAATTGAAACTTTGTAGTGGAGGCCAAGGCAGGCCAGGGCTGTGGGAGCTTGGTTTTCTCCATCGCCAGGGGCAACTCAAGCCTCCTGCTCTCTCCAGCTCCATGGCTGCTGCCATTTTTGTTGGGATTTATTTATCTTCTATAATTGAAACTTCGTAGCCTTGAGTGTAGGCCTGGGCCAGCCAGGGCGGCAGGGAAGCTTGGCTTCTTCCATTGCCAGGGAAACCGAAGCCTCCTGCTTGCTGCAGCTCCGTAGCTGCAGCCATCTTGGTTGGGTTAATTTGCATACTCGCTTCTGATTAGTCGGTGGGCGTGGCTTGTGGGTGTAGTGGAGGTATGGTCAATTTGCATATTACTCTTTTATTAGATAGGACTAGAGGCCCAGTGCACAAAATTCGTGCATGGGGGGGTGTGTCCCTTAGCTCAGCCTGCACCTTCTCCAATCTGGGACTTTCATCCCTCTCACAATCCAGGACTGCTGGCTCCCAACTGCTCGCCTGCCTGCCTTCCTGATTGCCCCGAACTGCTTCTGCCTGCCAGCCTGATCACCCCCTAACCACTCCCCTGCCAGCCTGATTGATGCCTAACTGCTCCCCTGCCAGCCTGTTTGCCCTCCCCTGCAGGCCTGGTCACCCCCAACTGCCCTCCCCTACAATCCTAGGCCCCCCCAACTGCCCTCCCCTACAGACCTGGGTCCCCCCAACTGCCCTCTCCTGCAGGCTCGGTGGCCCCCAGCTTCCCTCCTCTGCAGCCCTGGTCCCTCCCAACTGCCCACTCCTGCAGGCTTGATCGCCCCCAACTGCCCTCCATTGCAGGCCTGGTCCCTCCCAACTACCCTCCCCTGCTGGCCTGATCGCCCCCAACTGCCCTCCATTGCAGGCCTGGTCCCTCCCTACTGCCCTCCCCTGCTGGCCATCTTGTGGTGGCCATCTTGTGTCCACATGGGGGCAGCCATTTTTGACCACATGGGGGCAGCCATCTTGTGTGTTGGAGTGATGGTCAATTTGCATATTACTCTTTTATTAGATAGTATGTGGGTAATTCACTTAAAAATAAAGCCTGGGAATGTTCATCCTATGTAGTGATTGGAAATATGAAAATAACACCTTTTAGGAGACCTTGTGAAACAAATGCTGTTGGTTTACTTCATTTCAAAAAGTGTCAGCATTCTTAAAATAGTTTTATATTGTGATCTTGATTTTTTTGGAGGCTTTGTCTCTGTTTTAGTTGGTAAAACAAGAATTACAAGAATTCTTGTATCTACATTTTATATGAAAGGTACACTTTTTAAATCCCTGCTTGGATATTTCAGATGTCATTATATACTTATCCCTGAAGCCAATCTAAGCCTTTAAATGGGACTGGCACTCTGATTTCATAAGGAGACTTGCAATTATATTGGTACTTAGAAGCCTAGTTTATTTTCCTAGGGATTTAATGCACAGTGCTAACATTATTTTTTACTGCTAAGCAAAATGCTTCTCCTAATATCACATTTGGGTATCTTGAATTTATGTGACTTTTATAACATGTCTATATTTAAATTAACTTAAATTCTTGTGAACCTTGGTCTAAAACTAAGTCCTATAAGTGAAAATCCAAATTTATAGAAAACGACCAGTTGAAGGATTGTCCTAAAATAGTAGTTCTTTAACTAGCAATCTCCTTTTGTTCACTTAATACTTGAATGCCCTCATCTTTTCAGGAATGTATGCATAGCCTTTGTTATAAGACAAATATCAATTTTATTTTTGTTTATTTGCTCATATCTTAATTGTATGTTGTTACTGGAAATGATAATTTTAGCACATAATAATTTTTGAATATTTTTTTCCTCTACAAAATTTTTGAGAATGTGTGACTGAATTTTGAATTTGATGAATTGTTTCTGTTATTTCTTTCCCCCCTGAATTTGTGAAAATTACTGATCTCTCATATTGCTCTTGCCTTTGTATTCTTAATGTTATATGCAGACAACTTTCTCTCTAAACTGCAAATGTGGACTAAAAGGAAACCTGATTTGTATTTACTTTGTTTCTCATTCATTCAGTAAAATCAGCTGCTATGTATTGACCACCTTCTATGTGCCATGGATTATGCCAAGCCCCAGAAATATGCATTGGTGAACAAACAGAAGTGGTCCCTGCCATAGATCCTGTATTTTTATTGTTGTTATTATAATTATTGTGGCTAATATAACTGAGAGCTTATTGTATACCAGGCTCAGTGTTTTATGTGAATAATTTCTTTAAATCTTCACCACAACTCTATGAGATAGGTACTATTATTGGTGAGGCACAGAGCAATTAAGTCATTTATTTATGTGATACTAGAGGCCCAGTGCACGAATTCGTGCACCAGTGGGGTCTGTCGGCCTTGCCTGCGGGATCGGGCTGAAATTGGCTCTCTGACATCCTCCAAGGTGTCCCAGATTGTGAGAGGGCGCAGGCCAGGCTGAGGGATGCCGCAGGTTCATGATCAGAGCTAGAGAGGGATGTGGGAGGTTAGCCAGCCGGGGAGGGACCGTGGTAGGGCTCCAGGGCATTTCCGGCCTGTCTTTTTTCAGTCCCCAAATGGCTGGACACCAGCAGTAAACTAATCTACTGGTAGGAGCGTCTGCCCCCTGATGGTCAGTGCACATCATAGCGAGCAGTTGAGTGGCCTTTAGCATATCATTAGCATATCATGCTTTGATTGGTTGAACAGACAACTGGTTGACCGGACTCTTAGCATATTAGGCTTTTATTATATAGGTACCCCAATAAGTAATCAGATTTAAACTAAGGTGTTCATATACCAGAGCTCATGATCTTGATCACTGTACTATACTTCCCACAAATAACATAATTATAATTATGACAAATGACATGGAGAAGTGAAAGCTATAATGAACAGATACAACAAGGAATTTGATTTAGTCTAGAAGATAATGAAGGCCTCTCTGAGGAAGACATTTAAGATGAGACCTCAGGGATGACTAGGAGTTGCTCTGTGGAAGAGAATTCCCCCAAAAATAATTGCACAGCATATGCAGATGTCCTGAGGTAGGAAATGGTTAGGTTGTTAGAACTGAAAGCAGGCCTTAGGCTGTAAATGTGATAGGCTGATGAAGGAATAATGATAGAGCAGCATGTATTATGGAGCACTGGTCTCTCCGCAGAGGCACAATTTGATGAACAATAGAAATTTGCCGTTGTTCTAAATATAGTTGCTTCCTATATAACCAGATCTACTCATAAAAATACGTATTATTAGTAGACAGTGCATGATTTGAAAAGGAATATCCTTAGCTATGTGATTCCCTGTGTGTTTCCCACTTCAGGATGAAGGAAACTGGAGGTACAAAGTATTTGAATCTATAAACCAGTTACTTAAGGTGGATAATTCTGACATGATTTTAGTTTGTTATTACTATTAAGGTTGTAACCCATGGATGTTTTTATTGTTCTTGTAAATTGCAACTCGGTTGCTAGGTGTGGTGGTCATGGCAACCTATGACATGTGAAAGGCAAGTAGAAAGGGGATAGGTCTGCCACTAATGCTCAGAAAACAGACCCTATGACAGAGAATGGCTAGAGGCTCTGGGCCTGACAGGGGAGAGCAGAGGCCAGGGGACAATGACATTGGAGTTTTTCTTAATTGGAGCCCAGTGACAAATCTGGACAGCCAACACTGGGAACCTAGAGAGAGAGGGTGTTTTTGTCTGGAGCTCTAGTTGTGGGTGACTATGATATAAACTTCTTGATATGACATGAACACAAAACATTTTTTGTTCACTGCTTTATCCCCAGCGCCCAGAATAGTGCCTGGCATTATAACCAGGAGGTCTTGGGAGCAGGTACCTAGGTAGAAGTCTGAAGTCCGCTGAGACAATGTGGAAGGGAGAAAGGAGCTCCCTAGGGTCCCAGATCTGCCTGGCAATGAAGGGAGACAGAAACCAACATAGGGTCTCAAGAATCATGTTGATCCCCAAGATCCACATTTGAAGAAGCAGCTAAATTCTAAATCTCCCTGGATGACAGGACTAACATAATGTCCTTTGTCCTTCCTGACTCTAGGATTAGTTTAAGAACAGAGAGAAGATTGACCTTATGGGTGCCAGGATGATTGTATGCCACCAAGCCATATTCATGGGAATCATTTAGGACCTATTATTGCCCCTGTTTTACACATGAATAAACTGCAACTTGAGGCTATTTAATTTGCCCAAGGCCAATACTATTAAATGGTAGCTAAATTTAAACCCAATTGTGATTACTAAACTCATGCTCTTAATCACAACACTTTGTTGCTTCTTAAACTACATCTTCGCTTTCAAGTAGCTATCAGAACAAGACTGTAAGCTAGCTACTAAGGGCATCGCAGAGAGGTATATCCGACAACAGTGCTGGTTCGGAATTGGTCCTGCAGAGGCAGGGAATAGTGTGATCCAGGGCTGGGCGATCAGAGATGTCCTCACACGGGAACTGGAAAGGCTGACTAAGGGCACCAATCACAGTGCCTGTAGAAGCTACACACAAAGATTCTCATCTGTGACTTATTAGCATAATTAATGATTTGTTGTTTTCTCTCAAATGAAAATTAGTTTGTCAGATGTAGTCATTGAGGAAGCTAATTACACATAGCCGCACAGGGCCTGCCCCAGGCAAAATGGAATGTCTTTGGCTTTGATTTGTTGCCTCCTTTCTTGGCAGCATTTCCTTCCCTTCACAATTCCTTTATAGACCCTCACATGCCCAGGATTTTTATGCTGCCCTTATCTTTTCCTTCCAGAAGAAAATTGATGTAATAAACGAGTTCATAATAGGGTTGGTTGGTAATTTAATAAATTATACTGCCTGGAAATTTTTGTGTTTACAAAAGGGGTCTTGCTAAATGTGACATGGTATTCTGGATCGGATCCTTATGGGGCAGGGGGAGGACATTATCTGAAACATATTAAAATCTGAATGTTAATTTCTTAGTATTGATATACGTACCAGGGTTGTGTGAAGAGTTATCATTAGGGGAAGCTGAGTGAAGGGTGTGTGGGAATGCTCTTGTGCTGTCTTGGCAACTTTTCTGTTAAATCTAAAATCATCCCCAAATAAAACATTTAAAGTAGCAAAAGGACCTTAAAAATAGATCAGTTACTTTTCAAAGGAATAAATCTCTAATTAAGAATTGCAGGCATGTGGGCCACACCATATAGGTATGTAAGGATGACTCTGTAGCTATATACCCATTTAATTTCTACAAACTCTTCGCACATTTAACCAGTGAATATTTCTGTTTTGTAAATTTTGGATGATATGAATTTGTATTCATGGTAAGAAGATAGTAGCTATTCTTCTCACTGCTATAAATAATGTTGAAAGACAAAAAAATAAACAAAAACAGGCTGAGATTTAAATTTGCAAATCCAGAAACACAGCCTTTTTTTTTTTTTTCCTTTTTAGGGAAGGGTGATTGATTCCAGAAATCTGAATTAGGCAAATATGAATTGATGTGCTAGGAGATGAGTAAATTAGAAAAAACAAGATCACTAAATTGCTACTGTTTTAAAAGATCAGAAGGAAAACAGATTCACTGGGCTTTTAAATACTCACATAGGGTTTGTTCTTTAATGGCAACCTGGAAATCAGTGGTCTTTATAACTTAATTTAAGGAATAAATGCTTGAGTATATACATTCAGTTCAGTGTTCCAAAAGAATTTACTGTGTATAACTCCAGGAACATTAAAATTAGATAAAGAGTTTAGAAACATGATTTTCCTCTTGGAAAAGGTAAACCAACTAGTTGGCACTGTGTCAGACTGAGAGACAATAGAAGCTTGTTCTATTATTTATACAAATTGACTGGTTTGGCAGTTGCTACAGCAATGAGCCATAATGAACTACCGAAAAGTGAAAATGTGATTTCTTTAGCATTATACAAAAATGGAATATTCGCAGGCGGAGAACGACATTATAAGAGCCCAAGTTCTGTAAAATGGCATTCCTTGTTGCTGCTTTATTCACAATGTAATTCAAACAGTGTATGTTTTCTGGGGGAAAATTGTAAAGATGGGCCATCATTTTTATGCTATTAGTCATGGTCTGTGCCTTGTAATTCCAAAGGAATTTTAAAATATTCATTTTCCATGACTGACTTTTCACTTTTAACTCACTGTTTCTCTGCCTTTGTTTGCAATAAAGGCTTTCTTTTAGCTACATTCCTGAAATTGGATGATTTGTTCATGTCTTCCCAGCAAAAGGAAGAAAAAAAATCATGAAGCATATAATCCAACTCTAAAACGCCTAATTTTATGATTAATTGACTCAATCTCCTTTGCTCTGTTAGTGAATCCCTGGTCTTAGTGATAAATTCTTGACTTTGAATATTTATACCTTATATTTTCATCAACTCCCATTTATCCACAATGGGTTTTCTCTAATAATATTGTGTGGAATTCCAGGAAGGATCCTTTTAACAAAAACCTTTCAACTTTCCCAGCCCCAAGGGCTTGTTAGTCATAGAGTGAACTCACAAAAAAATATGAGTCAGGCAAAACAACTTTCCTGAAGCAGAGACTTAGCTTGAGCCGGCAGGGATCATTTATGCAGATATCTACTGCAGAATGTGTGCATCGGGATCTTTTCTTCTTTGCCCAAAGCAATGCAGGAAGCTGGTTATGACTGATCCACAGAAACTGACTTCAATAGGAAATGCTCTTGGCATTAGGGGGTATTATATATAATTAAACTGCTAGACATGAGCCAAATTTGAAATATTTTTTCATAGTATAAATGTGGTATTCAATGTGGTAAACAGAAGTTTCAGTGCAAATACTGTAGTTTTGATAGGGGCTGAGTTCTTACAAACCTGTTATATACCAGTGATTCTCAACCAGGGACAATTTTGCCTATATTCCCAGGGAACATTTGACAGTGTCTGGAGACATTTTTTGTTGGCATACCTGACATCTAGTAGAGACCAGGGATGCTGCTAAACATTCTGTAAAGCACAAGACAGCCCCCGACACCAAAGAATTATCCAGCTCAAATATCATTAGTGCTGAGGTTGAGAAATCCTTCCTATACACCAGCTTGTGAATGACTAGCCCAGAACCAACGCTGAAAATGCATTATGTCATACAACATCCCTTTAGGTTAATAGGAGAATCCCACCTCATTGAAAATTACTTTTTCTGTTTCTTTTGTTGTTAGTGGGAGTTAAATATACATGTGATTCATATCTACTAAGTACAGTGACAAATCACGGGGAAAGGCGGGGCAATCCCCATGAAGGACCAACAGAATAAACTGTAATTTTCACTAATGGGTTTTTGGTTGGAGGAAGAAGGAATAAAACAACCTGCTGATAGTGGTGGTTGTAACCAGGTGGAAGATGTTGCCAAAAGGGAAGATGAAGCATTCTGAGTCACGAGGAAACAAGTAATAGTGGTATAGCTGTTCAGACCAGTCATGTTCAAGCCTGATTACAAGTAGAATCTTGTGTGCCTGAGCCCCATGCCCAGAGATTCTGAATAAATTGACTGAGACTGCAGCCTGGCACACTATATATTTTTAAAGCTTCCCCTTTCTAGGATCACTGGTCTGGATGGTTTAGAATTTGCCTTTTAAACACCCTTAACACAAAACATATTATCTATCTGGCAAAATGGTTACTTGTTCTGCCATTCTTGTTGCCTGTTTCCATCTCACATTCCCATGTCTTTCCCTGAAAATGCACCTGCCTGAGTGTTATCCTTGGTGGGAAGTTTCACATTCCTAATGTGTCCACTGTCTGTTTTTTATTAGCTAGTAAATGGTTCTTATTAGACTTGTGTTGAAACTTGTGCTATTCCAAAATCGGGCTCACTAGTGACAGAACTGGTGATACCAAGAATCCCACCTGGACACTCTCTCTAGCAACACAGCAGCGCTGGAAGCAATATGGAGATCAGTCTGAGTATGCTTCTGTATTAACCCAAGGGAGTGTGTTTCTAGGTGAGGAGTGTACAGAAAAGAAATCAGCTTTCATCTAGACAACATTTGGCCTGGTTATTTCAATACTGTAATTTATTTAAAAACAAAAAGGCACACATAATTGCTTTTGCATGTACTTGTAAAAGTTGTAGTTTTGCCTGCAGAGGGCCAAAGTGTTATGCTATAAATATGCTAGATAGTTTAAGGGGACTTTCAATTAATCATTACATCAATAATTTAATGTGTTTTCTTTCATCTAAATGCACCCTTAGGCAGGTAAGAGAAGCACTACTTACACCAAAGAAAAATTTCTCTCTATGCTTAAAGTTGCATGAGATACAGAAATGAAACTTAGGTTTAATTGAAATTTGGTTGCAGTTTGAGGCCATGTACTACATTCTTTTTAATAAAGCATTGAAGAATGGCAGCATTTTAAAAAAATACTAATTTAGCTCTGTTTTCTGGATATTTCAAGCCTTAAAACACCTCTTTTTGTCTATTTTAACTTTAACCTGAAGAAAAAAGAAGTATACCCAATTCACACCTTAATAATGATTATGAGTCTTTAATAATGTCCTTAATAATGATATATGTCTATCTACCATTAGGTTATCTACAACCTTCTAGAATATATTTCAATTTTATTTTTTAATAACAGCTTCATTGAGATACTTATATACCATAAAATTTGCCCCTAAGTATACAATTCAGTGGTGTTTAGAAAATTTACAGAGTTGTGCAGTCATCACCAAACTGTCAGAATGTTTTCATCACCCCAAAAAGACACCCTGTGCCCGTTAGTAGTCACCCCCCATTTCCCTATCCCCTGACAATGACTAATCTACTTCTTGTCTCCATGGATTTGCCTATTCTGGACATTTCATATAAGTGGAATCATACAACATGTAGGCTTCTGTAACTGGCTTTTTAAACTTAGCATCTTTTCAAGGTTCATTCTTGAAAGGTTCATGTTATAGCATGAACAGTACTTCATTCCTACTTATGGCTGCATGATATTCCGTTGTATGGATGTACTACAATTTAGCCATCCATTGAGGGACTTTGGAGTTCTTCCACTTTTGCCTGTTATGAATAACGCTCCTAGCAACACTTGTGTTTATGTTTTTTTCTGTGAGCATATGTTTTCAGTTCTCCAGGGTATATACTTAAAAGTGGAATTGCTGGGTCTTACAGAAACTCTGTGTTTTGTGTACTCACAACTGTAATCCTTCTTTAGCCCTACCCTGTATTAATTGACCATATAGGCATGGGTTTGTTTCTGGCTCCCTATTCTGTTCCATTGATCTCTGTGTCTGTTTTCATGCTGTTTTGGTTAGGATAACCCTGTAGTATGGTTTGGTATCAGGTAGTGTTATACCTCCAACTTTTTTCCTCTTTCTCCAGATTGCTGTGGCTATTCAGAGTCTTTTGTGGATTATTTACTCTAGTTCTGTGAAAGGCGCCATTGGTATCTTGATAGAGATTGCATTGAATCTATAGATTGCTTGGGGGTGGTTTGGACATTTTAGTGATGTTAATTCTTCTATCTGTGAACACGTTATGTGCTCCCACTTATTTGTATCTTCTTCATTTTCTTTCTTCAGTGTCTTTTAATGTTCTGAGTATAGGTCTTTCATATCCTTGGTTAAATTTATTCCTAGGTATTTTATTATATTTTTACGTAATTGTACTAATAAGTGGGATTGTTTTCTTCATTTCCCTTTTTGATAGTTCATCATTGGAGTATAAAAATGCAACTGATTTCTGGATATCTGTTTTGTATCCTGTTACTTTACTGAATTCATTGATCATTTCTTATAAGTTTCTTGGTACAATCCTTAGAGGACTCTATAAATAGTGTCATTTCATCCACAAATAAGTACAGTTTTATTTCTTCCTTTCCAATTTGGATGCCTTTTATTTCTTCTTTTTGTCTGATTGCTGTGGCTAGGATTTTTAGTACTATGTTGAATAAGAATGGTGAAAACGGACATCTCTATCTTGTTCCTGATCTTAAAGGAAACTTTTAGTTTTTGCCCATTAAATATGATGTTGGCTCTGGGTTTTTCATTTATAGCCTTTATTATGTTGAGGTATATTTTCTCTATTCCCACTTTGCTAAGAGTTGATTTTATCATAAATGTGTGCTAGATTTTATCAAATGCTTTTTCTGCATTCATTTATATGATTGTGATTTTTATCCTTTATTTTATTAATGTGGTGTATCACATGTATTTATTTGTGGATATATACTGAGCTTGCATCCCAGGAATAAAACCCACTTAATCATGATGTATGATCTTTTTACTGTATTGCTACATTCAGTTTGCTAATATATTTTGAGGACTTTTGCATCTTGCAAGGACATTTTTAAATAAATGGGAAAAATAAATTTATATCCCTACTGAATGCCTTTATGCTAAAATAAAGTCCAGATGAATATAAAAACTTCCCAAAAATGCATGTAAATATCTATTTAACTGAATTTAGAGTGGGAAAGAGTTTCTAAGCATGAAAACCCTAGAAAAAATTAGAAGAAAATTATCTCTCAATAAAGTTGGGAGGAGGGAAATAAAAGATATGGTGAAAGACTTACATAATTATTTAAAATATTAAAAATAAAAAACTTAACTAATATAATAAAGAAAATATGATATAGCTATATAGTAGAATATTTTACCCCTTAAAAATCTTGTAATATAACACAATATAAAGATTTAATGCAACATTTATTAAAATACCAGTGACATTCTTCTTAGAATTAGTACAACTAATCATAAAATTGATATGGAACCTCAAAAGATCCTGAATAGCTAAAGAAATTTTGAGGAAGAACAATGTAGTAGGTATCATGCTCCCTGATATCAAAGTATAGTATAAATATACAATAATCAAAATAGTATGTTACTGGCATAAAAACAGATATGTAGATCAATGGAATGGAATGAAATGGGATGGGATGGGATGGGATCGGATGGGATCGGATGGGATGTAATGAATAGAATAGAATAGAATGGAATAGAATAGAATAGAATAGAATAGAATAGAATAGAATAGAATAGAATAGAATAATAGAGCACTCAGAAATAAATGCTCACTTTTAGGTCAATTAATACTACAAAGGAGGCAAGGATATACAATGGAATAAAGACTGTCTCTTTAATAAGTGGTGTTGGGAACACTGGATAGATGCATGCAAAAAAAAAAAAACCAAAATTGGATGATTATCTTACACCATAGACAAAAACTCAAAATGGAATAAAGATTTAAATGTAAGACCTGAAACCATAAAACTCTTAGAAGAAAACATAGGGAATAAATTCTTTGGCATTGTTCTTACCAGTATTGTTTTGGATATATCTCCTTGGGCAGGGGAAACAAAAGAGAAAATAAACAAATAGGGCTACATCAAACTAAAAAGGTTTTGCATAACAAAGGAAACCATCAACAAAACAAAAAGACAACTACTGAATGTGGGAAGATATTCCCAAATAATACATCTCACAATGAGTTAGTATCCAAAGCATATAAGAAACTCATACAACTTAACACCAAAAAATTCCAAACAAACAATCTGATTAAAAAATGGGCAGAGGACCTTAATACGTAGACATTTCTCCAAAGAGGAGACATATTGGATGCATACTGTCGAGTCTCAGAGGGAAGGCGGGGGAAGGTGGGTGGGAAAAGATCAACCAAAGAACTTCTATGCATATATGCATAACCCATGGACACAAACAATAGGGTGGTGAAGGCCTCCAGTGGGGGACAATGGCAGGCTAGAAGAGGGCAATGGGGGAAAAGGAGGACATATGTAATACTTTCAACAAGAAAGTTTTTTAAGTACAGTAATTTGCAGATGAAAAGGAAGCAAGAATCTTTGCAAGTGAATTGATTCCCTTGAAGATCAAATTTACCAAGTTCAAACCACCTCTCTCTTTCCCCCATGTCCCACATATTTAGAAACATTTCCTGGAGGGTCTCTTGGCACAGGCATGCTGATATTACACTAGATTAACATCAGATTGATGATTAATGAATATCCTTCCAACTGTGAATGGACAAAGCACAGTATCATACCAGACCTCACTTGTAAAGCAGGAAAGAAAGGCAGGAAAAGAAACCCAGCATTGCCCTTGATTTAAAAATGATTCTTTAGGTAAATCTGTGAACATTTCATAAAATAAACAATACACTTGGGTAGGCATTGTAACAACTATATCAAAGCCACTTTTTATTCCTTTTTTGGAAACTGGATATCCATATGGCACATTTGAAGCAAAGTGTGAACCTCAAAATATAGTTTTGATTTTTCTCATATGTTCAAGTCATTATAACAGGTGCCTTATGAGAGATAATGTTTTTTAATTAACTATTCCTACTATCCAGAAGCTTGAAATCTATTTAGGTAGACTATATCTGAAGAATAAATATTCATATATTTAAATAATAATTATTATTTTCCATATTGTTATTCAGGGAATATGAAGCCTAGAGTGATTAAAGGAGTTGTGTAAAAGTCAGATAGTTCATAAGTGGCAGCTCACTATGTTCAAATGTTGGTATTTCTGACTCCAGAGACTCAGAGCTCAGCACTTACTGCAATACACACGCAATTATTAAATGGCTTGGGCAGACAGTTGCTCTAGGAGTTCAGTTAAAATTAAAATGTGGCATATTCTTTAAAAGTCATAACAACAAGCCCTAGCCAGTTTGGCTTATTGGATAGGGCGTTGGCCTGTGAACGGAATGGCCCTGGGTTCAATTCCAGTCAAGGGCAGGTACTTTGGTTGCAGGCTGGGTCCCCAGCCCTGGTCAGGGTGCATGTGGGAGGCCACCGATTGATGTGTCTTTCTTACATCAATGTTTCTCTCTCTCTGTCTCTCCCCCTCCCTTCCACTCTCTCTAAAAATCAGTGGGAAATATCCCCATGTGAGGATTAACAACAACAACAAAAAGTCATAACAACAAAGTCTATTTTAAGCTCTGAATATAGTGATCATAATGAATTTTCTTTATTTGGTAGAATCTTTAGAGTTTTTCAAATGATAGATTATAATAGCCCAAGGGGATTTTAAAATTACTTATTTAATAGGGATTCTTGTTGCCAAATTTGCTCTAGAAATCTATGAATCTCCCAAGAAGTTGATAAGTACTTATTAGAAGCTTGTTTAAGAAATTTGGTCTACTCTCCAGAACAATGAACAATGAGGATATTTTTAAAACTCTTCTGAAAAATTACTGCTCATTATGGAAAATTCAGTGCAAGTTATTAGCACCACAAATTTGATAGACCTCCTCCAAAAGAGAGCTATAAATTACATAAAGTAACAATTCTGAAATTAAATAAGGCCTGTTACTATATATCTTAACTGTGTATTTTCATTTTTATAAGAAAAGAAAAATATATTATGAGTTAAATATTGAAGGACATGACCTCTAGTCTTTCAACTCTTAGTTACTGTGTTTTTAGGAAATTTTAATATATTTTTTAATATTTATATTTAAATGTATATACATATATTTATATTTAAACTATGTATTTATTTAAATATACACATATTTAAATGGGGATCAAGCCTGCAATCCGGGCATGTGCTCCAACTGGGAATCGAACCATGACCTCCCAGTTCATAGGTCGATGCTCAACCACTGAGCCATATGCCATACTGCCAGCCAATACATTTTATTTTAAATATTCATATTTATAGGCCCCTAAAATTGCTAATGATGCATCTCCTGTAGAGTTGGGTATTTTTATCTTTAAATCTGAGGATTTAAAAGGTTGGTAAAGAAAATGCTGCACAACAGGGGGTGATGGTGAGGGCATGATTGGGGGGGATGGGGAGCAATGGGGGAATAAGGACACATGTGATACCTTAATCAATAAAAAAAAAGAAAAGAAAAGAAAATGCTGCACGTGATGATTATCTTTCAATATGCTCATTGTTTCCCCATGGAGACTGGGCAGTGGTGTGGCTGAGATTGGCATTCGGTGCTCTTGTATTTGTTAGAGAACAGAAGAGATGTGAGGGGTCTTGCAGGCTGTTGGAGAAACTGACACAGGGACCTCAGTGAGCTGATTAGAAGTTGAGGGACTGATTGAACACCCTGGAAGAAGGGATCAAGGGAAATGGTATTTTTAAAGATTAATTCCAGGGAGCTGCTGGCCAAGTGACCAAGGTTCCAACTGAAAACAGGAAAGTAGTTTGTCCTAAAGAAGTTAAATAAAAGTGCTTAACTATGGACTAACGGATTGGAATAGAGAGCACAAGCCACAGAAGGAATGAATTTGACTATCAGGCCCCATAAAGCAGGCTGTCCCCCTGGAAAGAGATTAAAGGCTACCACCAAATTTATGAATCAGATCAATGACGATTTAATGTGATGGTTAAACACAAGGATTCTACATTCTGTGTAGGTTTGAATCCTGACTTTAACACCAGTTTTCTGATATTAGGTGAATCACACAACAGTTCTGTGTGCCAGGAAAATGGGGATAATGGTATCTAACTTGGAGGGCTGTTGTCAGAATTGAGTTAATATATGTGGAGACCTTACAACAGTGCCTAGCAGGGAGTAAATTTCAATTCATCAGAGAAGTGTTATAATAATAACAACAATATATAAGGTTTATATATTCATATACCAGTCACATTATTACTACTCCTTTGGATTTTCCCATGCAGAGGATTTCAGATAATGACATTGAGCCCATGGCATGCTCTGCAAATCAGTTTCTAACTCCTGAACCTTTTCTTTAAACATTAAATAATGAGAACATGTAAAGGCCCAGTGGTCTGGTTGAATTGATGAAGCCTGGAGCACTCCCTGCTGCCCCTCCCCTGACTCCCAGGGAGACCCCTGGGTGCCACTAAGGAACACATTTTGAAAACTACTGATGCAGAGGAAAGAATCCAAGGCTTGAAATCAAAACCTGGAGTCAGGTTCTATCTGCCATTAACAGTTTGTGTGATACTGAGCAGGTCTTCGCTATGCCTCAGTTTTCTGTTTCATGTGCTTTAAGAGTTATACTAGTTCAGTGGTTCTCAAACTCTGCCTCTCTAAAACCCAGGAGTTCCAGAGAAGTGCACCAGGAAGTTGGGGGAATGGGTGATGGGGAGCATGCTGGATGAGGAAAGGGAACCTAACAACTTCAAAAGCTAAGACTCCTCTGTTTCATATATTGGATTTCCATAATACTTGTTTGAAGAATGAGAACCACTGCTAAAGAAATTTTAAGTAGGTAATAAAAGTTCCTTTGGTTTCAGTTATTCTCTAGTTCCTCAGAAATTTATTCATTCAACCGAAGTAGCATAAGAACATGAATGAAAGCAACAAATCCTAAATATGAGGAAACTGAGTAATAGGGAAAGCAAGAAAGTGGACTATTCATAAGGTGCTGTGCTATGACTGAGATATTTGAATATCTCTGATACCCAGGGAAAAGGCAAAACCTCTGAATTTTATCTAGATACTAGAGGCCCGGTGCATGAAATTCGTGCATGGGGGGTGTGTCCCTCAGCCCAGCCTGCACCCTCTCCAATCTGGGACCCCTTGAGGGATGTCCAACTGCCCGTTTAGGCCCGATCCCGGTAGGATTGGGCCTAAACGGGCAGTTGGACATCCCTCTCACAATCCAGGACTGCTGGCTCCCAACTGCTCGCCTGCCTGCCTTCCTGATTGCCCCTAACTGCTTCTGCCTGCCAGCCTGAACACCCCCTAACCACTCCCCTGCCAGCCTGATTGATGTCTAACTGCTCCCCTGCCAGCCTGTTTGCCCCTAACTGCCCTCCCCTGCAGGCCTGGTCACCCCCAACTGCCCTCCCCTGCAGGCCTGGTCCCCCTCAACTGCTCTCCCCTGCAGGCCTGGGTCTCCCCCAACTGCCCTTCCCTGCAGGCCCGGTCGCCCCCAACTTCCCTCCTCTGCCAGCCTGGTCACCCCTAACTGCCCTCCCCTACAGGCTTGATCACCCCCAACTGCCCTCTCTTGCAGGCCTGGTCCCTCCCAACTGCCCTCCCCTGCTGGCCATCTTGTGGTGGCCATCTTGTGTCCACATGGGGGCAGCCATCTTGTGTGTTGGAGTGATGGTCAATTTGCATATTACTCTTTTATGGTGCACGGGTGGGGGCCAGCTGGTTTGCCCTGAAGGGTGTCCCAGATCAGGGTGGGGGTTCCTTGGGGCGTGGGGCTGCCTGGGCGAGGAGCCTGTGGTGGTTTGCAAGCTGGCCATGCCCCCTGGCAACCCAAGCAGAGGCCCTGGTATCTGGGATTTATTTATCTTCTACAATTGAAACTTTGTAGCCTTGAGCGGAGCCAAGCCTCCTGCTTGCTCCATGGCTGCAGCCATTTTTGTTGGGATTTATTTATTTTGTATAATTGAAACTTTGTAGCCTTGAGTGGAGGCCTGGGTCAGCCAGGGTGTATGGAAAGCTTGGCTTTCTCCTTTGCCAGGGAAACCCAAGCCTCCTGCTCGCTCTGTGGCTGCAGCCATCTTGGTTGGGTTAATTTGCATACTTGCTCCTGATTGGCTGGTGGGTGTGGCTTGTGGGTGTAGTGGAGTGATGGTTAATTTCCATATTACTCTTTTATTAGATAGGATTCTTGCCTCATTGTGTTCATGGGGAGCATAGACTGGAACAATGACAAGTTTGTGGATCAAGGAGAAATCTCTCTATATAAAAGCCTAAGTGAGCGAACGACACTTAATGCCGGACCTGCCCCCTGGTGGTCAGTGCGCTCCCACAGCGGGAGTGCTGCTCAGCCAACTAACCAACTGGTTGCAGAGGCAGGGCTCATGGCTGGTGAGTGCTGCTCGGAACTGACTGGGCACAAGCCCACGGCAGGCGTAGCAGGGCTAGGATGAGCGGGAGCAGCAGGCAGGAGTGGCAGGCAATGTTGGACTTCCTGTTTCAGCCCAATCCCCGCAGGCCATGCTGAGGGACCCCATCAGTGCACGAATCCATGCACCGGGCCTCTAGTATTACAATAAGAATACTATACAGCTACAATCAGAAGACAATTAAGAGGGACAATTATTAAGCACTATACATTAGAGGACTTTTCTTGGTGGTTAGTAGTTTCAGAAAATATGTCCCTTCCAAAGAAAATGTCAAATTAAAATTCTACATTTCTGATTGCTATGCTAACTGTTAGAAGTGTATGTGAGCTCAAAACTCCTGAGTTGATTGAGATTTAAACAGTGAAATGTTTTGAGTTAAATTGAGTTAACATGTTCCCTCTGGATGTAAAACCTATGATTGATTAGTGAGTCTGTAGGCCATGCTTATAGCTTGGATTGGTCCTACATTCAGTCCTCCTCAGTTTCAGCTTGCTAAGAGCAAAGCAAAACCCATACACATATGTGAATATAGACAGAGAGGTTGCATCTGTTTATCAGCAATTTTGATACTGATTAACATTTAACAACAAGGGCTGATTACCCTTATCTCTTCACATATGGTGTGCGCTGAAGGCTGCCCACTGATTTTTCTCTCCAATTATATCTCCCTTCCACCATTCAGACTCGCCACTGTGTGTGTGTGTGCACGCACACACATGCGCACTAAAGTATAATATTTTAAGTTTCATTGCTGAAATATGTTAGCTTGGAGCAACTTCACCCATTAACACTTCAACATGTATTAGTTTATCAGATTTCTTTCAGAGAGCTGGGTCCTAGGAGACTTGATACTGGTGACAGTAATAATTCAATGGGGGATAGATACCAGAAAAGTCTGTAGCATGGAGGAGGAAGGTATATCCACATGGAGACCATGAGCTCCCATTGGGCCCCACAAAGGATAAGATGTTGACTGAGTGGTGCACATATGGAGGGGAAATGCAGAGGCCAAACTTTGCCTTGTGACCAAACACACACAGTGCCTTGCACATAACCCATCTTCAGCAAATCATGGTTGAATCAAATTACTTTTGCCCTAGGGTAGTTTAGAATAAAGTTGAGATTTAATGTTAATATATTTTAGTTATTTGCCCTAACCGTTTTGGCTCAGTGGATAGAGCATTGGCCTGTGGACTGAAGGGTCCCAGGTTCGATTCCAGTCAAGGGCATGTACCTTGGTTGTGGGCACATCCCCAGTAGGGGGTGTGCAGGAGGCAGCTGATCAATGTTTCTCTCTCATTGATGTTTCTGACTCTCTATCCCTCTCCCTTCCTTTCTGTAAAAAATCAATAAAATATGTTTAAAATATATATATTTTTTAGTTATTATAAAGATCAGGTTTCTTAAAGCAACATGATTTTCTGTTTTAAATTTGTTTAAATAATACATTTGGTGCCAGAAAAATCATTTTTAAGGAAAAACACTTTGAATATAAAACATAAATAATTATTCCTTTGATAAGACAGTTCCTATTATAGCCATTGAATAATACATCTGCTGCAAGGATATTATTATATATATTTTTTTTACCAATCTATGTGCGCAGCTCTGATTAGAGGAGGTAAAAGATATATATCTCCTTCAAATGGTGAATTAGACCCAGTAAAGGTATATTTTATTATGAGAGATTTTGTAATTATGAAAGCTTTGAATAGCCCTCTTTTTAAAAAATACTTTAAAATGTAATTCTTGTCTCACCTCTCTATATGTTATGGTGACTGTTGATTTCAGGACAAAAAGTGCATTAAGAGCATATTTTTCTAGTGATAATATCATTATTGCTCCACAAAACATTTTATATCAAGGCTTGCTGAAGAAGAAATTTTAACAAGCATTTTTTCTATGCTTTTTCTTCTATGTAGGATTTGCTCACATTTGTGGTTTTCAAAGTAAGCTCACAAATGCTACAGTATCTTTACAAAGTATAATCAGAAGATAATTCATAACCCAGGTGCCTTGGTTTAAGCCTTCACTCTATTGTTAAATTTTTTCATTGTTCAGATGCATTAATGTTTTAAAAAATCATGTCCACACAATAACGAGAGTTTTAAAAAGTTAAAAAATACATAAGTTATCACCAAACTTATTATAAGATTTGGATTAACCTTTTCCTTTTCATTTCCAGGGCTACAGCCACACACAGGGGCCAGATTATCTTCAAAGATGCTTTAGCCCAGCAGTTGTGTGAACAAGGAGGTAAGAATCTTTTACTTCTCCGTGTTGGTTGTATCAAAATTATTTATGGTAGGTCCTGCATTCTATGTGCTAATTAAGTATTTCATTAATATTGCTTGATCATGATGCTTTAGAATTACTGACCCCTTCATACCATAATAATTATTTAGTAATTATTGATAAGGATCTGTAAACTTTTGAAAATATTAAGTATGAACAAAAAAAAAAAAACAAGAAAAAATTTTTCTTTCCATAATCATTTTCTAATGAATTACAGTCCATAATTCTGCTTTATGATTGCCTCATACACATCCCAGCTCTCACCCATACCAAACTCTGACGGGTGCACATACATATGTGTGTACACACACACACATGCACATGTGCACACACATGCATACACATGCCCACTGAAGGGTGAAAACCCGGACCCATGCTCTCACACAAAATTGATCCCTCTACCTCTTGAGCTTTCTCCTGACTTTGTGTCTTCATGTAGCATTTCCCACTTCACATGGATTTTCTTCTGAAAAGTGTTGGATGCCACCTTTGAGAGACCGAGCTCAAGTACAGGAACCGAGCCTCCGTGCTCTTTGGGTTCCCCAGGACTGGCATCGTACCTGGCATGTGACAGCCACTCAGAAAATGTTGATAGAGTAAATACAAGTATTTCTCAGCCACACATTTCTTTCTGTATTTAAGCATCTTGACAATGGATATATTTGAGCCAGTTTTTGTAAATTTCATGCCTTTTTCACCATCAGCATAGGCATATAACCATTTTTTTTGCTTACAGATTTATATTTTGGGAAAATTTATTAATTTAGGAATTACATTATTGAGTTGAAAGGAAATTTCTACTAACTATCTCTCTGCTAAAGAAAATCTAATGGACTTAGAGAAAAAAATGAGGAAAATTTATATTGGTTTTGGAAAAGCATTTGTAGTAATATATACATCATCAATATGGCTTTATCTAAGCAATGTGATACTTGGTGGTTATTGCTGGCAAACTGTTGCTAGTTTACATACATGGCTCTTGAATGAGAAAGCCCTATTCTAATTATAGTTCAAATACCTCATCAGTGTTCTTGGGTTAAACAGATTTTTTTTAAAAATTTAATAACTTTATTGTTCAGATTATTGCAATTGTTTCTCCTTTTTCCCCCCATAGCTCCCCTCCACCCGGTTCCCACCCATTCCTCTGCCCTTACCTCCCCCGCACTGTCCTCATCCATAGGTGTACGATTTTTGTCCAGTCTCTTCCTACACACACCCCCATACCCCTTTCTGTGCCCCTGATTCTATTATATCCACCAGTTTATTCTGTTCCTCAGATTTTTAATTCACTTGATTTTTAGATTCACTTGTTGATAGATATGTATTTGTTGTTCATAATTTTTATCTTTACTTTTTTCTTCTTTCTCTTCTTAAAGAATACCTTTCAGCATTTCATATAATACTGGTTTGGTGGTGATGAACTCCTTTAGCTTTTTCTTATCTGTGAAGCTCTTTATCTGACCTTCCATTCTGAATGATAACTTTGCTGGGTAGAGTAATCTTGGTTGTAGGTTCTTGCTATTCATCACTTTGAATATTTCTTGCCACTCCCGTCTGGCCTGCATAGTTTCTGTTGAGAAATCAGCTGACAATTGTATGGGTGCTCCCTTGTAGGTAATTAACTGTTTTTCTCTTGCTGCTTTTAATATTCTCTCTTTGTCTTTTGCTCTTGGCATTTTAATTATGATGTGTCTTGGTGTGGTCCTCCTTGGATTCCTTTTGTTTGGGGTTCTGTGCGCTTCCTGGACTTGTAAGTCTATTTCTTTCACCAGGTGGGGGAAGTTTTCGGTCATTATTTCTTCAAATAGGTTTTCAGTATCTTGCTCTCTCTCTTCTTCTGGCACCCCCATAATTCGGATGTTGGTACGCTTGAAGTTGTCCCAGAGGCTTCTTACACTATCTTCAACTTTTTGGATTCATTTTTCTTTTTCTTTTCTGGTTGAGTGTTTTTTGCTTCTTTGTATTTAAAATCTTTGACTTCATTCTTGTGTTCCTCTAGTCTGCTGTTGGATCTCTGTATAATATTTTTTATTTCAATCAGTGTATGTTTAATTTCTAGTTGGTCCTTTTTCATATCTTTGAGGGTCTCGCTAAATTTATCGGCCTTTTCTAGAAAATTCTTGAAAAGCCTTATAACCGTGGTTTTGAATTCTATATCCAGTCGTTTGTTTTCCTCCATTTATTTCGTTTGTGATCTGTTTCTTTGTCTCCGCATTTTGGTTGCTTCCCTGAGTTGGTAGGGTAGCTTTGTGTGCTAGGTTTCCTATATGGCCTAGTGGGTTGGCCTCCCCAGTTAACCTGAGGTGGACACTCTTGGTGCACCCCTTTGTGGGCTGTGTGCACAGTCTTGTTGTAGTTAAGTCTTGATTGTTGTTGGTGTCACTGGGTGGAATTGACCTCCAGGCCAATTGGCTGTGAGGATCAGCTGTGTCTACACTGGGAGAAGTTCGGTGCTGGAGACAGCCTTATAGGATTAGACTTGCAAAATTGCAAAAGCCTCTGTGCTCAGCTTGGATGGGGCGGAGTCTCAGGGCAGAGCAGACAGTTTTGGCTTCCCGTCAGCCCTGCCCTTGCGCGCGCAACTTCAGACCTCTGCCTTCCGCAGCTCCCCTAGGTTTCTGCCTGACAGTCCAGATTCCCCCCATAAAAGCATGGGTCCCCAGAGGCTCGCCCGGAACTGGGGTTCAGTGCAGTCAGAACTAGCGTTCAGTGCAGTCAGGAGCTTCCGACTCCCTTCTGCTAGGGAATGCCTGCAGCAACCTCTGCATTCAGTCTTCTCTGCGAGCACCTGCACGCATGCGCACCTCCAGACCCCTGCCTGCCGCGACTCCCACAAGTCTCCAAGTTTCAGTGTGCCTTTCTCTCTACCTGACAGTCCACACTCCCCCTGTATGAGCCTGGGTCCACGGGGTTTTGGCTGGAACTGGGGTTCAGTGTAGTCGGAACTGGGGTTCAGTGCAGTTGGGGACTTCATTCCCCCTCCCACCAGAGAAAGTCAGCCAGGCACTCGGCCGCCCTTCCTCTCTGCGCACGCGTGTCTCCGTACCTCAGCCCTTTGCTGCTCCTCTGATTCTCCGTGAGCTTTTCTCTTTCCTTCTAGTTGTAGAATTTCCACTCAGCTAGCCTTCCTGTGGTTCTGGATGATGTCCGCACTGTCTTTTAGTTGTAGTTTTGAAATTGTTGTGCAAGGCAGCAGTTTAGGTGCTTACCTATGCCGCCATCTTGGTTTCCCTCCGAATCTGGTTCATTTTCTTCTTAATTCATAGGTTGGCCCCAGAGGCTGCTTCTTCCTCCTTTGTAAGAAAATGGGGAGCTGGTAGAAAACTCGAAGATGTTGTTTTGCCCTGCTTTGGATCGGCGCCGGGTCCGCGTGCGTGTGTATACGCTAACGGGATTGGGGTGCTGTGTGTAGGAGAGATCCGGGGGGTTAGCTCTTGGGTAGCTGGTACCATGCCCAGTTTCTCTGAGAAAAAACTGGATTAAACAGATTTTATTCTGTAACTTTTGAGAATGAAAAAATGTGATTGCCTTCATAGTAGGCTTGAGAAATCTATCACAATGTAAGTATGTTTCAGACTATGAAAATGTTCACATTATTGAAAATATAGAACACCATATAGGAGTGAACATAGTACTCTAAAAACTGCATAGTACCAGGAAAACATGTCTAATTTTATTAACACTTATCCTTACCTAAAAGCTGGTTTTTTTTTTAAACCTGGGATTTTAAAAATCCTTTATAATGTAAATGAATAGTTGGGAATGGGATATACAGGATGGGCGAAAGTAGATTTACAGTTATATGTATTGAGAATAATACAATAATTAATAAATAATAATACAAGAATAAACTCTGTTTTATGTACTCACAACTGTAAACCTACTTGTGTCCCACCCTGTAAAGACTGAGGATGGGGAATAATATTTGAATTTATGCTCTGATCTCAGAACCATGCAGTCCTTATCTGCAGATTAGTGATGAAGCCAATAAAGTGAACTTGACAAAATATACACTATACTCATAAGTGGCCAGAGTAGAATCCAAAAGTCTGGACTCGCAGCCCAATGTTGGCTTCATTATACCTAGTAGATTCTTAAATTAAAAAAAATAAATGAATAAACATTAAACTCTCAGAAACCACAACCCCAATAAACAAGGTCATCACGACTGCCTTCATCCTGGAACAGCTAGGAGGAGAGAATACATACTTTTTGGAGCCCTGGTTAAACAAAAGTCACAAGTGTAGGGCTGATGAGAGTGTATCAGCATGGCCACTGCTGGTCCAACAGCACACACACATCATGGTGGAGGGGGCAGGGCAGAGAGAATAATGGTGCGCATGTATATTTGCTGGCCTGGGAGCTTCTTGGCATTCTCTCTTCAAACGCATACATCGATTATTTAGCAAGGCCAGATGGCAGGCTTAAACAGCTGACAGCAGTCATGCCCTATAGTGCCCCCAAAGAGTGTATGCCATTTAAGAGCCATGCTGGAATTCTCTGTTGTTGGGATGATGGAAGTGGATATAACCAAAGGCAAATGTTTTATGTCAGGAGGAAAGGGGTCAGGCTTACAGCTGGAGCAGAAAACCTTGGCTGCTTTCTGCCAGCTCAGCAGTGTTTCTGCTGTTCTTCACCCTGAGTGGTAGAAAGTGAGTGGTAGAAAGTGTGGTTGTGTTCTCTAAGGGCCTTGGGGTCACGGTGGTGGGCAGTGTATTTCTGCCCTTCAGACTCCAAAGTCTTTGGAATTTTTTAATCCTTTTGTGCTAAGAATTGGTGACATTTTATTTAAACTGAGATGGAGGGAGATAAAAAGTTCAGCAAGCAAGTCCATAGAGTGAATGTGGTGTTAAACCTACCTCAATATTTTTCAGCACTTCAAGAATACCTATTAATGTGAGCTGATTGATAAGTTAACTAGCTTGGTTTTGGTGATTATTTCACAATGTCATATACCTTAAATATATATAATTTTTATTTGTTAATTATACCTCAATGAAGCTGGGTGGAAAATAGCTTTTATACTCAACTATTGTATGAATTGTAGATCAGATCTACCCAAATCTTCCCTTGGCTATCCTTGGTTATTCAGTAGCTTATCTGACTAAATGTCTTTCCACTACCCTAAAATGCATTTTTTTAAAATTAATTCAGACTAAACATGTCAGAATTGACTAATAGTCAGAATTAGATTTTACCATATCTACTTTAATGGTTGAGGTGAAAAAATAATGAATGATACGTTTCACTTGAATTTGTCCAATGTTAAAACTTTTGCTAGTCAAAGTCATCTGTTTTTCCAGGGCTGTTTTGTAGGTTACAATCCAGTTTAGCAGTTATACTACTTTGCTGACATCCCTGAACATTGTAATGTACAAACAAAGGGAGCTGAGTTAGGAGGCTCAGATAAAACCATCCAGGAACCTTGCTTCAGGTTCTCACAAACTATCTAACAGGGGAAAGAACTGGGGCCCTCCTAGGGCAGTGGCTGGCAAAGTATCCCCAAGTGATCCTTTCAGCAGATAAGATTAAAGGGAATGACAAAGAGGCTACTCCCCAGGGCCACATTAAAATGTCTTGCTACTGGCTTTAGGTGGGTCTGACTACTTTTTTTAATTTTCTAAAGAACAGTGTTTTGGACTGGTGCTGTTTTTCCCAAGATGACTGAACATATATTTAAACAGCTTGCTTTTCAATCTTCGGAGCTATATACATTTCCACTTGACAGCTTTATCTAGTCCAAAGTCAAAACATCAAGATTTATGCCTGAGGAGAATTTGACATTGAGTGGTTTTGGATGTGCATAGAAGTATGTTTTCTACTCAGGCTGCTATGTAATCTGCCGAATTCTCCCATATTTTGAAGGACAAAGTCTAAGTTTGGAAGGGCGGTGAAGCTGTGGTTAAACACTTTTCATTACGATTCTATTTTGGTTTGTGAAATATTACTTCATGAAACCTGTTAATCTGACCTTATTTTTATACTTGAAGATTCAGTTGTTCAATGAAATACAGATTTTCACATTGGTGTTCTTAAGAGTTGGAACTCATTAATATTAATTAATACATATTGTGCTGTGTCCCCAGGGGGCATATGTGGACCTCTGTACTGGATGTATGAGAGTTGTGTGGCAGTTTCACATACTTTTCTTAAATATCTTATAATATAGATATTTTAGTCCAAATCTAGGAGAGAAACTCCAAAACACATTTATAGAAAAATATAAACTCAGTGGACTGGAAGTCGTGCCATCTCCTCTGAGGACTTGCTCAACAGTTTGTCCTCTCTTTTCCAAATCATCAGCTTCTTCCTTTATACCATCCCCTGTTCAGAGAGTCAGTAATGCAATGTGGTTAACAGCGTGGGGTTTGGAAGTATCTACTTTTGGGTTCAAACTTCTGTTCTGGAACTTTCTAGCTATGTAATCTCAATTATTTTACTGCAAAATAGGGAAAATAACAGTATCTACCTTTTTGGTTGTCTCATATAATTTTCAAGAACCCAGCACAATATTCTGTGCCCAGAAGGAACATAGTAAAGTTTTGAGGATTAAAGGCAATAATGACATGCATAAGATGTTAGCTGGCAAATAAATACCTTATAAATATTAGCTGTCATTATTATTAGGCACTTACATTTGGATCTCACTTACATACCTTGAACTCAATATATTTGAAACTGAATTTGTCTTTTCCCCAAATTTGGACCCTTTTATTATAGTTCTGGTTTGTGACTAAATGGAGACTTAGATAAACATTACTTTCCTTTCATCCATCTCTATACCCAATGTGTCTAAGACTAATTTATCTCACTTTATCTTCTTAACATCTCTTACCATCACTGCTCTTTCCACACCTACAGCATTCCTTTGTTTCAGGCCTGCCACATATCTATCGAAGTGTTCTTAAACACAAACCTCATTTTTTAGCTGCCAGCCTCATTTGCCCTGTTTAGCCTAGCTTTCAAGGCTACCCATGATCTGATGCTGCTTCTCTCTCTCCAACTTCATCTCTGCGTTTGGGCTCTCTCCACACTGCCCACTCTCACCTAGCACTGACATCTCTACTTCAGCTGTAATAAGCACTGATTTCATCAAACATGCCATCCCATCCCCTATCTCTGTGGCTTATCTGTAGTTTATATATGCCAGTTCCCTTCCCTGGAATACCCTTCTCTTCATGTGTCTTACCCATGAAATTGTATTCATCCTTAAAGATCCAGCTCAAGTCTCTCCTCCTGTACCATCGTTATTTTTATCAATATTCCACCTATACTTACTAATTGAATTTAGTTGACCATATTGCATTGTCATATGTTAACTTCTACATGTATTTCCTACTGTATTTTGAACTCTTTGATCCAGCAAAGATTGGATTATTTTTGTATTCCCACAGCCAGCCAGGCACGGTGCCTGGTACTCAAATATTGGTTGTTGAGGGAATGAGTGAAACACGTACAGCAGGTGTACCTTTCCAGACTTGTCTAATTACTATTATTTCTTTATTTTTTTATTTTTTTATTATTTTAATTATTTTTGTTAATCCTCACCCGAGGATATTTTTCCATTGATATTTAGGGAGAGTGGAAAAGAGAAGGAAAGACAGAGAGAAATATCTATGTGAGAGAAACACATCAATGGTTGCCTCCTGCATGAGCCCTGACTGGGGCCCGGGCTGGGGAGCAGCCTGCAACCAAGGTACATGCCCTTGACCAGAATCAAACCTGGACCCTTTGGTCCATAGGCCGACGCTCTATCCACTTAGCCAAACCGGCTAAAGCTCTATTATTTCTCTAATTGCTAGCCAACCTACACCTTCTGCATAACCAGCATTGTTTTTACAATTGCATTTAGGCATTATGTACTTTTGCCTTCTCCACTGACTGACTTTATTAGGAATAACCCTACAAAATTCATAGTTAGATGTTATTTCAAATGATGTTTATTGCATTGCTCAGTGTTCCCTTTCTAAGAAACCACAGGAGAAACTTTTTCCAAGTCTCTGTACCTGAAACAGCTGCCTTTTTTCCTAAGCAATATGTGTTCTTTCATGTTACAAACTCTTCGACTTCTGTAAGCTTCAGGATCAAACTGAAGATGTCACCGCATTCATGTTGCATACTTATCTCAACTGGATGCATTTTTTTTCTGACCCTCATTTGTCATCATCTTTAATTTTTCTACTTTATGGTCTTGTTCAGTTGTCTGCCCTTTTTTTGTTAGCTGCCTCATATCTATTTTAGAACAAGACAAATTGTACAATTTATTCTTACGTACGTAAAAGAAAGTGGAAAGTAAGGTAAGATGAAGATGATAACATGTGTACCAGTGACTAAGAGAGGAAGGAACAGAGGAGAACACTGGAACATTGGAATTGTCTAACAACAATGACTCTAGATATAATGTCTTGCTAAGGTTATTAGTACCCAATCAACTAACATTTTTTGAGCAACTATGTGTTAGGCATAGGGGTACAGAGATATACAAAATGGAGTCTCTACTCACAGGAACTCACAGTCTAATCAACTTTAATTTCCACTCTGGCCTTTAGCATTGAGACATAGAGAGGATACCATTTCCCAAAAGGAATCTCTTCCCCAGCCAACAGGAAATGAACTCTTACAGAGTATAAACTAAGCTTTCATGGCAAATGCCTCAATGTACAGATGGCTTAAATGTCTAGAAGTATATTGCTCAGGCATAAACCAGTCGGGAGGTAGGTGGTCCAGGGGTGGAGTGGGTCTACTGTGTACAGCATTTAGCTTCCATACGCAGGGGCCACGCTGGCTACTCCGGCACTCACAGGTTCCTGCAACAGTAAGCATGCTCATGGATCACTTCTCCTCACCTTCCTATGGACAGAACTTAATTCCTTTGTCACAGGAAGTTGCAGAGGACACAGAATATTCTAACTGGGGTCCCCAATCCAGTAAAAATAAAGAAGGGAAGAATAGGTATCGGTAGACCTCTAGCAAATTTCTGCTAACATTAGCAACAGGTTTCTTCTTGTAGTCGTAGTGTTGTTGATGTTGTTGTTGTTATTATTATTTGAGGATGATAATCCTGATTTTCCTTCCCATCTCTGAATGTTATTTAAAAGCCATGTATACATGCTTAGGCTATAGTTCAATTTATAGCTGCACTCCCTCTCCTCTGCTTCATCTGTAAACTTCATCTCTTCAAGTTCTCAGAGGTCTAAGATTGAAAATAGGATTGCTATACAGTAATATTTTAAAAAATAACAATTCACCAGCAAGTCAGATGGTATATTTTGTTTTCTGATTTTCTCACTAAAAACTTTTACTTATATCATAGGCAAATTTTTGAAATATGTATGGATGTGTCCTCAGAAAAGATGAGGGCATGTGCATAGCAAAAAAAAAAAAAAAAGTAATAAGCTTTAGTGTTTAAAATCTCATTATTGACAGCTCATAAAAGAATAAGTCTTATCTGAAAGAGTTCACTGTTCCCATTTGTAGATTATAAAGATATATTTTAGTTTTGCTCCTATTTCATTTATTTTATAAGGCGAGAGATGATAAGTTTTTATGTGACACAAATCAAATTTAGATGGGAAATAGGGGAGGACGGGAAGAGGAAAAATACTTCCTAATATTGCTGGTTCTGTGTATAATTTAGCTGTCTTTAAATATTAAGTAATCTTTTATACTGAACAGAAATATATTCCAGAACACAGGGAGAACTATTTTCACTCTAAATTTATAACATTTTTAGAAGCTTAATTATCATACTTGAAGGTCAAATGGTGTTTTATTGCAATAAAATACAAAAAGTAATAAAGAAATTATTCCTGGGGAGATGAAAATCTAGGTTCATAGCTCATTAAATGGTAACTTCACGGGCCATGTCTAATTTGTCATATTTATCTGTGGAAGTTTTATACATTTGAATTTCAAATTAGGTGAAGAGATACCTGAGGCAAAACTACCTAGGGTCTTTGAATGCTAAAACGATTCAGGAGATATAATTCCCATCACATAATGCCTTTATTTGTGAGAAGTGTCTGTCATTATACATACATACATATATACATATATATGTATGTATGATGCTTGTCTGGCTCAAAGCCTTCTCTTTTTTATTTTAAGTAATCAATAATATTAACACAAAGCTCATTAACCACTTCCTTAACTCATTTTTTAGGCACCCCTTTTTATTTTTCTGCCCAGCATATAGAAATCTTCACTCTTTGTACTGAATAAATTGTTGAACAAGTTGGCTGAAATATGTTTTGGAGTTACATGATTTCTTAAAAGTTTTCTTCCAAAATAAGTCAGTTAAAAGAAAAATACTTTCATCAAAAGAACAACCTTTGGGGGAATTAAACACGACTTCATTCTTTCTAATGTGACCTCATGATCTTCAGGAACAACACTTAGTTTTTGCCCACTGAGTATTATGTTGGCTGTAGGTTTGTTATATTTGGCCTTTATTAGGTTGAGGTATGCTTCCTCTATTCCCACTTTGCTGAGAATTTTTATCATAAACGGATGCTGGATTTTATCAAATGCTTTTTCTGCAGCTATTGATATGATCATGTGATTTTTATCTTTTATTTTGTTTATGTGGTGTATCACATGTATTGATTTCTGAATATTGTACCAACCTTGCATCCCAGAATAAATCCCACTTGATCATGTATATAATCTTTTTACTGTATTGCTAGATCAGGTTTGCTAATATTTTATTGAAGATTTTAGTATCTAAGTTCATCAGGATTATTGGCCTATAATTTTCTTTCTTTGTAGTGTCTTTATCTGGTTTTGGAATTAGGATAATGCTGGCTTCGTAAAATGAGCTTGGAAGTCTTCCCTCCACTTGAATTGTTTTGGTTAGTTTGAGGAGGTGGGTGGTGGTCCTTTGAATGTTTGCTAAAATTCGCCTGTGAGGCCATTCGGTCCAGGAATTTTGTTTGGTGGGTTTTTGATTACTGCTTCAATTTCATTAGTTGCAATTGATCTATTCAGATTTTTTGATTCAGTTTTGGAAGATTGTATGTTTCTAGGAATTTATCCATTTTGGCCAGATTGTCCAATTTGTTGGCATATGGTTGTTCATAGTATTTTTTTATAATCCTTTGTATTTCTGTGATACAGTGTGCAGATGATGCTTTGTTGAGTTATACACTTGAAACCTGTATGGTTTTGTGAACCAGTGTGTTCCCAATAAATTCAATTTAAAAATAAATAAAGATAATGTGATCTCATGAGATACTAGTGAGCTCAACTTCTGAAAGAGCCTAAACACAGAAATGCTTTTTCAAAAATGAAGTTTTTCTTTACTTTCAGCATGTAATTTGTCTCTTGGATAAATTGAATTGCTGATAGGAAGAATTTAATATTGAGAAACCATATAATGATCCATATTTATGATATTTACTAAAAAACACCCAGAGATTTAAACTATAATAATAAAAGTGTAATATGCAAATCGACCAAATGGCTGAACAGTAGAATGACTGTCTGGACGACCTTCCAGATGAAGCCAGGGCTTCAGGGCCAAGGCAGCTGGGGCTGCGAGGGCCAAGGCAACCAGGGCTGGGAGGGCCAAGGCAGCCGGGGCTATGAAGGTCTACTTTTGCACGAATTTCGTGCATTGGGCCACTAGCCTATTATAAAGTGATTAAGAAAAGCACAACTGTGAGCTCCAGGATCCAAATGAAATCATAGAAGCTATTATGGAATTGGAAGTGTTTGCTTCCTATTTCAATTTACCAAAACTTTCAGATCTTTAATTTATATCTGCAGACTTCAGCTAGTGTTTTCTTGCCAATGTCATACAAATTATTAACTACATATAGCCTGTGAGATGCTCTAGATCAAGCATGTCTAACTCGCAGCTGCGGGGTGCATGAGGCCCACAACGAATATTTTTGCAGCCCAGCCCATATAATAGTATGTAAGAAAGGTTTTAATAAAAATTTTGTAACTTAATTTTTACAATATCCTGTTATACATAATCCTATATAATAAAGAGGTAATATACAAATTGACCCTCACACCCTCACAAGATGGCTGCCTATGACCAGGCCAGCAGGGGGGTTAGTGAGGGACAACCAAACGACTGAACAAGCAGGCTGCGTGGGGCAACCAGGCTGGTAGGGGGCCTGTTCAGTCAAGTTACTTGAACCTGATCAAGCTTTAAAAAAGACATAGTTTCTGTGGATCTCAATAACATTAAGTTTGTGAGGGAAGATTACAGAGATGTGTGCTTATTTTGAGTACAATCTAGAGTTCATTGAAATACAGTCATTTACCCTTCATGTGCTCTATTAACACAGATAGTGATGTTGTATCTTGCCTAGGATAAATGACAAATTAGTAGATCTTCAGAATTATACATTGGATTTATTTATGCATTGCCAGTGTTCAGGGATCTCCTTGGAGTGGTCCATGAATTCCAACTGCAGGATATGGTATATCATGATTATTGTACTTTAATTTAAAAACACCATTGACAGTATGGCTGCTAACCATTGTACTGCTTATAAGAGTTTACGGCTTAGTGGTAGGAACTTCATGTTAAGCTGAATTGCCTCAACATTTATGGTAAGATAAATGAATTACTAAGTAATCAGGTGTTTGTATAAACCAAAGTGAACTCCTGGTATTCTCAGGATGAATTTTTTCCATAGTGTATCTTATACACTTATTCATTTTTTAAATCTAGGGATATCCAAATTTGTTAACAGTTCAGTGTTAGGGTAAAAAGTAAGTTCCTCATAGCATAATGTTCTGTCCAGCCTTTATGTATATAGTCTTACGGGTCTTGTCAGTGAAGCTAAATAAGGACCATTTAATGAAGATTCTCCCACAGTGATCCCTCTGGATAGAGAACCACTCCAGGCTATCTCTTTTCCTCTCTCCAACTCAGTCTCCTCAGACAACTGGCAGGGCCCCTACCCATAGTACATCCTCCCATGTATAACTATGGTCAGCCATCTGACCTGGTTTTTTATCACAATGAAGAGACACCTAGAAGAAAGCAAGAATGTCTTTTAGAATTCTTTTAAAGGTGTGTCTATCCTATTTTCTTCAAAGCCTACTTCTTTAAGAACACTTTTGTGCTCTCATTCTCAGAACCAAACTTTTCAGTATAGGCCACTTGGCAACTTTAAGTGCTAGCTAGAGTTGATTTATGCAATTTCAGTTTCAAAAGAGCTGGTAAGTTGGACCTAGGTGGGTGGTGGGGTGGGAGAACTCCTTAAAGAGTCATAGAATCAGAGAAACCTAGATGGCGGCAGAGGTAAACACCTAAACTGCTGCCTCGCACAACAATTTCAAAACTACAACTAAAAGACAAAACGGACATCATCCAGAACCACAGGAAGGCTGGCTGAGTGGAAATTCTACAACTAGAAGGAACGAGAAAAGCACACTGAGACTCAGAGGAGCTGCAGGAGGCAGAGGTACTGAGACACGCGGAGAGGACTGGCAACTGAGTGCGCGGCTGGCTTTCTCAAGCAGGAGGAAGACAAAAGCTCCCGACTGCACTGAACTCCAGTTCGGGACGAGACTCTGGGGACCCAGATTCATTCAAGGAGAAACTGAACTGTCTGGCAGCGGGCGGAACTCGAGGGCGGCTTTCTCTCAGAGGTGCTTGCAGCGATTACCATGGGACACTGAGACACAGGGGCCTATTAGGGCAGGGCTGATGGGAAACCAATGCTGTCTGCTCTGCCCTGAGACTCCACCCCATTCAAGCTGAGCCCAGAGGCTTTTGCAAGGGTGTCTCCAGCACAGAAGTTCTCCCAGTGTAAACACAGCTGATCCTCACAGCCAATTGGCCTGGAGGTCAATTCCTCCCAGTGATACCAACAACAATCAAGACTTAACTACAACAAGACTGTGCACACAGCCCACAAAGGGGTGCACCAAGAGTGTCCACCTCAGGTAACTGGGGAGGCTGAGCCACTGGGCCCTATAGGACACCTAGCACACAAAGCCACTCTATCAACTCAGGGAAGCAGCCAAAATGCGGAGACAAAGAAACAGATCACAAATGAAAGAAATGGAGGAAAGCAAACAACTGGATATAGAGTTCAAAACCACAGTTATAAGGTTTTTCAAGAATTTTCTAGAAAAGGCTGATAAATTTAATGAGACCCTTGAGGATATGAAAAAGGACCAACTAGAAATTAAGCATACATTAACTGAAATAAAAAATATTATACAGAGATCTAACTGCAGACTAGAGGATCACAAGAAACAAGTCAAAGATTTGAAATACAAAGAAGCAAAAAACACTCAACTGGAAAAGCAAAAAGAAAAAAGAATCCAAAAATTTGCAGATAGTGTAAGGAGCCTCTGGGACAACTTCAAGCATACCAACATCTGAATTATGGGGGTGCCAGAAGAAGAAAGAGCAAGATACTGAAAACCTATTTGAAGAAATAATGACTGAAAACTTACCCCACCTGGTGAAATAAATAGACTTACAAGTACAGGAAGTGCACAGAACCCCAAACAAAAGGAATCCAAAGAGGACCACACCAAGACACATCATAATTAAAATGCCAAGAGCAAAAGACAAAGAGAGAATATTAAAAGCAGCAGGAGAAAAACAGTTAATTACCTACAAGGGAGCACCCATACGATTGTCAGCTGATTTCTCAACAGAAACTATGCAGGCCAGACAGGAGTGGCAAGAAATATTCAAAGTGATGAATAGCAAGAACCTACAACCAAGATTACTCTACCCAGCAAAGCTATCATTCAGAACTGAAGGGCAGATAAAGAGCTTCACAGATAAGAAAAAGCTAAAGGAGTTCATCACTGCCAAACCAGTATTATATGAAATGCTGAAGGGTATTCTTTAAGAAGAGGAAGAAGAAGAAAAAGGTAAAGATAAAAATTATGAACAACAAATACGTATCTATCAACAAGTGAATCTAAAAATCAAGTGAATAAAAAATCTGATGAACAGAATAAACTGGTGAATATAATAGAATCAGGAGCATAGAAAGGGAGTGGACTGACAATTCTCGGGGGGAAAGGGGTGGTGGGGTGCAGGAAGAGAATGGACAAAAATCGTACACCTATGGATGAGGACAGTGCGGGGGGGTAAGGGCAGAGGGAGGGGTTGGAACCGGGTGGAGGGGAGCTATGGGGGAAAAAAGAGGAACAATTGTAATAATCTAAACAAAAAGATTTATTAAATTTTTTTAAAAAAAGAGTCATAGAATCAGCAACAGACCAACAAAAGTTGAGATAAAAACATTCAAGCAATCTAGAAAGATGAGTCAGAACTAGTTCAATGGCAAAGGAGCAGAAAATGTATACTTGGAGGATGCCAGTGGGTATTACTTGGAAATTTGACACATTAGGACCTCTCTGATGTATACATTTTATATTTAATAAAGGAAAAGACCTTTCTTCCAAATTTACATAATTCAGGAATTTAGTTATTCATCCATGTTAGTAGTATGAGGCAAAGCAGGTACTATCCAAATGGGAATGTAATAAATGATGTTGAACTATATTAAACTTCTTCAGGCTATTTATTCTAATTCTCTGATATATTACCCTGATAAATGTGAAAAAGATGAACTTCCTACAAGCTTAGAAAGTTGTTTTACTACATAAAACTAGATTGATAGTCACTTGGTGAAAGATGATTGAAATAAGTGTCCCAGGCCTACTACTTGACTAGATTTTGAATCATGCATGTGTAAATATTTTTCAAGGAAATTTGTATATTTCCTTTTACAAATTTAATGTGTACTAAGTATGTTACCTTTTTTTGAGGAAATAATGTTTAGTTATATCAGACAGCGGATATTTTTGTTAAAAATATTGAATTGGCCAGTTTCAATTAGTGGTTAAAGCATTGGCTCATAGCCCTAGCTGGTTTGGCTCAGTGGATAGAGCGTCGGCCTGCAGACTGAAAGGTCCCAGGTTCGATTCTGATCAAGGACACATGCCCAGGTTGCTGGCTCGATCCCCAGTGGGGGGCGTGCAGGAGGTAGCCATTCAATTATTCTCTCTCATCACTGATGTTTCTACCTTTCTCTCCCTCTCCCTTCCTTTCTGAAATCAATAAAAATATATTTAAAAGGAAAAAAAAAGCATTGGCTCATAGACAAAGGGGTCTCAGGTTCGATTCCCAGTCAAGGGCAAGTACCTTGGTTGCAGGTTCCCCATCCCTAGTAGGGGCGCATGTGGGAGGCAACCAATTGATGTGTCTCTCACATCGATGTTTCTTTCTCTCTCTGTCTCTCCCCCTCCTCCATCCCTTCCATTCTCTCTAAAAACCAATGGAAAAAATATCTTCGGGTGAGGGTTAACAGAAAAAGAAAAAAATATATTGAATTGAATTTTCTTAACTAGTGATTTAAAATATTATTTAAATTTTTTTAGTTCAATTAAATCCAGGTGGACACTTACTAGGTGTTTAAACTACCCAGACTACTTATACTAAAGGACTATGTGATAAAGTTCTGAGTATATTTTGACATATTTCAAAGGTTTGGATCCTCAATTATTTATTTTCCAAAATATCATAAGATACATGATCACTAAGAAGGAAGCTTTCAATTTCATTCAGTATTTATTGAGAATCTAGTACCATCTTAGCCTGGTATCTTGTGTGGACATATTTTCTTCTTTTGAGGAATTTACTTCTTCTTCAGAGAAAAGACATAGAGTACTTAATACAGAGAATAGTTCTGCATGCTGTAAAATAAGGGGTGGATTATATTATTTAAACGAATGGTTTTAAAATTTGGTTTTCTATTAAAATCATCAGAGGAGGTTTTTTTCTCTCTTTCATAATTGAGATTTTGTTGTTTGTTTTGAGGATCAGTACACAGACATTTCAATTTGTACACAATTCTTAACATACGTACCAAAAATATAAAGTCATGTAGTTGTGATTCTTTTCTAAACAGTTATTCCAGTGACTTTCCAGCTTAAAATTTATAGGCCAGCTTTCCTTAATAGAGTATCAAGTATCAATATCTTCAAATGTTGATATGCTGTTACATCAAAGTCCCACTAATTAACAATTTAATGTCATAGATACTACATAATCAAGATTTCAGTCTTTCATAGCACATTGACAAAGTTACTAGGAAAACTGAACTACCATACCAAAGATGTTACAGATGCACAAAATTCTGACAGGGAGAGCCAAGATCAAGCAGTGGTTTCCTTTAGGAAACAATTCTACCAAAATATGTGAATAGAAGTAATTTAAAATGTTCAAGACATAGCAAACACACAACTGACTCCAAATTGCCATTTAGTATACTTTGTATTATAGGATATAAAAACTATCCCCGTTTATGGAATGTTAAGCTGACACCCAAGACAATCAAAGTCTACCATATTTAATATCCTGCTATTTTTCTTGTTGTACCAAAAAATAAACAACCAGCAAATGATTTCACCTCTAAAAAAAAACCCAACCATTTACACTTCAAAAAATGGGATGAAGTAGAATTCCCTCCTTCTTAAAAATGTTTCTAGAGCTACTAAAAAACTTGCATTTACAAAATAGTTGATAAAAATATTCCTTTGATTTATACAAGAAGGAAGACAGGGACCACTTATAAGACATGGTACATGACATTAACCAGACTTGGCTTCTTTTTCTCCTGCTTCATCTGAGGTTGGACTCTCCTCGTTTTGATTTTCTCCATTTTCCGCAGGTAGATCTTCTTTGGGTTCCTGGTCAGCCACTTCGGCCTGCTTCTCCTTTGCTCCCCTTTTCCCTTTCGTTTGCACTTTTTTGTCTGCAGATTTATCCTTTCCTGCCACCTTTTTTGGCTTCATTTCCACTTTTTCAGGAGCAGGTTTGGCCGACAACCTGGCCAACCTCCTCTTGGGCTCCTGCTTGGCTGCCAGAGCTGACCTTTCTTTTGGGCATCGTTGCAGCGGGCCTGGTGCGTTCTGGGTGCCTGAGGGCTGTGGTGCGCCTAGTGGCTTGGTGAACCTGGGCTTCCTGGCCGCAGCACATCTCCTGCCACCCAAGCTGCTCAGACTGCCCAGAGGCGGTTTTAAAAAATACAAATTTGAGCCTCCACTCCCAGAGATTCTGATTCTCTGGGTCTTAAATATATATATATATATATATATTTTTTTTTCATTGATTTTAGAGAGAGAGGAAGGGTGAAGGAGAGAAAGAGAGAGAAAGAAACATCCATAAGAGAGAAGCATGGACCGACTGCCTCCTGCACGCCTCCTACTGGGGATCGAGCCTGTGCATGTGCCCTGACCTGGAATCAAACTAGTGACCTCTTGGTGCATGGGTCAGCGCTCAACCATTGAGCAACACAGGCCAGGCTCCATGGGTCTTTTTTAAAGGGCCCTTCCCTGATTATGTTGTAGTTGCTTCAGTGAAAGATGACATGTGTCAAAATAATTTAGAAAGGGTAGAGATAAATTTGGATAGACTCCTTAAAGTAGAGTAAAATATCTTATAACTTATTCTCTTTATTGGGCCCTAGTTATCAGAGTTATTTAAAATCAAGTAGTATGGTGAGGGCCTGGGGAGGGGGGAATGGGAGCGGGCTGGAAGAGGTTAATGGGGGAAAAAGGAGGACCTATGTAATACTTCCAACAATAAATATTTTTTAAAAAAAATCAAGTAGGTAACCACTCTGTAAAGTACATGATTTTCCAACCACTTTGCTGTACATCTGAAACTAATATTGAATGTAACAAAAAAATTAAAAATAAATAAAATCAAGTAAATAACTTAATTGATACCTCTGTAGATATTTTGTTGTGCTCATCTAACCATTGTACTGACTAGTAAATATTTCTAATTCATATTTGCCATAAATTTTACATTTAACTTGACTAACTAGTTCCCCAGTTTTTGAAGTTATTATTTTACATATATAAATGCTATCCCCCCCTTCTTAACAGATTTATGTCTTGAATACAAAGAACTCCTTTTGTTAGGAGCTAATATCGGACCTGGTAAACTATCATAATACCTTAAGAAACAAAGCAAACAAACAAAAAAACCCTTTGGTACTATTCCTTCGCTGGGCACTACAAAATCTCATTTCTTGTCTTTGCAGTGAACTTCCTTGAAAGAGCAGTTGGCACATTAGTTAAGAGTGTGGCCTCTGAGGCCAAATTCTCTGTGTTCATTTACAGACCCTGCTTAACACAGTGACTGGTAACAAGGTGTTCTCAATAGATATCAGCTTTATTAGGATTATTTTGGTTTCTCCTTCAACTCTATTCTCTCTTAAAACTCTCTCTTCTTCTTATTTCCATAACGAAATGCCCTCTTTCTCAGACTCCTTTGATAGCTTCTCTTCTTCTATCAGTCCCTGAAATGCGCATCTACATCTTCATTTCACTTCTTTTTAATACCCCACAATCTCTCTGAGTGACTCAGTCTTCTTCCCTGACTCCACTCCTCCCTTCCCTGTGTGGTAATGATTCCCTAATTGATAGCCAGTACAGATCTCCCTCCTAGCTCTTGTTCAGCACTATCCATCCAACAGAAGTATAATGAGAGCCACAGGTATAATTTAAAATAAAAATATTCTAGTAGCCACCTGTAAAAAGCAAAAAGAAGTATATTTAATAATGTATTTTACTTAACACAGAATATATAAAATACTACACATTTCAATATAATATAGTTAATAAAGATTATTGAGTTATTTTATATTTTTTGTAACAAGTATCTCAAATCTGGTATGTATTTTACACTTAGAGCACATCTTAAGTATTGGAATATGTATTCTGTTTTAAGATTTCATAAGATTTACAGTTGAATACTAGATATTCATATTCAAGTATTCCAATAACTGAATCAAATATCAAAAATTATTTTCCTTTAATATCTACCAGCACCTTGACAAAATTTATTCATTTTATTTTAGAAGACCTGGTTTCACTTTGTTACAAAAACATACCAGTTTCAAAACTATACCTGTCCAAGTAAATTTATTTACTCTTGTGTCAACCTAGTCTTATCAGCATGGGATTCATAGGGATATTGCATACTCTGAAAAGAAACTACAAAATTATCTATATCAACAAGATAGTCTGCAAATTTTTGTTGGCATTTTTGCAGACAATTTAAAAAAATGCAGCATATTGATTATTGTTAGGAAATCTTCCGCATATTGATTCATGTTAGGAAAATATATGGAATCATTATTTAACAGGAATTCTCTTTTCTAAATACTTTGCAAATAAGCTTTTGCTTTCCTTGAGGTTTCAAATTCAGCTCACTCATATGCAGTATGATATTAAGGGAACGTACATCGTTGTGCCATATTTTTGTCATTGATTATTGGATAATTGGCAATTATTCTTTTTGTTCCCCCCAAATCCTAAATTACAGCTAACCATTAGTGAATCTTTGTAAAACTCTTCTATGTTTTGACCAATATCAGCACTGACACAAAACACAAGGCCATTACATTTTTCTTCTTCTTTTTTTTTTTTGAACACTTCCATAAACTGTTAATGATTCAGAGCATTTGCACATATGTGATAGATGTATACTAACAACTATATTCATGGCACTCTCCATAAAATCTGTTTTAAAAAACTGAGCACAGGAATTTTAAATGTGTATAATATGTTGGTGTGAAGCAATATGACAAACATCAGTTTCTAGTTTTAAAATGCTGTTATGTCTGGATTTTTTCATCTAACATCGCTGAAGCACTGACCATCATAATAGAAACAAATATTTTCATATCAGCTGAAATTCTTCACCTGATGTGAAAGCTTTAAAAATATCTATGTCATGAGTTCTAATTTTTAGATAGTGAATTGACAGTATTTCTGCATAGATTTGAAAGTCTTTTGAGAAAAAATATTACCAAAGTATTAATTGGGCAGTGTTCCTTATTTTCACACTCCTGTCAGAGTGTCCTTTCTTAAAAATGCATTTTTGAACATCCACTCCTTTGCTCATAAATGTTCAGATCATCATGCTTTCGTGGTAAAATCCAAATTCCTTAGCATTCAGTGTCATGGTCTTGTCCTCTCAATCTTCTCAACTTCACCCCTTCGGTTCGCTCCTCTTACACCTTCATCCAGTCATGCTGAACTTGTGGTTCTCCCAGAAGGCCATTTTCTCTTACTTTTCTGTGCCCTTCCACTGCTACTGCAGAAAGAAGCACCTCTCCCCTCATTATCCCCATCTATCTTACTCCTACTAGTCTTTCAACTCAGCACAGAAGTCATCTTCTCTGGAAAACTTCTTGTAACAGCCCTCTTCTCTTGTCATCCTGGAATTAGTATCCCTCCCCTGTCCCCCATCTCACCCCCGCACCCTCTGAATACTCTGCCATAGCACTTGCACTCTGTTGTAGCTGTCTACCAGATGGTCAATTGTTAGAGGGCAAGGGTGGTGCTACTTTCCCCTCTATTTCCCAAGCACCCAGAAGAGCCCCTGGCATATAATGCATGCTCAAAAGGTTTTCTGCATATTCATGAACTATCACATCATATTTATACTACTGAGTGTTTCAAAGGATACCTGACTAAACTTGAATAATAAATGTGTCCTGTGTGTAATGGGTTATACTCTTTGCTTTAAGAGTAACGTATTACTTTTAAATATAACTAAATAGTCAGTTGGATGTCTTATTTTAGGATGTTCATTGGCATTTTAAAAAGCTTTTTTAAAAAGCTTCTAGCCATTTTATTTTTTATGACCTAAGTTTTGTGATTGCATTTGTGATTGTTTAATACTGGATTTTACTTTTGTTGCTAATCAATCATCTTTCCCTTTTTCTCTCTTGGTTCAGCTCCAACAGAGGCCACTATGCAACTACACCTAGGTAAGTGTTTAAGGCCCCAGTGTCCCTAACCTTAGTCCTAGATCTACTTGCCCCTCCTCCTCTGGCTTTGTGGGCAGATGAAGCACTCTGCACTCTCTGATTTGCTGATCATTCACTGAAATCAGAGTCAGGTCCAGATTATGCTTGAACACAGGAACTCACCAAGGATGATCATGCTATCCAGCTGAGGGCTAATGGAAGGACTTTCAAACCCGTTAGTCCATCCATCCTTAGGATCCTGTTGAGTGTGACCATTCCACAGAACATTCTACTGCTGAATTTTCCCTAGTGCTCCTATCCACCATAAACAGACCATAGAAGTGATGGGTAAGGAGTTATGAGTATGGAGGGATTCATCTCACTTCATATTTGAGATGTCTGCTCAAATTAGTGCTGCATTGTAAAAAGAGAACTAATTTGGTCATTTCTTCAGAAACTGAAATGAGACTATTTCAATAACTATGTGCTTTGTTTACTGGCACGCTATTACGTTTATCACTCCTCATTTTTCTCATGATCTTCTCACAGTGCCAGGCACTGAGTGGGCCACAGTTCTTGAGGCAGGGTTGTTTAGTGGTGAAGAGTACAGATGTTGGAACCAAGCTGGCTAGTCTCACCTTCACCACTTTCTATCCATGGGACATCAAGCAAGTTACTTAACCTCTCCGTGCCTCAGTTTCCACATTTGTAAAATGGAAGTAATAATAGTACCTACCTCCTAGGGTTGTTATGAGGATGGACTGAATTCATATTTGTAAAGCATCTAGTCAACAACATAACAGTGTTGGAAATCAATAACTATATAAACAACCATTGAGGCTTACTCCTGCCTTTGTAAAAATTCTCTATAAAACAAAGAACTTTAAGAGTTAAATTTCTCATTCTTTTTTAGTGAAGACCTGTTTTAAAAGCAATGTCCTACACTACGCTATTTAATAAGAATGAAAAGAAGTCATCCAGACTGGCCCCAGCCTTTTCAGGTGTCTCTCACTGTGGGACTTGCAGATGAGTCAGTGATCTGTCTCTTGGGCTTTTCCTTTCAACCTGTAGCCCAATTAATTTATTTTTCTCTTTGGAAGATCTGCCTTGAGAAGCCCTACTTTTATGTGATGCTACAGCTTGGGGCATCTCTTCTTTGGCAGACAAACAAGCACTTAGAAGCATGCCTTCTGGCCGTAGAGATAGGTTGGTGACTCACAGTGGCCCAGCTGAGTCTTTGAGAGAGCTGTATCCTATAGGCATTTCGGGCACTGTGTCTAATTGTTCAGAGGAATCATTAAGTCACTCCCATGCACAGAATACATCACAGTGTTCTCTCCAGTGTAAATCCCTATTCTCCCTGTTATAGTGCCCAAGGCTTTGAGTCTAAAAAGCCATTTCTCACAATACATGCTGATTCACTGGTTTCCCGGCCTTTGTTATGTGCATACCTGCTGGCATACCTGCTATAAAGAGGGTGAGGATGGCTATAGGTGGTGCTATCACCAAAGAGAATTTAGAAGTATGCTTCCTAATATTTGGAGCTGAATTTAATTACTCAGTGAGTTCAGTGAGCAAAATAAAAAAGGTAAATGTCACGTTTGGGGGGTGGGGAATTGGGAGGGTTATTTTTTGTTCATTAGATCATATAATTTTAATTTTTCCAAAAAGCATATGTAAACTAGTTTGAACAAAATTATACAGGCTCAGAGAATTTATATTAGTTGAAACAAACTTCCCAAGCAAACCATGGGAATCAATGGGAGAGTTTTTAAGCACAAAATTCATTTTTTTTCACCTTGAATAGAAATAATTATCATTTCTCATACAACCTTGAAAATGAGCTGACTGACATTGTAGCTGGCCATGAAATTGTTTTTACTCACCCACCCTCTATTCAGTGCAAATATCACATACTCTATAGCTATGAAAACATACTTTGCTCTTAGCATGCCCGGAGTTCTTCTAGATTATATTAAAAATAGGTGTTTAACATAATCTCAAGTTTAGTGATAATATATTGAAAACTACGAATGGTTCCCTGGCATTCCTTCTGACTTCTAACATGACTTTACTGGGGACTTTTACTTATTTGTGTAGATTATTTCTCCTATGCAGATCTTAGGGGGAAAGAAGTTAACTCGAAACACATTAAATAAAAAAATGAGTGAATATAGGAAATGAGAGAAAGAGAAGAGGAAATGGGTTCGTAAATACCAGCAATGCTAGCTGACAACGAATAGAGTGTCCTGTTTCTTTCTGCACTTTAAAGTGAGTTGGAAACAGAATCTCTTTGGGCATGTGGAGCTATGAGAGGCAAGTCCTGTGTGACCTCTCCCTATCAGTTGGTGCTAACCTTGGTCTCCCTGCCTTTCCTGCCTGGTGACACTTTGGCAGGGTTTCTCTTTCGGGGCTCTAGTTTCCAGATTTCTAGGTGTCTAAACAGCACAGCCTTTACCCTTTTCCCTTAGCAAAGCAAATGTTATCAACTGCTCATTTAAAATTCAGTCTTAAGGTCAAACTATTATTTCTCATAAATGCAGCACATTGAGCCTTTTGTGTAGCCAAATCTATTGTTTAGTATACTTTTTTCTAAATACTTTTTTTTTCTTTTAGCTGAAATACATAGCGACAGTATTATCCTACGAGATGACTTTGATTCCTACCACCAACTGGAATTGAATCCAAATATATGGTAAGTTACAGGAATATGCCTCACTTGGTTTTTTTTTTTTTTATGCAAAAAAGAAATGCTGATGTTCCCTTGGAGCAGTTACATAAAATTAAATTTTTCTTTAATGCTAAGGTATCAGTAAGAATTGTTTAACTAGGGACCTGGGCTTAATGTAGACTGCATACTGTCTATTCCTGACTTAAGAACTGAATCTAGGTATCCCTCAAAGCCATGGGCATGGTTAGATGTTCAGTTGTATACACAGAAAACATTAAGTTTTAATGTGTAATTATTGCATTTATACAAGCAAAAGAATGGAAATGGTTTATCTGACATGACAGATGATTTGGATCACATTTCCAAATAACTTCTAAGGATCTAAGCCATTGGGTCAACTCATTATTATACTCCAATCACTTCTTCAAAGGCTATTTAGGTACAATTTCATGAGTATTTTGAGGGCCAAGATATAATGAACCAAAACTCATTTGTTAAAAATTTGTTGACATGGGCACAGACAACAATGTGGTGATTTCAGGGGGTGGGGAGGGTGGGAGATGGGGGATGGGAATGGAGGTGGAAGAGGGTATAGGGGATATAAGTGGAGATGGAAAACATTAAATTCACTTTTAAAAAAAGAAACTTGTTGAATACATACATGGATGCATGAATTTGTTGGCAATTGTCTCTTTGCTGACTTTGGATAAACAGGCCTGTCCATCCAGAGCTACAATCAGTCTGTACAATTTAAGAAAATATCTGAATGTGGGTTTTCTGATACTCAATGTTTTTGTATACACAATTACGAGTTCAAGATAAAGTAGAAGATCGAATGTAAACTTTCAAGCTGCAACCAAAATCCAAGCAATACTCAAAACTAGGAAGAGAATAACCATTTTATCCTCAAATGTTACCATGTGATACCCATTTCTGTTCAACAGATACTAAGCAATAATTATTTTATTTATACAGTAAATTAAAAGCAGTTTTTTTTTTTTCTGTCAGGTAATTTATAGTTTAGTGAAGGAAACAATAAAAACATTTCTTGGAAGAAGTGGCCCTTGACCTGAGAGTAGCAGATGACATGTAGAGAGTGTTACTGCTGCTTAAACACTAGAAAGAGGAACTTTTTATGTCTTTTCTTGAAGGAAGTATAGATCTATATAGTATAAATATACAAACAGAATCAGAGTAGACAGCCATAAAGTCTCATAATTTATATGCAATTTAAAGAAATAATTTCAACAAAATTTCACCTTCATATGAACATAACCTAAATATAAATTTCTTAAAATAAATTGAAACTCTTTATTAATAAAAGGCCAAAAAAAAAAAAAAGAACAACAACAAAATCAAACACCAAAAACTTTCTAAGCACAGCTTTACCCAGGAAAAATTCTCTACTTCTCCTGACACTTGGCTTTTTCATATTCCATTAATGTAGATGTTATCGGATGATTTGTTTCTTTCAAGGCAAGTTCATTTCTGTCAAGTTAATACATTTTCTTCAGTGAGTTTTCCTGACAGATACAAAATGTGACTTTTATGTGGTTCAAATTCTGTTGTTTTTAAAATCAATGAAACGTGATTGATTTTGCTTCACCCATTTTCATGACTGATCTATGATTTCCTGACCAGAGTTATGGATTTTGTGTCCCTTTTATTTAAGGTATGGTTTTTCCCTGCGTTTTAAAAAACCTTTTATTAACTCTAAAAAGCCACATACTTCTGTCTCCTATCAAGTATGCTTCAGAGTAAATTCATTTTATCCCTTATTATCCACCAGCTCTTTCATCTAGCCTCTTTAAGATAAACAAACAAACTACAAAACAAAGCAAGAACCCAAACTATGAATCTCTCATCATTTGAGAGATGACTTTGTTGAACAAAAGGTGTCAGGGGTTCTGAGGTCAGGCCAGTCTGGTTTGACTCTTGAACTAGGCACTTGCCAGCTGGGTACCTTAGAAAAGCAAAATGCTTGCTTCACCTCTCTGAGGTCCTTTGTCTGGTCAGTAAAAGTAAGACTAATACTGTCCTCAGAGCACTGTTTTAAAGACTGGTAAGTCTGAAGAGGTCTGGCACCATGCCTGGTGCACTGTAGGTGCTCAATACAAGTTAGTTTTCTCCCTCATTCTCTCCCTCCTTCCCTACTCCCTCCCTCCTTCCCTCCCTCCCTCCCTCCTTCCCCTCCCTTCTCTTCCTCTCCCTCTTCCCTTCTTTCTTCCTCCTGTGGTGCATTTGCACATTGGTCTCCTTATCTCCTTTAAGCCTAGATATGAACAAAAATCATTATTATTAACATTATCTTTAACCAGATTATTTAAATGAGTCTCCAAGTCTTCCCTTGTTGCATTTGGATGAAAAAATAAACATAAAATTAAATATATCTGTATTATATGATATTTGGAGTATAAAGAAAATATAGTATGGCAGAATCACAGAGAAGGGAAAAAGAGGTATTGGATGCCTTAAACCCCTTAAAAATAGACATAAACTCCCTAGAGCCAGAAACCAGAACCCAGTAAAATCAGATATCTCATGAAACATTTTCAATAAAGTAATAACAAAGCCAACTTCGTTTTCTGACTTCACTCTCTTGAAATCTCTGTTTTCTTGTACACATATTGGCATGTGAGTTTTGTTCCTTATTATATTGCCTTTGATTCTCTTCACCCGCTGAATTAGAAGCCACTGGGTAACTTCGTTGCAGCGTGGAAGGAGGGTCCTTGCTGCCAGCACCATCCCTGTGCCACTGCCGCACAGGCAGAAACGAAGTGCCTGGTGTGCTGCCTTTGGCCAGAGTCCCATGACCAAATGCATCACCAAGTAATTTTCCACAAGAGAAACATGTGCTACTTTTATGAGCATGTTTCTTCCACATGGTTCAAAAAGCATCCTATACATTGTTTAACTTGCAATTTTTAAGGACAAGAAAAAAGAGAAATTGAGAAACTTAAGTCATGTCTATACAATGATGGAGAGGTAGATCAGTTTAAAAGTTAATCACTCATAACTTATTTGCTTCCCTCAACTTTATCTAATGAAATGAACTTCCACTCTATTTCATGTAATTCTTGACATCCAAGTTTCTTATCTCATGTACAAATGACTATGGTACAAATGATACTACTATTATTATGAATGAACATAACAGCCAGGTAACTATTCCAAGTATGTGACAGCAGTTGGAATAGAACCAAGGAAGTTTGTTATACCAGCTCAATATTGAGTGTACTGTCTATCTACTTAGTTTAAATATTAGATTTGATCTAAAAAGTAATATGTGTACTTAGTGAAAAGTCCAAGAATATTGAGAAAATAATGCAAGTAAGTTTTGCTCCCATACTAGACATATGTCCCCTTCCTCCGGAGGCAACACTGTTAACAGTTTCTGCCAGTTCTTCCGAAGTTGTGCTCACACAGGCATAGCAGTTATGAATTCTGTTCACAAACTTGGGTATCAGAGAAATAAAATGTTCTTTATTCTTTCATAACCCAACTTAATTTCTTTTTATTGTCCCCCAGTGATGGAAACTTAATTTCAGTCAACTTTGGCTAGCCCTCTCCCATTTTTCTGAAGTTGTATCTAAGTTTCAGATGACTTATTAGTGCAAAAGCCAGAGGTTCTCTAGTCACCTGTTCCTGCAGATACTCACTGAGTCCTCCCCAGCTCATCTAGTCTGTGGGGACTGGTCCACGCATAGCCTTCATCCCTCTCCTGTCCACTCCTTCTGGCCAGTGGCTCTGTTTTGAGTCCTGCTTAAGGGCATGGAATTGTTCTGCTGCTCCTGGACCTGGACGGTGGGCCTCTTTGTGATGCTATGCTCTGATATGCTATCAAGAAGCATAGGGTCCTTCTGCCTCCCTGAAATGCAGAGCATAGAATGTTTCTGCCGTTTGCTCCCCAAGTCTCTCTGGGCCCTGCTAAGGAAGTGGCCCTTTATCTTCCCGCTCTCCCAGTGGGTTCTGATTGCTTTGTTGGAATGAGAGATAGAAAGTAAAGTTCCAAGTAAAGAGAACAACAAAAGCCCTTCATGGGAATATAGTGGTGGCTCAGGTTTGATGAGAGTGAAGCTGTTTCACCTTAACTTTGCCCGGATGCTGGTCCACGCACAGGTATACCTCTGGAGTTACAATAGTAACTTCATCATTTCAATTGTGTCACTAAACCCAAGGGAGTGAGAGAGTATGGATGGAGCCACACCAGTTTATCAGCACTGCTGACAGCGCCCCATTATCAAGTATGTTCAATACAATTGCACTATTGATGATGGAGCAAATCAGTATTTATTCATATATAGAGAGACAACCCTCCAATACCCCCCAAAGAAGTGGGAAGAAAAACATCATGTAACTAACTTTAGAAGCTATGTAAAGACTTGCAAATATGCTTTATCTCATTAACATTTCACTTAAGCATCTGCTACTTTCACCAACCACACTTTCATCATTCTTTTTTATGAATTAAATCATTTAATCAATCTATTTATTTATTTATTTATTTATTTATTATTTTTTTAATAATAGGCACAGCCAGGGGCCAGTTGCTTGTGTTTTTTTTAATATATTTTTTTTTTAGTTCAGAGAGGAAGGGAGAGGGAGAGAGAGAGAGAAACATCAATGATGAGTGAGAATCATTGATCGGCTGTCTCCTGCACGCCCCCTACTGGGGATTGGGCCCGCAACCCAGGGGTGTGCCCTTGACCTGCATCGAACCCAGGACCTTTCAGTCCGCAGGTCGAGACTCTATCCACTGAGCCAAACCAGCGAGGGCAAATTAAATTATTTTAATATGATATTAACACTGCCAGTATTTCATATGAATGGAGAGAACTAATTTTTTTATTAAAAGGAAATGTACCTGGTAGCAAAAACTGGGAAAATCTCAGCCATCCATCAATGGCAGAATGAATAAAGAGTAAGACACTCATACAATAGAATACTACTGAGCAATAAGAAGGTATGAATTATTGATAATTGAAACAACATGGCAGAACCTCTAAAATATTATGTTAAATGAAAGAAGCCAGGCCCAAACTAGTTTTTACTGTGTGGTTTCATTTATATGAAATATAGATTAGGCACACTTACTTAAAGTGATAGAAATTAAATCACTGGTTATTTCAGGGATGGGTGATTTACTGGAAAGGGCCTTGAGGAGCTTTCTTTGGTAATGAACATATTATATATCTTGAGAGAGCATGGGTTACATAGATGTGTGCATTTGTCAAAACTTAAGATCTATGTGTTTCACTGTGTACAGATTTACTCAAGATTTTTCAATAATGAGAAAAAATATGAAATAGACATTTCTGTTTCATAACTTGGAGTTTAAAGAGAGTAAAAGGAACTAAAACGTGAATGAATTCTTAAAAACTAAGTTTTCTTAAGAAGTATCTTTATACTCCTAGCAATTACAAAATCAAGAAGGAATCTTTGTGTGGCTTAGCAGATTAGCCCTTTAATGCTTGTTTTCTGATAATCACAGAAAACATCCACAGTTATAACACCACTAGGCTCTGATGTTCTAGTGGGAAACTTGGGACTATTACAAAACATGATGATAAATGGCAACTAGATGACAACAGATGTTTCCCCTCCAGCACAGTAATGATAGCAGAGATGTCCTCGTTAGCAGAGATCAGGGAAGAACAGGAGTTACTCTGCAGAAGGAGATCTGAGATGAGTAAGTTGTGATGCCAACAGGGAGATGAGGCGTCAAGAAGAAAGACGCAAATGAGTTGTTTCAGGTCCTATGGTACCTGAAGACCTCTGTCAGTTGTCAGTCGCTTTATCATACAGAAAGCCCACAATTTACAGCTAAGGAAGCTAAAGCCACTGCTGGCATTGCATAGGATTGCTTGAATCAAGAAAAGACTAGAACATTTCCACTTTTTCAGATAAAAGATGAGACTACAAGGTCAGCCCAGCCAGCATGGCTCAGTGGGAGCGTTGACCTGTGAACCTAGAGGTCACGGTTTGATTCCCAGTCCGGGCACATGCCCAGGTTGTGGGCCCGATCCCCAGTGTGGAATGTGGAGGAGGCAGCCAATTGGTGATTCTTTCTCATCATTGATGTTTCTATCTCTCTCTCCCTCTCCCTTCATCTCTGAAATCAATAATATATATATATATATATATATATATATATATATATATATATATATATATGGACTACAAGGTCAGGGAAATAGAGATCTCAGATTGCTGCTTCATTTGGTATTTTCTTGAAAATGCTAATTTATTGGAGCAGTTATCCTGAAATGGAGCAAAAAGATTGGTAATTTGGCTCATTAAAGGTAATTTTCTTTGACATATAATTAACTCAACAGAGAATATGAAAAGACAGATTTAGGATGGGGGTTGAGTTATGCTAGCTGGAGTTTTAGTCCGTGATTAATAGCCTAATAACAGAAAAGAAGTCAAGCCAACAGTAAAACGACTTCGTAGTTCTTTAGTGTCTTGGATTCCCCATCTATATATATATAAAGCCAGTACATAACGCCGGAACGACCGAAAGACCAGTCACACACTGACCACCAGGGGGTAGACGCTTAATGCAGGAGCTGCCCCCCTGGTGGTCAGTGCGCTCCCACAGCGGGAGAGCCACTCAGTCAGAAGCCGGGCACACGAGCCTCTCCTGCCTCTGGCAGGTGCAATCTCAGCAAATACTCCGCCCAGGTGGTGGGAGTGTAGCCGAATGGCCACGAATCAGCCATCACCGGCCTCTGGAACTCTCCCTTCAGACCCTGTGGCTGAACCACACCCCTTACCTATTGCCCTCTGGGTCTCAGGATGCAGGCTCGGGAAAAACCCACAGAGGAGCTTCACAAACATACTACCTGGGCTGGCCCCCATCTGAAGAGCAAGTGCTGGTAAAGTCCAGCCCAGTGACCAACACCCACGCATGTCCACGCGGGCGAGCCCTTCGCAACTTCCACTTACCACCTGGCCTGTCCCCATCTCCTGGAAAGGTCCTGGAACTGGCTCTGAACACCTGCTCCTGGATCCCTGCAGAGCATTGGTCAGCTCCGGATGGACGAACCTTATATAGCTGCCAGGCTCCTGGAACTCTGCCTCTGGCATAGAGAGAAAATCTCATCCCTTACCGATTGCCCCAGAGCTACAGAGGAAGGCAGCAATATAAAAATGGCCACAAGGTGGTGACTGACAATCGGGGTAAAAGTCAGAGAGATGGATCTGAAGTGTGGGGCATGGGAGAGAGAGCACCCACTCCCTCCAAGATCCCTGGCAAGGCGCAACCTTGGCCGCAGAAGGGACATTTGGAAATATTTTTTCAGGAAGCTGTGGGGAGGAGGACAGACTCCCCATGTGACTTCCCATTGGCTCAAGGAACATGGAAACTCCCCAGGCACGCAGGCGTGGGCTCCCGATTTCCTTTCAGTGTGCACAAATCCGTGCACCAGACCACTAGTAAATAATAAAAACAGAGGGGACTCAATTTATTAGCCAAGTATGAGAATCACAGTTAAGTGCAGTTTCAATGTAATCAGAAAAAAGTAAGACTGATGAACAATGTCCCTGAGAAAGAAATGGGATAAAAGTACATAGACGTGGCTCATTGTCCAGCAGGCCTATGGGCAGTAAGTGTGGGAGATAGCACTGGGTGAAGGGGAGCACCTAGCCATGGACACCGAAGTCTCCATATCACTGCTGAGGGATTCTCAAGAGGTAGTTTTTGTAATGATGATCATTTAGAAGACATATGATCCAATCGGGTTAACTGATGGAACATGGAGCATAAACCTTACATTTTTTCAAGAGCAAGTTACTAAGGGAGATTGTGAATAATGAGAAAAATCAGGCAAAATATTTTCTCTGATGACATATCTTTGCTAGAACCTATTATATATCAGTGTATTTTGAGGTTGCGGAATTATAATTTGGTCTATAGGGTTTAATGGTCCAATATTCTGATCTTAGGTGCATCTTTTCTACTTTTTCTCTCACTCCCTCCCCCTTGTTCCACCATCTCTCATTCTCTTTTTTCTTTTGTTAATAAGTTTATTCTCTTATTACAAAATTTTTCTCTAACCTTCCTCTCTTGCTTCCTTCCCTCACTTTTCTTACCATTACATAATTACTGTGGGGTAAAGCGTGGCTCACTAATAAAACAAGGTGTGAATCTGGAGGCATATTATTTCCTTCTTTAATCTCTGTTTTAGATGACAGAAATAAGAGCTCGCTTGGTGGAATTAAATGTCAAGTACATTTGAAAGAGTGAGAAAATATTTCTTTAAGCAGCATGTAGTGGAATTCACCATAGTAGGAGGTCAGAATGTTGTATGCAGTAGTAGCATATTAGAGGGTTATTTTAACCCAAATAATATTTGTCGTTGTACGTGTTAACAAAAGAAAGATCAAATTTAAAACCCCCTAGTGAAATAAGAAGAATTTTCTTACCTTCCTCAGTCAGAAGTAATGAGAAAGAGTGAGCTAAAAATGGAGTTTGTAATTTTCACCTTTGGAACATGTTTTAGTACCTTAGAAATAAGTCATGACATCGTTGAAGGTGATATTATTCTCAGTCTCATAGAGTGAATTTTCCTTGCTGTTTTTTCTAAAAATATTCCACATTTACAGAGAGAATAGATTTTTTAAAGAGCTTGATCTTTTACAAGTAGTCATGCCCTCTTTATCATAAAACTGACTATGGGCAAAAGTTGAGTGTTCTCTGCCCTAACCGGTTTGGCTCAGTGGATAGAGCATTGGCCTGCGGACTGAAGGGTCCCACGTTTGATTCTGGTCAAGGGCATGTACCTTGGTTGCGGGCACATCCCCAGTAGGGGTTGTGCAGGAGGCAGCTGATCGATGTTTCTCTCTCATTGATGATTCTAACTCTCTATCCCTCTATCTTACTCTCTGTAAAAAGTCAATAAAATATATATTTTTTTAAAAAGTTGAGTGTTCTGGTTGTTGAGGTTTGAATGGAAAGTACAAGGAGCTCCAGTGTCTCCAGAAGAAGTCAGCTGAGTGCCCTGCTACCAAATGGCCCACAGGGTCCTCTTTACTTTGGTGGATTCACTGTCCCTCATCTGTCCTGGTCTTGCAAGCTCACACATCAGATTTTGTCAGTATCAGTGTTGGCTATATCTGGGGAAGAGACGTGTTATCTTTGGGTCAGGAAAATTGTAAGTACTTTTTATAGTCAGAAACAATATGGAAATTATTTTAAGATCTCCATTCAGAAATGCTGGTGAATAGACAATTCTGGCTTGTTGAATGCCAGATTGCTTCTTCTGAGGCTGAGTCCCATACACTGACTCCTCCTTCAGAGGCAATAAATTATGAACAGATAATACAGTGTCCTCCATCTTGGGGCAAACAGCATGCATTTCAAATGAGAATTTGATGGTAACTGATTGTCAGTGAGTTTCCAGGTGATTAACTTGTTTCAGCAGAGTGCCTGACTAAAGGCTGAGTGATTTCCTTCTGATCTGATCAGAAGAATGAGCCATGTAATTAGATTGCTCTTGAGGAAATATTTCAGTTATTTATTTATTGTTATCAGGATGATGTCACCACCAACCATTCATAAATCTCCAGTTGTGAGAGCCAAATTTTCTCATTAACCCACCTGCTCTGCCCTGTATCCTGAGAGTCCCTTGTAAGTCACCACAGTAGGTGGGGCCCCTGGACTCCAGAGACATTTCACTTTATCTTCCTCTGTGTGTCCTGAAAGGGTGCTTTGGCTTGTTTTCCAGCTTAATAATTTCAAAATCAGGACTGAAAACATAATTATACCTTTACAAGTGTGCTCTCACTTTATCCCAGTCAAATAAAAGCCCCAGCCACCTAAATAATAATAATTAAAAAAATATAGAGAATTAACACCAAAATAACAATTTCCAAACTGCCAAGGAGCTTGTAATAGTGAAAAACAAAACTTTGGTTCAAAGCATTTCTTTTTCTTTTATGTTTATGGCTTGACCCTAGATGTGTTGGTCAACAAGTACCTGCCTTTATATTTACTGATTATTTTATATTTTTGCTAGTTAAAAAATAATAGTGTTAAAGTGTATATATAAAAACTATTTGGAAATATTGAATTTGATTATATATTCCAGCCCAGCAAATTCATTCTTAACACTTTCTATGTCCATAAATGTTTTTATTTTGTTTTTGTACATTTTCACTAGCAAAACAAAATCCTTTTGTAAAAGAAAAACATTAAGAAAAGTCATTGTAGCTTTTCAAAATAAACGCTGACAGTAAAAATAGTGACAAACTCTTTCATTGCACGCTGTTTTTATAAAATTGGAGTTCTTGTTCTGGCTGCATTACAGTGGAATGGCAAGAATATTGTACAAGGAGCCAGGAAACCTGAATTGTTTCTGTTCCATCATTTGTAAAATAAAGGGGCGATGAGACTCGGTGATATTTTAGGTGCCCTCTGACTCAAATGTGCAATGATCTGTGAACTCTAGTAATAGATTAGCTTCATGTGGAACCTAAGTGTGTGATACATAGGTTCAACAAGGGTTTAACAAATTCAGGCTTTGCATGGTCTTTGGAGATAGCAAGCATTTCCATTACAATGTCTTTTAATCATACCATTCTTGGCAGAGAGGTGATTTGTATGATGTGCCATGGTATTTATCAGATTCTTATGCTCTGTTTTTCATATCGGGAAAAGGAAAAGGAATGGGAAGTTTTTTTTTTTGTTTTTTTTTTTAGATTAGAATAATATTCAGTATTACTTTTCTTATTAGGCAGAGAAGCAATTCATTTCTAATCCTTAGCCTAGGGAGTCACATTCCTTTTTAAATTGAGAAACAAAAGTTTGTAACTGGGATTATTTAAAACTCCCTTCTTTCCACCAATCTCTGAAGAATATGTTATCTAGATTTACAAAGACCATTATTTTCCTGAGAAAATTAAATTGTGAGACCACAGTTTAAATGTTAGGAAATCAGCATTTTTCCCCCTCTGAGCCTGAAGATATTGGACCTGTCATCATTCAGCAAATTGAACCCCAGTTCTTAAGAACTCGTATAACTTTTCTATAGGGGAGAGTAGGATTTCAGACCACTAGTATTCTTCATAAAGAGCACCCATTGGGTTAGTACTAACTCTATTCAACAAGTTAAATTGTTAGACACACATGCAATTTGAGAAGGAGAGGAGCATAGGACTTTAAGAGCACTTAGATATTGTTTTAAATTCTGGGGAATTATTTCTCTTGGAGTATGGGTGTTTATTTCTACCTGTAGGTTTTTTTAAACCTACCTTGTCTTTCTGACATGGATCACTAGTTTCTTCTGTGAAACCATAGCCACTAGTTGCCCTTTGGACTATCTGACCTCCATCAAGATCATTGTGTTCATCATGAAATTATGATTTATCTTTTTCTTTATGATAATGGCATTCATGTGTGTAGTTATACAATGCTTAAATTTAATGGTAAAAAAAAATACTCGGAAGTTCATGTTGTAGAGTCAGTATTAGGAAAGTCACCTTGATGGGCAGCACAGATGGTTAGGAACATGAATAGAAATTAATCCATGGCCAATAGTCATGGGAAAGTAAGAAGGGATAGGCTCAGATTGATACACATTGAAGGGTCATAATGATGGTTAGAGCTTTCCAGAAACAAGACTATGAACAATATTATTTCTTTCCCAGGACTCCATTTTGAACTGCTTCCTTTCTCACTTTGTGTATCTCCCTCTCTCCCCTGACCCCCAATAATATGCACTCCTATGATTTCAACCATATCCTAAGCTGTCATGTCAGTGCTGATCTTTCTCTGAAGTTCAGATACATATAATCATTGTCAGCTGGGCATCTCCAGTTGTCAACATAACTAGAGAGCAGTCTCCAAGCTCTGTAATTTTCTAGAGTCACGCTGTCCAATATGGTAGCCACTAGTCACATGACTGTTGAGCATTTGAAATGTGACTAGTCAGAACTGAGGTGCTGTAAGTGTAAAATACACCTCACGATTTAAAGACTTATTATGAACAGAGAATATAAACTGTCATTAATAATTTTACATTAATTAAATGTTAAAATGTAATTGAATATATTGAGTTAAATAAAACATTATTAAAATTAATTTCACCTGTTCCTTTATATTTTTTAGTGTATCCATTAGCAAATTGAAAATTACATGTGGCTCACATTAATATTTCTATTGAATAGCAATATTTTAGAGTGTGCCCACTTTTCTCCACTTCCACCTTATCTCAAGCACTATTATGTTTTGCTCATGTTACATCAATAGTCCTGTCTTTTCTACCTCCAATCCATCATTTGCTAGATAAATTTTCCTAAAAGTTGGGTTTGTATCATGACATTGGGAGTTTGATATTGGGAGTTTGAATTCCAGTTCTGTAACTTCAAGCAGTGCAACCTTGGACGTTCATTTAATATCGCCAAGTCTCAGTTTTAACACCCTCTAAATGAGGATAAAAAATAGAGGAAGGGGTTTTACATAAATTAATTGAGGCATTATTTGTAGAGTTTTTAGTACTGTACTTATTACTTGTAATTGGTCCAGGAAGCCTTTCAGCCCCATCACTTGCCACCTTCTTCATGAACCAGTATAGTTCCAGCCATACTAATGCACTGAAGTAGCAGTTCTTGTGTGTCACAATCTCTGCATTCTTTCTTCCTTGCTTGGGTAACTAGTTCTCATTCAGGACCAGTTCTGGGACCACCTCCTGTAGGAGCTTTCCCTTTCTTCCTCAGTCCGAGTTAGGTACCATCACAGCCAGTGTACCCCTGTTATGAGGAATGAGGAGCTATGGAAAATGTGAGGGTTGTTGGAATTAGCAAGCACGGGGTCCAAATTGCAATTGTGTGACTTGAGCAAATGCTTAATTTCTCTGAAGCTCAATTATTAGTAAAATGACACAGACGGCTATCTTATAGAATGGTTGAGAGGTTTTAATGGGCTTTGGAATATCTGGCACATAATTGAATACAATAAATAGCTATCATTGCATTGGCACCCTATATTGCAATTGTGTGCTTATCTCTCTGCCTTTCCTCCTGGAAGGAAATGTTTTATTTGTTTTTGTTTCACTAAAGCTCACCACAGTGCCTGTGAGCCCTCTATATAAGTCTGTTAATTTCAAGAATGAATTAATGAATGAGGAATGAGTAAATAACACCATTGGCAGCTAAGAGTGGGATGGGCATTCAGGTTTAAATTATAATAAATTTTGTTGACAAACCTAGTCAGACTGTGAGAAATTCTAGGAAAAACATAAAAGACCTTGGCAGGAAGCTGACAAATTTGTTCCATCAATCCTTGTTGAAGCCATTGTGCCTCCAAGTAACAACAACACAGTGAATAATTCTAAATACTGATAATTCTAAATCTTTAAGTTTCAACAGGACACCAATGCCTTTAGAAGCTTTATTTTAAGTTTCTGGAGCTATAAAGCACAGTGAAGAAGAGAAAGGTCTAGAGGGGTTGTTAAGCCAAATGCAGAGAAAGGCTGTTTCTGTTTGCTCTTTTGCTTTTTTTACTAGTATTTTAATTTCTGTTATTCCACAACATAGAAGTGATTCTCCAAACACACCAAACATCTGTTGTCTATTCACTGGTTACCTGATGCCAGGCTGTAGGCCATCTATGTTAGAATCACCTTTTAAATATATATATATATATTATTGATTTCAGAGAGGAAGGGAGAGGGATAGAGAGATAGAAACATCAATGATGAGAGATTGATCGGCTCCCTCCTGCATGCCCCCTACTGGGGATTGAGCCCGAAACCCAGGCATGTGCCCTTGGCCAAAATCGAACTCGGGACCCTTTAGTCCGCAGGCCGACTCTCTATCCACTGAGACAAACCAGCCAGGGCTAGAATCACCTTTAAACAATATACAATATCTAGGCTGCACCCGAACCCTGTTTAATCCAAACTATGGGGGAAGGAAGATATAATACATACATTTTATACAGATATATTTTTCTGATATAGAGTTGATTTGGGGGCTGCTAATCAATACTGATAGATAAGATTATTGCTATGGGAATTTCAACATTAGGCCTTTCACATCAGCAGTGATGCTTTTAGTTTAGAGTTACTTGGGGGAAATGGCAGATAGCCATTTTGAGAGTTGAACATTCTTTCAATTTTATTCCTGTCAAAGTTGATGTTTCTTTCAAGCCATTTTACAATGACTTGTAGCCAAATAATCCTCATATATCACTAAGTGAGAATCCCACTATAACTCTTGTGCTCCTTCTCTGTACTTTTATCACAATCATAGTCCTTGGGGAAAAAATAATGTATAGTTTAAAAATAGAAAAACAGTAGTAAAAAGTTCATGTAATAGGTTCTCTGTGAGGGAAAAAACAAATATACCAGTTCTGGATGAAAATGGTGGAAATCTATAATAATAAAAAGCTCAGACACTAACACTTACATTATTCTTGCTTTGTGCCAAGCACTGTTCTAAGTGCTTTGGACATCAGGCCTTAATAATAGTTCTGTTCATGAAATTGTCTTATATTCATTCATTCATTCAACAGATTTTTATGGAATACAACATGCAAGGCATAAAATGGTGAACAAGAGACATGTTTGTTGCCCTTATGAAGCTACTACTATATCTCTTCTAATGTCAAGGACATTTATTAGAATCTTGCTTCACAGTAATCAAGAGAAGATTTAAATATCCTACTGATATTTGTGATGCTAGCATTTTAAATTCCCTACCAGAAATAGTTCCCGTTTATTCCACACACAAAAATCAAAGGTTCTTGACATTGTTATCTCCTGGTGTAGAAAACACAGCTCAACAAATTGGAATGAGAAAAATCATTTATTCCATGCAATATACATATAGGAAATACCATTATTTGCCAATATTTTACTCACTCTGCTTCTGCTTCTAGGATTTATGGGGTAACTAACACCTCTTTACACTTTTGTCTTCCTACTTTAATAGGTGTTCTTGCTCTCTTTCTCTAAAATTAGCAAAATGCTGAAAGAGCATAATGCAATGATCTCCCAAACAAAGAGCACAGTGCTCTTTCCACAATGTTTGGCACCTGGAATGTGAAAGTCTTTGAAAATGTTCTTTCTGCATGAAATACAGCTCTCATGTGGTTTGAGGTTCAGACAGAGGAAACAGATCTATCTTTCTACATGTTAGGTATGTAATGATGGTAGGCCGAAATGTCTCAGTACAGAGCATTGTGACTGTTCCTGTAAATATGCACAGTCAAATCTAGAATATTCATAAGCCTATTTCCTACTAAAATCATGGATACATTTATTTTTAAAATCATGTCTTAAGGATTTATAAGCACTTCATTTTACAGTAATAAAGAAAGCAGCTAATTAAATCATTTGCAAAGTAAATGTAGTAACTCAGTATCCAAACTTGGCATGAATTAGAATTTGTATATATCTCATATTAATAAGTGGATTAAATATACTCTGATTCCATTATTTTTAGCATGGTATATTTTCTAGACATGCAAATTTATTTAAGAACAATGTGAACAATAATTTTAAACTTTATACTAATTATATCACAAAAGATTTATAATTTGTAAAACATCTTTTGATTTCAGAGATACCTGTTTTTAGGTCATTATGTAAGTGGGATAGAGAGATAGAAACATCAATGATGAGAGATTGATCGGCTCCCTCCTGCATACTTATTTTAAATATTTACAAACATCCTTGTATTGGACATATATATGTAATTATTGATAATACCATCTGCCATTATTCAAAACTAAGAGATTGGTTCTGTATTCTGTATTTTTTATACAGTCTCTCATTTAATCTGCACAATAACTATGTTAGTTTACATCAGTATTATTATCCTCATTTTGCAGGTGAGAAAACTGAAACTTTGGGAGGTTAAGTAACTTACCCACCACTGCAAGTAACTAAAGAATTGGGATTTAAATTTAAGTCTTTCTGGTTTCATGGTTTCTTAACATGTCACAACACAAAATACTATTGCTTTCCTCAAAATGTTGATATGAACTGAATAGCAGTAACTATTACATCTTTCCTTACCTGAGCAATAAACCACTTTGTGCTACTTAGTTCTCAGACTGGGGATGCATTCTGTGTTCCCACAGGGTTGAATGTCGCAACTGTGAGATTGGAGAACAGTGCGGCGCCATTATGCACGGCAATGCTGTCACCTTCTGTGAGCCATATGGTCCAAGAGAATTGGTAAGTACATGTTATCTATGTACATTATTCCAAATACATTGTCTTTACTGAGCTTTTTTGCCAACATCTTCCTTATCATGGGGCTTTTAGTAACAGGTTATATTTTTCACCCCTATGTCACACATTATGTTTGAAATTCATTAACTTTAAAAGTGGTCAAATGACTGGCTTCCACACTAAAAAGAGGGAAAATATGGGCATAATATGAGTGACATGTGACATATATTACACATATATCTATATATTTAAATAATTTATGACTTCACAAGTTCTTGTATTAAGTTTTACTTCTAAATTTATTTTCTCCTCGCAAGCCAGAAATGTTAGATGAGCGATTTTGTCACATGATTTTTAAACTGTGTTCCCTAGTCAGAAGAACTTTTAATGCTTTTTTTTTTTAAGTGAAAGAGTACAGTGAATAAACCAGTTTTTTAAACTTGTGGTTTATGCAAAATTGTTCAAGAGCATGTTACTTTCCTTTAATTAATAGTGATGAGACTTAGCTTGCCAAAGATCATTTCTTACATTATATGTGAAATGACACTTGAGCATTCTCAGTTGAAAACAATGAAACCACTAGCCATCAGCATGTGGCTAATGAGCCTGTTGTTATTCCTGGATACTTCTTTTTGGCATGAAGAGTAGTTCATTTCACATTCTTGAAAATGGATATAGGGCAAACGTTATATTATTCTGGCCCAATTCCTTTGCACCTCCTACTCTTCTCACAACATCTCTTCTGCTTTGCTTTTCTGCTTTTGACTTGAACTTCAATGCTTCTCCTTTTCTCTCCCCGTCTTCCTTATCCTGGGGCTTTCATAATAGCTTATACTTTTCACCCCTATGTCACACATTGTATTTCAAGTTCATTAACTTTAAAAGTGGTCAAATGACTGGCTTCCACGCTAAAAAAAAGGGGGGGGGTGTGAGGAACCTAGCTAGGCAATTAAAAGAATATTTAGTTAATAAAAATGAGAAAGTCAATTAATTTTTATAACATGGTTCTTATTTTATGCTGCTTGAGTACCCCTTTTATGGCAATGGATACATTTAATTTATTAAAGATACGAGCCTCAGAACATTGATAAATTGAAGAGGTTTTAGTTGAAATTAGAACACAAACAGAATTAATTGGATGTAAATTAAAATAATAGATGCTCATAATTCAAGGCTCACATGGTGGTACAGTATTCCTGCAGACAAATGTGACTGGTACCGCAGCACTTCTTGAAAGAAATAGATGTGCTAGTACATTTAAAATAATGTACCATGACTGAATTAATTTTCTATAAACCTTAAAACAAAATTAAAATTTTATCATAGTTAATTGAGCTTAAAATAAATGCCTATTTTAGAATGTTCTCCCATTCAGTAATATTTATGGAAATGCTTGGCAAATTCTTTTTTGTTTCTATTGATTAATAGGAAATAAACATATCTAAGAATATAATTTGAATTTTTAATAATTTTTATACTGTATTAGTGTCCCAGGAGCAAATATATACTTATTATCCAAGCTGTGTTTACAGAAGACAGATCAATCAAATGAAAAGTGAGAAACTCAGGTGTTGGTTAACATGCTATTATGTCTACTCAAATTCAAACATTTGCATGGTGCTTCAGAATTGAATCCAATCAAAACTGTTCTACCTGAGAACAGATGGAAGTTATTGGCCTCAAACTTTTTAAAAAATATGCCTTCTTATTTTTCTTAAATCAAAGTCTTACTGAAGTTATGAAACAAAGAACAATGGGTAAAGAAAATTACTAGGCTAATGCTTGGTCTTTTAAAATGAAAAAGAGCATCTCCATTTTGAGAATTTAGTCAAATGGCCATTTCATTTCATTTATCTTATTTTTTTAGTCAGAGTTAGTGAGAGGCAGCATCTTCTATTGCATAGGCACACATACATTTCTGCTTTCACTGCTGCTGTGCTGTGTGGCCCTCGCCCATTTATTCAGCTCACTGAAGTCTCCATATTTCTGGTGCTGGCGGCTAACTTTATTCATTCGCTAGTCTGAAATAAAGTTAATGAGGAATGACTTACCCACTCCTTTAAGAGAAAATGTGCTTTCTCAGAGCTTAAAACAAAATTAGTTATGTTACCCTTCATTTTAAGAAAAGAAATTATTTATTTAGTTATTTATATTTGGGAATACATTTTAGCTACAAGGGTGAGTTTGGTCTAAAACATGATCAAACTCAATAAAAATTTGCAAGGAAGAAGTGCAGAATGAACAGCCTCAGCCTGCAGTGAATTCTTCAGATTCATTTAGTGATCATACCAATTTTCTACTGTTTGCAGTCTATTTGATCATTTAAGAGTACTAAGATTTGATAGAAAAAAAAAGTTCTCTGCCAAACATTCATAGTTGCTGTATTATTTACCAAAATCCCTTTGGAGGCCCTTTGGTTTTCAGAATGTCAGACATAAAGGCTTAATAGCTCTGCAGACTAAAATTACATATTTGAACTCAAGAATTTATAATGACCAGAGGAAAATAATAGGTGAATAGATTTTATAGGCAATGCTTTTTGTTATTTTTTTCTCTTCATTTTTTCTGTACTTTCTTGTAGCTGAGAACTTTACTAATAAACTAAATGGGTAAATGTACAGAAATGAGAGTCAACCACTCTACCTGTCCTTAGTTTTCCTGGTGAAGAAGGAAAAAATGTAGAATCAATGACTAATCGAAGTCTAGGGTCACCCTCAGTTAGCACATGTAATCTGAAATTTGGCAATAATTCAAGCAACCTGCTCTTTGCTAGCAGAGGTCACAGCTGTGGAACTTGATCATGCAGTTGACACAAGCATCATTTATTGCACCACCAGGGCAGGACTCTCTAGTATATTTAATGCACTAGCAGTAGCTTTTAACTTATATAATACCATCATTTCAAAGAACTTATATTCAGGAGTGTTTCATAATTCATCCAGGAATCTACTCAGTTACATAAAATCAAAGGGGGAAAAGAATGTTCATTCAAATTTGGTGGAAATTTTTTAAATTCCCATGTGCTTCATTGAACTTTAACATCAGATTATTCAAGTGGAAACTTGTGAGGGCAAATAGTTGGACATAGTCTAAAAACTTTGAAAATCCGATTTCTTTTAAAGGAATCTTGATAGGATTACTTAGAGAAAATTCTACTGGTGCATTTTACTCTCATGACTGGTAAGGGGAATGGAGCAGGAAAGAGAGTCCTGGGCATGGTGGTCCAGTTTTCCTTGAGCAGATAATCTGTGATAATGAGGGATTTAGATGAAATAGAGAATTTCCTCTGACACTTGACAGCAGTGATTTCTGCAGTGGTTAAAATCAACTAGGAGCTGGTACCTATACTGATAGCTGGACAACTTGTACAGTGCCTCCCTTGCCCTTCCCTCATTACCCTTCCTGCTTCATTAACTTTTAATCCATGTATGTGAAGCACACGCTCAGTCATCTTTCTGAAACGTGTGGTAGAAGCAGAATCTTTTGATAATCACATCTCAGCTCCATCTGCCAGAACAAGAGGCTTGCTCACTCTTTTGTCCACTAATTCACACTGCAATCCATCCCTTGGGAACCTCTGGACACTTCTGCAGTTGTGGACTTAATCACATGGGGTCTCACAAAGTGCGGGGATGGGCCAGAATGTCATTGTGGCATCTAAGAAGTGAAAGTAAGACAGCCTACTGCTTCTGCCATGGTGAAAACACAGACACTTTCTATTTTTTAGGGTCCAGCAATGGGAGGTGTCCCATACTTTAGCTTACAGGGTCAAGAACCCAACAAGAGAGTTGTTGAAAATGAGAATCTTAATTCTCATTTCATTTGAGCTGGTATGGATCAAAGTCAGTGCTCCAAAGAATAAATAAGTAAAAAACTTTTCAGTTTAAATTTTTAAAAAATTAATGCACCACTTCTTTTTCAGAAAGGGGAAAATTATGAAACTAAGAGGAAGTAATAGAAATGTGTGGGAAGGATTTTTCTAAGCCCGTATTTGGGGGGGGGGGGGTGGCGGTTAACAGTTTTATTGAGAAATAATTTACATATTCTACAATTTATTCTTTTAAAGCATAGAATTCACAGCTTTTCATTTATTCACAAAATTATATGACCATTGCCACAATCAACTTTAGAACATTTCATCACCCCCAAAAGAAATACTGTACCTGTTAGCTGTTGTAATTTTGTTTACTTTTCAAAATAATCCTTTTCTCCTCATTTGGTCTTAATTTACCTCCCAGTTTGGGTTGTTAACCTTTTTATGACATTTGCTTTGAGTCCCAGATCTGCTGATGTAGGATGGAGGGGAGGGGATAGTGTGAGTGGAAGGGGCTGTGTTAGAGCCTTCACAAGATTAAAATGAACTGGTAGATTGCCTACAAGCAGTTTTCAACACTTATTAAGAAATACAGTAAGAGTGCCTCAGTCAGGATCTCACAGCTTTGTTTGCCACAGAGAAACAAGATAAATATGTGTTCAGACATTTCAGTAAAAGTAAACTAACCACTGGATACATACAACCCCTGTTTATGGCTTCTTCCTTCCCTCTTCTTTTTCCTCCCCCCTCCTCTGGATGTCTTTCACCATTTTCTCCTCCTCTCTATCTTGTCTTATTTTGGTATGTTCCTTTTTCTAGATCACCACAGGCCTTAATACAACAACAGCCTCTGTGCTCCAATTTTCCATTGGTAAGTGATTTTAGCAATTACAGCAATTTAACTTGGAAATGTTTGTTTTAATCATAGTGTACCATCAGGATTACAGTGCCAAATGCTTTTAAATTTAGAGAAGAGTAAGTCTCAATATTGCAGTAAATAATTTAAAACATTTTTAAAAGTGAAATTTAAAAAAATGTTTAAATGCTACATTCTGTTCCCACTTCTCTCCTACAGCCAGTGATATTTTAAATGATACATACAATCCAAAACATCCTGTTATAGCAGAATTACCTTGCTAATTATGTTTTCCTCAGATTAAGATTGAAAGCTGTTCAATTTCCTGCACTCTTACTGACTGGTAATGAAAGAGATCATTTTTGGTGGCTGAGAGAAACAGTTAGGGCTTCATGTTTGACATAAACAATCTATGTTTCATTCAGATGTGGATAATTAAAAAATGACTGTACCTGGAAATATTTTTAAGTGTTTTTGCATTAAAACTAAAAATTCCTACCCAAAACATTCAGTAAAATAAAGTACCTTTGATCAAGTATTTATAGTTTTGCTGTCTATCATATTACTTTCCACTCTAATTTTCATAGGTATATAGTAATAATAATATCTGTAAATTTCCAAAGGGAATGTTCTAGATAAAGAAAGACACTGCCTTTTAAATGGAGGCTGGCTTTATTGGTTTTGGGCCATCACATGGAAACCTCCTCCTGACTCGAGGATTGGGTCAGCATCCTCAAATTTCTACCATCTGCACCCTCCTATCTTTGGAGATCCACCATTAGTGAAAGGACTGTTTCCTTCAACGACCTCCTCGTCCTAGTTACAAGTCCGTGTTCTCACAGCGAGGGACCCACTGTGGTTGATTGTGTTTAAGAGCAATTTTCTTCCAGTCACATAGCTGTCACTTTTTTGTCAGTGTGCCTCGGTTCAGCTTCTGTATGTATTATGTGCTGCTTGCCTGGCTACAGTGTGTGTTATTTCCCTCGCACATTGATAACGTTACCTACAACGACTTACAGACAATTTGGAAGTCCATGTGCAGTCAGCAAAAAAAGTATGAGTCAAAACAAAATAATGAGTTTGTTTGAATGTTTTCTTTGATCTATTATCAGCAAGCTTTCTATCATGAGCATGTACATGATATTTTTATAATCACAAAAATTACAGTTCATTGTTTTAAAGTTCTGGTGCTACGAAAACAAAGTTTTAAAACTCCAGCATGACAGGTAAGTAACTTAGAGATCCTTAATCAGGACAGATACGTATAAATTCACTAGGCTATGAATATAAAAAGTAAGCTGAGTAATGGTTTCCTGTTTATCTGTACTCTGAGTATTTATTCTTCCTTTTTGTTAGAGCAATGAATATTAATTTCAAATATTATCTTTTAGCAATTAAAGAACACAAGAGAATCCACTTTAAAATATATGCCTCACAGTTCTATTAGTATTTTAATTTTATTCAAGGTAAGAGAGATCCAGCACCAATTAAATTATCCTTCCTTAAAGGAAAAACAAAGGTCTGTTTTTGTAAGTAGTAAAGAATATACTGTAGAGCTGGCGTAGATTCTTTATTTCCTCACTTTTCAGTAGCACTCTACCGTGAACAATAGAGATGAATAAAAAGGGCCAAACAGGGGAGTTATTCAGAGAATACAATGTTTGGTACCCAAGACTCAAAACTCAGAACAAGCACCCCACCTAAGGTATTGAGACTAGACCCAAACATGTGACCAGTAAGAGCCCTTGATTTCCCCAGGAGTGCTGCAGCCTGCAGGCCAGAGAGTTGTTTGTTATTTAAAGCTTGAATTTGAAGTTTAGGTTAGAAGTCTGATGAGAAACAGAGTCAGGGAGGAAAGAAAGAGGGAGGGAGGGAGAAAGAGCGAAAAGGGTAGATAGATCAAGTTTATAACTAAAAAATACACTTAGAAAGTTCTTTTGAGTGTCAGTTTCTGAATCAAAAGTGAAAGTTTAGCATGTCATTATTTGGGATGCAACAGGAAATATTTAGTGAAAGAAATTATAACTTTTTGCTGAGGGACTTCATTGGGAAATTTGCTTACTGAATTTTGAGAATAAAAATTCTTGGGAACTAAACAGATTGGGGTGGTTAGGAAACAATGTAGTAGCAAACCATTAGCTGTGTGGTGTATGGTGCTGAATGGTAAACAAGGATAGTGGGCAGAACTTTGCAGCAATAGTTTTGTGTATCTCATTATGAGTGCCTGAAGTAAGATTACTGTGTTTCTATGGATGGTATGAAGACAAGACTGAGGCATACACACAAGTTTTAAAGATGTCATCGTTGTGTGTATTCATCCTGGATTTTACAAGCCCCACCATAACCAATACCAAAATAGCAGCCACAGTTAGGTAGCCATTACCTTTACAGTCAGTTCAAGATTATATTGAGTGTGTTATAAAAGACATTGTGCATCAATAGTTCAACATTTTATATTTATGTATTTATGTGTTGTGGAATTCTCCAAATTTATACTCATGATGTGGTTAAATATAGTCTGCCAGATTTAGTGTCACTCCTCAGGAAGTTCTTTTTATAAAAAATATTTTTAATTGATTTTCAAGAGAGAGGAAGGGAGAAGGATAGAGAGATAGAAACATCATTGATGAGCTGCCTCCTGCGCCCCCCACCTCCCCACTGGGGATCAAGCCTACAACCTGGGCATGTGCCCTGACTGGGAATTGAACCAGCAACCTCATGGTTCACGAGTTGATGCTCAACCACTGGGACACACCAGCTGGGCAGGAATTCCTTTAAGATGTTCAATGTTTATTGTTTGTGTGATAATTCAGATGAAACATCGGAATTTTCTAGGGGATTCTATCATTACTTTTGGCTTCAATGGTGAATTATGTTTATATGCATATATAACCACAATTGAATAAACTATTGCCCTGATGTTTTTATATTGCTCTTGTAAAAATTTTCAATTACATGACAAACATTACCCAAGAGTCTCAAGTACCTCAGAGATATGTATACAGAAATTTCTTGAATTACTAAGGAGTTTCTCAAATTATCGTCCTAATGCAGCAATGCCCTCCCAAGTCTCCTAATATATATATGTGTGTGTGTATATATGTATGTATCATATATGCCTGCACACATACACACATGTACACACATAAATATACAGACTATTTGATCTAAATTAGTTTTAAAGTTAATGCATCTTAAAAATGCAGTTCTATAAACTGCATTAGATGTTATCAACATCTAAATCATCTTGAAAAGTGTCTCAAAATGTTCTCAGTAGAACTTTTCATTTTTCCATTCCAATGAAATATCTCATATCTATTTCTGTGCTGAGCTATTGATCTCTTACAATCCTCACTTGATTCATTAGATTCAACTTGTGGAATTATGGTTGTAGCCTTAGGAGCATTTACCCATTTCCTTTAGATTTCCTTTGGGATAGGAAGAAAAAATTGAGATGATGCCCTTGTAAACCTTATCTTACAGATGCCTCCACACTCTGTTTTGCCAGGCAGGGCACTGTGCGCAGGGGAAGTGCTAGTAGTGCTTTGTATCTGTCATCCACTTAAGAATTCACTGAATATTTGCTGTGAATCCAGCATTGATCTGAGCTAACTTGAACAATGAAAAGAGAGAAGTGAGAAAACCAAATATTTTTACAGTACCTGGCAGTGTGGTCGAAGGTCCGGATGAGCACAGAGCATGAGCTCCCTAGAGACCTGCCAGATTGTGATAAGTAGAGATGGGCATGTGTACAGGTCCCCATGGTGACAGATCCCAGCTAAGTCTTGCAGGGTACAGCAATTCAGGGAGTCTTCTTTTTTCTTGAATTATAAATGTTGCCTAAGGATACATGGGAATTCTCAAAGTTAAGGGGGATTTTTACCACTCAATCTGCCAAGCTTGTTCCTAATATATTGTTAATGTGGTAGAAAAAGTCTCTGGGTAGACCTTGTCTCTGTGGTAGAACTTGTCTCCGCAAGGATTGCTCTTATGGATTTGATGGAGGGGAGTTGGGGAGGGGACAGGCACCACACTTGGGGCCTACAAATCCATAGGCTCTTATCTTTGGCAGCATGTTATAGACTATGTATCTATTTGTCAAGACTAATAGCTTCATTCAATACAATTAGCAATGTTACAGAATAAAATAAATAAATAATATCTGCAAGCCAACAGCGAGAGTCACTGGAAAGGACACAAGTATTCCATGTGAGGAGACAGAGTGACACAAGCAAAGGTTAGGATGGGAATGTGAGTGCCCTCCTAGAGCAGAAGGGCCAGCCAGGAACAGCTATGAGCAGTGTCAGATAAAATTGTGGCTGTCTGAAGAGTTCATTTGCACTGGCTGGGGTTTTTTAAACTTATTTAATAGGCAATAGAGGTCAGAAAAAATGGCCTCTTTCACTCTTGAGTAATAAAGAAATATATGCTTGTTCAAGATAGCCCATCTCTCTTCAGATTAATAGAATTCATCAGCCAAATGGGGCTGAAAGGTAAAGCATTTAAAAACATATGCCATGAAGAACAAATAGTTTGGCTTAGGAGGTAAATCTGTCTTTTGTCCATCATGGTATTCTCAGCCCCTAGCCCAGGGACTCAAACTAAGTAACTGATCATAAATATTTCTTGCCTGAGTGACAAGTAACTATTACAGAGACATTTATAATAGCATGTAACCAAGTGCTAAATTGGGGTGATGCAGACATTTCATGCCAAGAGAAGATTTTGGGGAGGTGATCTGAGGACCTCAATCAATGGAAAACATGACCCAGAAGGAAATGAAAAATCAACAAAAAACTGCTTGTAGTGAAGCCAGTAGACAAAAATATTATCCATGTGTTTACCAGCTTGTTATCATTGAACTAGCTGGAATCTATTATTTGTCCATAATATGTAGAATTAGTACATTTTTTCTTTGGTTTTACTTGTAAATATCCTGAAGATTTGGAGTTTTGTGTGTCTATATTTTTTTTTTACTGCATTGTTTTTAATCATCTTAAGAGAAAGGAAAGTGATTAAATCATAAACATTTTATATTTACAAATTGAGATATAAAAATATTCTTAGCCTGAATTCTCTTATGTACTGTATGTGCTGCAGAGTCTCTGAGGTAAATGAGTGCTACTCATTTTGTATGAGTATATTTTGAAAAATAAAAACTAGAAAATTGAAAAGGTATTCTTATTGATAAATTAAAAGATTGATTTGTAAAATAAATATGGCATTATTTTTTCTCAAAAACATATAATGAATAAAATGCCACTTGTAAGAGGTATTATATTGCATTCAGCAAAAAGAAAGCAGGTTTTCCCCTCAAGCTTAATTAATATCCTTCTTAATTACTCAGAATTGATTCAATAGAGAAACTCTCCCTCAACTCTTTTAGAACAGCTGATTCAGAAGGAGGAGAAATTGATGCCTCCATAACTTCATATGAATTATTGCTCATTTCTTATATACTTACTGAAATGTATTTCAAAATGAGACTCTCATTGTTTTCATGAGTCATTCTCCTTGGTAAGTAAGACCTTGGGGAATTTATTATGAAATAGTGAAAACCTCTTCTGGAAACATGGAAATCTCCAAGTATGAGACTAACAAAATCTCTGGTGACTTGAGTTCAAAACAAATATAAGTGAAAACAGAATTTTAGAAAATTTAATGGTAAACATAGTTTAATATATATGTTTTGTAAGGTTTAATATGTATTTTATCTGAGTGTAATATTCTTGGATATAAGAGATATTAAAATAAGTTTTGCTTATGATGATTTTTAAATATGTTCCTATTGATTTCAGAGAGATTCCTGAAAGGAGAGGGAGAAAAAGATAGAAACATCAATGATGAGGGAGAATCATTGACCAGCTGCCTCCTGCACACCCCCCACTGGGGATTGACCCTAAAACCCGGGCATGTGCCCTGACCTGGAATCGAACCATGACTTCAACCACTGAGCAACACTGGTCAGGCTGCTTATAATGATTTTTAGATCCTCAATGATCTATATTGACACAAAGCTGAAATATTTTATGTGGAACATTTCTATGTTATCTAAATTTAATAAATAAAGGTTTGGAAGTCATTATAATTCAGGTTATACTGCTTCATCATCCTGAAGTTGACATATTCCCTTTTAATGTATATTTTTAAAAACCAGTTAACCTCACCCCAAGTTCTTAAGTCCTATTTTAAGTAATAAAAGGGGATATTCTCAAATATTATAAAATTCTGTTAAGCTTTTATAAAAAAAACTAGAGGCCCGGTGCACGAAATTCGTGCATGGGGGGGTGTGTGTCCCTCAGCCCAGCCTGCACCCTCTCCAATCTGGGACCCCTCGAGGGATGTCCGACTGCCCATTTAGGCCTGATCCCACTGGGTCTCACAATCCAGGACTACTGGCTCCCAACTGCTTGCCTGCATACCTTCCTGATTGCTCCTAACCACTTCTGCCTGCCAGCCTGATCACACCCTAACCACTCCCCTGCCAGCCTGATTGATGCCTAACTACTCCCCTGCCAGCCTGGTCACCCCTAACTGCCCTCCCCTGCCAGCCTGGTCACCCCTAACTGCCCTCCCCTGCAGGCCTGGTCACCCCTAACTGCTCTCCCCTGCAGGCCTGGGTCCCTCCTATCTGCCTTTCCCTGCAGGCCTCGTCGCCCCCAACTGCTCTCCCCTACCGTCTTGATCACCCCTAACTGCCCTCCCCTGCCAGCCTGGTCACCCCTAACTGCCCTCCCCTGCAGGCTTGATCGCCCCCAACTGCCCTCCCTTGCAGGCCTGGTTCCTCCCAACTGCCCTCCCCTGCTGGCCTGATTGCCCACAACTGCCCTCCTTGCAGGCCTGGTCCCTTCCAACTGCCCTCCCTTGCTGGCCATCTTGTGGTGGCCATCTTGTGTCCACATGGGGGCAGGATCTTTGACCACATGGGGGCAGCCATCTTGTGTGTTGGAGTGATGGTCAATTTGCATATTACTCTTTTATTAGATAGGATAAAGGCCTGGTGCATGGGTGGGGGCCAGCTGGTTTGCCCTGAAGGATGTCCCGGATCAGGGTGGGGGTTCCCTTAGGGTGTGGGGCGGCCTGGGCGAGGGGCCTGTGGTGGTTTGCAGGCCGGCCATGCCCCCTGGTGACCCAAGCGGAGGCCCTGGTATCTGGGGTTTATTTATCTTCTACAATTGAAACTTTGCAGCCTGGAGCAGAGCCAAGCCTTCTGCTTGCTCCCTGGCGGCAGCCTTTTTTGGGGGATTTATGTATCTTCTATAACTGAAACTTTGTAGCCTTGAGTGGAGGCCTAGGCCGGCAAGGGCAGGTGGAAAGCTTGGCTTCCTCCATTGCCAGGGAAACCCAAGCCTCCCTCCTGCTCTCTGTGGCCGTAGCCATCTTGGTTGGGTTTATTTGCATATTCACTCTGATTGGCTGGTGGGCGTGGCTTGTGGGTGTAGTGGAGTGAGGGTTAATTTGCATATTACTCTTTTATTAGATAGGATTATTGAGATTTTGTTCATTAGATTCTACCTATAAGTGAAATCATATGGTACTTGTCTTTCTCTGGTTGACGTATTTCACTTAGCATAATGCTCTCCAGGTCCATGCTGTCACAAAGGGTAAGATTTCCCTCTTTTTTATGGCCAAGTAGTATTCCATTGTGTAAATGTACCACAGCTTCTTTATTCACTCATCAGTGGGATGATGAACATTTGGGTTGCTTCCAAATATTCGGTATTGTAAATAATGAAGGAGAGAGAGAGAGAGAGAGGCTCATGTACATGGACAACAGTGGTGGTTATGCAGAAGAGGGGAACGGGGTAAGGTGGAGGAGGGGTAAGGGGGGATAAATGGTGATGGACAGAGACTTGACTTGGGATGATGAACACACAATACAGTGTACAGATGATGTGTTGTGGAATTGTGCACCTGAAACCTGTATAATTTTGTTACCCAGTGTCACCCCAGTAAATTCAATAAAAAGGGAAAAAAAGATGATTGAGATTAATTACAAATTTTTTGAATTATTAAAACTGATATCTAGTTATTGTTATATGAATTAAAATACAGTTTGAAGGTAAATACTATGCTCTTTCCCTTTTGGAATATTTAATTCATTATCACTCACCTTGATGAGGCTTAAAAGATACATGTCAGTAATTCATACATAAATAAGTTGTACTAAAATTTTTGAGGGCCATTTTAATAGATGGGACATAGCAGCAAACCACAGGATAAGAAGCTGAGCATTGATACCGACTAAATGGTTTCTCCTCCATGAAAACTCATTCCATTGCCCAGCCTGATGTCTCTGAATCCCCACTTACTCTGTGTTTATTTTATGGTACTTATCTCACTCTGCTTTGATTTATACAGTGGCCATTGCTGCATATCTACTTTCAAGCTTAGATGTTTCTTTGGGGGCTAAGAAGTGAAAAATATCCCTCTTTGTAAGTAGGGCTGAATTTTGCTCATAACTAGAACTAAATAAATATGACCTGGATTTGATGAAAGCCATAGATTAGAAAAGGGATTTAGTGTTGTTCCAAATTGAGGCTGATTGCTATACCTATTGTTGACTGCTGAGGCAAGGAGTGTGCTGAATGAACTCCAGGGGCGATATTAGAACTTGATCTGAGGCAGAAGTTTTCGCTTTCTCATCAATCAAGGACTCCTGATCAAAGATTCTTCTATGGGAGAGATCTTTAGAATATGCCATGTATATCACAATGTCCCTGCATCCATTGTGTGGAAAAGGAAAGCCTACGGCATTGCCCAGCCTTCAAGGAGTTTATTATCCAATAGGTGGGGGGGGGGGGGGGAGTTCACATGTGAAAAACGCATACACACAAAACAAAGGCTAATTAAGGTATGCAGATAACCGATAGTGAGAGCACAGCCTGCTGGAAAGTCCAGGACAAATGCAAGTCCAGAGGCAGGACCTCATTGTTTGGGAGCGTGACTGACAAGAGCAGGCTTGGTACTGCCCAGAGGGTCAGCATCACAGCAGAGATTAGATGATGGCACTCTGCAGGAAGACAAAGCAGGGGCTACCCCAGACCTTGAGACCAAGGTCAGAGCCAGAACAGCAGTACGAATAGTAAGGCTGTCTTCAGCTTGCTGGGGATGGTACGTAATACCTGCTGCCTAAGGTGGGGATGGGTCCTCTAGAAAGTGGGCCAAACATGAACAAACACTGAGGCTGGGGTATATGGCCTTGGCTCTGGGTAAAGGAGGGCTTCTTGGCAGGGAACCTGGCAAAGCCTACACATTTTGCATTTTTCTTCCTGTGTTTCTCCCAACTTAGGCTCTATAGAAAGTTCTATGCTGTGGGCTTGGGAGGAGGCTTGCACAGGGTTGGGGACCTAAAAGTGGCTGGAAATGCATGGCAATCCATAACTGGAAAGAGAATTGGTCCCTTTCTCTCTTGTGATAGGAGTGGCAATGAAGAGGAAGGAATACAAATATTTTGGAAGTGAGGAAGCAGGGATAGGACTGAAAGGGAGCAAGGTACAAAAGGGGAGGGGGACAGCTGTTCCTTTCATATCCTGTGGTCATTGTCCATCTGCTAAAAACTGGAAGAAGTCACCTAATGAGGTTTGGGGATTTCAGCCAAGGAAGTGACTAAAGGGCAAAATATTAAGTACAATAAATCACATACTGTCACATTTATTCAGAAAGAAAGGTTTGCACACCCAATAGCCTATTTACTAATAAAGTAAGTCAAAACAGAAATTATTATGAGTAGCCTCATTTTAAACATAAACAAATGTAAAACAGAAGGTGAAGAGGTATTGCTTTTAAAACCCAGCTCTTTCTCTACATTTTATGAAAGAGGTCTTTCAGGTTTTGAGGGAGCATGTTTTAAGTGTAAGTAGAGAATATTTTGGAGGATTTTTACTGTTCTTCTTTATTTGATATCTCTTAATCCTTAATATCAGTTTTTAGTAAATGCTTAAAATGGAAATTTTACTTCCATATAGTAGTCCTTCTTACAACACTGTCCTTGATTTCTGCAGTTACAAATATGCTAAATTCCCCCCAAGGGTACTTTTGGGTGAGCAAAACAGTGGTAAACTCTAGATTTCCATATTCAAATAATTGAATGATTGATCTCTTGGGACAAAGATACTGGACATGTTGATTTCTCTAAACCAACAATTTTCATTAATAAAATAATGATTCATCTCAATTTCAGTCATCATATTTTACCAAAATTAAATTCACTCTCTCTTGACAGATCCAAGAGCAATTCGAGGATTTCTCCTTGTGCAGTGTGGAACTGTTCTTAATTAAAGTCATATCTGTGGGCGCCTTTCAGTCACAATTCCCATCCCTGTCATTTGGGACTGAGAGGCCCTGGGATGCTTCCTGCCCAGGCTGCCACAAAGCATTATCCAATACAGTAACCATTTATGCTTTCCCTGCCTCTTACCCGTGAATCAGACGGTTGCCCCTCTGGCTACAACTCCTGAACTTCTGCAAGGCATGAGCTGCTGTCTCTGTGCAGGTGCAGGCCAGGCAATTTGAGCCTGTATTTTATGAGATTCTGAAGCAGCTCATGGCAGGATGTGTAGGTACAGTCAGATGCGGGGACAACAGCTAACAGAATGCCTACAAGGGGCTTGGAGACTTGGCACAGCCAAGGGGAGCATTCCCTGTTCAGCCATTCTTCATGCATTTACTTCAGCAGTGCTCTGAGACTTGGTAAATAGCCCACATGGGGCCAACTTCTCATCTTCCTCGGTAGATCCTCCCACCCCCCATTTTCCTTGAACTCTACATTCCAAATTACTCCAGGGATAACTGATGTACAGGAAGGTAATAAGTGACAAAATCAATTTGCTTCAAAAGAGTATCAGGCAAGAAGCTTGCTCACTACTAGAGTATACACTTAATTACATTTTTAAAAAATGTACTAAGTAATGGAACAAATTTACATATATATAAATATACATATACATGTGTGGGTGTGTGTGTGTGTGTGTGTGTGTGTCTGTCTGTATGCCCTATTACAAAACACTATGCACAGATACATAAATTCTTACAAAGATTAGGTTTTGTACTAGGGGAAGAATAAAACAGACATGAAAACTAAGAAACATGTTAAACCAGTTATCCTGGAAATTAGATTATTATATGCTTAAACTTAGGTACAGTTCATCAGGTAGTACTTCTGTACTTGCCATATTATCAAGAGGTTGCTCTACTTACAGTAGATGACTGATGCCATGGGCTAATGCCCTTAGGATTTTTCTGGCAAACTCAGTAACAAAGGAAATTAAAATCTAAGTATAATTTAATCATTGTTCTACATCATTGTTGTTACTGGAAAATAAACATGCACAGCTGCCACCGATGAAATATTTGAACAAAAGTTTGTAAAACTATAAAAACATTGATAATCTGTGTGATAATTGTCCATGACCTGCTTGGGGCAGATTCTGAAGAAGAATGAATTTCAAAGTAGCAAATCAGCTTTGTGTTTCTTGATGCTTTTGAGTACAATCTCCCTTAAAAAAAAAGGATAAATCGCCAGAACTGCTTATTATACCACTGTCTTCAAGTTGCTCATCATCTTTTGCACGATATAGAACAAGGAAGTCTCTTTCTTGAATGCCCTAACCTACGATCCCCAGGGAGTGTGTCTAGATTTTTCAAAGCTTCTCCAGCAGTTCCCTGTTTATTCATTGTTCTTTCCATTCACTGCAATCTTGAGTTAATGGTTCTGATCCATTCATCTACCTTGGAAAGATGAAAAGATGTGTTGATCCTGTTATGATTTGCACAGGTCACAGCAGGGAGTTCTAAGTAGCCGGATTATATCCATTTCATAACTTTATCATCTTTCCAGATCAAATGCTATTGTTTCCATGCAGCTCTTGGAGCCCTGCCTGTCTCTGAGGTCTGAGTTTTGAGTAATGGCAGCAGCAGCCCTTGAGCTGCCAGAATCCTCAGCAGGGGTCTGTCCAGACACTCCTCGAGCCTTCAGTATTTATGGGCACAGCTCCGCAATCTAGAGGCATGATTTCAGATTGTACTTTTCTCCATCTATAAATTCTGCACGCTCAGTTCTCTCCTCCTCCCATGGCCCTGTGGAACATTTAAAAAGGCAGCTTGTTTTTCAGGCAGGGCTTTAAGGAAAGAGGCTGCTACCGACAACCACTGCGGAACCCCCCAGGAGGACAGTAGCTTCTTCTATTGTTTCTGTTCTGATTTACTTTGAAAAGTCCTGGGCTTGGTGGAGAAGGGCATAAATAAAACTATCCAGGTTTTGAGAGACTAACACCATAGATTTATCCTTTCACTACAAAAGTAAAAAGAAATAGAGAGGGCTGCTAGAGATATCAGCTCACAAATTCCTAATCTGCAATTTCATATTACAAAAAAAAACTCTGAAAAACAACAAACCTGTTTGTTTGTTATTCATTTATATGATAGCAAAGCCACACATGACCTGAATTGATTTGGCAGCAATTACTGGCTGTAAATTATTGAAGACTATTCATAATCTTTATTTTTATTTTACTACTTATGTGAATCTTTATGTATTTCATTGCAGAAATATTGTGTTATATAATACTAGAGGTCCAATGCACGAATTCGTGCATGGGTGGGGTCTGGCAAGCCTGGCCCCAATCAGGGTGGATTGGGGCCAGGCCTGTGGAGAGGAGGAGATGGCAGGAGGTTGGCCGGCTGGCCCCTCACTGATTGGCCTGATCAGCGCCAGGCTGGCTGGGGGGAGGGGCCAAGGACAGGTTGGCTGGCGGCCCCCCCCAGCCCCCACCCCCAATTGGGGTGGGAGAGCTGACTGGGGTCGGGGCTGGCCGTGGGGAGGGGCTGTGGGTGGTGAGTGTTCCAGTTGTTGGCTTTTTATATATATAGATATGGGATATGTACCTCATCACCTTTCTGAAATCTTTAAGTAAATAATTTGGATCCTGAAGTTTATCTGACCTCAAAGGATTATGGACCTATTGGGCTATGGTTCTGAAGAAGGGAGTAGTCTTGAATTCTTAATAGAAGAAATTACTAACATTTCTATTTTTGAAATGGCCTTGATCTTATACCAAATCAAGCTATTCTTTAAGTTTTTTGTTTTTACAGCAACTATCCAAGAGGGATGGGATAAAGGGAGACATTTATTCATGAATTTTAGAAACTTCTTGCCTAGCAGGTATTTATAATCTCCATACATGTATATTATGGTTAATGGGCTATTGCACAATGAACAGGTTTACAATATGCTTATTATGGGCTTCATTGATTTGCATATAATTGCTGCTTTTCATGTGCTTGTGTATTTGGGCATTATAAACTTTAACGGCTCTTTCAGAGTCTCCCAACCAGCCCTTCACAGAAGCACTCCAGTTAGCAAGTCCCAGAAATTGCAGGTTCCCTCTGACTTTTATTGAGTCCCTGAGGTTCATAAATGTTCAAAGTAGTTCTCATTCAGGTTCATCTCCAACATAGCCCAAAGATGAATGGCGTGTTTCTAGAGTAAACAAATAATTACTTAAAAGTCATTTCATCAATGTTAATTCAGTTGTAATGTGATCATTTCTTTTTAAGAATATTTTAGCCCTAACCGGTTTGGCTCAGTAGATAGAGCGTTGGACTGCGGACAGAAGGGTCCCAGGTTCAATTCTGGTCAAGGGCATGTACCTTGGTGGCGGGCACATCCCCAGTGGTGGGTGTGCAGGAGGCAGCAGATCGATGTCTCTCCCACATCGATGTTTCTAACTCTCTATCCCTCTCCCTTCCTCTCTGTAAAAAAAATCAATAAAATATATATTTTTTTAAAAAAGAATATTTTAATTGAGCCAACTCTGCCTTAAGTAATAGAGAAGAAATCTATAGCTCCTTATTCTCTTTTCAGTGTTGTCCTGCATTAAAATATATGTATCACGTGAGTGTGCCAAGCTAAGCTAATTGGAAAATGAACTACTTAGTCTGGACTCTATGCTTCAGGACCTGTGATTTAAGACACTTGTGAAATGCAGGAATGCACACACAGTACATGCTTTGGACAGGGCTCTTTTTTATTTTTTATTTAGTATTTTGTTACACCTTCCCTGAGGATATTTTTCCCATTGATTTTTAGAGAGAATGTAAATGAGGGAGGGAGAGGGGGAGAGAGAGAAAAAGAGAGAGAGAGAGAAACATTTGATTTGATGTTGATTGATTGCCTCCCACATGCACTCCAACCAGGCAAGTGATTGAACCTGCAACCCAGGTATGTGCCCTTGACCAGGAAGCAAACCAACGACTCTTTGGTGCGTGGGCCAGCACGCTAAGCAACACATCCACTGAGCAACACATCCAGGGCCATGGGTTTACATTTGATAAACTTATTGTCATTTCCAAACTTCTTTCATATCCCCCTACAAGTTCCTTCATCTTTCTCTTCCAAATACCAATCTCTCCTATCACCTTCCCTTTATTTAATACTCTGTTGCTTTTGCCTGTCTCAGTAGTCATATAGAGCCATCGTGGAGATTATAATATGCTACCAGAGCCAGTGTTCTGATTCCCAATAAATAATAGTCATTAATGGAAAATTATGCTTTTTTTATGCCATGCATTTTTTTTACATTCAGAATCTTTCTGAATGTATATATTTTACACCATGCATTCAGAGTCTTTCTCTGTGTTTATGACTCATTTGGAAGTCAAACCATACAGTTCTTTCTCTGCCAGTTGACCTCACCTCATAAACTTGGCTAAGTGGGTTATGTCTAGTCTGTCCAGTTCTGACCCTGAGTAAATTTCTTACTTTTTTAAAAAAATATATATTTTTGGCCCTGAGTAAATTTCTTTCTTTTTAAAAAAAATATATTTTTATTGATTTTAGAGAGGAAGGGAGAGGGAGAGAGAGATAGAAACATCAATGATGAGAGACAATCATTGATCAGCTGCCTCCTGCTGACAACCCACTGGGGATCGAGCCCGCAACCCGGGCATGTGCCCTTGACTGGAATCAAACCTGGGACCCTTCAGTCCACAGGCTGACACTCTATCCACTGAGCCAAACCAGCCAGGGCCTGAGTAAATTTCTTAACCTCTCTTTGCCACAGTTTCTTTCCTTACTTGTAAATTGGGCATGCACATAGACCTCTTCTTAGCAACCATAATTGTTCTCTTGAGTTACTGGAATTGTTTTCTTTACGGGTGCTATTAAAACTCTAAGTGACCAGATTATCTATTTTCTTTGGATGCTAGGAACTGCAAAATCAAATTTTCAGCCCCACTCTACCAATTGTACAAACCTTTTGAATTGTATGTGCTTACACCAATATGTCTTGTCATCCTCTCAGAGCACCTCCTTTTTCTTACCAAGTAGACTCCTCTCTTCCCCACTAACACATGCACCAGTGATGCTAACAAACAAACAGATAACTCATTTGGGTCTCAGTTTTCATTTCCTTATTGAATTTATAGCATTTCCACTCAAGAGTTAGGCAATGGCATAAGGTAAAAGAAACCATAGAGAGAAAAAATGTACTGGAAGTCCTTGATAACAGTAATTCAATTTTATATTTAGCCCATGAATAAATATGGTCAGAAATTTGCTCCCTTTTCTAGGGTAAATGAATTTATGAAATGAGACAAAAAATATTGAATCACAGCTGAAATCTGTTAAATAGCATGGGCTAAAAACTGTTTTCTAGGCATTTATCATGTGTTATCTTTTTAATTTTCACAGCAGTTCTATAAAGAGAGTGCTATTATTATTCACTTTTTACAAATGTGTAAATTGGGCACAGAAAAAGTCAGTGACTTGCCCAAGGTCACACAGCTGAGAAGCCCAGATCGCATCCCTGCAGCCTGCCTCCATTGTTCATTCTCTTAAGTCCTTACATACCTCCTCTCTGGAACGTAGCTTACGTAGAGTAAATTTTACTCTGAAAAGTGAAGTAAAGCTATTGTATAGAATTATCAGTAATGCTAACAAGCCTTGAATCTATTATCATATAGACTTCCCTCGTATGAGAAAAAATAAGTAAGATCTAAGGATATATGGTACATTATAAGATGCACCTACCATCAAATATTTTCTCATTAATTCATAACATTACAATTTGGTCACATTTTTCTATAAGGTTACAATTTTATTAGGTTTCTTCCTAAACATAAAAATGGGTATTTTTCCCCCTAAGAGCAGTGTGTTAATCTAATTAAATATTCAAACAAACGAAATAAGTCAATTTAAAGAGACAAGATAATGTCTTATGATCAAGAAGATATTACATGTGAGAAACTTCTTTTAATGTAGTAGAAATGATTCCTGATGGAGAGGTCAGAACTTGTGCCTTGGGGATGATATTCTGTGTGGATTATGACTACTTTGAATTACTTTCCAAATTGCTTATCTTCAATTATGCTGGGCCATTCTAATAAGACTTTACTAGTAAATTGAATAATTCATCTGGCTATCGTTACTCCTCACATTATTTTATCAGGCTGATAAAAACGTATCAGAATTACTTGTGTAATTTGTTTCTGATATTTTTATTCCAAAAGCAGGCTGGGTTATGTAACCATCTAAGTCATTTTGGGACATTTTTTAATTAACTTGGGTGAATTATTGCCCTGTTGACTATACAGCAGTTCCAAAGTTAATGTGTGGTACGGGTACATGTAGTCCACAGATTCTAAAGCATGCTGTCAGAGATCGATGTCACTGTGACTCATTCAGGCAAATCAAAAGTCCGTTAAGAACTATCTACTCTCACAGTGCCCTTTTTAGTAGAAATATAACTCAGTAAATCAAAGAAATGGAGAATTTAAAATGTAAAGAAACTATAGAAAATTTATTTCTAATCCAGCCAGAGTTTATTGAGCTTCTGCTGTATACCAAGCACTGTTCTGGGTAGTAGGGACACAATTAGTGAATGAGACAGATACAGTTCCTACTCTCACAGAGCTTGCATCCTAACAGGAGTTGGACAATGAGCAAGTAAACAAGTAAATAAACAAGGGAAATTTAAATACTAGTAAGTGCTATGAATAACATAAAAATGAGTGATGACATGGAGGATGATTGGAGATTGGAGATAAGAGTTTTTTAGAATAGTGCTCAGGGAAGGCTTCTTTGAGGAGGTGATATTCGCACTGATGCCTGAGGGAGAACAAGGTCACAGCCAGGGGAAGGTCTGTGGGGAATAGGGTGGGAGGAAATTGACATAATCGGTGTAGTTTCAGGCAGAGAGAAGGAGCACAGAAGCCCTGGGAGGGAGTGTTCAGGTAAGAGAAAGTCTGAAGTGGCTGGAGCAGAGTAAATGAGAGGAAGAGCAGTAAAAGGAAGGTCTAAAAAGTATGGGACAGCAGATCATGTCTTATTTTATATATCATGTTATGTCGGTGCCTCCTCCCAGCTCTGGTGCTCTGGGATAAGGAGCCTGGCTTGGGGCTGAGACCCCCATGCTTCTGAGTGGGATCCGCTGTAACTGAGATATCCCTCCGGAATCTCAGCTGCTGCCTGTGGGAGCAGGGCCAGCCCTTTTCACATCTGCACTCTTCCTATCATTCTCTGTGTGGCTTCTTCTGTAAATCCTTGCTTGGAAGACTTCTCCTCAGCTAGTCTTCAGTTGGTTATTCAGGATGATTGTTCTATAACTTAGTTGTAATTCCAGTTTCATCCTGGGAGGAGGAGAGTGTAACTTACACCTACTCTGCTGCCATCTCCGATCTCCTAATACTTGTAATATTTATTTATTAACTTTGAGATTTCCATTAGAGATGGCAAGTAACAGTTGGATATACAAGTGTAAATCTCATGGGAGATATACTCCCACGTATCATATGTTATACATGTTATTTAAAGCCTTGAAAGTAGGTAAGATCACCAAAGTAGGCAATACAGATGAGAGAAGAGAAAAGCACTAAAACAGTTTTAGGTCTCTGGAACTCATATTCCTATAAGTACCAAAGAGAGTGTTTGAATTTTAAACCAGTTTAAGCCCATCAGTGGTTCTCGGACCATGCTTGTTTGCCCATGATTCTAAATTACCTTTTCTCCTTCAGCAATTCCTTAACTCTTTGCAAAATTGCTACTTTAGAGTGCAGAAAGTGCTTTAAAGGAGAGAAAATAGATCTGCAAAAAGAGCGGATGTTTTGCATTTGACGTTCGGGTTTGTCTTTCCTTTTTAGCTTTAAATATCAGCTTCAGCAATGACAGATTCTTGATTTAAGAGGATCAAGAAGAAGTAGCTGTTGCAGGTGGTGCCTGGTTATTGTCTCCCCACTGAACAAGAGTGCTTTGAAGGACGTGAGCGCTCTACCACAGCATCTAGAAGCGGGGAGTTGGGGTTGGCCTTAGTCACCTGGGCACATGGACATCCCCTCATCCCAGACAGAGTCAAGTAATCATTGTCACTCTGGGCAAGGACAATCTTATTCTGCTGATCAAAGTCTATGTGGCAGTGTGGTTGCAATTCAGAAGGGTTTGCGTGAAGAAAAACTTCACCCAGTGTATGTAGAGCAGCTATACTCAGAGTGGGCCTGGGGAATCATTTATTCTTTGGACTGGCATCATTTGGAATGGTAGTTTGGTAGGAGTAGCCTCAGAGCGAGGCGGATATCCAAAGTGGACTGTTTCTCTTGCAGAGGTGCTGCTTCCAGCGGGGGACCTCCCCACTTTAGTCCACTAAACATGGGCAGTGTCTGTCCTCTGATTGGCCACTTGTACCCTGTACCCCAGTCCTGGTCATCCAGCTGTCCATCCCTACGTTGGAGTCCCTTTGCCCTTTTGACCATCTTTTCACATGGGAACCCTTTAAGGTAGCCCTGGGCTAGTTCTATTTTCTAGGGTACATGTTTGATCTCCAGGAACTGTGCATCTTTGCCTCACTGTGGGTGGAAGTGTGGCTTTATCCTGAGGGATAAAGCTTTATCCTGGAGAATTGTTAAAGGATTGATTATAAGCATGGAGGTAACGTGATTCAGTTCACTTGTAGGAAGAGTGCTGGCAACAGCATGGCTGGAAAAGGACATGTGAGGCTAGAGACATGGAGACCAACTAATCACTATTGCAAAGTCCTGGCAAGTCCTGGAAAGACCTAATTGACAGTGGTGAGGAGGAGATGGATGCAAAAGATATTAATACTGTAGATGTGAAAGATTTAATGACTACGTGGCTGAGGAAGAGTGAGACACCTGCCAGGTGCCTTTTTGTTTTACTTCATAGGTTTATAATCAACTTAATCTTACAACATGGAGATGGTAGCATCTACACTAATAAAAGAGTAATATGCAAATTGACCATACCTTCACAACACCCACCAGCCAATGAGGAGTGAGTATGCAAACTAACCCAACAAAGATGGCAAGTTAATTTGCATATGCAGGCGCCAAGCGGCTGGGGGCGGGGCGGGACACCATGGCAATGATGCAAGCGTTCCACACCACCCCAGCCTCTTCAGGCCTCTGGGCAGCGTGGGAAGGCAGAAAGGCAGCTCCGGGCCAGAGCGAAAAGGCAGCTCCAGCTGGAGTGAAGGCGGTGCCAGCAGCCAGGGGAAGGAAGGCCCATTCTTGCAGGAATCTTCATGCATCGGACCTCTAGTAAGAAAATAGGTGAGAGTCATGTTTGTAATCAAGGTCATCTTTGGACACATTTTTATTTTGAGGTTTATCAGCTTTGCTTCTCTTCTCAATTTGTAAACAATATTCAAGGAATTTAATTCTGTAAGGAAGAGTTTGCTTATCTGTCTTATTCTTTCCTTTTACAGGAATTCACCTTATACGTTTGCTTTTAGGTACTTACGGTATATACAGCATAAAGGAAGCACATAAATACCATTTAAATTCTTTAGGCTAATTTGAATTTTCTTTTGAAATAAACAGATTGTCTGTCAGACCTTATTCTTGTTTGTGTTGAAGTTTGTCCCGCATAATCCTGGTGGTTTCCATTTCCAATCCCACACTGTGTGGTATTTATTTTAAGCAGCTGCTTATGAAAGGTAGAATTTAGCAATGATCAAAATGACATAAGGTGGGTTTCTGTTTGAGTTCAGGGTTGCTGGGTAGGTTTCCTTTGAATACCCTTCCTCTCCTGCTTTTTCACATATGTTTTGGCTGTGAGAATAAATCTAGGAAAACTGCTGTTTGGCCTTTTAGCACAGTGCCAGCTTTGTGATTGCAAACGAACTGTGTTGTACTAAACACCACTGAAATAAAATAAATGAGTCTGATGAAAGCTTGGAACTCGTGCTAGAAATGTAAAAACTCAACAGATGCCATTCGCTGAAACCAAGGCTCCTCTAGCAGATGGGTAACGGTTAAACATAAATGGCACCATTTTTCTTTTTTTTGGTTCATTTGTTTTTAATATAGTATTAAAAATCCTGCTATTCAGTAAAATAAACTTCTGACATATGTTTCATGACTGTTTGGGGTATCCAAAGATCTTTGGAATTACAGTTATACTATGTTTTATATGAATTCATTGAACACACAGAAACACATTTTTGTCTGAGCTTTAAAACTTTCTTTGGTATAAATATTTCTAATATTGAAAATAGTAATGGGAAATAATCACCAAGTAGTCACAATGGGATATAATGTCCCTCTTTTAAATCTTTAATGTTGGGTTATAATAAAATAATATAAATCATATCTTCCATAGTTCATTTAGTGCTTGAGTTTTCTTTACAACTAGAGGCCCGTTACACGATATTCGTGCACGAATAGGCCTTCCTTCCCCTGGCTTCACTCCCAGCCGCCCAGGAGCTGGCAAGTCCCCGTTCCCGGCTCACCCGGAGCCAGCAAGTCCCCGCTCCCGGGCCGCCTGGGAGCCGGAACCTCTTCACTCCTGGGACACCGGAGCCGGCAAGTCCCCGCTCCCTGGCCGCCTGGAGCCGGCAAGTCCCCGCTCCCTGGCCGCCTGGAGCCGGCAAGTCCCCACTCCCTGGCCGCCTGGGAGCCGGAACCTCCTCACTCCTGGGACACCAGAGCCGGCAAGTCTTCGCTTCTGTCTGAAGCACCACTACAGTAGCTCCCTCCGCCGCCCCCCTTCCCCTCATAGCAGGCTTCACTCCGCTCGCGCCTGCATATGCAAATTAACCTCCATCTTTGTTGGGTTAATTTGCATACTCACTCTGATTGGCTGTGGGCGTAGCGGAGTGATGGTTAATTTGCATGTTTCTCTTTTATTAGGTAAGATATTTTAGTTTGTCATATACTGTCTCATTTAAATAACACACACACACACACACACACACACACACACACACACACACACAGAAGAGGGTGTTTTCATTCCTCATTAAATTTAATGACTTAGCCAGGTCAGTGTTGTTCAGTGGTTGAATGTCGACTTATGAACCAGGAAGCTACAGTTTGATTCCTGGTCAGGGCACATGCCAGGGTTACAGGCTCAATCCCCTGTGTGGGGCGTGTGGGAGGCAGCCAATCAGTGATTCTCTTTCATCATTGATGTTTCTGTCTCTCTCTCCCTCTCCCTTCCTCTCTTTGAAATCAATAAAAACATTTTTAAAAAATGTAATGACTTACATGCCATTTAATGCAATCACTAATAATTGATATTAACTTGCAAGAACCATAGTACATTATCAATCATTCTATAATATTGAGATATTTTTGGCATAGAAAATATGTGCTTATTTTATAATTTAATTTAGAAGTTTGTGTGTCTCTAAATAAATCTACAGTTTTCCTTGTTTGCCTTTTTTCTGTTTCTTAAAATTATTTATCAAATAATATTCATCAGAACAGTTCACAAGAAATTCTAGCAAAGTTAGAAGAATGAGGAAACAATCAGTTAAATATCTAAACGGTTTTTAAAAAGTATCTAAAATATTTATCAGAAAGGATACTATGTCATTACAAGGTTTTTTAACTTTGAAACTTATTGCTATTTACAGGTTCAGGTTCATGTCGCTTTAGTTATTCAGACCCCAACATCATCGTATCATATGCCAAGAATAATACTGCGGACTGGATTCAGCTCGAGACAATTAGGTTTGTTGTCACTGAAAGTATTTTTCATAAATTCTGACAGAGGTGTATTTCTTCTTCCCTGTTTGCCTTCATTCTACCACTGGCTTGATTCCTCGTGGTTAAAAGTACTCTGGCTGTAATTATGCTGACTTGCATGGACACACATATCATGATCTGCTCTATTGGAAGAAGTATTGTTAAAAGGGTCATTTCCACTTGGAACTTCCCACTGTTGGTAGTAGCTCTAACAAATTATCTTTTGGTAAAAGTACAGAATCCTCCACAAAATTACATCACCCATTTCTCCAGGTGGCCTGTCTATGGCCTGGTTTATATGCCTAGCAATATATCCGATTACCACCTAAATCTGCTCCTTTGTCTGTAACGACATTGAGTGAACAGCCGCCAGACATTTTGCATCTAATCTCTAGTTCTGTCATTTTCCTTCAGCTTTCCTAAGACCAGTTCTAAAATTATATGATCATAGTTATGATGCAACTTATAATCATTTATTACATTATCTTTGTTTAAAAACCTTTATAAGAAAATGAGGTAGGGTACTTGAGGGAGTTCATTCAAGTTGAAAAGATTTGGTTAAATTAGCAAGAATCAAATTATGTTTACTCCTGTATAGGTTAAATTATAAAACAAAATTCATAATGGGTGTTTAATTTCAAATATGGTAACATGTTAAAAGAAAAAAGATACCTGGAAATTTTATAAGGTCGTTATTCTGATTGGTTTACTTCTTAAATTAGAATAACTCAGGTAGAACATTTTCTATAAGTTTTGTAGTTTTCTTTTTTCACATGCTATTTTCCTTACCGTATTTCCATGTTGAAAAATGGTGATTTATTTAGAGGTGGGAATAAATATTAGGTTCTTAGTTTTTAACACTAAACTAGTCTATCCAAAGTTTCTAGTAGTATTTCAAAATTTTAAAAATGTTACATATCTAAGTGCTAGTCTAATCAAAAACTGAGAAAAATGATTCTAATTCATGGATTTTAATAGACCATCCTCCTCTGTGGCAGGATAATCTATAATTTAGAGATAACCTGTTTAAGCCAAGCTCTGGCATGCTATGCCCATTTTAAACAGAACATTTTGTTATTCTTTCTAACTTCTAGTACTTATTATGAAAATCATGCACATGAAATACTTATTTATATAAATGTCTTTAATCAAGGCAGCATAAATATTAGAAATTTTAACCACACCTCTATCTTTTCTCTATGTAATACTCGTATGTCGTAATTTAGGTAAATTGTAGCAGCTTTTTCTTGCTGGAAAACAACTGCATACCTTTGATATGACAAATAGTGGATGCACATATACATATAATTACAACACATAAAGATCACATTCAGCTGATTCCATTTGGCTTTTTACTATAGGAGATTTTCAATTTAAGGTCATGCATCAAACTGTTATATACATTAGTGCAGATTTTCCTTTCCATTTGGTGACCAGAATGAACATATTTTCAATCACTTCTTAAATCTAAATATATTATTTTCATCGTTTTAAATTCTTTATGAAGCCAAAAACATAGTCATCATGAAATATTTTAAAAGAAAGGGGGATTGATTACCCCTAAAGGTAAGGTACACCATCTATAACCTATACTGACAATTTTACAGATATATATATATATATATATATATATATATATATATATATATATATATGCTGCTTTGGTGAGTGAAAAATATGTCTTTTCTGTAGTCCTTTTAAAACTGATTTATAGTAAGTCCAGAGCACTAATAGTTTGCATTTAGTAACACTTAATTTTTGCTAAAGCAATAATCTTTACTATAGCAAATTTCTACATTGGTAGAATAAAATGTTGAATAAAAATACTTTACTATATAGTAGAAAGGCCTAGATTGTAATACATGTAATATAAAAATAATTTTAAATTATATCAAGTTTTTAAAGATCATTCTGCATGAAATTTTAAAGAATTATAGAGCATTTAATTCTCATGGAAAAGCTCACATTTCATGTAAATAAAACAAAAAGGTATCAGATTAGTCGAAATAAAATATCTATTATGTAAAGAATGATTATAAAATATAGCATACAATTGCCTAATAGATGCAAAATTTCAAAGTATAGTTTTTCTCCTTTCTTCTTATTATTATCAAATAAACTGTGCTGGATACACATGGTTTTCTAGAGGTGCCATGAAAATGTGTGCTATTGTCTCTTCAGTGACTCCTTTACTAGCCTAGTCCTGTCCTGTGTTAAAAGTAAGCTTCTTGAAGACATTTAATATTTAAACTGTCATCACTTAATATGAACTCCTTAATATTCAGCATACTAAAAGATTTAAGGGCTATGAGATTATGAGTATTTAATCTGTACTGTATATAGTATTTTTAATATAATGAAACTACAATCTTAATTAAGAAACAAAGTTGATTTAAGTTCTTTAACTGTGGCACTAATTCCCATCTCACCATATGTTCCAGGGCCCCTTCCAATGTCAGCACAATCATCCACATCCTCTACCTTCCTGAATACGCCAAAGGGGAGAACGTCCAGTTTCAGTGGAAGCAGGAAAACCTTCATGTGGGTGAAGTGTATGAAGCCTGCTGGGCCTTGGATAACATCCTGGTCATCAACTCAGCTCACAGACAAGTCATTTTAGAAGACAATCTCGATCCTGTAGACACAGGCAACTGGCTTTTCTTCCCAGGAGCTACAGTTAAGGTTTGATCGCTCTTTTGTTCCTTCCTCTCTTCTCCAAAACCTAAAGCTCAGTAAGCCAATTTGCACAAAGATAACTATTCTTACCAAACCTACTAGTAAAGGGATAGGCAATGTTGTTTTTATGTTACCTCCTCTTTTAAGGATAGAAAATCTTTGTTACACAAACATTTGTCCATCCATTTAACAAGATTTCTTTTAAATATATTTTTATTGATTTCAGAGAGGAAGGGAGAGGAAGAGAGAGATAGAAACATAAATGAGAGAGAATCATTGATCAGCTGCCTCCTACACACCCCACACTGGGGATTGAGCCTGCAACCTGGGCACATGCCCTGACCGGGAATTGAACCATGACCTCTGGTTCATAGGTTGGCACTCAACCACTGATCCATGCCGCTGGGCATTTAAAAAGTATTTTTGAGGACCCACTGTGCCATGTACTGGACTGAACCTAGAGAGTAAAAACACAAAAAGGCAGATAAGTTTCTTCCCTTCAAGTGGCTGTCAACTTAGTGTGGGCAATTAGACATGTCAACATGCAAATACAAAATAGCATAATCGCTATAATTTGCTGGGAAAGTGTGAGTGCTGTGAAAGTACAACATACAGTACCAAATCCAGACTTGAGTGTTTAGGAAGGCGATCCAGGAGAAGAGGAATCCAAGCAGAGACTGAAGAGTAACTTGGAGTTGGCCAGGTGGGAGGACTAGTGTTTCTAGGATCAGAAATGACGTACAGTGAGACCACGAAACAAAGGTCTTGGATAATGTACAAAATAGTTTTCCTACAGATTCTTAAGGTGAGACTTGTGATAATTAAGTCTGGAGACAAGGCCAGTGACAAAACCTTAAAGGTTTTGTAAGCTCCTATAGAGTTTGAACTTCATGGTGAAAGTAATAGGGAGTCACAAAGCATTCCAATTTAGTCACACATCATATTTGAATTTGAACTATCCCCTTGAGAATGGAGGATGGAATGGAGGGGAGAGGAGGCATGCAGGGACACCAAGTAGGAGGCTGATAACAGCAGTCCAATGGGAGATCATGTTGGCCAGAATTCACAAACAGGATGAGAAATGTGGACAGATTTGAGAGATTTTTAGGAAAAGGAATGAAGAAGATTGAAGACTTATTAAGAAGATGAGGGAATAGTAGGTGTCAAGGACAGATAGAATACACTTTGTCTAATAAGAGCTACTGTTTTTTCAATATTATTTTTTATTAGTTTCAGGTGAGCAGCATAGTGGTTAGACAATCATGTACTTTGCAAATTAATCCCCTTGATATTTCAAGTACTCATGTGGTACCATACATCGTTATTACAATACTAGAGACCCAGTGCACGAATTCGTGCACAGGTGGGGTCCAGCCCACCCAGCCCCAATCAGGGCAGATCGGGGCCGCGACTGTTGGGAGGAGGAGATGGAGGGAGATTGGCGGGCCAGCTGGGGGGAGGGGCCGTGGGCAGTTGGCCGGTGGGCCCCACCCCTGGTTGAGGTGAGGGGGCTGATTGGGGGTGGGGCTGGATGTGGGGAGGGTCTGTGGGCAGTGGGTTGGCCGACCCGCCCCCAAATGGGATGGGAGGGGCTATTCAGTGGTCAGCGGCCAGGGGAGGGGTCTGGGGAGGTTGGCCAGCCAGCCCCACTCCCGATTGGTGTGGGGGCGCCGATCGTTACAGAGCTGGCTGGGGGTCACAGTCCAATCAGGGTGGTGGGGGCTGATCAGGGGTGGGGCCGGCCGTGGGGAGGGGCCATGAGTGGTTAACCGGCTGGCCCTGCCCCTGATCAGAGTGTAAGGGCCAATTGGAGGTAGAGCTGGCTGGGGGGAGGAGCCACGGGCTGATCAGGGTGGTGGAGGCCCATCTGGGGCGGAGCCAGCTGTGGGGAGGGACCACAGGTGGTTGGTCGGCTGGCCCTGCCCCTGATTGGGGTGGGGCCGAAGGAGGTTGGCCAGCTGGCTTTTTATATATATTGATTATTGATTATATTTCCTACACTCTACTTTATATTCCCTCAACTATTTTGTAACCACCAGTTTATACTTCTTAATCCCTTCAACTTTTTCACCCAGCCTCTCAATCCCTCTTGCTTCTGGCAACCATCATTCTACTATTTTCTTTCTTTATTATTTTATTTATTTAATTTTTTTGTTAATCCTCATCTGAGGATATTTTTCCATTGATTTTTAGAGAAAGTGGAAGAGAGAGGGAAAGACAGAGAGAAACATCAATGTGAGAGAAACACATCAATTGATTGCCTCCTGCACTAGCCTTGACCAGGGCCTGGGCGGGGCAGGAGCCTGCAACTGAGCTATATGCCCTTAACTGGAATCAAACCCAGAACCCTTCAGTCCGCAGGCCGATATTCTATCCACTGAGCAAACCGGCTAGGGCTCAATCTGCTATTTTAGTCATGCAATTCTATACTGAACTCTTCCCAAGCACCCTTAAATTAATTACCCAGAGTCTCTGGTGGTACCCTCTCTACTTTCTCATTCCCAACTTCTGTTTGTCCAATAAAAAAGAGCTAATTTTGCCCGTCCTGCATGGCTCAGTGGTTGAACATCGGCCTATGAACCAGGAAGTCATGATTCAATTCCCAGTCAGGGCACATGCCCGGGTTGTGGGCTCGATCTCCAGTCTGGGGCATGCAGGAGGCAGCTGATCAATGATTCTCTCTCATCATTGATGTTTCTATCTTTCCCTCTCTGAAATCAATAAAAATATATATTTTTTTAAAGAAAGGTCTACTTTTTATCAAATACTTACTGTTCTAGGTACTTACTCTTTGAGGCATGTGTATACATACACACACACGCGCACACCCATACACATACACACACAGAATTATATATTTCATCTCATATAATTTGATCCTTATAAACCTATAAGAAAGGTGCTATCTTAACCCCATTTTACAGATGTTGAAATGGACATAAAGATGTTGAGTAACTTGTCCAAAATATACCTCTCACCAGTGCAGAGCCAGATTCAAATACAGGAATCTGATGTAATCTTGATCTGTCACCAATGACTTTGCTTATAACTAATAAATATAAACTGATGTGCTCCTCTTTTTCCTGTTTCTTCTCAACATTCACTTGTTAAATTTTCTGCTCATTTTCTTCCCCATCACTTTCTGGCTCTAGGTGAAAAGATTCTTGCTTTTCTCATATTTATTTATCTTGCTTCAGCTTTATTACATTAACACTGCATGTTCTTTCCTCCAGATGACTGATTTTCAGACATAAGAATTTATTAAGTTCAGACCAAACACTGGTTTCTTCCTTCTCTTTTGTAGCTGATTTTGTTTTCACAATCCTAGTTATGGGTCCATCTCAAGTATTGACTTCTGACCTAAAGTGAACTTAAGGAGACAGGACTATTAAAATATTTCCCTTAGGGAGGCAGGAGGCATTTTCATTCAGTAAGCTGCCTGGGAGATGAAATAGAGTGAGAATGGTGGGACACCAAAGAAAGAAGTCAGCATTCTAATGGCAGCAGATGGTCTCTGACAAGGATGTTAAAAGCCAAGGATCATACAAAGGAATGCCACTGACAAAAATTACAACATCATTTCTTAATATGGCATCATGCTCCCTCCATACTCAAGACGTATGTAGGCCTAGAAGATACAAACCAAACTCCCTAGCATGTAATTCAAGACCCTTTCCAGTATTGGCCCAACCTAACTTTTCATCTTCATCTGCCCCACTGACTACCAGCCTCACAAATACAGCATAGATTTACACACCCTCACCCCTTTATACATGCTTTCCCACCTTTCTTTTTTCTCTGCCTGGAAATTCCACAGCATCTGCAAGGGCCCACCCATCTCAGATGTCTGTCCATGTGAAGTTTTATATAGTTAATGTCTCCCTCCTCTCTGTTCAACATTAGGTTGAACAAAGAGGACTTGGGGTGGCCAGGCTGTAGAAAACAGATCCCTTCTTTTTTGACCATTCAAATTCATCTCTGCCTTCTTTGCATGAAAACTAAAGCAGGTCCTAAGACAGCTGATAGACCAACACACATCATCCAATCACTTAAGTCTCCCAACAGTATTGGTTTAAAAACAAATAGGACCAGTTTACTGTAGCAATCCAAACCTCAAGTTTCATCCATAGTTCCTCCCTTCTCCAGCCTAGCTCTACTGCAGTGGGTGGGGACGGAGGCAGTGGTCATGTCCTTCTCTTTCCTCACCATCCACCACAAGTTTCAGCCTCTGAACCCTTCAGGGCTGGGTCTGATGGAAGGAGAAAAGAAAAGATGCAGATATTGTTATAAGCCAAAAGTATTAATCCCTGATCCTGATAAATGATCAAAGCTGGTTCTCTCTTGAACCTACCAATAGGCTCCTTGGAAATCTCCCCACTCCTCTCCAAAGCTGGGGGTGCCTCCCATGCATCTCTCTGGGACCTCTGGCTAACGACTGCAACCTCTTTCTGCTGAGGGCTTCTTGCTCCTCTACAAAGCAGTTCAGGGGCAGGATCTTAGACAAACTAGGTTGTCCCTTGTGTGCACAGGCCCAAGCCTAGTCTGTGGTAAACAGTCACCTTGGATCTGTCAGTGGGAGGAAGAGTAGGTACTTCTTATAAAACAAGAGAATAGAGAGTAGTAAGTATGTAAACTGTCCAGCTGATGAATTTGAACATAATGCTTGAGAGAGTCAGGTCAAATAAGAAAGAAACAAATGAGTCACTGGCATGCATCATACATATTTCTCCTTGCCTTCTTTAGATTTCTTCTTTATTCAGTTTTTTGGGGGAATATTTAATCCATTTCATATGAGCCTGTCCTTGTTTATCTCAAGTAGGGCAAAATGATATAAGACCAAATAGAGTAATTAACTCAGGATTTTATGTGATCCGGGGAATTGCAATTATAGGTCACCACTTTAAATCTGCCCTGGGTTGGTAGAAAGCTATTACCATCTGTTGGCTCTTTAGTAATTAATATGAAATAGATGTATAACAGTACCAGTTTCTAACACTGAACCTGGCCTTAGATTTGTTGTGCTTTTTTATTTGGAAGGGCTGTAAGAGGTTACAGAATTGATATGTTTTTCCTATACAGCCATCTGTGTTTCTCTTCTATTCTCCTCACAAGTTCATGGCCTTGCCTGACTCATCTTCCAATGTTTTCTCAGAGAACTTGCCCATGTGGAAGAAAAGGCACATAATATTCTTATGCTTCTAATTACCATCATGATATTTTATTTCCCACAAATCCCTAAGCAGCCCTTTGTTCATGACCAAGTAGGTGGGGCTCTAACTGCCAATAAATACAGTACTGCAAGTCATAGAGCACCTCCCTCATTAGCAATCTCCCAGAGTAAGCAGATTGTGGGCTTAGCAAGGCAAGGAGCCTGCAACCCTTTCAATATTGAGTCCCACGTCTTAATTATTGGTTGTGATGATTTTGCCTTCTTTTACAGAATATTTCTTTTTTAACTTTTGTATATGATTTCTGCCAGTTCATTTGTAGTCATGAGAATAGCTACTGCTACCATAGCTGCCATTCTGTACTTTACATTCCCATGCCTATTCTATAACTACCAATTTGTACTTTAAAAAATTTTTTTTATTGATTGATTGATTTTGGAGAGAGAGAGTGAGAGGGAGGGTGAGAGAGAAAGAGAGAAACATCCATTTGTTGTTCCATTTATTTATGCATTCATTGGTTGCCTCTTGTATGTGCCCTGACCCGGGATTAAACCCACAACCGTGGCATGTTGGGACAACGCTCTGACCAACTGAGCTACTCAGCCAGGACCAAATATATATTTAATCCCTTCACTTTTTTCACCCATCTCCTGAAAACCCCTCCCATCTAGCAACCATCAAAATGTTCTCTCTATTTGTGAGTCTGTTTCTGTTCTACTTGTTTGTTTTGTTTTTTAAGAGTCAATTGTTGATAGATATGTATTTATTGCCATTTTATTGCTCATATATTTTATCGTTTCTTCTTCTTGTTCTTCTTAAAGAAGACCCTTTAGCATTTCATGTAATACTGGTTTGTGGTGATAAACTCCTTTAGCTTTTTCTTGCCTGGGAAACCCTTTATATGTCCTTCAATTCTAAATGATAGCTTTGCTGGGTAGAGTAATCTTGTCACTGGGGTATACTCCTGAAACTAATATAATATTGTATGTCAATTGTAATTTAAAAATAAAAAATTATTTACGTTAATAAAAAGAAAAAGGAAAAAAAATTTAGTGAAGAAAGTTGTTCCAATTCAGTGTCCTAGGGGGAAAAAAATGAAGTGGGAAAATGATGAATCTCAGGGCAACTTCTGGTGTCCAACTCAGTGATGGTGGTCTTGGTCTTGTCATCAGAGTTTAAAGGAAATGAAGTGATTTTTGGGGGCTCCTTCCATTAATCATTTAGTATCAAGAATCAGTGTTTCATCTTGAGTAGGATTCTCATATCCAGGAATGATACTTACAGTAGCATGGATACTGGATAATAATAAATAATAACAGTAATCATAGTGGTAAATGATAATGATGGAATAGTATAAATAGTAATAATGATGGCATTTCGTGAGTGCTTGTAGGTGCCAACACTATGAGAAAGACCCTATAATCCAAGTTTTACATCTATAGCAGATGAACATTGAGTATCTGTAAAGACCTAGATGTTTAGTGCTTAATATTCCTTAGTCACTCTGGAAATATCTGGACAAGTCCATCAAATCATCTCTTTCCAACTCCTCAGACACTGCAATCTGAGACTATCCTTAATTTTAAGTTCAAAGAAAAACACTAAATGTAAGTTTTTGAAGGTTTAGCTTGGAACTGCAGCAGCTGCCTACTTTCCATGACTCACCATCGAAGAGAAGAGCTGCAAAAATCAGTGAGGTACTCAGAAGGAACCCAGGGACAAATGGCTAGGAAAGAGCTGTGAGCAGGTTTTAGTTTGTGGGGTACTTTCTTCATCCTTCAGTCTATCCAACTCCCCAGGAAGCAGAGTTCCCAAATGGATCAATATGCCATGGAGGTGAATATTGGTCAAGCAGCTGCTTTATTTTTTTTTTGTCTATTTGTTCACTCTCATCTTTAGTTGTAGTTAAAATCTGTATTTTGCAAGCATGGATGATCTATGGCTCCTGGATATCTGTATGTGTGTGTGTGTGTGTCTGTTAGGGAGAGAGGGAGTGCTTTGCTCACTCACCATTAATAAATGTTGATATCTGCTCAGCTACCCTGGATACTCTCAGCTTGCAAAGGCATAAATCACTGGCTTCTGTCAACTCTGGAATTGACCCACAGATTAAATGCAGATCACTATGAGATAGGTGCTGTTATTTGTATTTTTTACTTTTAAGAAATCTCCCCACTCTGATTGCTGTGCCTGCACCTGCTAATCATTTTCTGTTTATTATCCTACCTCCTAGTGTTATTAGCAAGGGATTCCAGATTTCTTCTTCTACACATTTATGGGAACTTATATTAAGAAGTAAGTCAGTGCTAACTGTCAGAGTCTGTTATAAAGGTTTGTCCTCTATAATAGGCTATGATTTGACCACATGTATTCAAAAGAAGTTCCCTTAAAAAGTAATTTATTAAATTTTGCACATTTATGCCAAGGACTTGGAGTAACTAAGTATGCGGAATTTAGACAGATCATATCTTAACCTTCTCTCCACTACTACTTTCAGTTAACTAGATTACTTCCTCTCTCCTACATTAATTATTGATAAATATCCAATAATGACAAATTTCCTAGTTTAACAAACATCGAAGGCCCTAATGAAGACAACAGCTATTAGGTAAATCAACAATTCATTAGGGGAAGCATTAAATCAGAACAGGAGAGTTTATTAATTTTCTTATAGCTCTTATACATTATGCATTTGCCAAATTCATTGTCCCAGTGGACGCTAGGCAAATTTCCAGTCCTATATAAGAATTAAAGCTTTCATTCTGGGTTTCTGCTGCCACCTGTCTAATACTATTGTCACAAATTGTTGAAACATTAATGGAGAATAAAAGTCATTACATCCAAATTATGAAAACATGTAAATTAACTTGCCTGAAAATTTTAAGTCTTAATACAAGTTGAGGCTAATGAAAAAAATCTGAGACAAATAGTGAAAGGGATGATCACACTCAAAGCAGAATTCATTTTTAAACATGCTTTTTGGGAGTCTAATCCCCTGGCAGAGCAATAATGCCCAGAAATTGAGCACCCCAGAAAATAATCTCAACAATTCATTTAATGGTTTTCTTTTTTCAGAGTGTAAGGACAAACAGGAGGAAATCAGATATTATTTCCAAAAATGTGATTTGCAAATCATTGTACTGGAAACTCTCTGGTCTGTAACTTGAGGGATTGGAGTCCTGGCTTTCTAATGAGGATAAACCGGAGCTCAGTAAGACTTGTAGCTAGTTCATGTTCCCATGTCTTTTCCCATTAAGAATCGGAATGTTAACTATGATTTTCTGGCCAGATTCCAGCTTGGTTAATTGCATGCTGTCTACCTAAATTCCCTTTGCTTGGGATGTTCTTCACTTTGGATTGCATTGCTGTTATTGTCATGTTTCCCCCAAGAGCTGGGTACATGATATTGTAGAATGAGCCAGAATATAATTTGTTAAGCTAATAAGAGTACTTTGGGGATGAAGGGTTAAATGTAAGTAGTGTGCTTTTCACAATTCCCCTCAATGCAGCCTATTTGTACAGTAATTAATGTGGAATAGCATTAGTGAAACATGGAATTGAGCCAAATCACCATGATGAGAGTGGCAATAAGCACAGAAACAAATAATCTTGATAAATTCTATTGAAAATAACTATTCAAACAAGTCCCCAGAGCCTGACTGCCTAATGTACCCATTTTTTGTTTGTTTTTGGTCTGAAGCTGACACTTTAATCACTAATTAAGTTAATACAATAACTGGTAAGGAAAATTTATTTTATTCTATATGAACATCACAAATGAACATGGTAACGCCCTGACCAGTGTGGCTCAGTTGGTTGAGTGTCATCCTATGCACGGACAGTTTGATGCCTAGTCAGGGCACATGCCTATTGCGGGCTTGATCCCCAGTAGGGGGCATGCAAGAGGCAGCCAATCGATGTTTCTCTCTCTCATCAGTAATTCTTTCTCCTCTCTTTCTTCTCTCTCTAAGATCAGTAAAACATTTTTTTAAAAATAGTAATATTTTTCCATCAGCTTTGTACCTAGACAGTATAGTGACACTCATTAACGTAAGGTTTGTTAAATGAATGAATAAAACGGTGCAAAAAAAGAGGAGGGAAATAACATTTACTGATATCCTAAGACTCACCAATCTTTAGTAGGCATGTTACTTACAATATCTCATCTAACCATCACAATTACACCCATTTCACAGATGGAAAAGTAGGCTCAGAGAGGCCAAGTAACTTCCCCAAGATCAAAGAGCTTTCATTTTCATAACCAAGTATATTTACTATAAAGCCAGGCCCTTTATTCCTCAGTATCTGCAGCCTTCCATGTTGTGGTTAGTATCCTTGGCCTTAATTTGAGGAGGCAAGTCTGAAAACCTTAGACACTGAAAGTCAAGTTGATCCCCATCAACAAGGTTAACAACTGCCCTATGGAATTTTACATTGTTATTCTTCCTCTCATTACTCCAATTCAAAACTGTCACTATTGCCATTTTAGAGTTGTCATAACTATTGCCAAGTAATTATACACTTGTCACAAAATATACCATAAATTGAATCTTTATGAATCTTAGCATAAAGTGGTTCAAATGTGAATGCTTAATGAATCCAGAAAATAATGAGAAAAAAATACTCCTTAAGCTCCCTAAAATTCACTCTCCACGGGTGCATCTATTGTGTTGACTAGAGAAAATGTACTTCAGCCCTCCTGCCCTTGGACTGTGTTCATAGCCAAGTTTTCCGTTTTTTTAACTGGCATTAAATTTCCTAGAAATTGTGCAAAAAATGACAAATTCATTTTGCCTCATGAAGGAATTGTTCTCTTCCTACTTTGACTTTTTAAATAATATGAAAGTCTGCACTTTTAAAGGCCATTGTACAAAGATATAGAAGATATGTATTTCTAGATGATAAAGCTGTAACATAATGAAAGGCTTAGGAAACACAATGATATGTAGGCTATAAGTCAGTCACTTTCCAATCACACATCTCACTTCAATCCAGAAACTCTTACAACAATATATGAGTTTATTTCCAGTCACATAGTAGCTAATTTATGGCTCTGCCAACAATGCCATTTTAATTAATTTTATTCATCTTATTTCTCTTTTCTCTGCTCCTCATATCTTATCTGTTTGCATTGCCTAGATTTTAATTAAAAAAACCTCTCCTCTCTAAGGAGCAATCTGAAGTGGCAAAAAATAATCACTTAAAATATTACAGTCATTAAAAAATTGGCTGTGGTGGAAGCCATGCATTTTCAATTTTCCTACAAATGATGTTTTAGCTTCCTTTTAAAGTGCACTTTGTATCTGAATTGTCTGCCACCAGCCAGCTTGGCTATCAAAAACGGTCTTCCAGCTGGGTGGGCTGAGTGACAACTCCTTAATGGAGGAAATGGATGGCTCTCTGCTCATGTGGAGGGAAGGCATACCAGGCAGATTTCATTCCATCTGCCACCAGCTCTCTGCAAGCTGGCATTGCCCAAATGCCCAATATATTCATTTCAAAAAAAAAGGATGTATAGTAAAAAAATAAATTGCCAGGCTACAGATGCTTGAAAGAATCATCAGGGCCATTAGACCCCGGGGAGATAATATTAAGAGGTGCCTTAGTGTTCATCTTTGATAGAAACCTAATTAAACTATGGTGGAGGTGATTGCAAGTACTTTTACAAGTACAGAGGTGAAGCCATTAACATTTTCAGCAGCGTATAGGGAACAACCTTAGAAAAATGCTATCCTGAATTGCGGCCAAGGACTTGTTATATTGAGGAATTTGCACTGATGTTTCCTGTTGATGCTTTTCTGAATGGCAAATTCTTGTCACTTAGTTACACTGTGTTCTGCTTTTCAAGTAAAGGAAACCCATATAACAGCAAAGTAGGAAAATATTTTTGATTGACAAATACAAACAAAGACTATGTTTATGGGATTTTGTTAAATAGTCAGAGCCATTTATTAAAAATTTAAGTGTACATTTAAACAATTTTAAAGGAAAATTTGTCATCCCAAAGCCATCATTTCACTTATTAAGAGACTATAATTTAGATTTAAGCTATATAAATCATTTGCTTATGATGGCATAATAATGCCATAACATAAATAATTGTATCAAAATTAGTAAAGAAATTCACATGAGTTTCTAAAACTAGGAAATTAAGCTATGTAGTTATGATTCATATTCATAAGGGATTTTTTTGTTGTTTATTGATTTTAGAAAGAGAGAATAAGAGAGATACCAATTTGCTGTTCCATTCATTTATACATTCATTGGTTGATTCTTTTATGTGCCCTGACCCAGGATCAAACCCACAACGTTGGCATATCGGGACAACACTCTAACTAAATGTGCTACCCCGCAGGGCCTTTTAAAAATGTTTTCATTTAAGGAATTTTTAATAATTGGGTATCTGCAGTACTTAAAAGTATCAAGTGTATGCCATTGATCAATGCAAAAAATAATCCAACAAAATCAAAATAATGTATGTTAGGAGGGCTAGATATAGAAAGAAATATTTGGAGCCCATCTATAAAATTTATACTTTTATTTTACCCAGAATAAATGCCAGTTAGTTACCTGATATATACTCACCACAATCAAAAGCTCTAACTCAGGACATCACATGCTATTTATAATCATTTTCTCAAGAAAACCTGATAGATTTTTTTACTATACTCAAAATAAAATAGTCCTGACTTCCAAAATATTGTTGTTTTTAACATAGCAAGAGCTCATTTAACTGTCTTTTGAAGTTATCTAGATTTTAATTGTTATTTCATATAAATGACATGAGTTTGAATAGATGCTGAACAAAAACAGCTGGCTATTAAAATCACTGAGAGCAATTTTATGGAATTCTTTTCATAGTTTCAATGCACATTTTGTTTGGATTTTAACATAGTACATTGATGTTGTACAATGCATCTGTAAGAGAAGTGGCAACAGACATCTTGCATTATTAAGTTTTCCTGTCTCAGAAGAATGTTTGGTAATCTGCCAGAATTTGGAGGGCTTTTACATTTCTAATTGATAGTCTATCTGCACTAAAAATGAATGAGTATATGCAGTGCCTATCATAATGTATTGTGGGAACTATTCTTTTATATTTTACTGAAGGTTTTAAGTTGATCTTAAGAATTTTAATGACTATTCTAATGAGAAACACAATAAAAATAGATTTAATTCCTGGCTGGTGTGGCTCAGTGGTTGAACATCCACCCATGAACCAAGAGGCCACCGGTTTGATTCCCAGTCAGGGCACATGCCCAGGTTGCAGGCTCAATCCCCAGTAGAGGATGTGCAGAAGGCAGCCAATCGATGTTTCTCTCTCATTGATGTTTCTATCTCTTTATCCCTTTCCCTTCCTCTCTCTCTAACATCAATAAAAAATAGACTTAAATAGCCTTCAATTTCACTATCAACTATTACTAAAAGTTTGGAATATAATGCCTTATTTTTTGAAAATGCACATATTCAGAAATAAAATAATTTTATTACAACACTGAAGAGTTTTAAAAAAGCACTTCCACATAATATTACTTGTGCTTCTAACATCATCTCTAGAAAATAGATATTATTGGTCTTATTCTATAACTTAAGAAACAGGACAAAAAGAATTAAATAACTTTTACAAAACCATGTTGCCATTAAGCAGAGAAATGTGAGGGAACATGTTGCCTTCTGACTCGAATCCTCAAATTCCTTGATGCATAGTAACTGAATTTTCATTTCTTGTCATCTTGATTATTTTTGATTTCCAGTTCTTTATTTTCTTCACGTATTGTGGCCTTCATCCCCTTAGGTGCTAAATTAATTGAGATAAATTCTAGGAGAAAGTTCCAACAACCCCTACCTAATCAAGCAGGCCATGGAGTCCCATTCAGATGCAGAGATGCAATATCAAACACGCAGAGGCCAGGGACTCCATCTCAATCCAAATACATTCAGGAATAAATTCTCAGTTTGGAGAGCATCTGGGAAACAAGACCATTTCTAAGACATTGAGCCATTTGTGACAAACCCTAAAATAGAATTAGCAAGAAACTCTAGCCCGACCAGCATGGCTCAGTGGACCTGTGAACCAGGAGGTCACAGTTTGATTCCCCGTCAGGGCACATACCCAGGTTGCGGCGCTCGATCTCCAGTGGGGGGGCATGCAGGAGGCAGCCAATCAATGATTCTCATCATCATTGATGTTTCTATCTTTCTCACTCTCTGAAATCAATAAAAAATATATTTAAAAAAACAAACAAGAAACTCTAACTTGCCTTGTAATTGTCTTAGGAATCCTCAGAAATGAGAACCCCAAACTGGCCCCAACCCTTCACAAAATTCTTAAGTATAGGGCCTATACTTAATCAGCTTCTCAGGTGGCCCCTTCCTGCTCAAATATTTGAAGAATTCACCAGTTTTACAGACTACCCCCTATTTAGTAGTCCTTATATTAGCCTGCTGGCTCATATCACCCTTACTTCAAACTTGAAAAACATTGGGTTCTACTCAGAATGGCTGAGGCAGAAATCATATCTGATCTCCTTAGTGTGGTGGGGAGCAGAGCAAGCCATCTGTGTGGGTTCAGTTCATCTGCAGGCCCTGCCACCCAGGAAATGGCAGCCCTATCTTGTTGTGAGATGGAGAAGGTTGAGCCACCTCCTCCTGAAAGGCTGTTTACTTTGGGTGTGTCACACCCTTCCTTTGATTATGTGGCACTGAACTAAGACTATGAAGAAGAGAATATTCAAAAAGCAATACCTCTCTCCCTCCACACCCAAAGGACCCTGGATCTACTTGGGAGGGATAATAAAGCTAACTGTGACTTTTCCCTTAAACTTGACAGACAGGATTAGGGTGTTTACCATGCAAAATGAACTCTGACTGGCATAAACCACTGCCCTGTTTGTCTTCATTTAGATTCCATATTGAGTATTGTTCTTTTACTACAGATTGTATAGAATAGTTTCTTCCCTATAGAAATAATAAAACTACAAAAATAAACCATTTTATCCTTCAGGGAAACTTGCCAAAAACAGATCATACTAATTTTTAGACTCTACTAGTATAAAAATAGGTTATTACTCAAAATGAGTGTTACATTTTTTCAGGTTGCTTTCTTCATACTTGATATGATAAATATTACTTGTATTTCCTATGCTGGCACTATTGCAGTTATAGTGACAAAAGTATATGTTTAGTAGAGAATTTTCAATAATTGTACAATTACAAGTGGTCTATTAAACTACCAAATGTTTTGTAACAGCAAAATAACTAACATAAAAATCATTTAAATATACTTTTAGTTTCCCGAAACATTAAGACTTTTTAATGTTGTGAAACAAGTTTAACAGTATGCTATCTAATTTTATAATGGTTTCATCTTCTACATAAAACTTCAACCTCAACTTCATTAAAATATGTATCAGATATGTTAGTAATATAAATTTGGAGGAAGAGTGAAACATAATTATGTACAACACAGAGTCTTAAAATATTAAACAATTCTGCCCTGGCCAGGTGGCTCAATTGGTTGGAGTGTCTACCAAAAATGTTGCAGGTTTGATTTCTGGTTGGGATACATGTCTAGGTTGTGGGTTGAATTCCCGGTCAAGGCACAACCGATCAATGTTTCTCTCTCTCTCTCCCCATTCCTCTCTCTCCAAAATCAATAAAAGCATATTCTTGGTGAGGATTTTATATATATAGGAAACCAAAATTGAAAAATTAAATTGATGTTTAGCCAAAAATGACCAAAGTTTTATGTTAAGCTAGTTATTGTTTTTATTACACAAATACATCCTTTTAAATTGTAATATAAATTATTCCATTTTCACATGTATAAGATTTCATGTATGCCATTTCCTTGGTTAATGACAATGTTTACATTGATATCAGAGTTCTTATATTACTTCCAGATAAACATAGGCCACAGTTGTTCAGGATTCCAGAATGTGAAGATAATTGTGAAACTTACAGCTCAGCGGATTTATTATTAAGAAAGTAATCTGTGGCCCTGACCAGTTTGGCTCAGTGGATAGAGCGTCGGCCTGCGGACTAAAAAGTCCCAGGTTCGATTCCGGTCAAGGGCATGTACCTTGGTTGCGGGCACATCCCCAGTGGGAGGTATGCAGGAGGCAGCTGATCGGTGTTTCTCTCTCATCGATGTTTCTAACTCTCTATTCTTCTCTGTAAAAAATCAATAAAATATATATTTTTTTAAAAAAAAGAAAGTAATCTGTGTTATTCTACTTAGCATTAGTTGTCTTTACGGGATGCACAGTAGTAGAGGATACTTCAGCTTTTCAAAGCCTGACAGATTATTTACTGTTAAATAAAACTGAATCCTGGTTTTGATCAATGCGTGTGGGTTAAAGATTGCATGTAATGATCTCAGTTTAGAATCTATTAATAACCTGTATTCATTGTGTTGTGAAGAAGATTCTCTGACAGGAGATACATGCCACACACAACAGAATATCTAAGATGATAAGATCCAGTGGATATGCCTTAATTTCTCAGTGCTATGAGGTGATTCCCCCAAGATCATATGCTTTTGACTCTTTTGAACTTACAGGAGTTTCTGAAAGCTTTATTTACTCTTTCAGTGTAGTAGTATAAATCCTCCCCCAATTGATTTTACCAGCAATACCAGCTTAATTGTCATAAAACATTTGTTTGCACACATCATTCCTCTGTTCTAGACTACCACTGCCAACAGAATATTGTAGAGATCTCTTAGACTGCCATTTAAGATCCTTTGCTGTCAGGCTAAAGTGTGATTCTGAAAATCATGCCTACTTAACACCTTTGTCATTCATTTATTTGTCATCCAACTTGGATTTCGTTTTTATTTTAAAGGCTGTTGAAGTCCTACTCATTTATGAAGCCTGCTCACCTACACCAGCCCCCAGATACACTGACTTCTACCCTCTCTCACTCATGAGCACTTACTATATGTTGCCTGGCATTGAGACCTATCTTTGATATATCTCACCTAGACTGGGATTTTATTTTTAGAGCAAAGAATATATATTATATTACTTCATTATAAACCCCTTTCTCCCAGTACCTTTGTTAATCTCTTCTACTACTGAGTTCTCCATGAAAGATTAATTTAATACCCGAAAAGGTATAGCCATATCATTCACTCATTGATTTATTTAATTGTTGAAAGAATACTAGATATATTTTAATTCCTACTATATGCCAACACTGTGCTAAAACCTGGACTACAACACAGAATAAAATGGACATGATCCTTGCCCTACAGAACTTACATTCGCTCTGCCTAACTAATATTTTCTGCCCAACTACTTCTCTTCACATCTATTTCATTTTTAGAATATATCTATATAACATAAAAGAATGTTTGATCTTTTATTTATTAGCATTTCTCTATATATAACTTGTTACCAAGAATTATTAATGCAAATTTATCACATTTTTAAATACTTAGTTTACTCAGCTCCAGAGTTTGCTCTTGCCTTTGACTATTCACTTTAAGTTGAAAAAATGTTAAAAAATTATTGTAAATTTTTTTTTATAAAACTAGTGTTCTTTTGGAGAATAACAAAGTTTGTGATTTCTCAGCACTTCTTAGGTCTGGCCAGAAACTTTTACTCAAAAGGTGGCTGAGAATATATGATCATATCAGGGATTACTTTGACCTTTTCTATATTACATGTTTTGATTAGCTGGCTAGTCTAGTCTACTCATACCCCATTTATAGACAAATTGTGGAAGACTTGAATGACAAGCTAGAACTATATGGAATAGTGAAAAGGTCAGTGCAATTTAGCCCATAACCACGGTATTGAAAATATATGACAAGTCATTATCACACTTAATTCCTACAACAAGGACTATGCTGAAGATGGGAAATTATTCCAATTAAAATATTCTTATTTCATTCTGAAGGCTGAGGTGGCAGAGATCAAATGGCCTCTTGACACGTTTTTTATAATTTAATAAGTTAGAAAGAAACTATAATTTAATTAAACAAGACAAAAAAAAGAGGTAACAAGCCCTTTGACTTAAGAGTCCATCATAGAGGAAATAATATAATGACTTTTCTAAAAATTCTAATTATACATGAGTAAGACAGATTCAGCTACAAAACCAATTCAACAGCCACCCCATGCTCTCTTTTTATCTACAGCATAGCTGTCAGTCAGAAGGGAACTCCATTTATTTCCATGGAAATGAAGGCAGTGAATTTAATTTTGCAACCACCCGGGATGTAGATCTTTCTACAGAGGATATTCAAGAGCAGTGGTCAGAAGAATTTGAGAGCCAACCTACAGGGTAAGTAATTGTTATCTCCCATGCTGTGTAGAGCACTTACATTTATTCCACTCACATATTTTAATGCATATTGTTAAGTAGCAAAGCATAGCTAAATCAATACTGATGATTCTTAGAACAGATAAGGGTTACGTTTAACCTAAATATTTTTTATTAGTAATCAACTATTTTTATGCATATTAAAAATTGGTGATTGTGAATACCTTTTATCTTCAGTTGAAACACTTATATTTTATCTTTGTTTATTCAGCTTTTACTGGGAGGAAGTTTTTTTTTCAAACTGTATAGAATGTAAAATTTTTTCACTGCTATTATATTGAGACTTTCAGTTGTCTCTGTGAAATCTGAGGTTTATCAATGCGATTATCTGATTTTTGATGGTTCTGATCTTTAAAAGTTGTTGAGGGGGTAAAATTTATCTTTGAGATATTTGTAAAGGAGGAATATGGGGTTGAGATTGCAGTAGAAGAGAAATGAAGCTATGAGAGTGTTTTGGTGGCAGTATTTTCTGGCCATTCTGAGATATGTGCCTTCTTCTGGGTCCTATGTTCTAAGACAGTGGTCGGCAAACCGCGGCTCGCGAGCCACATGCGGCTCTTTGGCCCCTTGAGTGTGGCTCTTCCACAAAATACCATGGCCTGGGCGAGTCTATTTTGAAGAAGTGGCATTAGAAGAAGTTTAAGTTTAAAAAATTTGGCTCTCAAAAGAAATTTCAATCGTTGTACTGTTGGTATTTGGCTCTGTTGACTAATGAGTTTGCCGACACTGTTCTAAGATATCTCATATTAATCAAGCAACATTTTCATAAGTTCACATTTAAAAATATTAATAGGTTCAGAAAATCAAAATTTATAAGGTAGTGTAAGTGGGGAAGAAAGTCTAGAAATTTCCTGGTACTCACCTAGCTTTGTTTTTGCAATAAGTACATGTAATCATAACACCAGTTCCCATTATTTAGTATATGTTTTCTAATACTACAATGAGGATAAATGAAATAACACTAAATGTAATTTCATCATGAATATGAAACAGCAGTCATTTAATTGTTTACTATGAGAAGCTTTTCCATAACACACCTGAGATATAGTCATGTCTCTCTGATCACAACAAGTTAAATGAAACCTGGATGGAACATCTAAGTGCCTGAGTGACAAGAAGGCCAATATTGCTCTCTTGGGCTCCCCACTTCCTGTGCATTGCCCAGGAAGTGCATTCAGGCCCAATCACAGGGAAATCTGACCAGCAGCCTGAGCTGCCACTGCTGCGGCTACTCCTTGGGGCCACATCGGGGCCTTTTACTGTTGAAAGCTAGGTTTCTGTTGTGGCTGACAGCTCTGCTCTTTCTTGCCCCAGGGAAGTCTGTGGCACAGGCGAGGGTAGGCCTCTGAAGGAGATTGACGCTTTGAGGGACCCCACCCCTTCGGGGCCTACCATTGACCTCTATGGGCCTAGCACTGATGCTCAGGCCTTACACTACACAGGGCTCATTCCACTCCCCTCACAGACCAAAGGGCTCTGATGGGGCCCAGAACTTTGACAACGTATGCAAGGCATCTTTACCTACCTTCTGGAGATAAAGGATCCATCACCAGCATATCATTCTTTCTGACCTCGATACAAAGACCAATTCAAATATTCTTCCTGATTATGTAGTTTGACTGCCTATGAGGGGGTCCCAGATTTTGAAGCACAAGAGATTTGCTGATCTCCACTCCTTCATTTCTCCAAGCTCAGGCCACCCATCCAGCAGTGAAGAGTCATCCTCTTCAGTGAGGGCCACATCTCAGTGATACCCAGCCCTTGTCCCGGTAAAGCAGAGAAGCAATTTTCATCTTCAGTACTACCATGTCCTCTCCCTCTCCCGCTCCCTCCCCTCTCTAGTAAAACTTAGTCTTCAATGCCACTTACTCTTTTTAAATATATATATAAATATATATATATATCTTTATTAATTTTAGAGAGCAAGGGAGTGGGGCAGAGAGATAGAGACATCAATGATAAGAGACAATCATTGATTGGCTGACTCCTGCATGATCGGGGATCAAGCACGCAACCCAGGCTTATGCCCTGATCAGGAATGGAACCGTGACCTCCTGGTTCATAGGTCAGTGTTCAATTACTGAGCCACCATGGCCGGGCAATGCCATTTACTCTTATTGTTTTGAGGAGAGAGAAAATTTATTTTTACCTGTTTTATCTCCCACAGTTCCCTTTTCCTCTTTTTTTTTTTTTAACGTGTAGTATCATGAAGCCCTGTTTATAAAGGAACAAAAGAAATCCCCTCTACTAGTAACAGTGAAGATAAACTCACACACACACACAAAAAAAACACCCATTCATGAATTAAGCTTACAAAGCAATTGATTTGCTATTAGGAGAAATTAAACATTTTTAAAAATTAATGTACTGGTCCAAAAACATCTGGAAATATAAATGTCAATTAACAGATCAGACATTCCATGTTCACAGAGCACTAATGATACAAGAGAATCCATGGCTAAACCAAATAATCTTACAAAACAAAACAAAACAAAACAAAAAGAACTAAACGTATTTGTGCCTAAGAACTCTACCATTTCACTTATATGTGGGATATGAAACTGAAACTCATGAACACAAACAGCAATGTGGTGATTGCCAGGAGGAAGGGGGTGGAGGAAAAAGGGGTCTAATATAAGGTGACAGGAGAAGATTTGACTTTGGGTGGTGGGCACACAATGCAATATACAGATCTTGTAACGTAGAAACCCACACCTGAAATTTATATCTTCATGTTGACCAATGTCACCCCAATTAATTTAACAAATAAATATTTAAAAAAATAAAAGTATATGTGCCTTTAAAAAAAAAAAGCTAAAATCAATATGGACACAGATGAACATCAGAGTAATTTCTATTCATTCTGTGACTCGGTGGTTTCAACTATGCCTTTGGACATTCCTCTGGACTAAGGATGTATCAGGGATTGGTTACAGTTCAGAGGCTGATGCTTTCAAGCTATGGCATTGTCAGCAGGTTTCTTATCCAATAACATGGGATAATGTGCTTGACAGAAACACCTGTGCCGCTCTAATTGGTACACAACTAATCATCTAAGTTCTAAAAGTAGTTTATTCTAACACCACACCTTGGCTTATTTGGAGCTCTTCCCCCAGGATATCAGGCCACACACCCAGAATTACCTCACTATGCTCCCATCTGGTGCTCAGTTATTAAGATTGCATTACGTTGTAAAGGTATAAAAGGATAATGACAGGACCTAGCATATTCGGCGTTTGGGGTGATGATAAAAATGCTGGGTTAGCCTACAGTGATGTGTGTATATGTGTGTGCCCCCTCTGCACACCCACCCAGTCCCAAATGCTATTTTATTGGTCTAGGAAAGAATGTTGCTATAATAATTTTTAATCATTGCTTTGGGAGGAAAGTCCTGTCACAAATTCAAATTAATGTGAAGCATTTGTACCTATGGTAAAAGCTGACAAAGGAAAACAGATTAGGACTCTGGTAGTGAAATTCTTGATGTGTTTTGTTTGCTCAGCCAGGTTTACAGAATATTTGTCTCGTTCTTCTCCTCAAGCATCTCCATCCACATAATTTGTCATTATAAGCTCACCTGCCTAAGTAGGTAGAAAACAGATGATATTTAGAGTAACCAATTAAGTTTATTTAATTCTGTAGCTTTGAGGTCAGTTTTTTAAACAATTTTAAAATTAAATTATTTATATGGCTATAATATTTTCATCTCTTTTAACCGTTTTCCTCCCATAAGAAATATGGGAGAGAAAATAGAAGATGTGGTTCTCTCTAATAATATTTCCAAACCTTGCACCTGAATAGCAAGAAAAAAAGGAAGCTACTAAGTCATTATGACATTTTTTGGAACCCACTTTTACAAATATCCCTGTTTTCCTACCATTGAATCAAAGAATTTGATCTTAGATCACAAGGATGTGAGAACAGTTTGCCTTTCATATCACAACGCTGTCCCAAAGCCAGTGTTGTTGAGTTTAGTCTTTTAAAGTGGGATTTTAAAGTCTTCCTTCTTTTTCCTAAAGAAGACATCTGTTACTTCTGCAGAGAGAAACTTTAATAGATACACTGCTAATTTATGTCAGTCTTTCTGAACTGTGGCTTAACCTTACAAACACATCATTTAATTAGCAACCACCATAGCTTACCTAGCCCAGGCTGTCCTCAGGTGGGTGGGGGCTTTATGGAAAATGCATTACTATAATATGGAATTTGTATACTTGTCTTTCATTCCAAAAGCAAACATAGTATGTTTTTACTATTCAGATACCGTTTTTCTTTCTTTAAAAAATTTTTATCTTTATTGTTGAAAATATTATAGATGCTCCCCTTTTTTTCCCCTGACCCCCTCCACTCCACCCGCTACCCCACCCCAGACTTTCACCACACTGTTGTCTGTGTCCATGGGTCATGTATAGATGCATATAAGTTCTTTGGTTAATCTCTCCCCATCCCACTTCCAAATACCTTTTTTTAAAAAATACATATTTTATTGATTTTTTACAGAGAGGAAGGGAGAGGGATAGACAGTTAGAAACACTGATGAGAGAGAAACATCGATCAGCTGCCTCCTGCACACTCCCTACTGGGGATGTGCCCGCAACCAAAGTACATTCCCTTGACCAGAATCAAACCTGGGACCCTTCAGTCCGCAGGCCGACGCTCTATCCACTGAGCCAAACCGGTTAGGGCCCAAATACCTTTTTAAAATATCTTTATTTTGTCATCACCAGAGTATTCATGTTAAAGAGAGCAACTCCACAAGTGCAATGAATATGAGAATAATTGAATCAAAACAGCATGTTCCAGTCTTCCCTACCTGCCCCAAATCCTTGGAAATTACAGAAAATTATGCTGGGGCTCAGTTGGTTGAGTGTTGTCCCATGTACCAAAGGTCACTGGTTCAATTCTGGGTCAGGGCACATGCCTGGGTTGTGAGCTCAATCCCCAGTAGGGGGTGGGCAGAAGGGAGCCGATCGATATTTCTCTCCCTCTCCTTTCCTCTCGCTCTAAAATCAATAAAAACATATTTAGAAAATGAGCAAATGAATTTATAATAACACTATAAACCAGAAATTGTAGTCTTGGATCCAGAATTAGGAAGGATTACACACACAAAAGAAAGTGAGAGGAGGAAGGGATTTGGTGGAAGGAGGAAACTGTAGCCCAAAACACATGTTGAATAAGACCCTACAAAAGGTGTCCCAGTGCTGCTGCAGGTCAGTGACGCTGGACACAGAGCAGGTAGGGATTCTGAGGTACTGCTGTAGTACCTGCCACGTAGGTGAGCCCTCAGTACACCCCCTTCCAAGCAGGGGTCTTTCCCATAAGCAAGCAGTGAATGTGGACCCTTGGAATGGAAAAGTGGGGCAATGTCAGGTGGCTGGAAACCTCAAAGGGATTGCAGAGCCACCATGGCAGTCGCCAGCCAAGGGCACATCTGCTTCCCCATCACTGGGTGCACAGGCACCAAAACTAAGAGAGCATAGCAGAAACAAATTTAAACAAATGACCCAAATCATCAAATCTGAGTAAAATCAACTCCAAACTAGAGAACTAAGAGCTAAGAAATTAGAAGTAGTGGACTATACAAATGAAGATTTTTATGAGAAGTATAATTAATATCCTCAGAGGGATAAGAGATCATACTGCATTTGTGAAATAAAAAGATTTTATAAGGAAAAAAATAATATGTGAGCAATGAAACTTTACGATTGTTAAAACAAACTTGAAGAATTTTCTCCCCCTGAATATCAGTATAAATGAAGAGCAAATTAATGAGTTGGACATTTGAGTCTTGGATATTCCCAAAACTAGAGTCATTAGATAAAAGAAAAGGAGATGTAAGTTAGGGGGTGGGGATGGGGTGGGAATTAAACATAAAAATAATTGGACTTCTAACATTAGAAATAATAGGACAATCAGAAGGAGAAATCAGAGGGAATATGTAGAATGAAATATTCAAAGACTCCTTATTATTGAAGGAAAATTCCTGAGATTTAAGAAAGAAGAAGAAAGAAAAGAACCTCTGAATCAAAATGGTTAGCAAAATGAATGGAAAAATACCCAATCCTAGACCATCTGAGTACAAACTTTGGAGTACCGATAAGAGAGGAAGTCCTAAGAGCTTCTAGTTGAGATTCATTGTACTTTCCTTGGTAGCATTAAGCATAAATTTTAAAAAATGAAAAAGTTATTTTAATTTCTGAGAGAAAATTATTTAGAACATAAGATTCTTCTCCAGAGAAATATCATTCAAGTCATAGGGAAAATAAAAACCTTTTCAACTGCATAAGGTTCAGAAAGTTTACCCTCTCTAAATGAATTACTGGAAGATGTATGCCTAGATATTAACTCTAGAGGAAGATGAGAGATTCAAGAAAGAGCAGTGCACAAATAAAAAATTTAAGCTCATCTGGCCAGTGTTGCTCAGTGGTTGAGCATCAACCCGTGAACCAGGAGGTCACAGTTCGATTCCCGGTCAGGGCACATGCCCAGGTTGCAGGCTCAATCCCCATTTGTGGGGTGTGCAAGAGGTAGCTGATGGATGATTCTCTGTCATTAATGTTTCTATCTCTTCCTCTCCTTTCCTCTTTTAAATAAATAAAAATGTATTTTTAAAAAATCAATAGAAAAAGTATCCTTGGGTGAGGATTAACAAAAAAAAAATGGGGGTATTTTATGCAACAGTATATCTGCAGCACTTTGCACAATGTATGGCACATAATAAGCTATCCAAAAACTTAGAAATTAGTTGTTATCCCAACTATAATTATCAGTAATGGGATACGAGCAAAGTGGTGCTCAAAAAAATTTGCTCATATTTATTAGTGATATATACAAGAAACACAAACAAAATTAAAAAGGCCAAGAAACCCCTAAATAAACCAATAAGTAGGTCATTATGAAAAAAGACAATACTAGTTAAAATGATAATTGGGTATTTTTTAAAACCCTGAAGGTGCTAAAACGGATCAGCGTAAACTTGTTGCACGCTGTTAAAAGACACGTATTACTTCTTACTTGTTTTGTTTTGTTTTTGACCTGGGTTCTAACATTGCTTTCTATTTAAGCAAATTATTTTTATCTTTAAAGAGTATAAGTAGTAATTTTTCTAATTAAAAAAAAAGCTCTATATGTTAGCTACGTATGCTAAAAATTGTTCTGGAACTCCTTCATATGAATTGTAGATCCTTTTTAAATTGCAGCACATTTGCACAACATTTTTGCTCTTGGCACTGCCATTCTTGAATTGGTTTTTTGCTCCTTTCCCCTTTACAAACCAGCTGTCCATATGAGCATCCAACTGGCTCCCTAGCCGAGAGGACCTCCTTTACTGAAGTCAAATGGAAAAAGAGGATGAAATATTAATCCTTCTGAACTGCTTTGATTCCTGACGCCCTGGGTCATTAGCCAGTGATAGGATTTTTCTGTTGAAAATGTCAGAGTAGGTTGCTAGCACCAAAATGTTCATATGCCTACTTCGTATGTCTTTGTTTTCCATATTCCCTCCTTGGTAGTGCACCTCATCAACACTGGCCACCAAATAGTCCTGAATATCTAAGAGTTTATGTGAAGCAAGAGCAGAACTCTCACACCTTCAGAACCTTAACTTGAGGTTATCTGTGCTTTAGAACATATCCAGGGGCATTAGGGAATTGAGAATGTAATTTCTCAGGCCCAGAAAATGGGATAAATAATGTACAGGCAGTCCTCGGGTTACGTCGGAGATCCGTTCCTACGGCGCGATGTAACGCGATTTTCGCAGTAGGTCGGAACCCACCTATGTAAGCACCTACGTCACTCACATGGAGCACTCACACAGCAGTAATGAAGTGAAACAGTAAAAAAATTTAAAAGAAAGATAACAATTGCTGACCTTTACTTGTGGTAAATAAATAATAAAAAACATAAAGCACATATGTACATACATCGAAATGACGGAACTTTTTTTTTATAAATAAATGGGAGATGGCGAAGTAACCACAAAACGATGTAAGTAAAGTCTGATGTAATGCAAGGACTGCCTGTAACTATCACTATATTTTTAAATTAAATAATAGAATAATGACTAAATATAGCTTGGCATGTGCATAATAAAATATTATCTGAAAGAAGAAGAAAGTTGAAGGGATTACAATACCAGATATCAAACTATATTATAAAGCCACTGTTCTCAAAACTGCCTGGTACTGACACAAGAACCGACATATAGACCAATAGAACAGAACAGAGAACCCAGAAATCAACCCAAGCCATATGCTCAATTAATATTTGACAAAGGAGGCAAGTGCATACAATGGAATCAAGACAATGTCTTCAAAAAATGGTGTTGGGAAAATTGGACAGATACATGCAAAAAAGTGAAACTAGATCACCAACTTACACCATACACAAAAATAAACTCAAAATGGATAAAGGACTTAAACGTAAGATGGGATGGGAAACCATAAAAATCTTAGAAGAATCCATAGGCAGCAAAATATCAGACATATGTGATAGCAATGTCTTTACTGATACAGCTCCTAGGAAAATGGAAACTAAGGAGAAAATAAACAAATGGGACTACATCAAAATAAAAAGCTTCTGCACAGCAAAAGAAACTATCGACAAAACAAGAGAGCCCACTGCATAGGAAAACATTTGCCAATGTTACATCTGATAAGGGTTTAATCTCCAAAATTTATAGGGAACTCATACAACTTAACAAAAGGAAGATAAACAATCCAATAAAAAGTGGGCAAAGGACCTAAATAGACACTTTTCAAAAGTGGACATACAGAAGGCCAAGAGACATATGAAAACATGCTCAAAGTCACTAATCATCCAAGAGATGCAAATTAAAACAACAATGCGGTACCATCTCACACCTGTCAGAATGACTATCATCAACAAATCAACCAACGACAAGTACTGGAGAGGATGTGGAGAAAAAGGAACCCTCGTGCACTGCTGGTGGGAATGCAGACTTGTGCAGCCACTGTGGAGAACAGTATGGAGTTTCCTCAAAAAATTAAAAATGGACCTCCCATTTGACCCAGTAATCCCACTTCGAGGAATATATCCCAAGAAACTAGAAACACCAGTCAGAAAGAATATATGCATCCCTATGTTCATAGCAACACAATTTACAATAGCTAAGATTTGGAAACACCCTAAGTGCCCATCAGTAGATGAATGGGTAAAAAACCAGTGGTACATCTATACAATGGAATACTACGCTGCTATAAAAAAGAAAGAACTGTTACCGTTTGCAGCAGCATGGATGGACCTGAAGAGCATTATGCTAAGCGAAATAAGCCAGTTGGAGAAAGATAAATATCACATGATCTCACTCATTTGTGGAATATAATGAACAACATAAACTGATGAACAAAAATAGATTCAGAGACATAGAAGCATGGAACAGACCGTCAAACCTCAGAAGGAAGGCAGGGGAGAGTGGCAGGTGATGGGGGTGGGGGGTGGGAGATAAGAGATCAAACAAAGGACTTTTATCCATGCATATGAGCATGACCAATGGACACAGACAATAGGGGGGTAGGGGCATGTGCTGGGGTGAGTGGGAGCGGGCAGGGAGAGGTCAATGGGGGAAAAAGGAGACATATGTAAAACTTTCAACAATAAAGAATTTAAAAAATACATATTACCTGGCCTGTTTATATAGAGCCAATAACCTGGAAAATGTGTGCATTATTAATGTAAGTGAAAAAGGCAGAATATAAAAACATATACAATATTATCACAACTATATGGAAATATACATATAGAATATTAGAAGTAAATACACTAAAATATTAATTGTGCTGTGCTTGTCTCTAGAATAGTGTGATTATGGGTGATTTTTTTCTTGTACTCTTTATATTTTCCAATTTTTCAATAATGAGAATATTGTTATCATAATAAAAACAAATAGAATTTCTTTCTTTAAACTTCAAAAATATTTCCATCTGTACTTTTTTAGAATGACTTATGCAGGTGTCCTTTCAAGGCCTTAGCCTTCACTTGTGTGACGAGTCTTTCCCTAATTAAAAACATAAAAATAAAAGGCTAGTAGTGACAAATGCCTCCTACGTAAGACAAAATACCCAGAATTCCCACATACCAGCAAGATATAAAAAAGATGCCATAGGGCATACAAGACTTGTCCTGGGATCAAACTTCCATTCCCATCTTTGGCCTTGCTGACTTTTTTTCAAATGGTCAGAGAGAGAGAGTAATCTCTGAACCTCTGGCTTATTTCCACTTCCCTCCAACTTCCAGTCCTACAGTCCTATTCCACTACCATCCATACCCTATTAAGATAACTGCTGTATAAACTTGCTCTGAAGAGCCCTATCAAGAAATATATTTTAAAACAGCTCATCTAAAATTATAGAAAAAAATTTGAGCACAGACAGTGGTTTCCTTAGGTCAGCCATAACTCCGTGTCTAATAGATGATTTAATAAAGAGAGCAAAGTGCAAACTATTAGTTATATATTTTAAAGACATTGCTTGCAAAGTGGGACATGCCTTCAACTGACTCAACTGTCTTTCTTAAAATTTAATGCTATCTAGTGGAATGAAATTAAGACAAAATTAATATTAAATCAAATCAAACAATTTTATATTGGACTCCTTGTTCCAGGAGATTGAATCAAAGAATCTTATATATAACCTTTGAAAATCAAAACTGCAAACACATACACACACACACACACACACACACACACAACCCCAATCTCCATTGTAGCCCTTTCAATGTAAGTTGATGCTTTTTGTAAAAATGGGCTTCAAAATTATTTAGGACTCTTTAGAACAGCTTGAGCATCTTCTTGTTATTTTCTATAAAGTATTCCCTCTGTCCAACCAGAAGAATGATGTTACCTCTGATTAGAATCCTTGTCACAAAATACTTACAAAGCTGAAGGGGGATTTTAGTTAAGCTTATAATTCAGGGTCAGTGAATTGAAGATATATTGCCAATCTAAGTTAACATTGTATTAAATGGGTCATGTTTTACAGACATGTTTATTTAAAGCAAACCCTACTTGACCATGCAGATAATATAAAATTAAAATAAATTTAGGGGCCCAGATAGATTGTGGCCAAAATCTCAATACAAAAGACCAATCTATACTAATAAAAGGGTAATAAGCAAATTGGTCACGACACCCTCACAGTAACAACTGAACAGCAGGCTGTGTGGGGTGACCAGGCCGGCAGGGGGGTTAGCAAGGGATGACCAAATGACTGAACAGCAGGCTGCATGGGGCAACCAGGCTGGCAGGGGGGTTAGCGAGGGATGACCAAACGACTGAACAGCAGGCTGCATGGGGCGACCAAGCTGGCTGCGGGGGCAGTGAGGGCCGACCAGGCTGGCAGAGGGGAACAGTAAGGGGTGACCAGGCCAGTGAGGGGGGCAGTGAAGGGCAACCAGGCCAGCAGGGCAGTGGGGGGGCAGTTAGGGGCGACCAAGCTGGCAGAGGGGGGCAGTGAGGGGCGATCAGGCTGGCAGGCAGAGGCGGTTAGGGGTGATCAGGCAGGCAGGCAGGTGAGCAATTAGAAGCCAGCAGTCCTGGATTGTGAGAGGGATGTCCGACTGCCAGTTTCAGGCCGAAACCGGCAGTCAAACATCCCTCAAGGGGACCCAGATTGGAGAGGGTCCAGGCTGGGCTGAGGGGACCCCCTCCCCCCCGCATGCATGAATTTTGTGTACCGGGCCTCTAGTAGATAGATAAAACACAATCTTTCAGCTAAGTACCCCCTTCCTGAAAGATATTTAAGCAAAAACACTTTCCATACCGTACTGCAACTTTATCCAGGATTGTTTCTCTGCTTATTCTAGTATGAAAAAAATACTCATTATAAGTTAGAGATTTCTTTTCATTGCTGTCTTCACTTATTTTAAGACAAAAATAGCACTACATTTTACAGGGAAGATGGGGGAACAGGAAACTAACATTGATTGGGACTATAATGTCCCAGGCAATACATTCTTTTCTCTAAACAGTTCTCCAGGGCAGGTTATATTTCAGTCTTATTAGTTAGAAAGCTGAATGCTGTCTACCATTCTAAAGCCAATATTTTCATTCATGTTAATCCAACAAGACTATAAGGAAACATAATATCTATATCTATATCTTTATCTATATCTATGTATCTATATATATATGTGTATGTGCATATATATATATATATATGTGTGTGTGTGTGTGTGTGTGTGTGTGTGTATATATATATATATATATATATATATATAAAAGCCTAAGCAACTGTTACAACCGAACGACCAGAATGACCAGTCGGCCAGTCGCTATGATGTGCACTGACCACCAGGGTGCAGGCACTCCCCCCTGGTGGTCAGTGCATTCCCACAGCCAACCTCCCTCGGCCCCTCCCCCTGGCCGGCCAACTTCCCGCAGCCCCTCCTCCCAGCTGGCCAACCTCCCACGGTCTCTCCCCCTTGCAGATTGGCCCCTCTGATAGGCCCCGATGGGGGGGGGGGTGGCGATTGGCCAACCTCCTGGGGTCCCTCCCCTCAGCCAGCTGGCCCCCCTCGATCACTGGCCAGGACAAGGGACCCCACCCATGTACAAATTTGTGCACCGGGCCTCTAGTGTGTAATAAAAACCTGAAATAAAATTGAACTTCAGTGAAATACAGTAGAACCAAATGAAGAAAGTAATTTTTGAAATGCAATACCTGCAGGGAAGCCTTCAAATAGAGCTCATCCTTTACCTTCACCTAAGCTGTCTGCTCAAGGGAAAGCCTACCAATGCAATGGATGTGGAGAAGCCTTCAGTCAAAGCACACCCCTTGCTAGACATCACAGGACTCATACTGGAGATAAACCTCATGAATATAAATTAATGTGGAAGGGTTTTTACCTCTGGTACATCCCTTATTAAATATCAGAGAATTTATCCCAAGTAGAGACCTTATGAATATCAGGAATTTATTCAATCTCAGAGAATTCATAGTAGATTAAAAACCTATGAACTTGGCAAACGTGGGATCTTATATCCAGGCTTTATTCCATATCTTAGTTCAAACCTAAAGTTGCTAATTTGACTTAATATATTCTGAAAAATATAATAAAACAATTTTTCATAGATCCATCACCTTTAGAACCATTTTTGCCAATAAGAGTAGGAAGAGATCTGATTAAATATAAGACCTTTATTGCCTATATTAATATTCTTAGTACTTTCATCAACCTATAATGAGATCATCTAACTTTTCATTCTGAATTATAATGTATATTAATTAAATGCCTTTTAAAAATCTTTTTATTTGAATATTATTTTCATTTTTAAAGCAAATGTTTAAAATAAAATAGTCCCCCTTGCATATCACATTTCCTACAGTTAAAATGTTGGTATCCTATCTAATAAAGAGGGAATATGCTAATTGATCATCACACCCTCACAAAAGGTGGCGGCACCCACACCAAGTAAGGAGGGAATATGCTAATTCAGTGGTCGGCAAACTCATTAGTCAACAGAGCCAAATATCAACAGTACAACGATTGAAATTTCTTTTGAGAGCCAAATTTTTTAAACTTAAACTTCTTCTAATGCCAGTTCTTCAAAATAGACTCGCCAGGATGTGGTATTTTGTGGAAGAGCCACACTTAAGGGGCCAAAGAGCCACATGTGGCTCGCAAGCCACAGTTTGCCGACCACAGTGCTAATTGACTGCTACGCCCTCAAAGAGGGTGGTGTCCACAGCCACAACATGGCAGCGCCCAGTCCCCTCAGCCCTGCCAGGGTGGCAGGTGCGGCACGGCCGGGCCTGCCCCCAGGTAGGTCCGGCCACTCCGCTCGCCTGCCTCCAGAGTCCCCCAGTCCCCTCAGCCCCCAGCCGCCCAGGGCCAGCGTGAGGCACAGGCAAGCCTCAGCGTGAGGCACAGGCAAGCCTCGGCCCGCCCTGGTTATCTGCACCTCGGCCAGGGCTGCCCAGCCGCCCAGGGCTGGCCCAAGGTGCAGATAACCAGGGCGGGCCGAGGCTTGTGCTGCCAGCAGTGGCAGTAGCAGAGGTGTGATGGAGGCATCGCCTTCCCCTGTTCACTAGGTAGCCTCCCACTCCTGAAGGCTCCCAGACTGTGAGAGGGGGCAGGCCGGGCTGAGGGACCCCCCCCCCTCCAATGCATGAATTTTCATGCACCAGGCCTCTAGTCTTCTATAATAAAAGGCTAATATGCAAATCGACCAAACAGCGCAACGACTGTTGCTATGATGCGCACTGACCACCAGGGGCAGACGCTCAACACAGGAGCTGCCCCCTGATAATCAGTGCACTCCCACAGGGGGAGCGCCACTCAGCCAGAAGCCAGGCTCACGGCTGGCGAGTGCAGTGGCAGTGACAGGAGCCTCTCCCGCCTCCACAGCGGCGCTAAGGACATCCCCTGAGGGCTCCTGGACTGCAAGAAGGTGCAGACTGGGCTGAGGGACCCCCTGAGTGCACGAATTTCATGCAACAGGCCTCTAGTATACACTGAGTGGCCAGATTATTATGATCTCTGAACGTATAATAATCTGGCCACTTATATGTGTGTGTGTGTGTGTGTGTGTGTGTGTGTGTGTGTGTGTGTGTATTAGAGGCCCGGTGCATTAATTTGTGCATCGTGCATGGGTGGGGTCCAGCCAGCCTGGCCAGTGGGAGGGGACATGGGTGGCTGGCCAGCCTGCCTGCTGGTCGAACTCCTGGTAGAGGGGACAATTTGCATATGAGCCTTTTATTATATAGGATATACACTGAGTGGCCAGATTATTATGCGTTCAGAGATCATAATCTGGCCACTCTGTGTGTGTGTGTGTGTGTGTGTGTGTGTGTGTAGGCATATATTCATTCAGACTTTGCTGTGACTGTATCAAAAAGAGAAACTGACCAGAATTTCATTTTTTATCTAACAACCCCTATTAATAGACAAAGAATATTGTAATAAATTTTTTTATACTTGTTAAAGTATTTCTGAAATAAAAATTCCTAAAATGAAATTTAGAGAATCAGACATGTATGTATACATATACACATATATAGGGTGTCCCCCAAAAATGTATACACACACTTTGAATAATTATAAAGGCAGTGTTTATTAAAATACATTTCACTTTCAAAATTGAAAGATATGTGTATATATTTTTGAGACATTTATGTATATATGTAATTTTTTTATAGTTACTGCCAAATTTCCCTTCAAAGAATATATATGATCCTTTTTATAGGCTCATGAAGGAACATTTTGTTTAACTTTAGCTTTATTAAGATATAATTTAAATTGATGTATAATTGATTGAGAAATTTAAAATTATAAGCTAGTTAAAGTGTACATCATGGTGATCTGATATATGTATATTTTGTGAAAGGGTTTCCTCCATTTTCAGTTGACACATCATCGCCTCATATATTTATCTTTTTTTATTTTTTGGCAAGAACATTTAAATTCTACTCTCTCATATCATTCTTAAAATGATTCATATTTGAGCTGATTAAAGCAATTTTATTCTCAAACCATCCCAAAAACAGCTGATAGTGGGAATCATCAGCTTTCCAGTGAAGAAACTGCTTACAAAAAAAATACCCCTTTTTCTTGACATAAAAAATAGAAAGTTGTAGTTTAAAAATACAAATTAAATATTATTGTGATCTTGCCACTTCTAAGGGAAAAAAATTGCCTTAAGGCATTTTATTGATTATGAAACTTTTTTCTGTGTTCCAACTTCATCCCACTCTATAATAAATAATAGATACCACTGTTTTTATAATAAATAATTCGGGGACTTTATTTTTAGAGTTAGTCATCAAAGAATAAATATGAATTGCTATGTTGTACAGAGCCCTCCCCCCTAGGCAGACATTTCTTCAAATGCAGTTCACATAGAACCACATTTCCTTAGAGAAAACATAATTTAAACCATAGAGAACTAATATTCCTTTTCAGGGAAATGCTCATGCCATCCTAGATATTGCTAATATTGTGGAGCTCTTCCAAAGCCACTGCTGGCCTCAAAGATTTAGTTGTCATTTACTTTCATGTAATTGTTAAATTAGGAGAGATTCATACATAGACCATATTATTTTTGTAACTGGAATTAACTACAGTTTTGCAACCTTAGATCAGAAGACTAAAGTCCAAAAGTGAACTTCCCTCAGTGATTGATGGAGCTCCAGGATCCCCTGAAGGATACTTTGCCTTCAGCTAAGTTCAAGCCAGTGTTTATAGAAATTGAAAAATGAATGAGCTTGTGCTACAAAAGGCTCCTTCTGAATTTTTAATAAATGCAGGATAATTTACTCAAAGTGATAAGACTTTTACAAAATTATTTTTCAGATTTCTCTCTGCTTGCTTCTTTCTCTTCAAAGTGGACTGAACTTTCTATTTCACTTGATTATAAATATTTGGGTTTCTAAAGAAAATCACTTCACTTTTTAACTTCCAATAGATAGTGGAAAAATAAAGACCGATGTAGAGTAAAATTGGAATATGTTGGACTTTAAAGATTGAAAAGAAATGTACAGTCTGAATTATATCTCACACAGCTCTGTGGTAGAGGTCATGAAAATAATCCATTTATAATAATCTATAAGTTATTCATTTACAACTAATAAGGAAGAAGACTACTAATCTCAATTATCACTTGAATAAAAGGTTCTTTCAATCCATGACAATGCTATCTTTTTAATTTAACTTTTAAAATGCTCTACAATATATAAATGCCTAAAAGCAGCCATCATATGCATCATTTGTAACCTTAACTTATTTTGTAGATCAGTAGGCTGAGTGGTTTAATTGAGATAAATGAAGATCAATGAACCAGTGTGAAATTTTCTTGTATGAGTCAAGAGAGGTTCCTGGTTAACTGACAGTGGTCAAGTACTATTAAGAGCTTCCTCGGAGTTATTTATTGTGTTCCTGAATGATTGAAATAATCAATTTAAATGCAAAATAATAGGCATTTTCTCAACATTTTGATCACAAATCTATTATATACTGGAATAGTTCAACATAATTGTCCTGACACAGTATCCTCTTTAGAAATGTAACTACTAAAATAACAGTGAACCGAGAATCAGAAGATCTCAATTTCAGAACCAAACTGGCAGTTACCCTTCGGCATGTCACTTACCTCTGTGTGCCCCAGTTTTCTCCATCCATAGGCAAGTTAGTTGTGTGACTAACAATGGCAAAATTAGACGTGACCAGAAATAAATACTAAGGAGAAATAAGAGTTTTTATATAGTATTTTGTTCTCTTCTACATATCCAAATGCCTATTTGACAAGACCCAGTTTGAATCATATATCCTTTTTTGCCAGATATTATATAGCTTTTCTTTTTATAATTTTTAATGTGGGAAATACCACATGAGTACTTGTGACATTATGATACTGTTTTTTATGGTCCCCTGTTTTCTTATTTGATTTCACACCTCAACTATAAGTACTTTGAGAAGCAAGACTGTCATTTAGTAGACACTCTATCCATAGTATTGATTAAATTTGTCCTTTTATGGAAAAAAACCTAATTGTGAGTAGAATGTGTTTAAACATTTGTTCATTATCAACAGACTGACAAATCTCAGAGGGAAGAGGTTAATCAAAGAACTTATATACATTTATGCATTATCCATGGACACAGACAATAGTGCAGTGAAGGCCTGGGGAGGAGGTAGGGTGGGGTGGAGGGGGTCAATGGGGAAAAATATGGGAACATCTGTAATACTTTCAACAATAAAGATCAATTTTTCAAAAGTTTGTTCATTATCTAAAATCTGTAGTACTGCCAAAACCGGTTTGGCTCAGTGGATAGAGCGTCAGCCTGCAGACTGAAGGGTCCCAGGTTCGATTCCGGTCAAGGGCATGTAGCTTGGTTGCGGGCACATCCCCAGTGGGAGGTGTGCAGGAGGCAGCTGATTGATGTTTCTCTCTCATCGATGTTTCTGACTATCTATCACTCTTTCTTCCTCTCTGTAAAAAATCAATAAAATATATTAAAAATAAATAAATAAAAAAATAAAAAATAAAATCTGTAGTACTGCGTTTTGTTTCAGAATTATCCAGTATTAAGTAAATGTTCTTTATAAAAAAATGGATTATACTCTTCAAAGCTTTGACTTAATCTTCTAACTCTTAATGATTCTTGTGTTTTTTTAAGGTGGGACATCTTGGGTGCTGTCATTGGTACGGAATGTGGGACAATAGAATCAGGATTATCGCTTGTCTTCCTCAAAGATGGTGAGAGGAAATTATGCACTCCGTACATGGACACTACCGGTTATGGGAACCTGAGGTTTTACTTTGTTTTGGGTAAGTACATTTTGAACAAATTTCATTGACCTAGGGCATATTCAAAGCCAGCACCTCTTCCTGAGGAAGTAAGAGTGTTTGTTGTCTACAGTATAAAATGCAAGTTCAGGAAATATGCATTCTACTGATTGAGCAAAATCTTGTGATGCTCACATCAGCTTCAGACGAGCCCTGCTGGAACCATCCTGTAAGAGAGCTAGTCCTGGCATGCTATGACTAGGCCTGAAGACAAAATGCCATAATACCTTCCTCACCGCTTCCTCGATGGTCAAGCTGAAAAGACAATGGGAAAGAACTACAAAGGACAAAGTCACTCCCTTGTCCAAAGCCCTAGCTTCCAAAAAAACAACAATCTAGCTGAGTCATTTGTTTTCATGGGGCATACTTTTTTTATTATGGGAAGCGACACAAAAAACAGGTTTATAATACTTTATAGTGCTTTGTTAGTCTCTACTTTCTAATAGGTTGGCAAACACATAAAAAAGGTGTTTATAAGACATGTTTTTCTTCAAATTATTGTAGAGCAAATAAGTATTTAGAAGTTTGGAAAAATACTCAAGGGGGATTTAAGGGGTAAAATTTGTGACCTCTCAAATTTATCATTTTCCTCAACAACAGCCACAGTTGCATATTCTTTCACTGGATGTCATTCCAGAAATGTGAGTAGCTGTCACATGCCTTCTTTTGTTGAATGACTGGAAAAGCACAGGCAACACCTGGAAGTTAGACAGGAAATAAACATTGTCAACCTTTGATCTTACTGACATAGATGTCAGTCCATCAGGACAAACAGGCCTCCTGAGTGTAGGCTTTAGCACTGGCTGTTAATTCTCATACATTCTGCATTTACTACAGTTCAGAGTGGCGCATTAAACTTTAGAGTGTATCATGATATCAAACACAAATGCCTGTGTGATGCTACCTCATTTTCAATAATGATCTGTTTGGTAAGAGGGAAGTTATATAAAATATAATAATGTAATGGAAGTTATATAAATATATAAAATATAATGTAGTCTTCCTATCATAAAAATATTCTCACCTTGACTCTGAAATTATTTGTATATTTAAAGATCCAGAGCTTATTTCCTTTAAATAATTAGAATTCAAACTGGCTCTCATTCCATTAAGTGGCTCCCGGGAAACCTAAGCCTCCCCCCACAAATTGCAATAAACATTTGATATGACAGTCTAATTTAAATATCTTCTCTTTATACCATTTTGACATAATATATTTGAAATCTTGATTTTTTTTCCCATTGTGAATCATAGTCAATCATAGAAATCAACTGGATTTAGTGCCATTACATAAGAGAGTGTCATCTTTAGGTGAGATTAAGACATCTTTAATTCTTTCTACAAAGCAGATTATTAGTGAATCAATTAAAATAATTTTGACTATGAGGTAAAAATTCAATTGAATGAGCCCAAGGTACATTATCCCAAATAGAAGTATCTTCATTCAATTAAAAAAATTAATGATGTCCTGGCCAGTGTGGCTAAGCTGGTTGAGCATCATACCATGCACCAAAAGGTCGCTGGTTCCATTTCCGGTCAGGGAGCATACCTAGGTTACAGGTTTGATCCGTGGTCTGGGTGCATGCATGGGGCAACTGATCAATGCTTATCTCTCACATTGATGTTTCTCTCTCCCTCGCCCTTCTTCTCTCTCTAAAATCAGTAAAAACATATATTTTTTTAAATTAGTGAATTCCTATTGAATTTAAAGAGCAATGAGCTAAGATATATGGAGATTACAACTGGGAAAAATGGACCCTAACTCACAGAGTTGCTTATCAGTGAGTTAATACCTAAAAAGTCCTCAAAACAGTGCCTAATAGCCCTAGCTAATTTGGCTCAGTGGATAGAGCATGGGCCTGTGGACTGAAGGGTCCCAGGTTTGAACCCAATCAAGGGCACATGCCTGGGTTGTGGGCTCAATCCCCAGTAGGGGGCTTGCAGGAGGCTGCCGTTTCTCTCCCTTCCTCTCTGAAATGAATAAAAATATATTTTTAAAAAAACAGTGCCTACTAAATAGTTAAGACTTAATATATCTTCGTATTTTATTATAAAGATTACCTATACAGAGTTCTTGCCCACACATGCCATCTATGAGAGAGAATGCAGTGGGCTATAATGGAATGAAAATGCTGTGAAAGTGCAGGGGAAGCTCTGGGTAATTGGAGTGGTTTAGGGTAAAGCTTCATGGAGATAGTGTTTGAACTCAGCCATGAAGGGTGGACGTGAGTTAAATTTAAGGGGAGACATTAGAATCTAAGCCAATATTTTGAGAAAAAACACAAGGAAAAAGTACATGGCATGTTTGGAGCTAGGTGATTTTCCCAAAATAAATGAATGGAAAGAGACACAATGGAGCTAGAGAAGCAAACTGGAGACAGAGCAGTGATTTTCTTTAATATCATACTAAGGAGTTCGAGTTCTCTTTTTCTAGTTAACATGGAGCCATCAGATGATTCCTGTAAGTTCTGTAAAATATTCTCATATGTGTTTTAGATAGGTAATTCTGGAAGGAGTAGGAAGTAAAGACTGAAACAATGAGAAATTAGAAGACAGGAAATCAGTCAGATAGGGTAGGGTTGGCAGATTTGGGGAAGGGAAAGCCTATTTAAATTTGAATTTCAGATAAACAGGGAATAATTGTTGTATAACTATTGTTTATGCAATGTATTTTATCTGGCAACCCTAAGTTAGGAAGATATTGCACTAATTCAAGTGACAAAGGAATTATGGCAGTGCTGGTGGTAATATCCTAAAGGAGGAAATGAAGAATAAATAACTAAAGAGAAGGAACCAACTGAAGTTCACACCCAGTTCCCAGTTGACTGTGGGGATTATGACAACAGTATTGGAGAGGACACAGATTTCTCTCCTGGATGACTGGAATAATGGGCCATTTCCCAGATGGGAAATGTCAATAATATATATAAATAAAGAGTAAGTGTGGAGTAGAAGTTTTTATATTAGACTAGAGGCCCAGTGCACAAAATTCGTGCACCGGGAGGGGGAGGTCCCCTCAGCCCAGCCTGCACCCTCTCCAATCGGGGACCCCTGGGGGACCCCCTCAGGGGATGTCCGATTGCCGTTTAGGCCTGTTCCCGGGGATCCCTCTCACAATCTGGAACTGCTGGCTCTTAACTGCTCACCTGCCTTCCTGCCTGATCACCCCTAACTGCCCCCCCCACCAGCCTGATCACCCCCAACTGCCCCTCCCCGCCAGCCTGGTTGCCCCAAGTGACCCCCCCCCCGCAGGCCTGGTTGCCCCCAACTGCCCCCCTCTGCCAGCTTGGTCACCCCTAACTGCCCCTCCTGCCAGCCTGGTCACCCCCAACTGCCCCCCCTGCTGACCTGGTTGCCCCATGCAGCCTGCTGTTCAGTTGTTTAGTCATCCCTCACTAACCCCCCTGCTGGCCTGTTCGCCCCAAGCAGCCTGCTGTTCAGTCATTTGGTCATCCCTCACTAACCCCCTGCTGGCCTGGTCGCCCCACACCACCTGCTGTTCAGTCATCCATCTGGTCATTTAGGTCGTGACAGCCCCTGGATTTTTATATATTAGGATATGTTAAGGTTGAGGCTTCTGGAAGGTCATATGAAAGTAGAACTTCTACTAAGGATCTGAATCAGATTTGAAAGTCATCAGCATACAGGTGATAACTGGAGCCACTGAAGTTGCTGTGTTCTCCCAAGAAGACAGCAAAGGACATGAAAAATTCTTAGGGAGTGCACTCAGCAAGGTGGAGGTGGAAGGAAAAGAGTAGATAAAGAATACTGAGAGTGGACATAAAGAAATGAAGGAGGAAAGCGTCATTCTACCTTAAAGGAGGAAGGGAAGAGAGTGGTTCAGGGGTGAAATGACGGAGAGGTGATCAGCAGTGTAGGGAATGCCACAGAGAGAGCCCACCAATGTCCCCATGGTATACAGTTAAAAAGAAATAAAGAACTGCTCCTTTAAGAAGTTCATCAGTAAACAGAAGAAAAGAATGGGGTGTGGATCTAGATGAGAAAGCAGAATCCAGCAAAGGTGTTTTTTAGGATAGAATATGATAGGATATGGCAGTAGGGTAGGATAAGACTGGACCTATAGAAAAGACTTTAAAACTTCAGTAGCTGATGCAGAAGAAAGCAATATGGGAGGGGATTTAAGATGTGATAGACAGCCCTGACCGGTTTGGCTCAGTGGATGGAGCGTCGGCCTGCGGACTGAAGGGTCCCGGGTTCGATTCCAGTCAAGGGCATGTACCTGGATTGTGGGCACATCCCCAGTAGGGGGCGTGCAGGAGGCGGCTGATCAATGTCTCTCTCTCTTCGATGTTTCTAACTTTCTATCCCTCTCCCTTCCTCTCTGTAAAAAATCAATTAAAAAAAAAAGATGTGATAGACAGTTGATAAGTAATCCTTCATTAAACATGGCTCCTTAGGAAAATCAGTGGCTGATTGTTGCTCTAGGCCAGATTACATTCCCTTCTTCTCAGGACCCGCCTATTTGTTCTTCCTGATTTCACCCCTTGATTCAGATCAATCTACTGTGACTACCATTTCTGGAAATTTTGCTCAATTTTCAAAATTTGATTCAAGGTATATTTCCTTTGTCTATACACTGAGTGGCCAGATTATTATGATCTCTGAACACATAATAATCTGGCCACTCAGTGTGTGTGTGTGTGTGTGTGTGTGTGTGTGTGTAATATATATATATATTAGAGGCCCAGTGCATGAATTTGTGCATGGGTGAGGTCCGGCCAGCCTGGCCAGGGGGAGGGGACATGGGTGGTTGGCTGGCCTGCCTGCTGGTCGAATTCCTGGTCAAGGGGACAATTTGCATACTGGCCTTTTATTATACAGGATATACACTGAGTGGCCAGATTATTATGCGTTCAGAGATCATAATAATCTGGCCACTCAGTGTACATTTACTTATTCAACACAAATTCATTAAACACCAGTATCTAGCACTGTTCTTAAAGCCAGAATACAGTGAAGAAGACAAAAGTACCCTAACATACATCATTCCTTTATTATTTCTTCAACCAAAATTTATTGAGCATCTCCCTTATGCCCAGCTCTTTTAGCCAACACATATCTCCTTTCTGTGAATTTGGCCTGAAATTAAGGTACACAACACAATTTACTGCTAATTATTGTTCTTTCATGTATATTGGTCGTAAACTTTTTTTTAGTCAAGGCTATGTCCTGCACACAGCAAATAACAAAATAACTCTACTAATATAAATACCTTAAAAGCTACTTAAAACAGGATTTAAAGTTTTTTAAAACTGTCCATCTTTTTTTATTGAAATCTTCTGTGCATTAATTGCTGTACAAAATGCCCCTTGAGTCATACCTTTCTAAGCACATCAAAGCATCTAAAGCTAAAGAAGAATCCGTGTCTTTCTGTAGAAGCTGCTGTCACTGAAACTTCACAGAATTGATAAATTGCCCCCAGAGGAATCTTTCAGATAAAGTCTGTCATCGTTTTAAAAGTCTTAGCTCCTTTTGGACTTTCTTATTCTGTCATTCTGGGCTGAATGAGCTCCCACGTGTGAAAGCAGGTGCAGTAAACGAACTGTTCTTAAGACAGCAGAGGAAATTCACAAGGAACAAATTAATGAAATTAGAGAAAACTGATGGTTCAGTTCCTATGTCTATGGGTGTGGCGCTTTAAATCTTCACTGTCTGTAACTTTTCACATTTGTTGTTCTTTTTGGTAAATCTTTAATATGTGTTCAGTAAGGAAGCTATATTTTTTAAATGGGAATTTAGTTTTCTTGTAGACCTTTCTCCCAGAGACTTCCATTTAGAGTGGTTTTACTAACTATATAAAATAAAAGTATGTAATGAGCCCTGACCAGGTAACTCAATTGGTTAGAGCAGTGGTCGACAAACCACGGCTCGCGAGCCACATGTGGCTCTTTGGCCCCTTGAGTGTGGCTCTTCCACAAAATACCACGGCCTGGGCGAGTCTATTTTGAAGAATTGGCATTAGAAGAAGTTTTAAGTTTAAAAAATTTGGCTCTCAAAAAAAATTTCAATCGTTGTACTGTTGATATTTGGCTCTGTTGACTAATGAGTTTGCCGACCACTGTGTTAGAGCATCATCCCCATACACCAAGGTTGTTGGTTCGATTCCCAGTCAGGTCACTTATAAGAATCAACCAGTGAATGCATATATAAGTGGAACAACAAATTGATGTTTCTGCCTCTCTTTCTTTATTCCTTCTTCTCTCCCTCTAAAATCAATAAGTAAATAAGTTTTAGAAGAATTATGTAATAAAACGCTAAAAAATTCTTATCAGATGTCAAAATCATAGTATTTTCTTTACACAATGAGGGCCACATTATCACTATATCTGGCTTCTCTGTTCTCAGTTCAGATTACACAATTTAGTAAATATTTATGATATGCCAAGTTACATAGGTTAGCATATGTAACATGCCAGATTTCAATGCTCCACAAATACCACCATCCAAGTTACTTCTGCTTTTATGTTCTTATACTGATTAGATTCCAGCTTTCTTACTTAGCATCACATTATCATTGATTTCTCCCCAATTTCACTCCTGCTTTTATGGTTGATACTATAATGAATGATAATGGTAGGTGGGGAGAGACTTCTAGTTAGACATGAAATCCTTTCAGATTCAGGTTATGCCAACAGTTGCTAGAAGACAGCAAATAGTACAGATTATTGGCCAAATGCAGTAATGAGAAGATTAGAGGTTCAAGGGCTAAATGACATAAGGTCAACACATGGCTTTTCCACCACTTAATTAGCAGGTACCTGTTCTCTTATTCAGTTTCATTATCAGGATGCTCTTAATTACCTCTCAATCCTGATATTCAGTCATTTCCTATGTCTCTAAAGTAGAGTGAAGAGGAATAAACTACTCTCTCTACAACAATCAAATGAGGTACCAAAAATAAAACTGAAAAATGTAAAAGAACTACATTTAAAACATAAACACCTCATATGTGCTAAAATATTAGAGATATTAAATGCAACAGTTTAAATAACATTATTTTAGAAATCTTTGATGCAGTGAGTTACCATACTTTTTTTAAAACTATAATCAGTAGTTTCTAAACTTTGGCCATAAAGACCTTAAATATAAGGACATAATGATTTATTGAAAAGTAGCACACCATTTTAATGTGGGTTAAAATATGGACATGAGGTCATAACTTGTTGTAGAATATTAGTTTAGTAATCTCATCAAGCAAATATGTATTTCGGCCTTCACAAATGTCCAGTCTTTGATCTTTAGCATAGCCTATCTGAACTATCTTCATACATTTTTTCTTTGAGTCTGGTTACCTTTGTTTAGGGTTTTTCTGAAGTGACATCTGGGTCCTATAAATATATTCTGAAGTTTAACACTATATTTGATTTGACATGTTTATGAATGCATGTTGGTACTAACAATTTAAAATTTTTATTTTGTGCAGGAGGGATTTGTGACCCTGGAGATTCTCATGAAAATGATATCATCCTGTATGCAAAGATTGAAGGAAGAAAAGAACATATTACACTGGATACCCTTTCTTATTCCTCATATAAGGTATACATGCCAATTCATGTGCCAAATGGCCCCACCGCAGAGGTCAAGTTCAAAATCACTAAGACCAAGTTAGATACAGAGAATAACTTTCTCTTCTAGCAGCCCAGGAAGTTGCCAGATTACTTTAAAAGTGACATGGACATTTTAACATTCTTTTTTTTTCCTAATACAAAGAAAAATTAGGTTTAATCAGGATGAATGAATTACAGCCCATCAGATCCAATAAGGTGGAGCCCAATACTTCGATTGACAGTTATTCTTGTTCCCAAAAAAGCCCTAAAAGTGGCTCTACTTGCAGCCTCCACAGTCTTGCTATCAGGCATAAGGAACTTTTTTCAGTATTTTGAGATTTTCTAATAGAAGTAAAGATTTTTATTACTTAGCTTTTTTCTCTGCTAATTAGGAGCATTAAGGTTGACCTTTTTCCTTTGCCCTTTGGATTTAGGACAGGTGTTGGCTCTGGCTATTTACAAGCATCTTCAGAATTATATGTGATGCTTATCATAAATTATAGAATTATTCCTTTCTAATAGTAGATTTCATTGTACTGAGACTACACTAACACATTCATTGTTAGTTAGCCTCCTCTACACATTGATGGCACCCTAGGTACTCTAAAGAGCTTGAGCACACCAGCATCTAGCATCTCATGGTTTCAGTTAGGAAGATAGGAGATAAACATTGAGGCTATAATAGGGAACAATTACATGCTAGGGTCACCCAAGTTTAACTACTTAATAATGGACTACTTTTCCATCTGTGACTCAGTAGGGTTACACCTGCTATGGACATCTGCATGCCTCAGACCATATCAATTCTGCGAGTTATCATGGGTTAACTCATTGGCTCTGGCTGTTTCTGCTTAGAATCTGTTTTCAGAATAACGACTTTGGCAAGGCATTATTAGTACTATATAAATTCAGCTTAAAGGAGCACTGATGAGCCCTGGCTGATGTGGCTCAGTTGGTTGAGCATCATCCCAAGTACCGAAAGGTCACTGGTTCAATTCCCAGGTCAGGGCACATGCCCAGGTTTTGGGTTCAATCCCTAGCAGGGAACATTAGGAGGCAGCCAATTAATGTTTCTCTCTCACATTGATGTTTCTCTTCCTCTCTCCCTCCCTCTTTTCCTCCCTCCCTCTTTTCTTTCCTTTCTCTCTCAAATCAATAAAAACATTTTTTAAAAGAGGACTCATGATAAGTGTAAATGTCAAGCTGTCTTTGTCTTATGCCAAGGCATATAGTATGGATACAGATGCCTTGATAACTTTTAAAGACCTTACACCAACTTATCTTCAGGAAGAGAGGGTCAGGTGGCTCGGTTGGTTGGAGTGTCATCCTATACACCAAAAAGGTCATGGGTTTCATCTCGGCTCAGGGCATGTATGGGACACAACCAATTGATGTTTCTTCTCACAACAATGTTTCTCTCTCTCTCTCTCTCTCTCTCACGCGCGCGCACACACACACACACACACACACACACACACACACACACACACAAATCAATAAACATATCCTCACATGAGGATTTTTAAGAAATGGCAGTTAGCCCAGCCAGCATGGCTCAGTGGTTGAGCATCAACCTATGAACCTGGAGACCATGGTTCAATTCCCAGTTATGGCACGTGCCCAGGTTGCAGGCCTGATCCCCATTAGAGGGCGTGCAGGAAGCAGCCGATCAATGATTCTCTATCATCATTGATGTTTCTATCTTTATCTCCCTCTTCCTTCCTCTCTGAAATCAATAAAAATGTTTAAAAATATAAAAATTAAAAATGGCAGTTTTGTATATTGTAATTACAAGATTGATTCTAGGAAAATTTACACAGACTCACATAAGGAGGATTATGAGTGATTCTGGTTTCCTTTGTTTTGAAGGTTCCATCTTTGGTTTCTGTAGTCATCAATCCTGAACTTCAGACTCCTACTACCAAATTTTGTCTCAAGCAAAAAAACCATCAAGGGTATAATACAAATGTCTGGGCCGTAGATTTTTTCCATGTCTTACCTGTTCTCCCTTCTACGATGTCACACATGATACAGTTTTCCATTAATCTGGGATGTGGAACACATCAACCTGGTAACAGGTAGGAAGCCCTATTTTTGAGTGTGTGAATTAATTAAAAATGAACACATCGCCTCGACTATTAAATCAGAGCAACTTCTCAGTAGGTTTTCAGCTGGATTTTTAATAAACTACTTATTAATAAACTGAAAAGTTCTTCAGTTAACACAGAGCATGATTGGATAGATTTCAAATAGGAATAATTTTATTCTACGAGCTTGGTCTTAGGTATCAGAGGAGTTTGCATGTGCTGTGGCAGCCATCCATCCAACAGATTGCTGAGAGAAAAGAGAAAACAAATAACTAAAAAAAGCTGGAACTCATGTTGGTTAGTGACCCCCTAATAATAGGAACAGAAATCAATTAGCACTTCAACAGCTATGATTTCTCAGTTTCACTTGCTGAAGTGTTGCTCATGTCCTTTCTAAAGATTTTGTCATTCACATCCACGGGTTGAAGTGGCGGCAGTGTGAGACATGGTAATTGCCTTGCCATCTATCAAATTCAGGAGCACAAACTCCAGTTACCATTTGTTGTCTTTAAAACAGAGGTTGTTTCTATAGCAGTAATGTAACTGCTTGCCCTTTGAAAGCTGGTCAGACTTCAGTGGGGGGTAAAACCATATTTTCAGAAGCAGCATTTTAAAAACTTTTACCCTCATTCTATAGATATCTGATGTACCTAACAAGAAAGAGGTAATTACATTTTATTTGTTATATTTTCCTCTTTCATGTTGTGCTTGTTCTGGTGTTATCAGTGTCAGCTTGGAGTTTTCTACCAACCATGGGCGTTCCTGGTCCCTCCTGCACACTGAATGTTTGCCTGAGATCTGTGCTGGACCCCACCTCCCCCACAGCACCATCTACTCCTCTGAAAACTACAGTGGGTAAGTAAATTCTGAGATATCCAGAGACTTTAACCCATGTTGCAGACTCAAAATCAGTGAGTAAGCCTGAAACTAATATTTTTTGCTTAATAAGCATGGAAGCTAACCTCTCTTTTTCAGCTGATTTAGAAGTGATCTTGTGAAAAGGAAAAAAAGACTAACTTTGGTATACCGGATGTAAGATTATACTGGTAGGATCATTCATTCTTTATGTACTTGGCTGTTATATTTTGGATTACATAAATTCAAATTCTATGTAGTGATTCTGTGGTTATTGCCAGAAGGCTTATTGCCAAAATACTTAGTTATGGAACACTGCGACATAGATAGTGAAAGTTAAGCTTTGGAATCAAACCTAGGTTCAAGTCCTGATTCTGCCATCTGTTTGTGTAATGATATTTACTCTTTCTAACTTTCTGCTTTTTTCCACATAAATTAAGGAAATGATACATCCCCTTGAGGGCAGTTAAGAGAGTTAAAGATGACTATGTAAAATACTTGCCATTTTACAGAATAAGCACTAGATAAATAGTAAAAACATTTCCAAGGAGAGAAAATTAAGTTGAAGATTATTCTCTTTCTTAGCCTCTCTTTAAATGTGCATAGGACTAGGGGATAGCAAAAAATAAAAAGTAATTAATGCTAGTGGGCACCCCATCTCTGCACAGATACTTATCATAGAACTAGAGGCCCGATGCATGAAATTTGTACAAGAGGCTCAGCCCCTGCCCGCCGCGGCAGCTGCTTCTGCCTCGCTCCCTCCTCCCCCCGCCGCTGAGGCTTCTTTGGGAAGGTTGTCCTTACATGTAGTCTAATTAGCATATTACACTTTTATTATTATAGATACTGTTTAACTCTGCGTTATTCATGTAAAAATTTCTAAAACTAATGTCTAAAAACAAAATAATATCATTTGCTATTAAGAATGTATATGGATGATATGGGTGTTTTTGTAAGTGACATGTTTGTTTTAAAACTATAAACAAATAAACTCCACAAGTAAATTTAAAGAGTTTATTATCACATTGAACAGACTGTCAAATCTCAGAGGGAAGGTTGGTAGCGGGGAGGTTAGAGATCAACCAAAGGACTTATATGCATACATATAAGCATAACCAATAGACACAGACAGTAGGGGGGTGAGGTCATGTGCTGGGGGGTGGGAGCGGCTGGGGAGAGGTCAATTGGGGGGGACATATGTAATACTTTCAACAATAAAGAACTTAAATTTTTTTAAAGTTTATTATCAAACTTTAGTGCTACCCCCAAGCACACAGAGACTAGAACATCAAAAGCATGTAAAATAAATTGAAAAGATGTGCTAAATTTCTTGCAGGTGGAACCGAATAACGATCCCCCTTCCTAATGCAGCGCTAACCCAGGACACCAGAATTCGCTGGAGACAAACAGGACCCATCCTTGGAAACATGTGGGCAATTGATAATGGTTAGTTTATGCCTATCTTAATCACATGCCATTGAAGTAGAGTCTTCCTGTGCTTTTGTTCGTCAGCACAGACGTAATCACATTTCCAAGTCATGGTCTTGTGATTCATTAAACGCCCTTTCTTCCCTCTCTTCTTTGCATTCCATTAGAAGCCCAAGGATACACGAGCAAAAAAAAAGGCAGCAGAGTCAGCAATATTAGATGCTAGAATGTTTCAACATACATAATTTTGAAATGCATAATGCCCTGAAACTCAAATTCACATTGATGACAAGGGATATTCTAACATTTTCTTTGAATGTTTTATGCAAAATTAGCATAAATACTTACCATACTGCATGTATTAAAATAAGACCCATTCTTCTCTTAGTAACTACGACAACATCTGGAATGCTTATCTTTTAGATGCAGACAGCACACATAAGAACACATTTTCTCTAGAATGAAACTTGTGAAGTAAAACTTCTACCTCTTCTTCAGAAAACAGTATAAAAGAAAAATTTTAAAATATATAAAAATATTATCTTTAATTTTAAAATAAATTATTAATTTTTGTATAATTTTAAAGCCAATATCACTTAGGATAAGTGCACATGAGAGAAGATATTTTAAGTATTGTGTTCCATGGCTATAAACTTCTTATATTTGTTTTTAATAGCCAACACTCTGGTTTTTAATAATTCTAATTATAGGCAGATTTAGAGATTTCCTGTTTTTAGAGAGTATATAAATTTGATTAAAGAGTTATACTATAAGGAAGTAGACAGGGAGGGAAGAAGGGAAGGACAAAATATCAATACTTAGCAAATTCAGCATTGCCACTGACTTACAAAGTAGGAAAAGACTATACCATTGTTTAATACTGATCTTCCATGTCTTAATAATCTTTCTGTTATTTTTGAATAATTTAGAAATTCGTATGCAATTAATTAAATAAGTTCTTGAAATTCAGAAATAACTTCAGGCAAAATACTTTGCTGATGAGGCAATGTAAAATTGTTAAATAATCTGTATTCAAAGAAAACCAGTAAAAGTCCCAGATTTCAAAGACCACATGAGTTAAATGAACACAAACAGTGCATTTGAAAACACAAGTAAAGATGAACTTGTTGAAATGGAGTTTCTTCATCTATAGAACATTTTGCATAGCATTTTAATTACTACACCTCATAATTAGCTGCAGGGAATAAGTATGTGCCTCTGGATAGGGGATATGGATGACTTTTGCCTGCTGTCATACTTTTCAAAGGTCCTATAACAAACTTATATTACTTTGATAGTCATAAAAGAAACTGAAAAATCAGTAATGAAATAAAGCATCTGAAGAAATTAAGAATGCAATGAATCACTTATAAGTCTATGAAAAGAATATCTGAATTTCCTAAAGAAGGCTGTTACAACATGATTCCAAGTCAGAAAGTGTTTACTACACATCCTGAGTTCTCATTATCAGGAGAATGAGAAAAGGTAACGATATATAAAATGAGCATGGTTAGCACTGTTTGCCAAATGCAAAACTTGGGGCAGAATCTCTTCAATTCTGTTATCTTATGTGTAAGGCTTTCACACAAAAACAGGACCTAAGAAGCCAAGAAGAGGACACACACTCACTCCTTCAGAGAGACATGTGTGCCATCTTGCCAAAGGATTCTCTCCCATTTCAGTATGGAATTCCAAAATTATGTGAAGAAAAAACAGGTCAATCTCCTACTTCTGTTAGGTATACTTTTTCTTCATAGCGAGTTAGCTTCCACTAGTGAGTAAAAAAAAACATTTTGGAAATTATCCTGAAATTCTTAACAAAGTGGAAAATCCTAGAGCAAGTCTTAGTTGTCACTTTTTAAATTTTCCCCATTTGCTTACATTAATGGTAGTAGTGAAGAAAACGAATATGTCCTTTCCACACTCTTAAGTAAAGGAAGCCTGACAACTTTTTCATACTACAATTCCTAATGACTCCATCTTTAGCAGGCAGGGATGACAACAGAATTCTTAATTGTAATTTAATTTTTTTATTGATCGGGAAAGTCTTGTTTTATTGTTGTTAATTGTTGTTGTTTTTATGATGGGAGCTTTCTGAATGATGACATGGGTATAATATAAGGCATTCTCAAGAGTGAACCTGCAAAATGCAATGATCCACTTAACAGGACTTCAGACCAAATCCTACTGCTGGGAAGACAGTCCATAAGCTTTTCCAGGCTAAAGAAGAGGGAAACTCCTTTCTGATTCCTCAGCACTCAGCGTCCAGTGGAGCTCATCAAGCAGATGGAGCAGGAAGGACATTTGTCCCCAATATGGTGGTGACAACCATAACCCTATAGTGTCAGACAGCATGCTAAGCATGCAACATCTCATTTATTCTTTCCTCCAGGGACAAAGAATAGGGTCACTGAGGCTTAAATGGATAAATCACTTATCCAATGTTTCCCAGGTGAAACTGAATATGAATCCAGAGTTATTTGACACTTAAAACCAATAGTTTCAACCACTCAGTCTGCTACCAACCTCTTCTTCAACCATCAGTTTCCTTCAGCAAGAGTTTTTCCTGGGCTGCTTTGCCTAACATTTGAATTACTGTACCTGTTAAATGACTCCAGAGAATAAGTGCTTATAGGAACACAGGCCACAGGAAAATTTATTTTAAAGCAAAATCATTTTAATTTTGACATGGTTACAAGGTAGAAAAGAAAATGGTCATGAATGGTAAATTTGTTTATGCCTGAAATTGAATATGTGATGTCTTAATAACCATTGCATCTCTAATTCCTCATTGGTTTTGTTCCACTTTTATACTATTTGGTGTGACTTGATTATACTGTTTATCAAACAGCTTAATATCTTAAATATATCTGAGTCTGAGTATCTCAGAACCTACCATTCAACAGTGAGGAGCCCCATCACTCAGCATTACAAAGATTAGAATTTCAGGTATTAGAATTCATAATACCATTATCAGTCAAGCCCACCATTTAGGAATAGGTCTGCATTATAGAGAAAAGGTTTTATGCTCAACAACAGATTTTAATTCCCCATTTGAGGAAGGATAATTAATACTTCAAAATATATGTAACACTCATCTTCAAAGTTATAGATATTACCTGATAAGAATAGAAATCATAGTTTTTAAATTAAATTATACCCTCTCCATTTCATGCTATATCTAACTGATCCTTTGTAAATTCTTTATTTCTACCTAAAGAAATTAAGCTATGTAGAAAGTTCAAGGCGGAAGCATTAATATTCTGCCTGAAATCATTTTAGCTCAGGAGACTCTGTTAAGGAACCCAAATCACATGTTCCTACTGTCTTTGCTCTGAAACATTAAAATCTTGAAAGAATCAAGTTAAGACAGTTCTGGCAGATTTGTAACTAAGCACTTACCTTGTCACACAGCACTCCACATGTCACACTAGTTTCCTGTGCACAACGTGTAAACAATGGGCTAGATGTCATGGGCATTGCTTCACAAAATTGTTTTAAATGCCTGGGGTATTCTTGGTTTTTCCCATTTTTTGCCATTTTTCACATGCTGTCTCTTGCCCTGCAGTTTACATAGGCCCATCGTGTCTCAAATTCTGTTCTGGCAGAGGACAGTGCACTCGGCATGGCTGCAGGTGAGCCTTTTTAAATTATACTCACACTTCTCTTTTTTTGGTATATACTTTATATGTTTAAGCCACAAATCATTTTAACCTAGTATCTTTTCAGCGTTTTGAGGTCTTTGAAGACCAAAAGTAGGGTACTCCAAATGGAATTTAAGCATAATACAATATTAAGTGTATTTTGTAAATTGACGTTAATGAATAAATTAATTTCTATTAAACTAAAATTTGAACAAATTTAGCATAGCTCATGTAAATTCGTGAACAAATTTGAATTCCTTGTAGCTTGATGACTGCCTTTTCTGTATTTAGTAATGTCCTTTAATATGTTATTTTTCCATAGACTTGTTCTAGTGTTCGTGAGTCATATTTTAATTCCTAGCATACTTTGTAAAATGAATTATGAAAATCAATCCTGACCCGTAGACCTAATGCTAAAGGAAACTGAGTGAGCCAAATTTAGCAGATTTGATAAGAAAATTCATCTTTAAATATAAGTTTGCAATTTTGCTTCCTTTTGAAAATCATTTGGGTCTTTAACATGATGAGTAAGGTAAAGTACATAATGTTGAATATTAGTGTGAAATTATACATAAATAATGTAATATCCAATAACTGGATATTCCCATGTTAATATTTAATTATAAGATATCCTAGAAATCCCTGAAACCACAGACAATCTTTGTTACACAGATAAGTTTTCAACAAGGTTATCTAGTCTGTTTTATTTCTTGTCCTCCAAACAAAGAGTAATTAATTAATTAATCAATTGCTTCATTACTAGCAAACTCATGAAAGACCTTTGGACTTATTCTTTGTGAATTATATGTCTGAGGCAAGATACTTGCCAGTACTGAGATTAGAGTATAGAGTATCAGGTTAACTTTTTAATAATATTTCGATGAATTTAATTAACAAAGAACTCACTCTGCACAATGGAAATGTTTTATAAAGTACAGAAAGAATTTAAAAATTCCTATTCATATTTTGAAACATAATTTGCATCTCTTTGCTTTTTCATATATAACCACCAACTCCCACTCAGAAACACTAACTCATTAGATTTATGAATCACTGACTGGTATTTTCTTCCAGTTGTTACCTTTATTCATTTTCCATAACCAGGCCATCCTCTGGTTTAAGGCATTTTAAATAAAATTAACACAAGAGGCCAGACACTAGTAATTCCTGACATTGTCCTGGAAAATTTTGAAAACAAATCACCTAAAAGGACAGCTGCTTTTATTAATAAAAATAGAAAGTGCTGTTTTTAAAAGACCTATCTATAATTACAATAGTTATGCTTCATACTTCATTTTTTGTGTGCAATATCCTTGTTAGCATTCAATAATTTTATTACAGCAACCATCTGTGTTACCCATGATGGATGCAAACAGATCTGAATGGCAGTTTTATGTCTTTGGGCATCATTCTCTTTTGACACTATACATTATACCGAATAATCATAGCCTTCACCTCCTGAAGTTTTACAGAATGTTTTCATGAGTGGGAACTTTGGGTTTTTTTTTTTTTTTTTTTTTTTGTATTTCTGTGGCTGAGCTCTAGGTTTGGCCACTACATCCTTTTCCAGCAATATGCGCCTTGTCAAGTTTGAGCAAAATTGCAGGGAAAAGAAATTCATATTCACCCAGCCAGCATAGCTCAGTGGTTGAGTGTTGAGGTCATGGTTCGATTCCCAGTCAGGGCACATGCCTGGGTCGCAGGTTCCATCTGCAGTGTGGGGCATGCAGGAGGCAGTCGATCAATGATTCTCATCATTGATGTTTCTATCTCTCTCTCCCTCCTTCTTCCTCTCTGAAATCAATAAAAATATATTTTTAAGTGAATTCAATACCACTAATTTCCTTTAAACATATCCTTGAATTGGGGTCTCTGCAGCTTTGTGTCTCCCCAGATTGCTCCTCTCATCACTACCATTATTTGCTACTAGGATTCCACCTCTCTTGTTCCCTAACACTTTCTTGCCTGTGTATAATCCCTTGGTCTGTGTATCTAAACTGACATCACTATCCTGATAAGTCCACCCCTGTTAGAGATGTTAAAGATGCTAATGAGAAGGACAGAGAGCTTAGAAACCTTTCTACACACATGTCAGCCATGTATCTTACCAGGGAATGTTGCATGTGAGGGTGGGTAGATGAACCAGTAGGGGGCCTCAGGTCACTCCTGGAACCTGTGTGTGCTACCCTACTGTTTTGCTGCAAAACAAAGGCTACAGAGGTATTTAAATATCTGAGTGGAATCCTAATTAGCATTCTACCCCAATTGTGTAACTTTTGACTGAAAGTATACTTTCAAAACCAGAATATGGGAACTGACTCCACTGTAAATCATCTCTAAATGCTCACCAATTTCTCCCAGGCACTGGTCCTAAGAAGACACATTTAAGATACACAAAGGTGCATTTGTTCTGAATTACACTCTGGCAATAGTCTTGTTGGGGACACGGTTCCATTTTGTGGCCATATATTCAGTTTCCCAGTGTTAAAATGTGTCCTCTTTAGGTAATTTCTAAGTCCTTCTTAGAAACTACTTGGCTATTCAGAGTCCGACTAAGTCAATGAGGTAACATGTGAAAGAAGCAAACTGTGTGAGGCTCATTTACATGCTCTGCAAAATATTGTTTTTCTTTCTCACTCCCATCTCTAATGCCAAGACAACCCTCAAACTTCAGTTTATGGTAGTTCTTGGCATTTTAGGGCCCAACTTCTTTGATAATATGATAATTGCTATAAACTTTCTCCTGAATATCCAGTGCACATAAAAGTTGGCATTTGATTTCAGCATGTTCATACATTCCTTGGACCTCTCTAAAGCCAGCATGGATCCCAGTTTCAGAGCTAGTGGTAACAAACAGCCTTCTGAATTATACCATAATATCACTTCACTGATATTATGTGAACATTACAGAAGAACACACAAAGTCACACTTTATAAAAGTCTTGTTTCAGACTCTAGGAAGTTTTGAATGCTTTCATGAGAACCCCCATGCCACCCCAAAAGACACCAATTTAATTTTGTAATGGGCTGGCTAACTAGTAAATATAGTAAGAAAGAAATAATAAATAAAAACAAAGGATTTGAAACTAATTCCTGATAAGTAAATTTCTTTAAATATAAGAAGGTTCTGAATTCAATTGTTGAGTCTTCTGGGATGAGTTTTTTCACTGGTAAAAGGCTCAGGGAGTTCCATACATATTCTAGTCAGCCAACATAAACAGTGTATTCTTACATGGCAGCTGGCAGATTGTTGTGTGGTTTTTTTTCTCTTTTCCTTGAAGCACTACTAATTTTGAATTCCACTGAGAGGCAACACAGTTCTGCGAAGGACATCTATCTAGGTCAAGGGTGTAAGCATTTTCTTTAAAATGCCAATCTAAGTTTGAAATAGTTAAGGATACATTTATTTCCAATCTTTTTCAAATAATTCCAGTCACAAATATAACATGTACGTTTACACTTGTTCTTAAAGGAAATTTATTCTAGATCTCTTATAGAAGCATTTGGTTTATGTTTCTTTTACAAGTTAAGTGAACATAATTGTAGATAAAAGTATATACCTTTGACAGAGATTTTAAATTGTAAATATGCAAAAACCTAGATCTATTTGAAGATAAATTGCTGGCATTGGTTGAAGGTGAGTGCTGAGTTATTGTTTTAAATTATAAGCTTTTTACAGCAGAGCTATGCAAAGTGTGTGTTCTTCTGTAATGTTCACAGTCTGTCCTTACCAAGTCTTCTGATTCCAAATTCTCCAAAGACTAATGAGCCTTGCCTATCATTCAGTCAAATTCTGGCCTCTGGACTTCCTCCCCCCCAGGGCAGATTCAGGAAATTCTGAAAGGACCAACAGTTTAAGATTTAATTTCATGGGCTCTCTTTCAGGTGTGACCCTGGATTTTCTGGCCCAGCTTGCGAGATGGCATCCCAGACATTCCCAATGTTTATTTCTGAAAGCTTTGGCAGTTCCCGGCTCTCCTCTTACCATAACTTTTACTCTATCCGTGGTGCTGAAGTCAGCTTTGGCTGTGGTGTCCTGGCCAGTGGTAAGGCCCTGGTTTTCAACAAAGATGGGAGGCGTCAGCTAATTACATCTTTCCTTGACAGCTCACAATCCAGGTGAGTGAAGGCAGGATGGAATACATGCTGAAAACAGATAATAATGTTTGAATTGAGATCTATTAATTTTTTATTATTTATTTATTTACTTATTGATTTATTTATTTTTGCTGATATATACATATTCTCATTTAAAACCAGGATGAGAGGGAGTTCATATAGGGTTAATTTGCCCTAGTTTTAAATAAACGAAAAAGCTCACTGATGACTTTAAAATACTAATGACTGACTAGAGTTTTAAAAATATGAAATGTTGGCATCAAAACTGTGTTCTCAAGCCAAGGACTAGTTAATTATTTATGTAGTTTTATTTATTTGACAGCTTGCAGAGGCTGATTAGATTTACATTGCCCCTTCCCCCAGTGCTTAATAAATAATGCAGTAAAGGAATGATTGGCATTTTAAGTATACATACACAAGTCATAGGATACAGATATGTATAAATATACAGTTATATTTGTATGTATGTATCTGTATATAAAGCAGGTGCATTGACCTTATCTTCTACACATATTCATACATCTCACAGTGAAATTACATTTTATAAAAGAGGGATGAGTGGAAGTCTACAGCTTTGGGGTAGTTCACTTAAATTTGTTTGAAATTCTTTAAAAACCAAGATGAGCATTATGATTAAAAATGTTTGTACACACACTAATTATAGACAATTCATGTCTAGGTTTCTTCAGTTCACATTGAGGCTGGGGAGCAAGTCTGTTCTGAGCACATGCAAAGCCCCTGACCAGCCCGGAGAAGGAGTTTTACTGCATTATTCTTATGATAATGGGATAACTTGGAAACTCTTGGAGCACTACTCATATCTCAACTATCATGAGCCCAGGTATGTTGCAAATCATTTGGAAAAAAATGGTTAGAGTAATAGCTCTTTCCTGAGGAAATCTTCATTCAAATGGTGTAAGATTCCAGATATTTTTTCACTGCAAGATGGTGAGGACAAAGATTGATGAATCTTAAAATGAAAAATTAGCAAGCCACATTCTTCTAACCCAATAAATTTGGAGAAATTTATTCTCATATTTTGAAATATAAGAGAAATAATTTGATGCCTAGGAAAGAGAAAAACACTTAATACTATTTTTCTCATTTAACTATAGTGCAAACTATTAAATATGATTTTAATATAATACTGAATTATAAATGCTATTGATGAATATTTGATAGCAATACAGTATTACAGTATCTTATAATAAATCATATGAAATAATAACTCATAAAATATCAATAAATTTGTACTATAATTAAGAAATGAATATAAATAAATTTTTCTAGCATGTATAGAGTCCCTGGCAAAGGTGGAGTGTGAGGATATAACTTAAGTCCCTTCTTCACGCTCCTTCTATTTTTCTTTAGCTTATGTATTTCACAATCTATAGTCACAGTTGTGAGACTTAAGTTTCACTTAAAGCTGAGTAGTAACCACTATAAGTGGTACAGTTTCAGAGATGGCCAAATCATCTTCATCCCTTTCAGAACATTTATTAATCTGCTCACTGAAATTCCTTTAAAATATCAGGAAAAGAGTAGAATGAGAAAGTGAAAATACCATTGCAAGAGGTTAACACTGTGGCTTACATTCCCAGTCGGATATAAAGAACTCAATCCTAGAAGTCCATGTGGATCATGGGGAGATGTGAAAAAGACTGAGGCTGTGGGCACTGAGGTTCGGTGGGCACCATGGTGACTGGCAGGAGCACTGATGATAGATTTGGCATACTTGAGCATTTTTTTAAAATATTTTTTTATTGATTTTAGAGAGGGAGAGAGAGAGAGAAACATCAATATTGAGAGAGAATCATTGATCGGCTGCTTCCTGCATGCCCCCCATTGGGGGATCAAGGCCACAACCTGGGCATGTGTCCTGACCGGGAATCGAACAGTAACTCCAGGTTCATAGGTCGACACTCAACCACTGAGCCATGCTGGTCAGGCAAACCTGAGCATTTTTCATAGGGCTGTTTCCAGAATTAAGGATTTACTAATTGATGAGAACTTTTATTTTCATGGAAAATAAAGTAGCATGTAACAGAGATTATAGTTAACAACTATTATGAATTATAAACACTATATAAAATTTTAAGAAGATACCAGATGTATTGGATATTTTCCTTTAAAGGTAAATGTAAGGCTAAACTCAACTTTCTCACTCAGTAGACGCATATGAATACTAAAGAAACGTTTCGTAGGCTCTCCACAGTGAACATTAAAAGAAAATTTAAAATCAAGGTGATAATAATAATGATGAAAACATGAAGAAAAGGTCACCACCCTAAGTTAACTTGGCCTAAAGCACAATTTTTTCTAACAAGGATGGACAGCTCCAAAATTTAGTAATCAATCTATATCATGAAATTAAATTAATCTTTGTTAATATGAAAAATAATTACACATTTAATGTGCTATTGCAAAGGTGCATTTAATCTTGCCTGCCACTTGACAGCAGCATTTTTCTTCTAAGCAGGACCAAGGTGGCTCTTCAGCATTAGGTATGTGCATAGCTTGAAAGATTAAGATCAGAGTGGAGATTTTCTTTCAAGAAGAGGAGAGAACACTTTCATTTTCTATATGTGTACCTCTGTCTGAGACTCTTCTTCCCTCCCCCTCTCTCTTACAAATATTAATAAAAGGTGATTGACAGAAGTGGAATTTGATATATTCTAAATGCTAAATTATATCTTATGTGATAAGTAATACAAACCACGTAAATTCTTCACAGGAAAGTTAAATATATCTTGATAACGTTAGCCATTGCTGTATTTTCTTCAGCATAATGTGCTGCCTGTAATTGCTCTGAATTCCATATTGTTCCTTTCTGTCATGGTTGTTCAAAAATGAAGTATGATCTATAAATTAGATATGTTAATTGGCTAACCATTACTACTCCTAGCCAATTTCTAATAATTTGCTTGCCTATGATTGATTCAGTAAATAAAAGAACTCTATGTGCTTGTTATTTATAAAATTGAAAGTCTGTGAATATATTTTAGTCTTTTAATTCAAACTGATTATGATGTCTTGTGAAATAATTGGTATTTTTATTAATGTTAAGCTTTGTATCACTGATGAGACTAAAGTTATTCTATATATTTCTTTTCTTATTCTGCATTTTTCTTAATTTTGGGGCTTGTTCTTATATTCTAAAATTATTATGAAGCCTAATGTTATTTTATTTTGACGATTGTATTTGATTGTAAGAAATACTAGAGGCGCGGTGCATAAAATTCGTGCACAGGGGTGTGTGTCCCCCAGCCCAGCCTGAACCCTCTCCAATCTGAGACCCCTTGAGGGATGTCCAACTGCCCGGTGAGATCAGGCCTAAACGGGCAGTTACCCATCCCTCTCACAATCCAGGACTGCTGGCTCACAACCACTCACCTGATTGCCCCCAACTGCTTCTGCCTGCCAGCCTGATCACCCCTAACCACTCCCCTGCCAGCCTGATCGATGCCTAACTGCTCTCCTGCCAGCCTGATTGCCCCTACCTGCCCTCCCCTGCAGGCCTGATTCTCCACAACTGCCCTCCCCTACAGGCCTGATCACCCCCAACTGCCCTATCTTGCAGGCCTGGTCCTTCCCAACTGCCCTCCCCTGCTGGCCTGATTCCCCACAACTGCCCTCCCCTGCAGGCCTGATCACCCCCAACTGCCCTCTCTTGCAGGCCTGGTGCCTCCCAACTGCCCTCCCCTGCTGGCCTGGTCCCCCCCAACTGCCCTCTCCTGCAGGCCTGGTCACCCCTAACTTCCCTCCCCTGCAGGCCTGATTGCCCCCAACTGCCCTCCCTTGCAGGCCTGGTCCCTCCCAACTGCCCTCCCCTGCTGGTCAGATCACCCACAACTGCCCTCCCCTGCCAGCCATCTTATGGTGGCCATATTGTGTCCACATGGGGGTGGCCATCTTGTGTTGTTGGAGTGATGGTCAATTGGCATATTACCTCTTTATTGTATAGGATATGAACTTAGTATCTACTTTAAAAAGGAAGATTGATACAGAAAGTTAACCTAAGTTCCTGGGCTCTCTTCTAGGAATTTTCCAATCAAATGGTTCCATAGCTATTCTAACCAGCCCCTGTAATATGCATAGAGTGGTGAAAGCAATCTGCCACCCTACCCCAAGACATGAAGTAAAGGTTGAGAGTACAGGCTCTAGAGCCAGGCTGCCCAGGTCTAGATCCTGGCATTGTCACTTAAAAGCTGCCTCTGTATTCAAATCTCTATTAGGTTATGCTGATAATAGTAGTTCATTCTCACAGCAAGAATTTAAATCCTTATGCCAGGTACTGTTCTAGGTGCTAGGACACAATAGTGAAAAACTGATTCTGCCATAAGGATATTATCCCAACTTCATAGCTGAAGATGCTTAGGCACATAGAAGTTTAGTATCTCCCCAAGAGTCTGGATATAGACCACAATTTTAACATCTCTGCCAGAGAAAATATTGGTCATTTCAATTACATTATCGTATCTACTAGTCTATACTAATTAAATAGTAATATGCTAATTAGACCAGGAGACCTTCCAGGAGACCTTCCGGATGTCCTTCCGGACAAAGCCATGGTGGTAGGGCTGAAGCAGAGGTGATTAGGGGTGATCAGGCTGACGGGGGGGAAGTTGGGGGCAAGCAAGCTGGCAGGGGGAGCATTTGGGGGCAATTAGGCCTGCATGGGGGCACTGTTGGGGGCAAGCAGGTCAGCAGGGGGGGACAGTTGGGAGCAAGCAGGCTGGCCGGGGGGGGTGCAGTTGGGGGCGAGCAGGCCAGCAGGGGGGCAGTTGGAGGCAAGCAGGTTGGCATGGGGGGGCAGTTGGGGCGATCAGGCTGGCAGGGGGCAGTTTGGGGTGATCAGGCCAGAAGGCAGAGTGGTTAGGGGCAATCAGGCAGGCAGGCAGGTGAGCAAGTAGGAGCCAGCAGTCCTGGATTGCAAGAGGGATGTCCAACTGCCGGTTTAGGGTCACACATTCCCCAAGGGGTCCCAGATTGGAGAGGGTGCAGGCCGGGCTAAGAGAACCTACCCCCCTGCCCCGTGCACAAATTTCGTCCACTGGGCCACTAGTATATATATAAAAGCCTAAGCAACCATTATGACCGAACCACCAGCATGACCAGTCGACTATTCGCTATAATGCACAGTGTCCACCAGGGGGCAGACGCTCAACACAGGAGCTGCCCCTTGGTGTTCACTGCATTCCCACAGCCAAAATTCTGTAGCTGCCCAACCTCCCACGGCCTCTCCCTCTGGCCGGCCAACCTCCCGCGGCCGCGATTGGGATTGGGCGAGATGACCCCAATTGGCCCCAATCGCCAGCCAGGCTGAGGAACCGCACCCGTGCACGAATTCCTGCATCGGGCCTCTAGTACATAAATATGCACTTTATTTTCCTATAAAGTTTCCTGAGAAATTCTACTTTTCAGTTGTTATTTTTTAAAATTATATTTATTTTCACCAGAGAGAATAGCAATTATTTTTAAAATTATTAATATAAAGGAAAATTGTAATTTTTAATAATTGCTAATCAAATTAAATTATTCAATTAAATCATATTTTCACTGTTGAGCCAGTCTAAATATAGTTTTGGTTTATTTTTTATGTTTTTGGTATATTAATATTAACAATATACTTATTTAATAAACAAATGAATATTTAGAAAAATTAAGGTGAAAATTACTCAGCAGACTGTGTAAAGTATTTAAAAACCATAAACATATTATAGCTATGTGTGTTAGCCTGAGAACTGTTTTTTTAATTTATATTCCTGTATATGAATATTGATTTTTCATTATTTAAAAAGTATGTTTTCTAACATCGCAAAAAGTCCTACCAGTTTCTTAATAGTAGTTTATGTAATCAGTGATGATAGTCATGTTATTCTACCCCTTTTTCCATGAACAAGTTATTTAAAGAGAGTATAGATACTTTTAATAACTTTTAGTGTTTAAAACATTACATTTCCAATATGTGATTTAAAGTTTAAAACATTACATTTCCAATATGTGATTATGCAGTAACTAAAGATAACATAATGCAAATATTAAAATCAATCTAGTTTTTAGTAAACCACACAGACATTAAAAATTTTTAATAATTTATTTCTAAGTTACCCAACTAGTCACTGTCTTGAGAGTTTTTCTTTGCTCACTAAAGAAAGACTCAGTTCCTTCACTGTGCATTTACTGCAAACACCTCTCCTGGTGTTTAATTGCACATTGATGGGAGACAAATGTTCCATTTGCCATTTGCTTCACATCTCACCTTGTGTATGCGTGTGAGCAGCATGGTACTGTGATTTATGGAGCTTTCAAGCAGATGTCATTGCAGTGACAATTAATGTATGGTTCCTGCTGCTGTGTACAATAATTGCTCCTGGAAATTAGATATTATTCTTAATTTTCTTCTCCATTTGTCAGGTAAAGGTTTGTTGTCATAGCCACCACGACACAGCAAGTAACCTTGCACACTATGCTACACTCATGGGAATAAGGAAGTGCCATGGTTCAACCAGCCCCAAATTCTAATGCGTGTAACAAGCTGCCATAAATCCTTTTTCGACTGAGACGAATCCTGCCACTTTGAGAACTGTGTTTTACTGACTTAGCTTTTCTGAGATCAGATGAGTGAAACAAAAGTCACATTTTTTTAGATTTTTAAAAGTGTTTAGAAGATTTTGTTGGAGTCAGGCAGGAAAATTGGAAATTTCAGAAGAATATTTGTAATAGTGGAAGAAAACTGATTAAAAATACTATACAGCAGAAAAAAGAATCCTGCTATAAATGTTTGTATTTTAAGATGTCAAAGTAACATAAAATTTTTTACTTTTTCTCCTTTAGAATAATCTCCGTAGAATTACCAGATGATGCAAGACAGTTTGGAATTCAGTTCAGATGGTGGCAGCCGTATCATTCTTCCCAAGGAGAAGATGTATGGGCTATTGATGAGATTATCATGACATCTGTTCTTTTCAACAGCATTAGTCTTGACTTTACCAATCTTGTGGAGGTCACTCAGTCTCTGGGATTCTACCTGGGAAATGTTCAGCCATACTGTGGCCATGACTGGACCCTGTGGTAAGGACTTCATCTTTGTTCTTGTTGTTACAATTTGCATTGAGGATTAGAACATAAGGAGGATCTTCCAGTGCAGCTAGCACTTAGTCATTTGTTGACAAATATTTACTGAACATGAACTATTTGAAAGTTGTTATTATGTCTACAAGTAAGCTATCTTTGGAAGGAAGACCCAAAAAAACTGATAGGTTTAAATAAATACAAAATTTCACCATATTTATTCATCTCATTTTCATTTACCACCATTAAATATAAAAACTTTCCTCAATAAGTGTTAATGACTAAAGTGAATAACATTCTCCCTTCATGGAGACCCTCCATAATCATAGTGAAATGTGAAATCACTCTAATGCTATTTTAATAAACAATAATTAGTTCTATTTTCATGCTTTCATCAAGCCCAAGAAGATTTTCCATCTTAATTTGTTAATGTGGATCTTCTTTTTAATCCATTTTATCAGCCATATTAACTCATCTGGTTAATATCAGTGGGGTTTCAAGATTGTGGTGTGTCTTAGTCAAGATACCTTTCATTCTTAGATATCTTCTCCATGTTCATATGCAAACTTAATTATACATTAATTAAACTTAATTATACATTAAGCAGTAAATAAATAACTTAAGGCTATGATTAGAACTTCAAGAATAATAATAGGATGACACAACAGTGATTAATTAGACAGGGGTTGGCTGCTTTAACTAGAGAGGAGGAGGCTATGTTCATATAGCTCAAATAGTGGATATGATACATTTCACGGATTAGAAAGTGGAAGAACAAGGAAGCTCCACACACATGAATATCTGAATGAAGAGCAGTCTAACTACAGGAAACTTTGTGGTTAAAGTCTCCAGAACAAGAGTGGCCATGGCATGTTCGAGGATCAGGAAGGAAGCCAATGGCGATGGAGCCCAGGTAGCGAATGTGAGGAATAAAAGCCAAGAGATGTGCATAGGCCAGGTGACATTGGGCCTTCTACGCCCAGAAATCCTGGATTAAAACTCAAGTCTGCTTAATTCCAAAACCCATAGCCTTCACCACTATGCATTCTGCCTCCTCCCCCGCCCCCCCCCCCTCTCTCTCTGGGTTTCTTTAGAACTTTAAACATGATTGAGGAAGAATTTTCTAAGAGACTTTTACTTTCTATTGAGTCATGGTCAAACCAATTTAATTTCTCCAGATGAAGCTTGCCGAAAGCTATTCACCACAGTTGTCTCCAGAGAGCATATCATAAGTAACCCATCAGTAACCTTACCATAATTAGAGGTAAATTTCACACACCATTGCACAGAAAATTACCTTTGATGGGGATTGTGTAGGGACAGTCCCATCTCGCACACAGCAGGCTCAAAGTCTAGCATCAGAATGACAGCTAATGGAATGGAAGTACTGCTGATCACTTCTGCTGCAAGCACTGTCAAACTAGATACAATGAAATTTCTATGCAACAAAATAGGAAAAGCAACCCTGTTTTCTCTAGTTGATAGCCTCAGCTGCTTGTTTTCATGTATATTCTTTTTTTTTAATCCTGGAGCCTTCAAAAAAAATAAAGGGGTGAAGCAAATGACATGCAAAGTTATAAACCAAAATGAGGTTTTGGGAATTTTATGATTTTGAAATTTTAAATTGACCTGAATTAACAGTAAATCAAGTTGGTCATATACCATAAAACTGTATCCCCCAAGATTAATGTAGTCGTTTTTTCCACCACTTTTAATACAACAAAGAGTCATATCAGGAATGCAAGTCCTGTATCATGTTTATTTTCAGAAATAGTTAACATCAGCTTAAATAAACTCCAAAGTTGCTGAGCATTTTAATTTAACACTTGGGTTGAATGCATGATAACAGCAGTTTAATTTCTATGCTTTGATCAAACCCTAAGAACAATATCCTTTCACACAAGTCTGATGAATATTCTTAACCCACCACTGCTTTAATTGGTGGCGATACATTTACTTTGTGAAAGTACAATCACAATAATTATAGAAAACCATAAGAAAATATAAATAAGTGTACAATCCCCATGGGAACCTTGAGCAGCACAATAGGAGTTTTATTAACAACCACATGTGAGCAATCAGATTTGACTTTCTGATCTTCTCTGAAATGAAAAGGAATTGTCCTAGTTAAGAAACAACAGAGAGTATACTCTGGCAGTGATAATGAGAGTAGAGAAAGTCATTAACCACTTTAATAAGGACATGAAAAATGCTTGCTGCTTATTAAAATGAAGCAACATGGAAGACCTCAAACTGTTCCCATTCTCTTAGCCAATGAATCAGTATAAAGCCGCTTTTAATGATACTGTTTTCTCTCTACTACTGTTGAGGAATATATTGTCCAAGTTCAATGTGAACTCACTTTGCTACAATATTAAGATTCAAATGATGGTATTGACCAACTATTTATCATAACTTTCTAGCCCTAAAACAAATTATTTTTAATGCAAAGCCTTTGGAGCATATTATCTTATTAAGAAAAAATTCTTTGAACATGTTAATAAATTAGTGGTCTGTGCCCTTCAATAACCTTGTTTCTCTCAAGAGAAATTTTGAAATGTATACATGTCTCCTACAGATAACTGGTGTTAAATTAATTATTGTTGGCTTTTCCCAGCTGTGAGTTCATTTGGTTCTCATTTTCTAACTCATGATTCTCCATGAGCATGGATTGTTGTTACTGAGAATATTCTCCAGGGAAAACTTGTACATTACTTTTTCATTAGACACACCACAGTCAATATGCTATAAATCACTTTACAATGTATCATCTTGGAGCATGTTTTTCTGTGGAGAAATGAATTGCTTTTAATTATTTGTAGTATATTTCTTCCATACACAGTATCTGAAATCAGAACCTCTACTTTATATTCTAAAAATAATCTTTAAAATCTCTTACATATATTCTAAGATCACTAAGGGAATACTTTTAATTGAGATTTATTAAAGACTAGAGGCCCGGTGCACGAAATTCATGCACGGGGGAGAGGGTCTTCTCAGCCCAGCCTGCTACCCTCTCCAATCTGGGACCCCTCAGGGGATGTCCGACTGCCAGTTTAGGCCCAATCCCACAGGACATCCCGCTCACAATCCTGGACTGCTGGATCCTAATCGCTCACCTGCCTGCCTGCCTGGTCTCATCTAACTGCCCCCCCTTGCTGGCCTGATCATCCCTCACTGCCTTTGCATGCCGGCCTGATCACCCCTAACTGCCCCCCCTGCTGGCCTGGTTGCCCCTAACTGCCCCCCACTGCTGGCCAGGTTGCCCCCAACTGTCCCCTCCCTGCTGGCCTGGTCACTCCTAACTGCCCCCCCCACTGGCCTGGTTACCCCTTACTGCCCCCCTCTACTGGCCTGGTTGACCCCAACTGCCACCCCCTTGCCGGCCTAGTCACCCCTCACTGCCCGCCTGCCAGCCTAATCACCCCCAAATGCCTCCCCTGCTGGCCTGGTCACCCCCAACTGCACCTCCCCCACTCCACGCCAGCCTGGTCGCCCCTAACTGTCCCCCCCACCAGCCTGGTCACCTCTTACTACCCCCGTGCCAGCCTGGTCGCCCCCAACTGCCCCCCTCTGCCAGCCTGGTCACCCCTAATTACCCCCGCCCCCGCCAGCCTGGTTGCCCCCAACTGTCCCCCTTGCTGGCCTGGTCACTCCCAACTTCCCTCCCAGCCAGCCTGGTCACCCCTCATGGCCCCCTTGCTAACTGGTTGCCCCACACAGACTGCTGTTCAGTTGTTTGGTCATTCCTCACTAACCTTCCTCCTGGCCTGCTCACCCCACGCAGCTGGCTTGTTCAGTAGTTTGGTCATCCCTCACTAACCCCCATGCCAACCTGGTCATAGGCAACCATCTTGTGAGGGTGTTATGGTCAATTTGCATATTACCTCTTTATTATATAGGATCATCTAATACTATTAGTGATGCCGAAACCGGTTTGGCTCAGTGGATAGAGCGTCAGCCTGCGGACTGAAAGGTCCCAGGTTCGATTCCGGTCAAGGGCATGTACCTTGGTTGCGGGCACATCCCCAGTGGGAAGTGTGCAGGAGGCAGCTGATCGATGTCTCTCTCATCGATGTTTCTAACTCTCTATCCCTCTCCCTTCCTCTCTGTAAAAAATCAATAAAATATATTTAAAAAAAAATGCTATTAGTGATAATACCAAGGGACATTTACATTCCTCTGTCCTATCTAATAGACTAGCTAGGTACAGAGGTGAAAAGGACATTGTTGTTGTATTATGTAAGGTTTTTATTTCAAGATGTGTACAACTGTGACAGATGGTTGTTTTAGCATATTAGTATTTGCGGTTGGTTTTAGTACAAGAGATAAAAAGTTTTCCAGATAAGCCAAAGCTAAAGGATTTCAACACCACTAGATGGACTTTACAAGAAATGTTAAAGGAAGTTTTCAAGTTGAAAAATAGGGCACTAATTAGTAACAGGAAAACACATGGAAGTGTAAATCTCACTGGTAAAGGTAAATTTTAGTTAAATTCAGAATACTCTAATATTGTAATGGTGGTGGGTAAATCACTTAAAAATATAGTATGAAGGTTAAAAAGACAAAAGTACTAAAAACAACTATAACTAAAATAATTTTTTAATAGATATACAGGATAAAAATGTAAATTGTGACATCAAAATCATAAAATGTCAGGGGGGTAAAAATATAGAGCTTTAGTATGCATTCAATCTTAAGTTCTTATCAGCTTAAAATAGAGTACTATAATTATAAGCCTCCTGGTAAGCACAAAGCAAAAACCTATAGTAGATAAAAAATTATAAAGAGAAAGGAATCTAAGCACACTACTACAGAAAATCATCAAATCACAAAGAAAATGAGCAAGCAGAAAAGAAAAAAAAAAAGAATTACAAAACAGCCAGAAAACTATTAACAAAATGGCAATAGTTAGTCCATACCTATCAAAAATTACTTTAAATGTAAATGGAATGAATTTTCCAATTAAAAGACATGGATTGGCTGAATGGAGTAAAATAAAATAAAAAAACAAGACCCAACTATATGCTGCCTATGATAGACTCACTTCAGCTTTAAGAACACACTCAGACTGAAAGTAAAGGTGTGGAAAAAGATAGTCCACTCAAATGCAAGCCAAAAGAAAGGAGGGGTAGCTATACTTATATCAGACAAAATAGTATTTCAGCCTAAAACTGTAATAAGACACAGAGATCATTACATAATGATAAAGGGGTCAATTCAGCAAGAGGATATCACATTTATTAATATCTATGCACCCAACATAGAAGCACCTAAATATATAAAACGGGCCTGAAGGGAGAAATAGGCAGCAGTACAATATTAATACCTCACTTCCAATAATGGATAGATCACCCCAGTAGAATATCAGTAAGGAAATATTGTACTTAAGCAACATGTTCAACCAGATGAACTTAACAGGTGTTATAGAGCATTCCATCCAAAAGCAGCAGAACATATTCTTCTCAAGTGCACATGGCACATTCTCCAGGATAGATCATATTTTAGGCCATAAAACAAGTCTTAGTAAATTTAAGAGGATTGAAATCATATCAAGCAATTTTTGCAACCATGATAGTATGAAACTAGAAATCATTACAAGAAGAAAACTAGAGAATTTACAAACATGTGGAGATTAAACAGCATGGTACTGAACAACCAATGGGTCAAGAAAAGCAAAAGAGAAATAAAAAATATCTTCAGACAAATAAAAATAGAAATACAATATAACAGTGGAAATCCAACAAACATATGGGATGGAGCCAAAGCAGTTCCAAGAGAGAAGTTCATAGTGATAAATGCCTATAGTAAGACACAAGAAAGATCTCAAAACAACCTAGCTTTATACTTCAAGGAACTAGATAAAGAAGTACAAACTAAGCCCGAAGTTGGTAGAAGGAAGGAAATAACAAAGATCAGAGTGGAAATAAGTGAAATAAAAACGGAAAAAAAAATAATACAAAAGATCCATTAAACCAGCAGCTGGTTTTATGAAAAGATAAACAAAATAGACAAACTTTTGCTAGACTTACCAAGAAAAAAAAGGAAGACACAAACAAAATCAGAAATGAAAGAGGAGGCATTATAACTAATACCACAATAATACAAAGGATCATGAGGCTACTATGAATAATTATATGCTAAAGGAAGTGAGTTAGGGTGAGCTGGCTCCCAAGAGCCACTTCAACTGTTATTTCACAGTAAGTGATTATTCTAGGCAGCTTAGCAGATAAATAATGTAAATATATTGAGTGGCAAACTGAAAAGTCACTTATTATTATTTCCAACAACTATAAAAAGAGTATTTGCAGTATCTGGGCCTCTATAAAATTGGAAATACAATTGAATATAACCCCAAATAGGTTGATATAGGACTTTCTAAAATAAAGCCTATTTTTTAGGCTCTTTCATCATGAGGATTTTATTACCTGAAATTTTTTTATTCATTGGTAAACTAATTTATATACAACTATTTATTGATTGCACTATAGGCACTATTTGTGCCAGAGGTATAGCAGCTGGCATTAGGGATGAAGATAGAAAATTCCTTTGTAGAGGCTACATTCAAGAGAGGAATAACAACAATAAATAAGCACATGCATAATAATTTTTCCGATGTTGGTAAGTGCTATGAAGATAAGGGAATGGAGTGTTGGGTGGCAGAAGTTGAGAGTGAGACTATTTTAGGTAAAATGGTGAAGGAAGCCCTTTTGGGAGGCATAAGAGTAAAAATCGGAATAATGATAGACAACCATGGAAAAGTGTGCAAGAAAAGCTTTACAGGCAGAGAGAACAGCAAGAACGAAGATGCTGAGGCAGGCAAGGAACAAGATTATATTAGGACCATATCGAAGAATATAAAGATTTTGGATTTTATTCTAAGTGTTATGGGAACCCAGTAGATGATTTGGAGCAGAGGAATAATATGATCATACTTATATTCCAAAGTAATTGTAGCTGCTATGTAGAGAATAGATGGTAGAGGGTAATAGGAGAAGCTGTAGAAGAAGCTCAGGTCAGAAACTAACAGTGCCATCGGCATGTGCTTACGATGGTGCTAGGAATAGAATGATGGCCGTGGAGAAATGGACCACTTGAAGGTATATATTGGAGGACCAAGTCTTAAGAGCTGCCAAAGGAATGGATAAAATGTCTATGTTCCAAGACTAATATCCTGTTGATGTTCAGACAGTTAACTTTTGTATCATTTATTTCTCCCAAGTTAGATTTCCCTAAAAATGTTCATTTGGACTAAGTAGCTCAGTGACAATAGAGAAGTAAGAGAACATACCAGTAAACAAAGTAATAAGACAAATCTACATTTGATTATTTAGACTCATGGTATGTCTGGCTTGTTGAAACAGAAATACAATGCGCTGAGATAGTTACCCTTCTATGGACAGTGGTCCACAAAATCTCCAGGGTAGGCCCTCAGTCATCTGGCCCAGCCGGCCTCTCCTGCCTCCTCCCTTTCATGCAGTCTACACCAACCACATTGGTCTTCCTTTCTTTACTCCAGCAAGCCAAGCTCTTTCCTCTCTCAGTACCTTTGCATTAACTATTGCTTCTTCCCAGAAAGTTCTTTCATTGGCCATTTTGGGCATAGTGCTTTCATTAGTCATTTTGGACACACTAAGCTTTCCAGGGGACTAGAAAAAGTCCAAGGACTGGAAAAATGAATATTACCTAAAAAATGATAAGAAAATTTAAAAAATAAAATTAATAAATGATAATTAGATATTTATAAACCATCTCATACATCAGCTTCATTCATTGCAAAATTTAAATATTCACAAAATTTCATGGTATTGGAAATAATTTTTGAGTATGCTGAGGAATCACAACCAAATATATATTGCACTAGAGGCCTGGTGCACGAAAATTCATGCACTGGGGCTGCGGAGGGGGGGGGGGGTCCCTCGGCCCGGCCTGCCCCCTCTCACAGTCTGGGAGCCCTCAGGAGATGTCGTGCTGACTTAGGCCTGCTCTCCATGGGGAGCAGGTCTAAGCCGCAGTCTGGCCTCCCTCTGTGGGAGGCGACCGGCTGATCAGGAGAAGGTGCTGCACCCATTGCCCCCTTGCTGCTGCTGCCACTGCCAGCCACCGCGGATGTGAGGCCTGAGCCCCGGGCCTTGCAGCCGCCAGGGCTTATGGCTCCCTGCCCTCGGCCCTCACAGCCACTGCAGCTTTGTCCAGAAGGACGTCTGGAAGACGTCTGCTCTAATTAGCACATTACCCTTTTATTAGTATAGTTGCATTACTAGGAGCCAAATAAAACTTAAAGGCAAAATTGTAAAACCCACTTGAAAGTTTTTGCAACAAAAAGTACATATTTAATGTGGGAGAGGAGTGCATTTTAGTATGTTATGATATATGAATGAGTTTCTAAAATGAAAAGTATCAAGGTCCCATAAATGTCTTTAAATGGCCCCGCTTGAGTATGTGCTAGATAATGAACTTGGCTGCACATAGTCAGAAGGATCAGGTTTTTCTCTCTGACCTCACCTCTTCTCTCCATGCTAAACATTTTCAGTCAGGGCTATTGGGCTTGACTGCATGGGCCAGTGTGTTCCTTTCTGAAAGGAAGTGAGGAGCAAGACCACAGGAGTATGTTGAAAAGCAAGTTGTAAGTATGAAGAGTGTAAATGTGGATTGAGCAAGTTCACGTCAACCAAAATTGATTCTGGAGTTACTGTGGATGCAACATAAGCGTAACAGGAGTAAGGAGGTTCTGGATAATCAAAAATCTGAGATGAGTTGAAATTATTAACAGAAACAACTGAGGCTCCTCTGATTCTTCTCCTCTCAAGTAACAGCTGGTGAAAAGGGACCCTGACAACGTAACTACTCGTACACACCCACAGGTTCCTGACAGGAGACTGGCAGGCTCACAGGAGTTGAAAGAAGTTCTTTTCCCTGGATCCTTAGACTTTCGGCTCTCTGACAGCAGGTCCCCTCTCTGTCCCTCTGACTGCCTTTCTCCCTTCTCCTCTCTTTGGTGGCCACAGCCGCCTGCTTTGTGCCAACTCCCCATTCACACTTTCACACAGCAGATCGTTCCCTTTGTTCTAAAACACACTTTACTCTTAACTGCTAAACATTTGCTAAAAACGCTGTTAGGCGGGCAAATGAAGACTCAATTGAAAATTGACAGAAATATTTGAAATAATCTCATCTTACCAACAAATATGCATATATGCATAGCCCATGGACACAGATAATAGGGTGGTGAAGGCCTGGGGCTGGCGGTGGAGGGGTGGAGACAGGCTAGAAGAGGTCAATGGGAGAAGAAAGGGGATATAGGTAATACTTTAAACAATATATTTTTTTAATTTTTAGTAAACTTAAAAATTAGATTTTTTAAAAAGTTATTGGAATTAGCTGCTTGCATCTAGACTTCAGGAGAATTGGGCTAGTTCCACAGGAGATAAAAGGTTGGTGGCAGCTGTCGATGGGCCTGCGGACTCCTAATGAAAGATGGAGGAGACACTCTATGGCTCCTGGCAGAGTCTGGTCGACCCACCTGTCCCACAGTAGTGCCCCTGTAGGTGCATGTAAACTGCCCCTGGAGGTGCATGTAACCTCATTAGAAAGAGAAGACAGTGCTCATTTGTGGTCATGGCCATTGTGTACTAACAGCCTGAATCTCTAACTTAGGTGACAAATTATACCAAATTCTACCTCCCACATGTGAAGTTATATGATCCATTAGAGAAAACTGCTAAGTGCCCAATTTTATGAGTTTTGTTTGCAAAGAGGCTGCTTTCTGTAAAAGATGAATAAACAGCAGCCAAGCAGCTCGACTTATGCTTTTTAATATCCTAAGAGTTTGTGTATTTTGCATGCTTGCTCAATTATTTCCTTAGGATAAATTTCTAGAAGAAGACCTAGCTTAAGGTAAGATTGTAGTGCTGACTTGAAGAACTGTTGAAAATGGAGATGAGAATGAAGAGCCCAAAGAAGATAAATTATGTCCTTTAAATAAGAATAGTAAAGATAAGCAAAATAAAGCAGGTGCCAGAGACAAATGTATAAAAGGAGCCTGAAATAAATGCCAAATACTACATGTACTGCAAAATATCTTCAAATGCCAACTCAACAAAGTAAATAAGGACTTTTTAAACAAAGTATTGAATAAATACATGACAAAATTGATTATGTGCAGAAATTCCAAATTTGTTTGAAGGTATAGATTGAATGAAGTGAGTGGAAAGAGCTGTAATAAAATTAATTTGGTATCTGGAAATTTCTTATATAGAGAATTAGTGCAGTTGAGAAACTGGTTGAGAGAATATAGTAAGAAAGCCAAAAGAAAAATTAGTAAATCAGCTTATCATAGAACATGGTATGTTAAACCCACATGTTTTACTTACTGTCTCTCTGAAATCCCTCTGAGGTAATCCAGGCATTGTAACATTATAGAAAAAATGCCATTCTTGGCATTTGAAACTTGAATGAGCTTCTGAAAGAAGTAGTGTTGGGGAAAATGTGTTGATGAGACTAGAATGAATGAAAGTTAAGTGGCTCCCTCACCCCTGGCCCCACTGAACTCTTTCAGACTGAAGCTGGGGCTAGAGTCCAGTAACAGGTGGTGCCGTGGGGCGTAGAAGTCCATAGGGAGATGAGAAGACTCAGCCCTCCACACACTGAATGCCATACAACAGAGCATAGTGCAAGCGTGTTAGAATTACAAAGGGAAAATTACCCCAATCATAATTCAGAGTGTGACCTTACTAGTAATGTTGTGGTTAAGTTCCTGATGGATCAAGCAAACCAAAAATAAGTGAGGATCTAGACAAATATATGGAGGTAATTGACAAAGGTGATTTAATAGATAAAGAAGAAACATATACCCTATAGGTAAAATATATACTTATTCCTTTCACTGTCCATTGGACATTTTCAAAAAATGTGATTGGGAACAAGAGATAGTTGCAACATAGATGACAGGCTATACATGCCAATATGTGAACAACTCTTACAAATAAGTAAGAGAAAGATAAATCTGAATTTAAAAAATGGGCCAAGTACATGAAAAGACCACACACACACATACACACACACATACACACTACAAATAGCCAATAAACATGTATAGCATTTTAGCTTCTTTAATAATCAAAGAAATGTATAGTAAAAGACTATATGCGTAGAGTAGCTAGAATAAAAATGTCAATGTTCAGCATTGACAAGTGATAAGAATTGGCAGTCAGTCATTGTTAATGTTCTTGGTAAATGTAACTTGGTACAAGCTCTTTAGAGGGCAACTTGGCAATAAGTGTTAATTTTTAAAATTTGCTTTGGCCAAGCAAGTCTTCTTCTAGAAATTTATCCTAAGGAAATAATTGGACAAGCATGAAAAATACACAAATATGCATTTTATAGAAGCATTATTTACAACAGTGAAAGGTGGAAACAACCTCCAAAGATTTCCATAATTAGAGATTGTCTTTATTCATTAAAAATGACAGTGCTTCACCACATGGAAATGTAGCAATTAAATTGTTATAAAAAGAAAAGAGAGCAGGTTTATTATGATTTTATAATTATTTTTAAAAGAAAGAAAAGCGAGTGTGTATGTATGTGTGAGCAGAAGAAAGTCTGAAAGTATTTACACCAGGATTTTAGCAGCAGTCATGTCTACATAGTAAAATTGCAAATTTTTACTTATAAAAATGCTTCTATATTGTCAGATTGTTTTTTCCAATAAAGGTAAAATTTATATAATCCATTAAAATCATACGGTCATTTCTGTTACGAGACTATAATATTGTAGAAATAACAAATGTGTTAAAAATGATACCATTAATCACAATATCAACAAGTTTTTCTGTCAATTCCAGTAAATATTTATTTAATGATTACAAGAACAAAACCCCGAAAAAGATGATATTAGAGAGGCTTAGGTTTATTAACATGTTCTTCTGCAGATGAATCTTCTGAATGGGATCGAACCAAAAGCAGCTTTTGTTGCTCTGATGTTTCTCTGGAAATGCGCTCTGCATTCCCCCACTGCTTTGGTTATGTGCATCTGCCTTTCATGTAAAAGAGCCTTTATTCTGGAGATGGGAAGGAGGCTCTGGGGAAATGCAGAGTGGTTTTTTTAAGTGAGGATAACCTCAAACTCTTGTCTGTGTTCATTGCAGCATTTAAGTAACTGCAGTTTTGTAAAAGCTGCCTTCACCCCAAATGAGAGACCTCTCTCATATGTCCATTTTATTTAACATTCTTTAAGTGTCCTTCACAGGCATGCCATTGATGACATAAGGGAAAGGATATCAAAGTAGGAATAAGAAGGCCTAGTTTCTAGCTTTTAGTAATGGTGTGACCCTAGGGCCAGCAACTCAGCCTCTCAGTTTTCCTTCTGCATAACACAATGTTCAGGATCTCTGATGTCTTCCAAATGGTCTTGACTCAAAGATCAAATAAGATAATCCTGCTGTTGGGAACATCAGGATGCCCTACACCAACACCGAGTGCTTCTGTGAGGTACACAGGCTGTGAGTGCTTTAGGGGATGCGCAGATAAACGAGACGTGATCTCTCCATGTTCAGAGGCTTCCAACCTGGTCAGGAAAACAGCCTCAGCAATACATGAGACTAAGCAAGGGCGAGGGAGGCAAAGCAGCTGTACTGAGGACTACAAATAGAAAGAACTGTGGAGACTGGAGTTACATTATGGTGTCACCCATTTTACCGGGTCATAATAGAGAGCCTACTCGCCTTCTTGGAGGTGGGAATGAAAAAGCACTTGTCTTAGTGGAAAGAGATCCCTATTCTCTCATTAGATCTTGTAATTCATGCAGGAACTTTTTTATTGTTCCTTTATCTTTTTATCTTGCAAATCAACATGAATAAAACTAAACCTCATGATTCCCAAAGCATTCTGTCTCCAGGATTTCTATCCCAAAGGCAGATAAGCACTATTCTTCTCTTTTTTTTTTTTAAATATATTTTATTGCTTTTTTTTTACAGAGAGGAAGGGAGGGGGATAGAGAGTTAGAAACATCGATGAGAGAGAAACATCGATCAGCTGCCTCCAGCACACTCCCCACTGGGGATGTGCCCACAACCAAATTACATGTCCTTGACTGGAATCGAACCTGGGACCTTTCAGTCTGCAGGCCGACGTTCTATCCACTGAGCCAAACCGGTTAGGGTGTACTATTCTTTTCTATTTCTATGATTATAAAACAGAAGAACTTCAACTTCATTTTTGCCTTTACAAACATATCTTAGACCAGCAGCAAAGAGGAACAGTTTTATAAATTTAAAAATGGCATTAAGTGAAATTCTCTCCCCTAAAACTCCTGCTGAGTATGAACATCAGGGAATTAAGAAGGGAAAAAATAGACCTACCATCACTGGCTTTCAGCCAGTCTTAAATAAATCGTAAGCAGCCAAGTGAACTTGTACTGGGAATGGTCAAGAATTTAAGGCAGAGGTATCTGTGCTTTCTGTGTGTTATTTTGCTTCAGATTAAGACATCAGGAAAGGTATCAGACAGTCCCATGAAGTGTGGCAGGTGTAGCAGTTAGACATGCATTCAGCTCTAAGTTACAACAAAAACAAGAAAAGACTGACCATGACATAAACAAAAGGGAAGAGGCTTATTTATCATTTGTAGCAAGCAGACCTAGGATATGTGGTGCAGGGCTGGTAAGCAGCTCACCCAGGCTCTCAGGGACAAGGCCCTCTCCATCTCTCCTCTGCCACCTCATTTGAGAGACCACCATCTTCATGCTTGTTCCCTTCCTGTCACAAGATGCCTGCTGCCCTGATGGGGAGAAAGGAAGATGTAGGAGCAACAGGCAAATGGGCATGCCAGCCAAGTCCATCTGTATCTTTAATCTTAAACCTTTAATTGTTCAGTTAAAGGCTTAGATTAAAGCTGAATAAGTAAATCCACCTAGCATCCTCCACTTATGTCCCATTGGTGAGAACTCATTGGTGGACATAGACCAATCCCTAGAAGGTAAATGGGGAGAAGAAAAGAGACTGTGGATGGCAGCTGGATCTGCCACAACTGCCTGTGGAGATATTCATCCTACGTAAAAATTGTGTTACTATTTATCTGTTCTCATTTCGCCTCTTTTCCTTTTATGTAATTTTTATCTTGTTTCTTTCTTGGTGTCTTGGCGCCTTTAAAAGCTCAGGATACCTTGTAGAGCACACACTTCTCGGGTTTAAACACTTCCTCTCTTCAACCAAGTTCATGGTTAATTTGTGACCATGCAAAAGTTAGGTGCAGACAAAATACAGCATTTCTATCTGTCCCCTTGTAAAATTTAGAGGACACTAAACCATCTCAGCAGGGAGGAATTTTCAAGGAGCTGATGGTGAACATAATTATTTGTAACCAAATCAAATGAAGCCTAGTTGACTGCCTCTAATTACCTTTCTCATGAAGGGTACAAGAGAGTATTTAACCCTTGAAGGTAAAAGCAGCATTTATTTCTCACAGGAAGACGCGTTTGTGATTTTTTTTTTTTTTGCCTACTTTAAAGTATATAGACGAGTTTGTGCATATATAGTGTAATAGTATTTTTGTTCTATGTTGATTTCTTTTATTATGTAATAGTGCTAAAATTTGCACATTGACCCATATTAATTGCAGTGAAAATGTGTCCCACCACCAAACACAGTCACTGAAAATATTCTGGTGAATTTTCTTTATGCATAAGTTTGTGGATTTTTCTAACTTACTTTATCATACACATGTTGATTTTATTAATTATGTTCATAAATATTTGAAATACTGGCTATCCCAGTTTACTTCAGCATCCCATTTTCTCTATAGTTTGACATTGAAATAGTTACCAATTACTATATTCAGTTAAACCAGCAACACTCATCATATTTTATAAAATTGACTTTGAATTTAGGATTATTTCCTAGGATAGATTCCAAGAAATGAGCTTGATGAGTCAAAGGATTTATATTCATGAGCAATATGTGAGTGAGTTGAGTACCCATTTTCAAGTACATTTGACAACTCTAGGTATTAACTTTTAAAATATATATATTGTGCATGGCTGGCATGGCTCAGTGGTTGAGCATTAACCTATGAGCCAGGAGGTCACAGTTCGATTCCCTGTCAGGGCACATGCCCGGGTTGTGGGCTCGGTCCCCAGTGTGGGATGTCATGATTCTCTCTCATCATTGATGTTTCTATCTCTCTCCCTTTCCCTTCCTCTCTGAAATCAATAAAAATATACTTAGAAATATATATATATATACATATTATTATATTTTTTAATATATAGATTGTTTTAAATTATATTTATTAGGTTTACTGAAAGCCATTCTAGAACTTGCACGGTTTAAATATGTAAAATGAAACTATTTGGGTGTATCATATGAATTGAAGAGCTTCATTTTTCCCTGATACATTGCTGTTTTAAATTTTCTGATTTCCCTCTTGTCTTTCAGTTTTACAGGAGATTCTAAACTTGCCTCAAGCATGCGCTATGTGGAAACCCAATCAATGCAGATAGGAGCATCCTATATGATTCAGTTCAGTCTGGTCATGGGCTGTGGACAGAAATACACTCCCCACATGGACAACCAGGTGAAACTGGAGTATTCAACCAACCATGGCCTTACCTGGCACCTTGTCCAAGAAGTAAGCTTATTTTTTCTAAAGCTTGTGATAGACAGGTAGCCTCTTCCTTTTTGCATAGGAAGCAAAGAATTACAATTCTAAAAGTTTAGGTTTGGTTGAAAAGGAACAATGTTATTTATAACAGAATTGACATAAAGTCAGCAGCAAATTATAAGGATGCCACATTCTGCACTGCCAGATACTAAAGGGTAATTGAAAATGAAAAGGAAGTGGGAATAACTTCAGGACTGGTTATTCTAGCATGGTGTTTTGAATATCATTTTCTCTAACCCTCCCTCTATAAACATGTCTTTTCTTCTTTCCCTATAGCATGTCTTCATCTGTTTTGAAGTCTCTTTACCTATAGGTAGACCTTATTAAGAATATGTTATCTCTTGCCTTTAAAAACAAAAACGAAATACATAGATTCAGTTTCTTAGAATAAAATGTACTTATTTATATACTAGAGGCCCTGTGCACAAATACGTGCAACAGTGGGGTCCCTCGACCTGGCCTGCGGGATCGGGCTGAAACCAGCTCTCCAACATCCCCTGAGGGGTCCCATATTACAAGAGGGCACAGGCCAGGCCAAGGGACCCCACAGGTGCACGATTGGGGCTGGGGAGGGACCGCAAGAGGACTCCAGGGCCTGTCCGGCCCATCTTGCTCAGTCCCAATCTGCTGGACCTCAGCAGCAAGCTAACCTACCAGTTGGAGCATCTGCCCCCTGGTGGTCAGTGCACATCATAACGACTGGTCAACCGGCCGACTGCCTGCTTCCCCAGTGGTCAATGCACGTCATAACGAGCGGTTGAGTGGCCTTAGCATATATATGTGTGTGTGTGTGTATAAAAAATAGAGAAATATGCTAATTTACCGGGACACCATAATGGGTCGACCAGACAGGAGGAGGTTGGGGGTGGTGTGGCCGGGGCCTTCGCGCGCCTGAGCTGGGGGAGGGCCTGATCAGCAGCATCAGCAGCTGCTTCAAGGGCCGGAGAGGGAGGCAGGGCCAAACCGTCAGCAGCTGAGGCTGTTGTGGGGCCCAGGGAGTGAGGCAGGGCCAGACTGGTGACTCGAGGGTGGGCGGCACCACACAATTTCAAATCGCACGCTGGGCTCCTAGTCATTAGTATATTATGCTTTGATTGGTTGAACAGCTGACTGGATACTTAGCATATTAGGCTTTTATTATATAGGATACATACTTGTAATCTGACATTGCTATAAATGCATAAATATCATAGTGAATAGAATAATTTTTCCAAATGCCAGTTTTATGATAAAAGGTCAAAAAAATGGATGCTAATCAATTTCTGTTTTTACATGTGAGATTTGGAAGGCATTTAATTCCATTGTGCCATCTCATTTCAATTATTGCCCAAATATATTAGCTTCACAAAAGGAAAAATCAGGGATTGCATCCATAATGCAAATGGTTAATATTACGATGTTAGGTTTCTCCCAGTTCTTTTTCACTTATGCCGGACTCTCTTTTAGGAATGCCTTCCAAGTATGCCAAGTTGTCAGGAATTTACATCAGCAAGTATCTACCATGCCAGTGAGTTCACACAGTGGAGAAGAGTCATCGTGCTTCTTCCCCAGAAAATCTGGTGAGAGACATTTTTAGATATGGCTGTCACATTAACTCTTACTCTCTGTTAATATGACTCGAATATGAATAAAAGTTGAGCACAATGGCAAGATGCATGAAAATTTGGTTTTCCAACTGTCCTAGCTTTTTCTGACCTCCCTTTTACCCCAACTTTGTTTTTATGGTAGAACTCAATGAGTCCATTCCTTTATGTTTGACATGATGCAAGAATCGAAAAACTTCTGTGTCAAGATAGTTTGGGTTTGCAAGGCTGTTTTCTTGTTGTAAAGCCCTACTTTTTATTTCAAAAGCTTACCATACTTTTTTTTTTCTATTCACATTCTTTCAGTAACAGTACAGATCATTTTCTGGGAAGCAGAATCCTAAGTAACTAGGGAGAAAGTTAAACTTTATCTTTTATGTATCCCCATAAAAAAGTCTAGTGGCACTTTAAAATAAATGTTCTTTGTTCAAATCTTAGTCTGGCTTCACCCATTACTGCAAATCAGTTAAACATGAAAAAGAGTGAAAATTAAGTGAGTGATCAGCTGTTAAAGTGTGTATACATTTTTGCAACACCCTATATTAATGCTGAATTGCCATGTTGTGCAACTCCTGAAGCTAACATAATATTTTATGCCAACTATAATTTTTAAAAAGAGTTTTATTTTTGTGATGTGAAGTTTGAGATGCTTATCTATCCAAGCAGAACTGTCAAGAAGTGAAATGGACTTATGAGTCTAGAGCTCAGAAACAAGGCTGGGGCTGAAGAGTTAAATGCTATGCTTACTATTTAAAGCACTGGGTCAGAATGAGCTCACCCAAGAAAGAGATTTGAACTAGAAATTAGGAGGCCTGAGTTCTCAGTATGTCTCTCCCAATGACCAATTAACCACATGATTTTAACTATTCACAACCTCTTCAAACTTGATTCCTTATGAATATAATGAAGATGTTTAATTAGTTGATTTTAAAGGTCCCTCACAGTTCTAAGACTAAGATTCTGTGATTTGTGTAATAGAAAAAGCGTAAAAGAGACAGGGATTCTATTGTTTTATGGTATCTGCCTTCCCAGAGTCCTTTTGTAAAGAGGAAATTGCTAAATAAACCCTTCTTAGATTATTTTATATAAAAGTTAGGCTCTACACACACAAAACTTGATTAGATAATAACCTAGAATTATTATACCACCTTTAGTTGAAGATTGAATTACAGCATTATATAAGAATGCCTTCATGATGATTTTTAAAGATTCATCATTATGTCAGTGGGATGCTTGAAATTTGATTTCCACAGATTTCTTTATATCCAACTGTGAGCCATTTTCTGTATACTCTATTCATGCTTTGCATAACAAGTCACCCCTTCTCTAACATCCTACTTTTTCACGTCTACTGCTGGGAATATAATCAAGACGTATTTCATTTCAATGCTATTCCAAGTATATCTATCAAGATACAAAAACAACACATTAAATAATTGAAATACTGGTCAAACTTGGTACTAAGCTACAAATGTTTATTCTTTTTACTATTTCACCATTAAGTATATTGTCCTCATTATTTAAAAAAAAACGCTAATTTTTGTTCATTGATATGTGGGGTGCAATTTCAAGATTATGATGGTAAGATAATATTAATAGTATATTTTAGAGATGTCTTTTCATTTCCCAAAACATCATAAACTATTATTCTTTTTTAATTAAATGTACTGGGGTGACATTGGTTAATAAAATTATATAGGTTCTAAGTGTACAATTCTGATACATCATCTGTATATTGCACTGTGTGTTCATCTTGACCACCTTTACCCTTTCTACCTCCTCCAAACCCCCTTTCTCTCTGGTAACCACCATACTATTATCTGTATCTATGAGTTTTTGTTTGACTTGTTTATTCATTTTTTACTTTTAGTTTTATATCCCATATGAGTGAAATCATATAGATCTTGATTTTTTTTCTGTCTGATTTATTTCACGTAGCATGATATTCTCAAGATCTATCGATGTTGTCACAAATGTCAGTATTACATCATTTCTTAAGGCTGAGTAGTATTCCATAAAGAATCTTCTTTACCTACTCATATATTGAAAGACACTTAGGTTATTTCCATGTCTTGGTCATCAGGAATAACACTACAATGAACATAGGGGTACATATATCTTTACCAATAAATATCTGCAAATTTTTGGGAGGGATTGTTAGGTCATATGGTAACTCTATTCTTAATTGGTTTTTTGTATTCTGTTTTAAAATTTTTTAATTAAATTTACTGGGGCAATACTAATTAATCAAATTATATAGATTTCAAGTGTATGGTTCTATAATACATCATCTGTAGATTTTATTGTGTGTTCACCACCCAAAGTCAAGTCTTCTTCCATCACCATTTATGCCTCTTTTATCCTCGTCTCCCCACCTCCTTTCTCTCAGGTAATCACCATACTGAGGTCTGGTTTGTTGTTTTTTTTTTTTTTTTGAGGAACCTCCTTACTGTTTTCCATAATGACGTAAGAGTTTACATTCCCACCAACAGTAAATGAGGTTTTCTTTTTCTTCACAACCTCTCCAATATTTATTACTTGTCTTGTTGGTAATAGCCATTCTAATAGGTATGAGGTGGTATCTCATTGCAGTTTTGATTAGCATTTCCCTAATACAGTGGTCGACAAACCGCGGCTTGCAAGCCACATGCGCCTCTTTGGCCCCTTGAGTGTGGCTTTTCCACAAAATACCACAGCCTGGGCAAGTCTATTTTGAAGAAATGGCGTTAGAAGAAGTCTAAGTTTGAAAAATTTGGCTCTCAAAAGAAATTTCAATCGTTGTACTGTTGATATTTGGCTCTGTTGACTAATGAGTTTGCCGACCACTGCCCTAATAGCTAGTCAAGTTGAGCATCTTTTCATATATATGTTGGCCATTTGTGTATCTTCTTGGGAGAAGTGTCTGTTCAGGTCCTCTGCCCATTTTCTAATTATATTGTTTGTTTGGTGTTGAGTTATATGAGTTCTTTTTAAATTTTTGATATTACTCCTTGTCGGAGCTGTTGTTTTCAAATATCTTTTCCCAATCAGTTGGTAGCCTTTTTTTTTTTTTTTTTTTTTTTACTGTTTCTTTGCTGTGCAGAAGCTTTTTACTTTGATATATAGTCCCATTCATTTATTCTTGCTTTTACTTCCCTTGCCTTTGAAGTCAAATTCATAAAAAATTCTCAATGACCAAGGTCCATAAGTTTAGTACCTATGTTTTCTTCTATGTAATTTATTGTTTAAGTCCTTATATTTAGGTCTTTGATCCATTTTGAGTTAATTTTTATGTATGGTGACAAACAGTAGTCTAGCTTCATTCTTTTCCATATGGCTTTCCAGTTTTCCCAGCACTGTTTTTTTAACCCTCACCCGAGGGTATTTTTTCCATTGGTTTGTTTTTTTGTTTTTTATAGAGAGACTAGAAAGGAGAGAGGGAGAGAGAGAAATATCAATGTGAGTCTGGGGATTACATCCATGACCCTTTGGCAGGTTGATGCTCTAACCACTGAGAAATATTTACCAGGGCAAAAGTACTATTTATTAAAGAGGCTTTCTTTTCTCCATTGTATGCTTTTGGCTCCTTTGTGGATTTATTTCTGGATTCTCAATTCTGTTCCGTTGATCTGTGTGTCTGTTTTTCTATCAATATCATGCTGTTTTGATTATTGTTGCTTTGTAGAATAATTTGAAGTGAGCAATGTGATACCTCCCACTTCATTTCTTTTTCACAAGATTGCTTTGGTCTTTTGTGGTTAAATACAAATCTGATGATTTTTTTCTTCGATTTCTTTTAAAAATGCCATTTGGACCCTGGCCAGTGTTCCTTCATTGGTTGGTCCATCATCCCCTGCACCAAATGGTTGTGAGTTCAATTCCTGGTCAGGACATATACCCAGGTTGCAGTTCAATCCTGGTCGGTTCACATATGGGAGACAACTGATCAATGTTTCTCTCTTTCTCTCTCCTTCTCCCTTTCACTCTCTCTCTAAAATCAATAAAACATATCCTCAGATGAGAATTTTTTTAATGCCATTTGTATTTACATGGGGTTTGCATTACTTTTTTGAGAGGTTTTGATAATTGTTTTATTTTCCTCACTGTTGATCGGCCTATTTAGATTTTCCAGTTCTTCATCATTCAGTCTAGGAAGGTTATATGTTTCTAAGAACTTGTCCATTTCTTCTAGGTTAGTGAATTTTGTGGCATATAGTCTTTCATGGGATTGTAGTGTGATCCTTTTTTATCTATGATGAGTGCAGTAACCTCTCCTCTTTCATTTCTGATTTTGTTTATATGAGTCTTTTTTTTCCTCCTCTAGCCAGAGGTTTGTCAATTTTATTAATCTTTTCAAAGAACCAGCTCTTTGTTGCATTAATTTTTTATTGTCTTTTTGTTCTCTATTTTACTTAATTCTTCTCTATTTTTTTATTTCCTTCCTTCTGTTTACTTTGGACTGAATTTGTTCTTTCCTAGTTCTTAAAGAAGTAATGTTCTTTATTGGGGATTTTATTGTTTCTTGAGATAGACATATGTCATATTGGCATTCTCATTTCTATGTATATATCTTTTATCTCTCCTTTTATTTCTTCATTGACACAGTTGTTGTTTAGTAGCATGTTATTTAATTTCCACATATTTGTTGTTTTCCCTAGAAAAGTCTTTATTTCTCCTTCATATCTAAAGGATAACTTTGCTGGATATATTAATCTTGGCTGGTAATTTCTTTTTTTTAATTATTTGAATTTAATTCCACTCCATTAGCTTATAGAGTTTCTGCTGAAAAACCCAATGATAATCTAATGGGATTTCCTTTATATGTTACCATCTTCTTTTTCCTGGCTGCCTTAAGAATTCCTTCTTTGAGTTAATTTTTGACAATGTGTTTTGGAGAAGGCCTTTGGGGATTGAGATAATTAGGTGTTCTGTTTGTTTCTTGGATTCAAGGATCCAGCTCTTTCTGTTGATTTTTGACCTTCTTGTCAACTGTTTCTTTGAATAGACTGTTTCCTTCTCTCTTCTCCTTCAGGTGTACCCATTATTCTTTTATTTCACTCTCTTATGGAGTTATATAGTTCTCTGGATAATAGAGTTCTTTCATTTTTATTGCTCTCAAATATCTCTCTTCTTCCATCTACATCATTTCTAGATTTCTATCTTTAATATCTCTAATTCTCTCCTCCTTCTGGTCAGCTCTATTTCCTAAACTCACTAGTTCATTCTTCATCTCTTTTATTGGGTGCTTTAGCTCCAGAATTTCTATTTGTTTGTTGTAAAAGTTTCAGTCTATTTGGTAAAGTACTCCTTTTGATCATTGAATTTCTTTCTGGGTTCATTAAACTGTTTCTCTGTGTTTTCATGTATCTCGTTAAGTTTTTTCAGAACTGCAAACTTGAATTCTCTGTCATTATGTCCATGTCTTTAACTTTATTTCTGGAGTTATTTTATTTTCTTTCTGAGCTGCCTCATTACCTTGGTTATTCTCCTGCATGTGTTCTGACTAGGAATCAAACCCACCACATCTGAGTGCATGGGATAATGTTCCAACCAACTAACCACACTGGCCAGGACTTCAAAGTTGACTGGGCATCTATGGGAATGAAATACACTTTTTTCGTAAGAGAGGCACTTCTCTAGTAGGTTGAAAAGAATAAGACTTCTGTTTGTTTGTTTGTTTGTTTACCAGAAGGTGGCACTGAAGTGCAGTGTTTTAGTTCCTATTACACTGTCCGGCTTCTGGGGTCTCTGGTAGGCAGTGGAAAATGTCCTGTGTTCCCTGAGGTGGTGGGCATCTCCTCTATGACCAGTTCACCTCAGTCTCAGGGCACCAACCCCATGGGGGAAAGTGGTTGGTGATTGGATTCCAATCTCAACACTGTCCTCTGCAACCAAAAGCTGCTGGCAGTGCAGCCAAGGGTGGGTTGGAATAAAGTCAGCTGTAAGAGGCCAGCTGCTGCATTTATGGCTTTGTTCTCCTCTCAGCAATGACCACTGCTAGACCTTCACTGTGCACCTGTATCTCCATCTGTCACAGGGTGTGCCCACCACTCAGGGAAAAATGCTTCTGCCTCTCCAGTTCTCAGGGCTGCAGATAATATGCTCTGTAGCCTGACACCCACTGCTAGCTCTGGGAGGTTGTAGGGCCACCAGACAACCCCATGGCACCTGTGCACTTTCACTGGGCTCAGCTGCAGCACATACCCATCACTCAGGCATGAACACTCACTGTATCTCTGTTTCTTGGGGCAGCAGGGAGTGCAGGCAGCAACCTGATTTCTCCCCTCTTTCAAGACTCACAGTGAGCTCATAGCTGCCTCCATGGCACTGGTACCTGCTCTTCTCCGTTCCCACCTCCCTGTTTGCTCTCATTTGCGCACCTTCAGATGTTTCAGTGCATGGGATCTCTCAGCAGTGTCTGTGTGTGGAGCAGGAATCCTTTGTTGAATTCTAGCTATTCAACTTGTTGCAACTTCAAGGGGAGAGACCAGAGCAGGGGTGGGCAAACTTTTTGACTCGAGGGCCACAATGGGTTCTTAAACTGGACCGGAGGGCCGGAACAAAAGCATGGATGGAGTGTTTGTGTGAACTAATATAAATTCAAAGTAAAGGAGCGGAGGGGAGAGCAAGAGAACCCTCCGCTCTTTCGGCTCCGCGGGCCGGATAGAACAGCCGAACGGGCTGGATCGAGCCCACGGGCCGTAGTTTGCCCACGGCTGAACCAGAGGAACCTCTCACACCACCATTCTTCTGGCATCACTCCATAAACTGTTATTTTTAATTAATGTAATTTAAGTTATTTCCAAAAAGTATTATTTTTATTTATATATTTTTTTTAAAAGCAAGAACTTTGCAGCCTTGCCCAGTGTGGCTTAGTTGGTTGGAGCATCGTCCCATGCACTAAAATATGGTGGGTTCAATTCCGAGTCAGGGCACATACAGGAGGCAGCCGATGGATGTTTCTCTCTCCCTCTCTCTCTCTCTCTCTCTCTCTCTCTCTCTCTCTCTCTTCATTCTCTCTCCCTTCTGCTCTCTAAAACCAATTTTAAAAAATGTTTAATTAAAAAAGAACCCTTTTTGTAGAGTATTTTACACTCAGAGTATATATTGCATTGTTATTTCTTAGTTTAAAAGATAGACCACTGAGTTGAAAGTTTTACTATAGTAGTCAGAAAAGTTCAATTCTCATCAATGTTTATTAGACACTTATGAGGAAATATATTAATTGACCCTTAACTGTTTTGTTCCTACACAGTGCCTGCCATGTACTTGGGGTGCTCATTAAATGTTGGAAAATTAAATAGAATTTAATTCAATATGCCTAAGTGAACTAAAGAGATGTTTTATTACAAAGCATCTCTTTTTGCAAACAGAAAATAAATCTACTAGATTATTCCTCTACTAGATAATTGAATTCTACTAGATAATTTAATTCTGCTTTTCCAGATTTTCTTCAAATTTCTCGGTAAAAACAGTAAAAATATTTTTTGAAAGCAAGCAACCCTATAGGATATTTATTTTAATACTAGAGGCCCGGTGCACGAAATTCATGCACGGGGGGTGTGTCCCTCAGCCCAGCCTGCACCCTCTGCAATCTGGGACCCCTCGAGGGATGTTCAACTGCCCATTTAGGCCTGATCCCCATAGGATCGGGCATAAACGGGCAGTCAGACATCTCTCTCACAATCCAGGATTGCTGGCTCCCAACTGCTTGCATGCCTGCCTTCCTGATTGCCCCTAACCGCTTCTGCCTGCCAGCCTGATCACCCCCTAACCACTCCCCTGCCAGCCTGATTGATGCCTAACTGCCCTCCCCTGAAGGCCTGGTCACCCATAACTGCCCTCCCCTGCAGGCCTGGTCCCCCCTCAACTGCCCTTCCTGCAGGCCCGGTTGCCCCCAACTTCCCTCCTCTACTGGCCTGGTCACCCCTAACTGCCCTCCCCTGCAGGCTTGATCGCCCCCAACTGCCCTCCCTTGCAGGCCTGGTCCCTCCCAACTGTTCTCCTCTGCTGGCCATCTTGTGTCTACATGGGAGCAGCCATCTTGTGTGTTGGAGTGATGGTCAGTTTGCATATTACTCTTTTATTAGATAGGCTAGAGGCCTGGTTCACGGGTGGGGGCCAGCTGGTTTGCCCTGAAGGGTGTCCTGGATCAGGGTGGGGGTTCCCTTGGGGCGTGGAGTGGCCTGGGCAAGGGGCCCGTGGTGGTTTGCAGGCCAGCCACACCCCCCCAGCAACCCAAGTGGAGGCCCTGGTATCTGGGATTTATCTTCTATAATTGAAACTTTGTAGCCTTCAGCAGAGGCCAGGGCAGGCCAGGCACTTGGCTTTCTCCATCGCCGGGGAAACCCAAGCCTCCTGTTCCCTCAGTGGCCATAGCCATTTTTGTTGGGATTTATTTATCTTCTATAATTGAAACTTTGTAGCCTTTAGCAGAGGCCTGGACCGGCCAGGGTGTGCAGGAAGCTTGGCTTCCTCCATCACCGGGGAAACCCAAGCCTCCTGTTTGCTCTGTGGCCATAGCCATTTTTGTTGGGATTTATTTATCCTCTATAATTGAAACTTTGTAGCCGTCAGTGGAGGCCTGGGCTGGCCAGGCTGTGCAGGAAGCTTGGCTTCCTCTATCACCAAGGAAACCCAAGCCTCCTGCTCATTCCATGGCTGCAGCCATCTTGGTTGGGTTAATTTGCATACTCACCCCGATTGGCTGGTGGGCGTGGCTTGTGGGTGTAGTGGAGGTATGGTCAATTTGCATATTACTCTTTTATTAGATAGGATTTCTACTGACTAATACTTAAACTAAACATTATTGCCATATTTCAAAAAAGTTCAATTGGCTATTATCATTGTTTTGGATCTATAATGCTTAAAAGCTCTGCTATAAGGATAAAGTACATTTATTCTCCTTGGCATTCTTGATAATATTATTTATCATATTCACTTGAAACTTCTGAAAATAGCATGTGTTTCTCAAGCATTGGGGAGAGGGAGTGTAGTTTAGTCTGAAGCAGTATTCCTTTTGGCAAATCTTTGTTCTACTGTTTTGATTCAAGCATATGCAGCTATAAGTTGAATGCATACAAGCAAATGTGGTCCCTGCATTATTATAGATTTGTTAACTTCAAAAAATATTCTAGATAGAGCAACTTAGAGTGGAAATATTTAATATGTATACACCTGCTCAGAGAAATTTTATTGTATATGAACTGAGCATTTGTTACCCAATGAAAATTAATTTTGTTTTTATGAGAGACATTTACATAAGAACAGGGCCTAATGAGACAGGAGCAGCTGTCAGTTGCTGACTTCATAAACAAATCAACACCTAATGTCTGAATGAGTTTCAGAATAATTGGATAAATGTAATTGCAGTAACTCTGAAGGTGGAAAATATAATATTTAGTCAGCCCTCATTTACCTTGATTCCTCGGGTTACCTAACTATCAAGAGATGACTCAGAGTTATTTTAGTTCAGTCTAGAAGTTTATATGGGGGAAATTTAATGAAGGAAAGACAAGTTTTGTTGCTTTGGGGAATCCGTAAAGTTTGGTTTTTAAATGTAAATCAGCTTCCTTTCATGATCCACAGAGCAGTAGTCCCACTTACAGGCTCAATCCAAAGAGATTTTCCCCCTAAGAATATGATAGTCAGAGAGACAGGGAGAGAGGGAGAGAGAGAAAAAAATCGAGAGAGAGAGAATCGGTGAATTAAATATTTGTATTGAGGGCACTTTTTATCAGTGATGCAGCTGCAAATCAGTGACATCGCACCTTGTGTTCTCACATGTGACCAGCTAGAGATTGCTCAGAGGACTAATTTTTTTTCTCACTAAATATGAAGCCAATATTTGACCTCTTTTTGCTTCCTTTTTTGTTAACATCAGCACATTAAACTGTGGGTATTAATTTTAAATGGGATAATCCATTTTAAGCTTTTTATTTATTTTTTAAAATATGTTTGTATTGACTTTTAGAGAGAGAGGAAGGGAGAGGGAGAGAGAGATAGAAACATCAATGAAAGAGAAACATCAACATAAATCAGATGCCTCCTGCTGGGGATCGAGCTGGGGATCGAGCCTGCAACCCGGACATGTGTCCTAACCCAGAATCCAACCCATGACCTCTTAGTGCATGGGTTGACATTCAAACACTGACCCACACCAGCTGGGCTTAAGCTTTTTATTTTAAGGAAATATCTTTTTTCAAGAGTTTATAGGACACATGTAAGGATCAGTTTAATCAGAAAAAGAATTTAGAATGTGTCTACATGTGACTATTTAGAAGCATAAATAAACTGGGAAATCTAGGACAGGTTTCTGAAATCCTCCAACCCCATTTTAAGGTTTGAAATATCAAAACCTCAAAATAATGCATGCTACAGTTTTCATGTGGGCATGTGACTATAAAGAAAATAAACTTGGTGAACAAACCACCAAAGTAATCGTTAAATTTATGAGCTGGAAGGGATCTTAGCGATCAGTTTGTCCAATTCCTTTATTTGAGAGGTGAGGAATGAGGAGCCCCTGAAGGCTTACATTTCTCACCAAAGGTCACACAGATGATAAATTACAGAGCGAAGGTCCTGGGAGTCAGGTCCCCTAACTCCTAGAACATTCCTCACTTCGTTGCCTACAGAAGTCAGAAACAGGCTGCCCTTTCTTGGCCTGTCGCTCTACTCATCCATTCATTTTTTTAGCAGACCTTTTTTGTACGCCTGATTTTTTTTTTCTGTTCCTGTGCAAACTGTTGAGACAAAAGATATCTCTCTCCCCAAAAGAGCTCACAATCTAGTCTCCTGTGGCCCTAGACTTAACTCAGATTATAATGAATCATAAAAGAATATAGTAGGGGAGGCTGGGGGAAGGTCAATGGGGGGAAAAAAGGAGATATATGTACTACTATGTGTAATACTTTAAACAATAAAATAAAATTTAAAAAAAGAATATAGTCATCTCTCCTTTTCATCACACTGATGCACAAGTCCAAATTTACTTCTTTTCTATAGGGCTCTACTCTAAGAATATGTACCTATTTTATAGTAGATTTTTCTAAAAACCATTTCTTAATAGGATTGTGTAAATTGCAATGTTTGTTAAGTTACAAATATAAACTATTTCCATAGAGGAGTTGCATCTGTACTATTGTATGTACCATGACAAGCTCTGATATGCAGCAAACCTGTGTGTACTGGGTGCACCTCAGTGAATCTGGAATTATCCTACTAGGAATGAAAATGCAACCTATTAGCCACAGATCATTGGTAAAATAAACAGTTAGGGCTTAGTCTGGATTTTCACAATCTGTTATGTACTTAGGGAGTATTTAATATGTGGATAATTGATGCAGTAGACTTTAATGGTTTATTCAGGGTCGTTAAGATCAAGTGTATCTGTAGATAGTGTGCTTGGGGAAGGTTTAATCAATGGAACTGAGCATGCACGTTAATTCTGCAATTTTTTTCCTTTTATTTTTCACTTTGACCAAAAAGAAGTAATTATGGGTCCCTGAAAATTCCCAGAGGTGAAAAATATGATGTAATTTTAAAAGAAATTTTTTGTGATAATCAAAGAATGAAAACCTTTGACATTGCTCTCAAAATATTATCTTATTTAGACTTTATATCTGGTTTAAATGAATTAAGGTCCCAAGTGTTTCTCTAATAGATTGTTCAACTTCTTATCTCCACTTAACATCAGCTTGTCCATGAAACCTAAGGAAGTTAATGTTTCAGAAATAATAAGCAGAATTTAGCGCCTAGTTGTTCACACTTGTGCCGACCCTCTATCCACTGAGCCAAACTAGCTAGGGCTATACTTGCAATATAGTATATTGTCACATGTCCCCTCAACCCCAAAGCAATAACCCCAAGAAAACTTTAGTTTTCTATTAAGAGGTAACTGGAAGTCTTCCAATAACTACTCATGTGTTTAGTGTAAGAAATGGTATTACTCTAAGTTAAACACATCACATTTTCATCTGTAAAAGAGAAGCTGTTAAGTATATACCTTTATTTTTCTTAAATATCTTACTTTGTTTCTTTTCCTAGCATCACATCTCTATGTAACTACAACAAAAAAATGAAGTTTTATTTTTCTTTAGAATGTCTCCAATTAAAATAAAATGTCCCAAATTAAACTAAGGTATATACAAAATAAGGAGATTTCTTTTTAATTTCCTTTCATGATGAAATTATTGAATTGGGTGGTAGTTGACTTGAAATTGAACTACAGAAAAAATGATTAGCAGCCAAATACAAGTTCCAGAAAGTTGGTTATCTGAAAGATTTTGAACTTGGATATTTTTTGTCTGTACTACTACATGTCAGTTAAAATACTGTTTTTTATGACTGTCCCATTTTAGGTCCAGTGCCACCCGCTTCCGCTGGAGTCAGAGCTATTACACAGCCCAGGACGAGTGGGCTTTGGACAGCATCTACATCGGCCAGCAGTGCCCAAACATGTGCAGCGGGCACGGCTCCTGTGACCATGGCATGTGCAGGTACACGCATCAGAAAGTGGGACTGAGCTTCTGCTTCCCAGGATTTGTCTTTATAGGGACCCAAATGCAGTTGTCATCAGTTATGTGGATAGACTGATAAATAATGAAATAGCCCAAAGAAAACAGGCCCTCTTCTCTGTTCTTACTGTAGATGTAAAGATATTGTTACATATAAATTAGTACAGAGCCATACATTTTAAACTTGGAAATATCACCTCTTGGGTCTAAACTTCAGTTTATTAATTAGTTCCAAAGTTCTCGGTAGTTAAAAGAGCCTTGCGATTGTTTCTCTTCTTTGCCCTGACAGTCTTAAAGCACTAGTCAGACAGCTGCTACAGGCTTTCTTACCCACTTCACCAGAAGCTCAAACTTGTATACAAGAGGAGATGGTGATTATAGCTAATGAGGATGAGATAGGAACACACTTGAATACTTAAAGACTCTAAACGAGATGTAATTTATTCAGAAAGAGGAACTAGAAATGTGGCCAGAGTTACATGTTAGTTGAGCTAACATTTATATGTGACTTTTTAAGGCTATAGGAAAATCCCACTATTCTCTCTCCCACCCCCACCATGCACACGCACACACGTGCACATGCATGCACACACAGACATTCATATCCTTCTTCATTATTACCTGGTGCCAGAGTTCCCTGTTACAGCATTGTTTCTTGTAAGAAAAGATTCTATTCCTTGTTTTGCAGTGTGCAACACTGAAGGTTGTTATGACCGCGTATACAGATTAACACTGTAGAGAAAAATTACATGTGACTGCTGAAGCCCAGAGCAAAAGTGAGACATAGGAAATGTTGCAGGTCACATGGCCATGGCACTCACAGATGAAACTATGACTAGTTTACTTGGCCCTCCTCTCTCTAGGTGTGACCAGGGATATCAAGGCACTGAATGCCACCCAGAAGCTGCTCTTCCTTCTACAATTATGTCAGATTTTGAGAACCAGAATGGTTGGGAGTCTGACTGGCAAGAAGTTATTGGGGGAGAAGTTGTAAAGCCAGAACAAGGATGTGGGGTCATCTCTTCTGGATCATCTCTGTATTTCAGCAAGGTATGACTAAGAGCGGAGAAAAGTGATAACTAAGTCATGACTAAGGCATGACAGCAATGATCAGGGCAATGGCTATTTCAATATGTAACTGATTTATGGAGCAGTCCAGACTCAGAAGGTATAGATATGAGATCATTTTATTTTCCCCACATTCTCTGCTTTTAACTTGGCTTTGTTAAGTTCCTATCTTTTAACTACATCTGGGAAACTTTTATAGCTTTATGATTGTTCTGAGTTACTACAAATCTAGGTTAGGCCAGTTTTAAAATCCTGCCCCTCTTGTACCTGATTTAAATTTTACTGCTTTCCTCCAGGGCCAGCCAGTCTTGTGTCTTGGGGGTCTTTGAGTATATGAGGGTCTTGTTTGCTTCTCACCCCAGCCTTTGGAGGGTGTGTGAACATGCAGGCCTATGGGTGAAGGTGTGAGTGATGGTGGAGGTAGTGGAATTTAGACGTTATAAATGGCAATTCTGAAACCAGACTGCCGCTTTCTAGCTCTGTGACTTTGACCAAATTCTTTAACTTCTCTAGGGCTTGGCTTCCTCATCTGTAAAGTGGAGATAATGAGGGTGTCTATCTCATTAGGGTATATTATGCAGATTAAAGCATTAGTGTAGTTATAAATCGTGTAGTACAGTGCCTCATGCATAGAAAACACTTCGGTAAGTGTTTATTAAACTTGTCAACCCATTAATCTCTAGAAGATGATTGGAAGAAGGAGGAGTAATGATGAGGTGTGGGTTGCAGAGCTGTTCCTAGGGAACTGATCAGCTCGTCATGGTGAGCAAACATCTAGGGTCCTATTTTGGCTCAATTTGGTGCCTGCTGGTGTGGGACTGTCAACTCAGGCTACTATAACAAAAATACCGTATATAAAAATATCATAAAAAAATAACATTGGGCCAAAACCGGTTTGGCTCAGTGGATGGAGCGTCGGCCTGCGGACTGGGGGGTCCCAGGTTCGATTCCGGTCGGGGGCATGTAGTTTGGTTGCGGGCACATCCCCAGTGGGAGGTGTGCAGGAGGCAGCCGATCGATGTTTCTCTCTCATCGATGTTTCTGACTATCACTCTTCCTTCCTCTCTGTAAAAAATCAATAAAATATATTTAAAAAAAATAAATAACATTGGGTGGCTTCAACAGCAAACATTCATTTCTCAGAGTTCTGAACGCTGGGAAGAAGATGAAAACACGGGCAGATTTGGTGTCTGGGGAGGACCACTTCCTACTTTGCAGATGCCGTCTTCTCTGGAGAAAGCAGAGAGGAAAAGCAGGCTCCCTTCTGTCTCTCCTGTGAGAGCACTAATCCTATCATGAGGGCTCCAGCCTCATAACCTAATTACTTGCCAAGGGCCCCACCTCCTAATACCATCCTTTTGTGAGTTAGGCTTTCACCGTGAGTTTGGGGTGCACAGACATGAAGTCCATAACAACAGACTCTGCACAGAAGTTTCTCTGGCAGTGCTCAGCTTCCCCAGTGGCAGCACAGGTTCGGCAGGCAGGTCAATAGACACCAGCTAGGGACTGAGGTGCCAGTCAGATTCTCTTAGAACAACTCCAACCCATGTTGCTTGGTTAGGGATAGGGGACCGGGATACAACTCCTTTGCTACAGTCTAGGCAGGGCATTCTTTTCTTCCTTCCTCCTCCATTTCATCTCTCCATATTGTCTCCAAAAGGACTGGAGGGGAAACAGTTTCTGTTCTCTAACCTGACAATGTGACCCCAATATAGAATGTGGGGTACTAAACACCAATTCTTTCCAGCAGGCACTGCAGCCACCAATTCTAGGACAATTGGAAATGTCCCAGTCTTCATCACGTAACAAGCACACAAGTGTGCATGAAGCGTGGATATGTTGGGGAATTTGGGCAGAAATCCCAAACAAGTTAATATATGCATATGCAAAAATAGGGACAGGTTTTGTTTTGATGCAGGTGCAGAACAAAGCATCAGCAAGTAAGACAGAAAATGATAGAAAATTGGGGAGGGATTCCATTTAAAGATATTTCCTATCCATTGACATTGAAAGTCCCCGGGGCCTTATTTTTAGAGATAATAGTCAATAAGTTACTATATACATTGCGTAGATCCAGATACGCCGTATAATTGTGCAGAAATGGAAAGATTGTATCTCCCTTAAGTATCAATTTTAAAACAAGATTATGAATTCTTAACCAATATGTACTCAAACACTCCAAATAACATGTGTGTGTATATACATATTTTGAGGCTATGAAGTTATATATCACTATTTCTTACACTTAATTTAAGATGATGCCTGGAATCAGACTACCTGGGTTTGTAACTGGGCTGCAAACCTCAATCATTGTTTTACCTCGCACAGTTATAACATTTTTATGTATCTCAATTTTCTCAACTATAAAGTGTGATGTTGGGAGGGTTAAGTGAGTTAATGCAAGTAAGAATAAAGAATAGTGTTAGGCACATAGAAATAGCTCAATAAATGTTAGCTATCATAATTACATCTTATGAGACTAAATTACAACTTGTTGTCATTAAATATTTCCCTGTATACGCCCTGCCACTACTTAAAATCAGCATTTCAAAGTAAAATCATTCTCTTCCCAGCTCAATCCAACTTTCTCCCTCAATTTTTGTCAAAATATTTTTTAAGATATTTTATTGATTTTTTTACAGAGAGGAAGAGAGAGGAATAGAGAGTTAGAAACATAGATGAGAGAGAAACATGGATCAGCTGCCTCCTGCACACCTCCTACTGGGGATGTGCCCGCAACCAAGGTACATGCCCTTGACCGGAATCCAACCTGAGACCTTTCAGTCCGCAGGCCAACGCTCTATCCACTGAGCCAAACTGGTCAGGGCTGTCAAAATATTTGAGGATCATTGTTTTCTTTTACTTTTTTCTCTGTGTCAGTCAGATCTGTTCTGAATTCTAAGTGAGAGAAGCTAGCATAAGAAAAAAGGAGGAAAAATTGTTCATGTAATCAAAACACAAGGAGTGCTTAGGTCGAACTGGCCTCAGAGATATCTGGAACCAGAAACTCGAATGCCCACAGAGCTCTCCCCTTGAGAATAGACTCTTATTTTCAGGCCAGCTTGTCATTATGAGATTGGAACCATGGCCACAAAGCTTTCTAAGCAGCTCCATAGACAATTCTGGGGAAGGTTTCTGATTGGCCAGTCATAGTGTCCTGGGGAATGGTGTGCTGTGATTGGCACAGCCAGAGTCATGTGCTCACTCCTTTGGCAGAGGTAGGATACACAGTTTGGCAGCCCCACCAGTCAGTATGATTGAAATAGGGAAGAGGCAATGACCCAAAGGAAGGAAGTGTTCTCTAGACCTTTTAAACCACCTTCTATTGATTTCTATAGAAATATGCTTATATCCTGGCACTTTTCCAGCACAAATATCCAAGATGGTCTCCAGTACTACTGCCCTAATATGTACTTATTTTCTCTTTATGAACATGAGCCCTCTGCCCCCCCCCCAAAAAAAAAACTCTCCAAATCATCCCAGGTCTTGCCAATTTCCCTGTATGCTTTGTCTGCACTGCCTACCATTATGCCTTCGATCATCTCTGTATCCATATAAACCTTGCAACATCCTGCTCAAATCCTGCTGCTTCCATGGAGCTTTCTGGAACTATGACAAACTACTCTGATATCTTCTTTTTTTAATTTCTCTCTCATCTGTGTTCTATACAGATATAGAATAACTTTTTATTCTCAGTAAGATGCATCCCTACTGACTGAGCCAACACTAGATAAGATGTACAACTCAGAAATGCATGCCTTGTGCTAGGCATTTACATATCAATAAATACCCTCAAGACTGAATAGACTGGAGAATTGATAAATGATTATATGACTAAATGGGATCAACAAAGACGAGAACTTGGTCTACAGCCCTAAATTGTCCTTACTGTCACTGCACATTTCCATTAATTCTTCTTTTGAGTTTGTAAAATTGGCACCAAAAAATATTTGTCGAAGAAAGGAATGAGTGAATGAACGAATAAATGAATGAAAATTGGAAAACAGCAAAGGGGCATAAAGAAATTGTTATTTTCAAGTAAATATAGTAGATTTGTTAGTATAGTGGAGTTTGATTTTAAAAGGTTTTAATGGGAGTTGAAAGGTGACATTTTATGAAGTGTTTTTATAAGTTTTATTTTAAAGGCTCTAAAGCCTGGAGACATTTCCTTGAAAATTTGTTTTATTTTATCTAAACCCTTAACGCAGAAAGTTATTTTAACCTAGAATGTTGAGGGGAAATTGGAAGATATTTTCCACACTCCAGGGATAAGGAGATCCTTAACCTGTTACTCCAACACACATGCACGCACATATTCCATGTGAGTATATGTCTACACATGTAAACACAACTACACTGATCATAGTGTAATAGGAAAACTGAAAAGCATGTGTCACATCAAATTCTAAATTCTGACACAAAGTGCGCCAGGAGTCATTTTCTTTTTCCTTCCTTTAGCACAATGTTCAGCATTTCGAGTCACTGAACAAAAGAAAGGGATTTGTGCTATTCTCTAGTAAAAAACATCTTCAGCGCCAAGCCAAGCACTTGTACAATATTTTCTACCATTTACAAATATCCCACAAAACACTCTTGCAAAACCTCTGGAGACCAACACTATAGTCTCCTGGAAAAATAACACTGGCAGGTGAATTTCACAATAGACCAATCATTCCAACCAACTAATTGGGATAATAAGATTTTTTTATAATTCACATCTTAGATCTTTATCCTTCTGGCTTAGTTCCTTTCACATGCCAAGTTTTTTATAAGAGTTTGCTGGATTAGAATTAACCAGCTAGGTTCTGTAGTTTTTCTTCTCAAAATCACTCTTCCTGTAATGATCCTAAAACATGAAAATTCTAGGCCAGATTATAATAATCTCTGAGGTATTTCACACTTATACTACTTCAACTCAACAAGAAAAATCAAAAGCACATATAACACATTGAAAATGCATATTACTTTTAAGATTTCTTCAAATACATATTTAAAATTGAGCATTCCAAATAGTAAATTCCTGTGTCAGGATTAAACTTTCAGTTCTTGTTTCACTGGAACCTCCTTTTGGGGGGTTGGGAATCTCTTAATTGGCTTTAGATTTTTCAGTAACAGTGTACTCTTTTAATTAGCCCCAAGTATTTCCCTGTGACTCATAACTGAAACCCTTTCTTAATTAACTTAGTGAATTTGAGTAGGGTTAAATTATAAGTGTGAGGGGTGTTTTTCTCTAAACTGAGTATCCTATCTCAGTGTTTCTTCCCAATTTTTAAGTGAACTTCTTAGGAGCTCTCCGAGACCAGTTCAGAGTAGTCTGTGGATTCACTTTAGCAGAATCTGGGTGGAAGAATCTCGTGATCAAGCCTTTTTTTTCCCCAATCTCATTAGCACAAACCTATTTACACACAACAGCAATCATGACAAACCTTGTCAATTTCTATCTAACACCTTACAACAGGATTGTGACATGTAGGAGACACACTAAGTAAAGGAAACAAGTGCTGGATTTGATGGAATTTTTAACATATTTAAGACACAAAGAGGCCATGTAGTGGTGGCAAAAACGTATTTAAATGGTCCATCCCAATCTCTCTATTTCATGTGGGAAACAGACAGACAGAGACAGACACACTGACTGGGACTCAAGTACTCCTTTGTTTTGTCAAGTTTCTATCTTAAGCCTGTTTCACTTTTATTCCCAAGATGGAGGAGGTCCAGGCATACCTCCCGGGAAGACATTCATTGTGCTAGGCAAATTTCATGCAAAATGTTATTTCATCCAATTATCACGACACCCTATAAGGAAGGTATTGTTGCTATATTGTACCTTTGAGGAAAGTAAACTCACAGAAAGGTCACACAGCTAATGAACAGCATGAATAATGGGGCTGAGATTCAAACCCAGCTCCAATTGATCTCAAAGTATCGAATTCTCCCATACTCTGCCTGGGGGAGATTCACAAAACAAATATTGGAAGTGTTTTCATTTAAATTAATTTTATTTTTAAAGACTTTTGAATACTTTTTGGTGTAATTAGCAGTTCCCAAGGATCTCATAACCAGGTCTAGCAATCAGTGATATAGAGACTAATTGAATGTATTGAGAAACAGTGACCAGAACCAAAGCAGAGACAATTAAATGGCGCAACTGCTCCTTTCAACAATACATGGTGACAAAATCGTCTCCATATAGTGCTAGCATGCTCATATGAATTTAAAACTAGAACAACAAAATGCCTAGGAGCTCCCAGATAATTGAACCTGTGGTGTTTCTGTCCTTCGGCAAGGCTGGGAAAAGACAGCTGGTGAGCTGGGATCTGGATACTTCCTGGGTGGACTTTGTCCAGTTCTACATCCAGATAGGCGGCGAGAGTGCTGCGTGCAACAAGCCCGACAGCAGAGAGGAGGGCGTCCTCCTTCAGTACAGCAACAACGGGGGCATCCAGTGGCACCTGCTGGCAGAGATGTACTTCTCGGACTTCAGCAAACCCAGGTAACCACACCCTGATGGCCTCCCAGTGGTTTCCAGGAACGTAAAGATTACACTGTTGTTGAGGGTTTCCAAAATGTCGTTAACTTTTGCAAAAATAGACGAAATCATAAATATCTGGTATGAATAATAGCCTTATATATAAACATTTCATTTCATTCAAGTTCCTGGACAGAAAACATTTGTATTCACATTTGAATTTTTAAAGAATTTGAGAAAAATGTGACTAGAAGAAAAGTGTGACAATTGACCATTCCCCCCGACTCCCCGCACCACTACCCCCTGCCCCCGCACAAGGAAACTCTGTGACATAGGGCTACTCCAAGCATTTCTGGATTTTTTTTAATGTACACACAAAATATGATCATATTTTATATATAATAGTAAGCTATATATTTTTTCAAAAGTCTTCTTATGGCTGCACCTAGGGCTAGTCCTACACAATATATGGATAAATCTGTGGAGGTTGGATTCTCTCAAATTTTTCACTGTCCCATCCCTGTTTTTATTTTCATGAATGGGGAATATATATAATAAAATGTCTTAGATAATGACTGTCAAGGAGTTTGGAAAAATGGTTCATGTTTAATACTAATACCTGTACCAGGCAATCAATGTATTTATACATGTAAATTTAGTTCTTTTATAATTATGTAGTTTTTTGAAATTTTGTATTTGTACTTTATATTTTATATATGTTGTTAAAATCTACTCAAAGATATCACTTTTACAGTATTCCTTTTTATAATCTCTGCATTTTTACTTTAACACAAAGACAAAGGTTTTTCTTACATATGTTGACCAATCATTATTGAACTTTAACATACTAAAGTTGTCCCTGTTTTGAATTTTATTACTGAACCCCCCCCCAGTGGTTTTATTGAAAAAAATATTACTGAAGAATAGATAGATTTAATTTTTAGACATTAAATATATTTTAAAATGTTACTTAAAATATAGCTGTTTTGTACAATAGGGGTTCATATGTTTATTGTTTTAAAACATTGAGTAATTTAAATGTGACATAACTTTTCATAATATAACAGAAATAGACATACTGACCAAAAGCATTTCTACTAAGGACACATGGGAGAGGCAGAAACCAAAGATGAGGCAACTGGGTAAATCAAGAAATATAACATCCAGGGAGAAAGTCAGGGATGGTGAGTGGGAGATGGAACCTAGTGAGGTTCCCCAGTCCAGCAGAGAGGGGACTGTAATGGTGCCAAACTGGTTTAAAAAAAAAAAAATTTAAAATCATTCAAATTATTTCTCCAGGAACAGTTTTTTCTAGGTATTTCTTGAAAAGGTTTATGACCATTATTATGGTATTCAAAAGACATTGTTCAGTGAATTGAACACAGTTGAAATATTGCCTCCAAAATCTACAGTTCCAAATGGGATAAACATAACCAGGACTACACCTGCTTACAGCTTTATTTTTTTTTTAAATAAATCTTTATTCAGATTATTACAATTATTTCTCCTTTTTCCCCCCATAGCTCCCCTCCACCCAGTTCCCACCCCACCTTCTGCCCTTACCTCCCCCCCACTATCCTCATCCATAGGTGTATGATTTTTGTCCAGTCACTTCATGAACCCCCCCATACCCCTTTCCCCCTGAGAATTATCAGTCCACTCCCTTTCTATGCCCCTGATTCTATTATATTCACCAGATTATTCTGTTCCTCAGGTTTTTAATTCACTTGATTTTTAGGTTCACTTGTTGATAGATATGTATTTGTTGTTCATAATTTTTCTCTTTACTTTTTTCTTCTTCCTCTTCTTTAAGAATACCTTTCAGCATTTCATATAATACTGGTTTGGTGGTGATGAACTCCTTTAGCTTTTTCTTATCTGTGAAGCTCTTTATCTTCCCTTCAATTCTGAATGATAGCTTTGCTGGGTAGAGTAATCTTGGTTGTAGGTTCTTGCTATTCATCACATTGAAAATTTCTTGCCACTCCCGTCTGGCCTGCATAGTTTCTGTTGAGAAATCAGCTGACAGTCGTATGGGTGCTCCCTTGTAGGTAATTAACTGTTTTTCTCTTGCTGCTTTTAATATTCTCTCTTTGTCTTTTGCTCTTGGCATTTTAATTATAATGTGTCTTGGTGTGGTCCTCTTTGGATTCCTTTTGTTTGGGGTTCTGTGCGCTTCCTGGACTTGTAAGTCTATTTCTTTCACCAGGTGGGGGAAGTTTTCGGTCATTATTTCTTCAAATAGGTTTTCAGTATCTTGCTCTCTCTCTTCTTCTGACACCTCCATAATTCTGATGTTGGTACGCTTGAAGTTGTCCCAGAGTCTTCTTACACTATCTTCAACTTTTTGGATTTTTTTTTTTTGCTTTTTGCTTTTTCGGTTGAGTGTTTTTTGCTTCTTTGTGTTTCAATTCTTTGACTTGATTTTTGTGTTCCTCTTGTCTGTTTTTGGGTCTCTGTATAATATTTTTTATTTCAGTCAGTGTATGTTTAATTTCTAGTTGGTCCTTTTTCATATCTTCCAGGGTCTCGTTATATTTATCGGCCTTTTCTAGGATATTCTTAAAAAGCCTTATAACCGTGGTTTTGAATTCTATATCCAGTCGTTTGTTTTCCTCCATTTCTTTCGTTTGTGATCTGATTCTTGGACGCCGCATTTTCACTGCTTCCCTGAGTTGGTAAGGTAGATTTGTGTGCTAGGTTTCCAATATGACCCAGTGGGTCTGCCTCCCCAGTTAACCTGAGGTGGACACTCTTGGTGCACCCCTTTGTGGACTGTGTGTACAGCCTTGTTGTAATTAAGTCTTGATTGTTGTTGGTATCACTGGGAAGAATTGACCTCCAGGCTAGTTGGCTGTAAGGATCAGCTGTGTCTATGCTGGGAGAAGTTCGGTGCTGGAGACAGCCTTATAGGATTAGACTTGCCAAATTGCAATAGCCTCTGTGCTCAGCTTGGATGGGGTGGAGTCTCAGTCTTGGCTTCCTGTCAGCCTTACCCTTGCGCGCATGTGCGCGCCTTCAGACCTCCACCTTCCCTGGCTCCTGAGTCTCTGCCCGAGAGTCCAGACTCCCCCCACAAGAGCGTGGGTCCCCAGGGGTTCGCCTGGAACCGGGGTTCAGTGCAGTCAGAACTGGGGCCCAGTGGAGTCAGGAATCTCCGACTCCCTTCCACTAGGGAAAGCCTGTGGCAACCTCTGCAGCCTTTGTGCGCATTGGCGCATGCGCGCTTTCAGTCCTCCGCCTTCCCCGGCTCCCGAGTCTCCGCCCGAGAGTCCAAACTCCCCCCGTAAGAGCGTGGGTCCCCAGGGGCTCGCCTGGAACTGGGGTTCAGTGCAGTCAGAACTGGGGTTCAGTGCGGTCGGGGGCTTCCTTCCCCCTTCCGCCAGAGAAAGTCAGCCAGGCTCTCAGCCGCCCTTCCTCTCTGCGCGCACAAAGACCCTTTGCCGTACCTCCAATTCTCTGTGAGCTTTTCTCTTTCCTTCTAGTTGTAGAATTTTCACTCAGCCAGCTTTCCTATGGTTCTGGATGGTGTCCGTTCTGTCTTTTAGTTGTAGTTTTGAAATTGTTGTGCGAGCCAGCAGTTTAGGTGCTTACCTATGCCGCCATCTTGGTTTCTCTCTTCCTGCTTACAGCTTTAAACCTCTTGTCAGATCTATTAAACTTAGAAATTTTTCAGAAAATATCAAGAGATCAAACACAACTAAACTTTCTCTTATTGCTATTCTTGTGATGTTGGCAGCTGCTCAGAAAGATACAGCCTCCCTTTCCTAACCGTAAGTGACTTGCTTTGATGCAGATTTATCTACCTGGAGCTCCCAAGTGCTGCCAAGACCCCTTGCACCAGGTTCCGCTGGTGGCAGCCCGTGTTCTCCGGGGAGGACTATGACCAGTGGGCCATCGATGACATCATCATTCTGTCAGAAAAGCAAAAGCACATCATCCCAGTTGTCAACCCAACTTTACCCCAGGTATTTTTTCCATGTCTGAACTCCAAGAAGACAATTATAAAAGTACATGAGATTAAAGAACTTAGTGCTTGACACCTGAACGTGTAATATAAGTTTTCTGTGTTTGCACTTCATTTCTTTTATTTGCACTTAATTTTTGTTACCTCTTTATGCCACTAGTTCCCAGATTATTTAGAAGTAAAAAACAAACAAAAAACTATGAAGTCTGGCCAAGTCATCAAGCATGATTATTAGTGTGTTTATAAAATTAGATACACTGTGGCAAAATATTTTCAGCTGTTAAATAATCAGAAGAAAAAAATCATTGCGGCCAAAAAGAAATTAGTTAAATTAGAGATTCTGCTGTATTTTCTAGAAATACCAATGGTGCATGGCTCTGCATGTTATGAACTGAAAATTCCTTTCTTGTATTCAGTTGTCAAATTGCCTTTCTGTGTTGTTTGTATTATTTGTATTAGAACTTTTATGAGAAGCCAGCTTTTGATTACCCCATGAATCAAATGAGTGTATGGTTGATGTTGGCTAACGAAGGAATGCTGAAAAATGAAACTTTCTGCTCTGCCACGCCGTCAGCCATGGTATTTGGAAAATCAGATGGGGATCGATTTGCAGTAACTAGAGATTTGACTCTGAAACCTGGATATGTGCTACAGTTCAAGGTACTTATGCACAAACCTCTTCCTAGGGCAGGTTAAGGAGCAAACCAACTTCCATATTTATATGTGAAATTGACAAAGAACACACAGTTTTCATATACTATTAAAGAAGGGACTCAAACAGAAGTTCAAAAATCTTAAAATGGCAAAGCTTTTCCGTTCCACCCCATAAGAAAACAGCTTATCATTTTTTTCATGAGCCCTGGAAGTTGTAGCTATGTCACTGTATTTTTTAAGTGCTCGTGGACTTCTACTAGAACTAAAAAGAAAATCGATTCTTAGGATTTCAATCTGATGGTGACTTACTGAATCCCATGCTTCTGAATGGTAATAGATAAATTCTTCCTTTCAACTTACTAGTACTTTTAGGACTCGTGAGTTATTTTATGCTTTTACTATAGCATTTTCAAATAATTTGTCTTCCTTTGATTCTGTAAACTTTTACTTTATCATTGTCCGCTTAAAAGCTTGTTGTTCTTCAGCACTGTGATAACAGGTCAACATGGATAGCAGGTATTTACTTTGACAAGCTCTTTTCTCAGAAGCCTAATCAAAATTTCATTGTGTTTATGATAAAATCCCATTGGTGAATTCTGGGGTCGAAAGAAATGCAGTTTTAATGAACTAGCACAACTACATGGTCCTTACATAACAGCAGGATGCAGATGCTAAATAATTTACAAATGGAATTATTAAAGAGATCAGATGTTTATAGGCAGCTCTAAAATATAATTTCCACTGGTCTATAAACAAGGAAGTTGATTAGTGAACTGTTATCCTTCTCTGTTTAAATTTTGATGCTAAACTACAATGGAAAAGCCATTAATAACTGTATATGACTCTATAATAATTTGTTGGTACTATCGAAAGTGATAACAAAATAACAGCAATAGCAAATACATTGCCAGCATACTATGCTGTTTCTCATCTGACACTTTTTTATTTAATGTTATAAAATGAGAATAGTAAAGATATGAAAGTCTGCAAGGTGATATTTTGAAGTTTATAAAATCTAAATAAAGAAAACATTAAATGTATCAAGTATTTAAACAACCAATAAGAATGCATAATGCCTAAGAAAAAGCTCAATCCTCAGATCATGCCAGCAGAAGACTATTGACTTGTGGCTGTTAGTTAATAATAGATATGTAATATGGGTCATTCAGGGATTGACAACTAACATATATTTGGCATCTGTAAGAAATACTTTGTGTCATTTGTAAAGAAATGCACAGTGCTGGTACTAGGTGCTAGAAATATGGAGGTTAAAAATATGGCTCTAGTCCTCAAGGATCCCAGAAACTAGTAAGTGAATCAGAAAAGTGCACAGTCCCAGGACTATTGTAGTAGAAACAGGCTGTGATCTATGGGCGCACCTAGCATAGCACATGTGGCCAGTGCTCCAAAAATGTTAGTTGAATAAAAGTGTGGGTAGATGGGTGGATGGGTGGACGGGTGGGTGGATGGATGGATGGATGGATGGATGGATGGATGGATGGATTGTAATTGGAAATGTCTGGAAATACAGAGACTTAGATGAACAATGGAGGGGGAAGAATTCCATTAGAGGGAACAGAATGTGCAAATATATTAAAATAATGAAAGTGCTAATGAAACTGGAAAATTTGGAAACTTTAACAAGTCTGGAAAATGTACCACAGAGGTGATAAAGTTGATCCTAATTGGCTTTACATCATACCCTAAGCCCCTTGTAAAGCCAAACAGATCAAGATTTGGCCATGAAGGGGGAAGCACCCATCAGGTTACAGGAAAGTAGGAGAATGCCCCCCTCAACCCCAAAGCCATACAACTCAGTCACTGACATCCCCTGGATCTGCCCCAACCTCTACACCCTGGCCAAGGCAGATGACTCCTCAGCAGGGTGTAAGCTCTGCAGCGTGAGGCGAGAGGGAGTCCAGAAAGTGGGAGCTATTGCATTCCCTCAGGCTGGTGCCATAAAGAGGGGAATGCTAAACCCAAGAAAGAATGTGTCTGTGGTGTGGGAGAATGACTCAGCTTAGGGATTTTTGAAGCTGTCTCTTCAGCTGTTTCCCCAGAGCCACAAACCTCAGACTATCCTCACTGGACTCTATTCTGGTCCACCTTTCCTCGCCAGAGCCCAGGGTGAGTGACTGAGAATGAAATTTTGTGTGTTGGCTCTTTAAGAGGGCACTTATGTCTCTAGTGGACTCCTGTCTCATCCTGATGGACAGAATCCCTGCTGATTTTCACAGCTGGATATTATGTGGGCACCTCTTCTGGCTCTGGTGCTCTAGGCTGGGGAGCCCAGCATAGGGTTGAGACCCACGCCTCAGGGTGAACTTTTGCAGCTCGGATATCCCTCTGAACCTCAGCCACAGCCTTTTTTCACATCTCCACACTTCCTACCAGTCTCTATGTGGGTTATTCTGTAAATCCGTGGTTATAACACTTCTCTTCAGCTAGTCTTCTGTTGGTTAGTCAGGATGATTGTTCTATAATTTAGTTGTGATTTCAGTTTGGTCCTGGGAGGAGGTGAATGTACCTTTCACTTACTCTACCACTGTCTTAAGGAGATCATTGGAATCTTCTTTTGAAAGACTGGATCAAGCTATTGCATAGGGACAATGATGAACTGGTTGACTTCTCAAGCTCTGGCCCAGTATTATTTGTCTATGGCCCTACCTTTCCTTCATCCTTTATTCTTTGGTCATTATTGTGGTATTTTGAGTCCCTACTTAAATGTTTTCTATAATATTTGACTAGTCTTATTTGTAGTCTTATACAGTAAAATTCTATGGTGGCTCCCAGCAACAAATGAAATAAGATATGAATAGATCATTCATATAAGATAGCATGTAATTAAATAAATATCAGAAAGAGTGTTTGACATTTATGATTATCAAAACTATAAACTAAAACTATTTAAAATAATGTATACACTTTTTGAATTTTGAAAGAAACTGTCTTAAACTGGAATAATATTCAGAGTTATGGTAAAATTGACTTATTTGAAACCAATTGATTAAAAATGAACACATATAGCCCAGCCAGCATGGCTCAGTAGTTGAGCATTGACCTATGAAACAGGAAGTCACGGTTCAATTCCTGATTAGGGCACATGCCCAGGTTGCAGGCTCAGTCCCCAATGGGGGACATGCAGGAGGCAGCCAAATCAATGATTCTCTCTCATCATTCATCTTTCTATCTCCCTCTCCCTTCCTCTCTAAAATTAATAAAAATATATATTTTTTTAAATGAACACATATAAATAGAAAATTTAAAGAGTGTCTACATTTTGACTTAGTAATATTGTTCCTAGAATTTACCTGGTGATTAACAAATCAACTGAAGAAAAAAAAGATACATTGTTTGCAAAACTGCAGATAATAATAAAATAATACATTAAATAAAAAGTAGGAGGAAAGTTTTAGAAGTGTGATAACTTCAACTATATGACCAAAATATATACTTCTTTGCAAAGATTAGAACAAGTATGTCAAACTCAAAGGCTAACACAGGCCAAGTAAAAGAGGCATGTGGCCCACGGGCCACGAGTTTGACAAGCTTGGATTAGAAGATAAAAAATCGAGAAAAAAGTAGTGTGTTAGAGCATTGGGATTTAGGTTGCATTTTAATGCTATTAATCCTATGATGACATTCCTCTACTTAAGTGCACAGAGCAATATTAATTTTGTTTCTGGATTCTTTTGCTTATTTGATGCTATGACTAAGCTCGTTCATCTAAGTTGACAATGATTTCTTACTGGGCTTTGGCAAGAAAATTGAATAAAGATGTTTTTTCCACTAAAGCAGAGAGGACAGCCCTCTCTTCAGGTAACCTTCATGTTCTGAAGAGGACGGCTTTTCATCTTCTGCTTCCCTCTGTTTGTGCCATCTGGGAAAGGAGAAGAAAACATAACTTGGCTTTTGTCCAAGGTTTCAACATCACGGATACTGTGCTTCTCTCTTTCCTCCTATAATCCCAGGAAATTCACAAAGTGGGCAACTGGTCCAACTTTCTACTAAAAAGCACCTATTGTTTGCCTAAACAAAGATTTCCAGAACCTATGGAAAGGTCTTGGTTAAAACTGAGCTGCAGGTCTTATCATTATCAATTTAATTCTAACTCAGTAGAAAGGGCCCTGGCTGCTGTGGCACCTAATTTGTTAAATGGTGACTTGGAATTAAAATTTTGTATCCTTCTGCCTTTCCTTTCAATAGCTAAACATAGGGTGTGCCAATCATTTCAGCAGTGCTGCCCCCGTTCTTCTTCAGTACTCTCATGATGCTGGTATGTCCTGGTTTCTGGTGAAAGAAGGCTGTTACCCAGCTTCTGCAGGCAAAGGATGTGAAGGAAACGCCCGAGAATTGAGTGACCCCACCGTATATCACACTGGAGACTTCGAAGAATGGACAAGAATCACCATTGTTATTCCAAGGTCCCTTGCATCCAGGTAAAGTGACCTTTCTTATTATGTGCCATAGCTGCTATTTCTTGGGAGTATATACTTATCCCAGTGTTTTTATTTCATGCATCTTAATAACCTAAAAGAATTCATATAATCTAGCTTTATCTATTTAAGTAATGACTCTTGAGGAAAAGAATGCTGGAACAAAATTCCTGAAGTAGGGATGTCTGTCTGTGTCTGTGTGTGCATGCATGTGTGCACACGTGACACATTTACACTTGTGAAGCAAATTCACTCACTCATGTATTCATCTGTTCAACAAATATTTATTGACCACTATTCTAAGCACTGGCAGTACAGCCATGAACAAAAGATGTTAAAGGCTAAAAAAATTATAAGACATTATATCAGATTTCACTTTATATAGATTTTTGATAAACTAATGCCTTCCTATAAAGACAATTTGAAATATCTTGCAATATAAATGATCCCTTTAACTATTACAATAAATATTAAAACAATAGAGGAAAAGATTAAAATTCACTTAACAGAGGAATGAGATAAATAGATCAAACACTTCAAATGAATTTGTTTCATTAATAGGACAATAAATTTAACTCTTAGTTTCCTGGCAGCTCGGACAAAGGAGGAAAATATAGGATCATTTAGTTCTCATTGTTGGGTTAAAAAAAAGGAAGCATATACATTCTGATTTTTTAAAAGATACACTTTTTCTATGTTCAGTATTATAGAATAAACTAGAAGCCCGGTGTACGAAATTTGTGCACGGGGCGGGGAGGGGTCCCCTCAGCCCAGCCTGCACCCTCTCCAATTCAGGACCCCTTGGGGGATGTCTGACTGCAGGTTTAGGCCCGATCCTGAGGATTGGGCCTAAACTTGCAGTGGGACATCCCTCTCACAGTCCGGAACCACTGGCTCCTAACTGCTCACTTGCCTGCCTGATCACCCCTAACTACCCCCCCTGCTGGCCTGGACACCCCCAACTTCCCCCCCTGCCAGCCTGGTCACCCCTTACTGCCCCCCCCTGCTGGCCTGGTTGCCCCTAACTGCCCCCCCCGCCCCCGCCAGCCTACTCGCCCCTTACTGCCCCCCCTGCTGGCCTGGTCGTCCCCAACTGCTCCCCCACCAGCCTGGTCACCTCTCACTGCCCCCCCTGCTGGCCTGGTCACTCCCAACTGCCCCCCCCCCCGTAGGCCTGGTTGCCCCTAATTATCCCCCCTGCCAGCCTGGTCGCTCTTTACTGCCCCCCCCCCCCCCCGCTGGCCTGGTTGCCCCTAACTGTTCCCCCTGCTGGTCTGGTCACTCCCAACTGCCCCCCTGCAGGCCTGGTTGCCCCTAACTGCCCCCCCCCACCATCCTGGTTGCCCCTAACTGCCCCCCCCCACCATCCTGGTTGCCCCTTACTGCCCCCACTGCTGGCCTGGTCGTCCCCAACTGCTCCCCCACCAGCCTGGTCACCTCTCACTGCCCCCCCTGCGGGCCGGGTCACCCCTCACTTCTCCCCCCTGCTGGCCTGGTTGCCCCCAACTGCCCCCCCTGCAGGCCTGGTCACCTCACGCAGCCTGCTGTTCGGTCGCTTGGTCACCCCTCACTAACCCCCCTGCCCGCCTGGTCGCCCCATGCAGCCTGCTGCTCAGTTGTTTGGGCACCCCTCACTAACACTCCTGCCGGCCTGGTCGCCCCATGCAGCCTGCTGCTCAGTCATTGGTTCACCCCTCACTAACCCCCTGCTGGCCTGGTCACTCCATGCAGCCTGCTGCTCAGTCGTTTGGTCGCCCCTCACTAACCCCCCTGCCAGCCTGTCGCCCCACACAGCCTGCAGCTCAGTCGTTTGGTTGTCCCTCACTAACCCCCCTGCCGGCCTAGTCGCCCCACACAGCCCGTTCAGTCGTCCGTTCGGTTGCAGTGGTCGCTTAGGCTTTTATTATTATAGATACATAGCATGTATATGTATGTTTATGCCAGGTAGAGTTGGTAACATAGAAATCAGTATTTTTAACTATCACTTTATGAAAGATAAAGGAACATTCTTCAAGTAGATACTTTTTAATGGAATCCTAGAACATAACATTAAATTGTGATTCAAAGCATTTCTGTATGGAGCTGAGACAATACAGTAAGTGTATTTGCACTGCTTACTACTGATGTGGCTTAATATATGGTTGGCATACTCGTTAGTGCCATTCAGCAATATATTTAGCTTGCTTCATTCCTAAAATATGTAAGATTGTGCTATCCCCATACTCTTTAAAGTTTGACATGGTCTTATGAAATATGAGTAAAATAAAGCATGTGACTTCAAGAGCCTATTGTATACTTTGTCATGTTCTCTGCTTAATGAAAGCATGTTTTAAGATGAAGCTTACATTAATTTGGGTCCCTGAGTGTCTACAAGAAGCAGACTTTTTTGCCAATGTATACTGGACATATAGCATAATCAGGAAATAAGCTTTTGTTGAGTTAAGCCACTGAGATTGGAGATTGTTACCACAGCATAACTTGCCTCATCCTGACTGGTATAATGATAAAAGTGTGGCTATCTATAGGAGTGGCTTATTCATAAAGTTCTTGGGGACTATTCTTTTTGTGAATCTTTCACCTAACTGATCATCAACTTTGCTCTGTATCATCTAGCTAGATAAGCTGATTGTGTTCTCTTAGATATGTATCCCTGAAAAAATTACACCATAAACTTCAGTAGACAAACTTCCCATCACAGTATCAGGCACTACATCAGGTCAAGGTATAGACACGGCTCCCTGTATATGGCTCCTCTTGATCCATAGGCCTATAAACTAAAAAGACAAATTATGTACCCCACCTATATTCAACATTGGAAAGACAATGTCCAGATAACCACAACAGACACTTCCACTTAAAAAAAAAAAAAAAAAAAAAAAAGGTAAAGAATGGGAAGCACATAGTAACCACTGGTTGTAGGAATTCTGAAAGCCAGCAAGATACTTGTTACCTGCATCTCCCTCTTTCATGAACAATGAGCAGGACAAGAAAGTTTCCTTGATTAAGACAGTTCTGTTCCTTAATCTGTTGTTCTTCCCAGCTGTTGGTTCTACTCTCCAGGCTTCACCCTTTAAGACATCTTTCCTTTTCCATAAAAACATGCAGCTAAATAGCCATCTCATCTTGCTTTCTGCCCATCTCAAGCTGGGCATGCAGCCATTGTACTCCTTACCTCCACCACTGCCTTTCTGTCTACATGCTTTTCTGAAACTGTGGCCCAACCACAGCTCTTCCAAAATACATAGGTGCAGCACTCTACGAAGTTGGGGAGCATGGGGGGAGGGAGATCTTTGCTGCAATGAGTAGAATATAAGGATGTTGGAAGATATCACTATAAAGTAGTCAACAGAATCAGAAGCCAAGACACAAATCTGGTTTGACTCCCCAAAGCCAGATAATATACAGTGGAATCTGAAGCTGTAGTTTGTTTGACATTGAGTGAAATAATCCAACTGATAAAGCCACATGTGAGAAATAAGAGAAACTTGTCCTTAATATCACAAAGCAAGCCAATATTTTGAGGCTACCAATGTATCAATATTTTCTTGGACCTTAGCTTTTGGAAGAAGAAATATTGTTCATTAGAATCCAACTTCCTGGTTAATTTGAATACAATCCAGCTTATTGGTTGATGGCATTTCTGACGAAGAGCTCTCTACTAGAGAATAGTAAATATGTTTCTACTTTAACCCAAGTAAATGAGCTGTTGTTGTTCCTTCTGCAATATGTTAAACTTAGATATCTCCAAATACAATGTTGGAAAGCTGAGAATTCTAAGTGTGAAAATTGTCAAAATTTGGAGCTATTTTGTCAGAAAGCAACATGCCTATAATAGTTACTAGAACATTGCTCTTTCACAAATAATTCTAAGCTAATTTTCTCAAAAGGAGCAGTTTGCACTCATATGAATTCTCTTGGTTCTTGCCTACAAAGGAGAGACATTGACTGTGGTAAATGTATGCCGCTACATCCCTCCTGTCTCTCAGCAACACCCCCAACCATACAGTATGCCATGCAACCTGCTGTAGGTTCCTCATGCAGAATGCAAAAAAAGTTTATATATCTGGGAAGGCCAGAAATAGCTGCTTAGTAATCAGCAGAATGTCCCCTCCACCACCTGTTGCGCCTCTGCACTGGACAAGCAGGTGCTTGGGAACCTTCCTTGTTTGAGAGGCAAACGCAACCTTCTGTGAAGTATGGTAGCAGAAGAGGGTGTTGTAGAAACCATTTCTCCTAGTCACTCAGGCATCCTGCAAACAAGGGTAATTGATGAAGGTCACAAAGATAGAGTCTCGTCTTTTATTTCTTCCTTATCTGAGACATGCAAAGGGGAAGTTTTGTTCAGTAATTTTTTAATACGTTTTTATTGACTTCAGAGAGAAAGGAGAGGAAGAGATAGAAACATCAGTGATGAGAGAGAATCATTGATTGGCTGCCTTCTGCACGCCCTCTCCTGGGGATTGAGCCCTCAACCCAGGCATGTGCCCTTGACTGGGGACCCTTCAGTCGCAGGCCTACGCTCTATCCACTGAACCAAACTGGCTAGGGCTGTTCAGTAATTTCAGTAGTCAAACCACATTATGGTTTATTTCTAGTAAAACAATGTAAGATTAAATTCTGTGTTTTCCTCAATCATTACTTCCTTCAGTTCTTTCCAGACCTTCCTGACTATCAGGTCAAAGGCCTCTATTATATGCTCCCATAGCTCAGTGTCCAGCTTATTTAGTTATCAGAGTTGCACATTCACATTTCTTTGTGCAGGGGTTTAATTAAGTCTGTCTCCTCACTCAGCTGTGGGCTGTGTGAAGGCAGGAACCAGGTAGGATGTCTGCTTCCCATCATATCCCCCTGGCCCTGGCATATTGTAGGCACTTGGTAAATGCTGGTTGAATGAAGGGATGTTGAATGAGGACTAAGGATCAGCAATAGGTGATTATCTACTTTCAAGACACCTCTCTTTTTAAAATATGATTTCCATTTCTGTTCAGCAAGAACTCATTGTTCTGGAGTCTACGGTATCTCTCTGAAAAGGCACGACGAGCACATGCACATGTGCACACATACATTAATGATCTTAATAATTTCAAAGCTATATCACCTCCCATATGCTAAGCGAAATACGCCAGTCAGAGGAAGACAAGTGTCACATGATCTCACTCATATGTGGAATCTAATTAACAAAATAAACTGATGAACAAAATAGATCCAGAGACATAGAAGCATGGAATAGACTGTTGAATCTCAGAGGGAAGGGGGGGGAGGGGGGGAAGAGATCAACCAAAGAACTTGTATGCATATATGCATAACCCAGGAACACAGATAGTGCAGTGAAGGCCTCGGGTGGGGGGTGGGGGCACGTTAGAAGGGGCCGATGGGGGAAAAGGGGAGACATATTAATACTTTCAACAATAAAGGTTTAAATAAATAAAAATGCAAACTATGTGGAATCTGGACATTCTTATTAGCTTATCTTTGGCTGACATATTTCCTCCCTTATTATGGTCTCTCTATGATTATATTTTTTAGTAAACTTACTAGTTCTTCCTTTTATTCCAGCAACCCAGAGGTTGCTAAATTACTTGTGCTCAATTCCAAGATCGTGCTACTGAGAGGAGAACAGAATAGCAATAGGGATCAGGAAGCGGGCACAACTTGGAGAAATTGCAGTGAAGCAAAGTTCGCCCACATCGTGATCAGTGAAACCTCTGTCACTTAGATTTGTGCTTCCAACAAAAAACCAACTAGCAAAGATTAAAAGAAGGAAAAAAGGTACCAGCTCCTGCCTTTTAACTCAGGAACATAGGTTTCCAGCGAGGACACTCGGCTGTGATTCACCATGTCCTGGACTCAACCTATTAACAAAATGATTAGTCATTTTGTTTTATTTAAATATGCCTTCATTAATGCTGAGCTCCTGAGATCCTTCACCCTCTCAAATACCTAACAGCACACTGTGCTGCTTGGTTCTGTAGCAGCCTTAGGATCCACCAACAGGGGTGTCTCTCTCTCTGGCCAGACTAGACCTTGATTTTTTTTATTATTATAATGAAAACTAGAGGCCCGGTACATGAAATTTGTGCACGAGGGGAGGGGGTGTCTCTCAGCCCAGCCTGCACCCTCTCCAATCTGGGACCCCTTGGGGGATGTCCGACTAAACTGGCAGTCGGACATCCCTCTCACAATCTGAGACCTCTGGCTCCTAACTGCTTGCCTGCCTGCCTGCCTGATCACCCCTAACGGCCTTTGCCTGACTGCCTGATTGACCCTAAGTGCCTCTGCCTGCCTGCCTGATCGCCGCCTAACTGCCCTCCCCTGCCAGCCTGATCGCCCCCAACTGCCCTCCCCTGCTGACCTGATCATCCCAACTGCTTGCTCCCCTGCCAGCCTGATCGCCCCTAAATGCCTCTGCCTCGGCCCCTTCCACCGTGGCTTTGTCCGGAAGGAATTCGGATGTCCGGAAGGTGTCCAGTTGATCTGGGCTAATTAGCTATTACCCTTTTATTAGTATAGATTACAGGACTCCAAGAATCAAATAGGTCAAGGCACCCTTCATCCACTATCAAATTACCAAAGCTTCTAGAATTCTACCTAAAGGTAGGATTCTTCAACCTTCTGAATGCCTCTGGGCCTCAGTCTGAGGTTGCCCCTTCCATGAAGCAGAGATTCCCAGGTGGGAAAGCTTGGGTGGAGAAAAAAAGGCGTTCTTGCCTTTTCTTTTTCTTACTTTCCATGGAGTAGAAGCTATGGATCCATATGTCCCTGGATTTTATTATAGAAAAATAAAAAGAAAACTCAAGTATGACTTCTAATCAAATAGGACATATATCAGGGAATTGGTACGTTTTCTTCTTTTATTATAGACACACAGCTTATATTTTGGAAGGGACACAGAGCCCTTAACATTTTCCTTAAGAACAATTTTCAAAAGCTACTGTTCATCAATTCCATTTACTTCTTTTCAGAGGAAAAAATCTCTTCACAGCCTAAATAACATTGCAACCCCAATGGGAGGAATTTTTCCAAGGTCCATGATTCTGCAACTGTATTTACTTTTTTCTTTTCCTGTCTTCTTTCTCTTATTTTTTGCTTTGTTTTTCTAATATTTAGTTCAATTGTTTTTTACCTTTGAAAATAAGACCTATATATTTTGAATTCACTCCAAAGAAAATAAATGTTCACTGAAGAATATGTGTTAAGACTTTGTGTTAATAGATGAGTAACCTCTGAACTCTTTTACTCCTAGTACACAGCATTATTGGTTACATTTTGCAAATTTGCCTAAAGTAATTAACTTAAAACAATAAAGAAAAAACACACATTGCTATAGTTCATTGTTGCCAAATTAGCAAAGCTATTTGAAGAAGCACAAAGAAATGTGTTCTGATACTGACATATTATGTTCATAATAAAAGAGGGGAGAAGGAAACATCTTTGTCTACAGTTATCCTTAACAATCTTTATTGATCTCTAAGATTCTTTACCCTTTTTTACTGATTCACTCCAAAGTCTATAAATATTGGCAACAAAATTAATTGAAATCTAGATAGCCTAATCCATCTTTCCTTTTGATAGCAATAGAACTAAGGAAGAAAACGTATTTTCCTGGTATGAAATCAAAGATGTGTGTAGGTTTCCAAGTATTTAAAAAGAAAAGAGATGTGTTGAAAGGATTGAAAAAGATTGGAAAGCAACTGGAACAAGTCTTAGTTTGGCGGCCTCAAGACTGTTATTGTGGGGGGAGGACTGGACAGCAGCCCAGCCCACTGGTGTCCCAGGGTTTTGAAGCACAGGGACCAGGTCCCTCCTTTGTTCATTGGCAGTTACCAGTGTTCACTGGCAGCCCAGCTGGTTGCTAAGAGTTCATAGAATGAGCGCCTTGGAGATTTGCAGATGAAAAGTGAAGAGGAAGGCAACAGGTGGGAACAGAGCTGTCAGTACAAACTTTATTCTTCACTATCAGAATCATGCCAGTGGCAAATAGCCAGAGTCCCTTATGTGTTCTAGCAAAGAGCTTTCATTTGATGGTTTCAAAAATTTCCAGGGAGCCCCTTACAATCTACAAGTGAAAACCTATACTATGTTCCTGGACATCAAAAGTCTTCTGTACCTGATATTGAAATATTTATGCTGAAGAAGAAATCAAGAAGTTTTGAGAAAAATCTGAGAGAGACACCGTATGAAGGCTGTGTCCAATCAAGCATACTTTCAAATATATATTTAATTTTTCTTGAATTATTTTAACTGTTGTAGAGTTCAGTGCTTAGCAATGAGACATTGGTACAAGAACATGTGTTGTTTTTCCCAACAGTAAGATCAGATTCCGCTGGATCCAGGAGAGCAGCTCACAGAAAAACGTGCCTCCCTTTGGTTTGGATGGAGTGTACATCTCTGAGCCTTGTCCCAGTTACTGCAGTGGCCATGGGGACTGCGTTTCAGGGGTGTGTTTCTGTGACCTGGGGTACACCGGTAAGGCCTCAGATAGGTGTCTGTTTGTAAAATATGTATCTCTAGTTACTATATTTCATGATACTTCTTCCAAGAAAATATATCCTAAATTTATTCTTCCTTAAGTCCTAATTTTAAGAATTTGCAACCCAAGCACATGAAATGCTAAAATATTTTGTAGTTTTGAGCTGCCTAAGGAAGAAAAATATAACACAAACTTTTTTATTGATTCTAGAGAGATGGGGAGACACACACGTGCACGCGCGCGCGCAGAGATTGAATGATGTTCCACTTATTTATGCATTCATTGGTTGCTTCTTGTATGTTCCCTGACCAGAGATTGAACCTGCAACCTTCGCATATTGGGCTGACGTTCTAACTAACTGAGCTATCCAGCCAAAGCCAACACAAATTTTTATTAGTAATAACAATAACAATGAACATTGTTTGAGTTCCTAATTCATGCTAGGCACTATAGTAAGTGCCTTTTATTATATCTCATTTAATTCTAACAATAACCCTGTGCCATAATATTGTTATTGTTCCTGTGTACATTTAAGGAAACTGAGGCAAGAGAGATTTAGTAATCTGACAAGGTTACACAGGTAGGATTGCTAGAGCTAGGCTTCAAACCCTTGTAGTCATTTTCTAAAACCCAGGCCCAAGCTCTTAGTCACTTGGCTGTGAGGACTGGCTGTACTTTTTACATTGTTTTTTATAAGAAATGTAATTCTATACATTTAAAGTAACAGTCAACTTATGAAATGATAAATCTGAGACTACCAATGAGAACTTTACAAGAACAGTATTTTCTGACCACAGTCACCATTGAATGTTGTTATAAGCAAAAATAAAAAGGGAGCTGAAATTAAAGATAAAACTAAAAAGAAAATATTATAAGCATCAATACCTCTTTCAGAATTTTTCTTGGAGACAACTTTAAACAGATTCTCCTTAGCTTTTCAGTGCCCTGCCCTTCTGAAGTGTAACCAGGGGCTAGCATGTTGTTGCAGGGGCCTTCCCTGGAGAGCACTGTCACCTGTGGCTTCAGGGTGGTTATCTAAAATCTGGGATAGAAGGGCAACAGAGAAACTAACTTTATTGTGGACAAAATCTATTTCTCAGTTTGTACAAATCCTTTGAGTAGCAAGAGCCATGGAAATGTGTGGTTCCCAATGTCTCCCTATTAAAAAATAAACAATTATAGATGCAGAATAGTGTTTCTGAGGATGGTAGTGATGGCTGCATTTCAGTCATATGATTGTGAGATACAAATTTTCATTTGGTTTCTTCTAACACCTGTGCAAATGTTTCCTTGGCCCATGCGCTTGCATGTTCCTTACAACATGAAAGGATTTCAACAAAACCTCTCTCCCATGTATTTCTTTTCTCGGAAGCCGCACAAGGAACCTGTGTGTCTAATGTGCCTAATCACAGTGAGATGTTCGATAGGTTTGAGGGGAAGCTCAGTTCTCTGTGGTACAAGATAACCGGAGGCCAGGTTGGAACGGGCTGTGGGACTCTTAACGATGGCAAATCCCTCTACTTCAATGGCCCGGGGAAAAGGGAAGCGCGGACTGTCCCTCTGGACACCAGGAATATCAGGTAAGTAGTTCCTTGGTACACTTCTCCTTGAACATTGTATTTACTATGTCATTTGGTCTAACCTGGAACGTATTCTGTTTTGGGGTTCTGTTCTGTTATTGAGGTTTACATAATAATGTTTCTCTATATAGATTCTGATATGTAGAAATGAGGCATAACTTTAAGTCTGTAATAAAATGGATAATTTCTACAAAATTTATACCACAGTTTATTAATCAGTGTATAGTCATCACCTAGCCTTGTATGTCAGCTTGGTTTTCTAAAGTTCTGCATTATTATAAAGACAATTTGGTATTATTTTTAACATACTCCAGGTAAAACAATGATTTTTTTCAACTTTAAATTTTGTGTCTGAAAATGATGCATCCCATTTATCTAAGTGTATTTGTTTTCGCTTAATGAAAAGTGCTCCAGCAATTAAAATACCTACACTGACACCTACTGGTAAAATAAATAACTGCTTGGTTTTAAGACGAGGTATTAATTACACCTAAAATAAAACTGTGCTGCTTATAAATCAATTAAATTATTTGAGAACTGGGAGAAAGAATAATGAAGAAATGTTTGAAACTTATAGACTTTATTCTCACTAAAATCTGGAGTTTTGTGTCATACTTTCTGCTTTCAATCTCTTTCTCCTCTGAGTCCTTCTCACAGGAGCCTGCCTGTCACGTAGACCCTCTCTGTTGGTTTACCATGGACTGAGGCATAATGTCATTCACACTGAGTGAGTGTCAGTGTGAAAAATTAAACCATCTAATTATCTGGCCCTAACAAATGTAGCATTCAGCTTCTTTTTTAAAAAAAAAAAAAAACAACAACATTTCTTGCTTGACTAGTCGTTGAAATTCTGCAGATGAACTGGATGCTGCCCTCTTGGATTTAGGTGTTGTTCCTGCATGGGATCCATGCCTGATTGTGGTACACAATTTTGGGTGCCTCGTCCCACCAGCCTGGGTGGTGTCTGCTCATTTAGCCTTGGCACTCCACTTATACTTCCTCTTCCGCTTGCGGTAGCCACGCCTGCCACAGGTGGACTTCGGAAGGGGACAGCCCTTGGAGCCACTGCGGCAGCACAGTGTGTGTGCCTTGCACTGCTCTCCAACCAAGGATGTTTCCTTCATCATCTTGCTTCTGTGGCCAGGACCAAAGAGCTCAGCTTCTTAATGTTAGATTTTTTTTCCTCATCTTGAGTTTCCAAGAACAGTATTATCTTGATTTAAGGAATTCTCATTTCAGTGACTTCATTTCATTACATCAGCCTGTCAAAATAAAGTGGGGTTAAACTGTTTTGTTTTGGTGGTTATTACAGAATAAAATTAATGTCATATGAATTATTTGTAATGGTTACAGAATAACTTATTACATAATCTCTGTTGTTTCTGGTGCTCATATGCCCTTTATGTTTAAAACTTAAGAATTATAGGATTTTTGTGTGTGTCAAAACGCAAAAGAGTAAATGTCCTCTGAATTCACCTATTTGTAAGTAAATTGGAGTTTTTTCCCTTCCCAGACTCGTTCAGTTTTATATACAAATTGGAAGCAAAACCTCAGGCATTACCTGCATCAAACCAAGAGCTAGAAATGAAGGTAAGCTGCTATCTTTGATAGAAATTGCAGTTACTATTGGCAAGTTAGTTCTTTTTCCTCCCAGAATTGGTCCAGGATTTTGCAAACTGATCCACTGCCCTGAATCATTACTTCTCCTCTCTTCTCTGTCATTGAATGGGCAGCTGTATAGAGCCATGATCTCTAAGATTCCTCATGCAGATCCGTAAGCCTGAAAAGCATCATGTCTTCTCTGGGTCAAAGTATTTTTGTTTTAGGGAACTCTAATCATTTTATAACTTTCCACAGGGAGAAAAAAAAATAGCAGAGACTTTTACATTCGGCTCAGGGGCTAGAAACTTGTTTGCGTAGATCATTATGGAATGCAGATCAAATGCTACTTTCTGCCCATAAACATTCTGGGGGTACTAGAATCGTTGAGTAGAAGAAGCAGTTCTTGGTAATAATAAACATTAACTTTGAGCACACATTATATGCAAGGCATTATTCCATGTGTTTTAACTGTGTTCATTTAATTTCCATCATACCCCTTTGCTATAAGTACTATTAGTAATCCTATTTTGTAGATGTAGAAGCTGAGGTACAAGGAATTCAAGTAACTTACCCAAAATCATGCAGTTAGTAAGTGGATGAACAGGGATTCAAACCACTCACACTGGGTCCAGACCCCATGACTTAACCACCATGCTATCCTGCCTCTCTCCTTGCCCAGACCTCTGCCCTCTCTAGGCATCCATACCATCTTCTGCCCCAGGGATTCAGTTCTGAAGGAAATGTAGAAGGCTTGAAGCATGCAAGGTGGCCTTCAGGAGCTCTACAAAGATAATGAGGTTCCTTAAGAGACTCTGAATGTGAATTGGCTCCTAGCACAAAATCCTCCTCCAAACCCTGATCTCATAAACGGCATGTGAAGAGTTTTACAGCTTCTAAGTTTGTTATTATCTCAAGCATGACTGTGTAAAACATGGTGGCTTAAACAGTACCTATTAGCCAGTAGTCCTACTGATAGCTCTGTTCGTCAGTTCTAAATGTCCTTGGCCATATCAGCACACACTGGAAGCTTTTGTGACTTTTTCTTTGTATCTGAGTACTTTTAGTCTAGTAATTATCTAGATCTCTATTTACTGAAGCATCAGTCTAGAAACTTTTATAGACCATTTTGTGTTCTCTAATCTCTTCAACAAGTGTTTATTAAGAGTTTGCTCTAAGCCTGACATTATTCTAGTGAGCTGCTGATACAGAGTCACCAAAAGACTGATTCATGAGCTGGGTTATGCTGCAATAACAAACAGCTCTCTAAATCTTGGTTTAAAAAGGGGAGGGATTTCTCCTTTGTGCTACATGGATCCTCTGAGGGCCTCATTCCAGCACCCAGAATAATGAAGCAGCTGCTGGGTAGATTGTGGGTATTGTCAGCCATGTAGCAAAGGGAAAGAAAGAATGTGGTGACCGCACAAGAAGTGCAAACTACCATGTGCCAGAAGAGAAAGAACCAGTGTCCCACTATTGACCACAGCAGACTAAACCTCTGCCCTAAGGCACATACATTCTAGTGAGAGGAGTTAGAAAATAAACAACAAAGAAAATTAAAAAATAAAATCCCCCAAACAATTGGGAAAAACAGAAAGAAAAAAGAAAATAAATAAGCAAGATGTTAGATTGATGGGCTAAATGAAAATAGATAAGCCAATGAGATGGAAAGTAAACTTATGCAGGGGGAGATGTTGATTTAGATATTGGGGGGGTGGGGAGGGGTTTACTCCTGACGAAGTGATGTTTAAATAGAAATCTAAAGGATGAAAAGGAGCAAACTAGTTCAGGAACATTTTCCTGGCAGAAGAGACAGCAGAGGCCACGAGGTGGGAAAGAATTGTGGTATTGCAGGAGCAGAAAGAAGGGCACTGGCTTGGGGCTCATAAAGGTTGGGGAGTGGTCTGTAATAAAGGACAGACAGGAGGTGGGTCACACAGGGTCTTGCTGGCCATGGTAAGGAGATGGGTCTGAATCCATGTGTCATGGAGACCAACTGAAGGTTTTCCGGCCGGCCAGCAACATAATAGGAAAAGTGTTTACAAGGTCACCCTGTAAACACTGTATGAAATTCAAAACAAATGAATATTTCCCAAGCACATGCTTGGCCCATGCAGAGATAGGAGCTTTGAGGAGTGAGAAAAAGACCAAGTCCTGTCCTCAGGACCTTGTTTTCTGATTGGAGAGGTAGAGGATTTTGATGTTTTCTTTAATCCTTATAATAAAATTACTATTTGAAAATAGTTTGTGGTTGGGATGGTGTAACAATTATGGCTCTTTTGAAAATTACTAGTCTTTACCCCTGTTCTTACATAAGCTACAAATGAACAAACCTCTGACCAAAGTATAATAGGAAGCACCCACTCTTCTTAAGCATTAGGCTCTCCTCTACACAACCACTGGGCATGCCCATTGGGCAACTTCCCTCAGTGTCCCTTTAGGAAAAAACAACTTTTGCTCAGCTACTCTTGAGCCATTTTCTTTTTTCTTTTTTTTTTAAATATATTTTATTGATATTTTACAGAGAGGAAGGGAGAGGGATAGAGAGCTAGAAACATCGATGAGAGAGAAACATCGATCAGCTGCCTCCTGCACACCTCCCACTGGAGATGTGCCCGCAACCAAGGTACATGCCCTTGACCGGAATCGAACCCGGGACCCTTCAGTCCACAGGCCGACGCTCTTTCCACTGAGCCAAACCGGTTTCGGCTTGAGCCATTTTCTTGAACTCACTGCTGGTCATGTAACTCACATCCCACAGGCATTTCTTAGCCTTTTACTAAAAATTGGCTGTTAACATGTAAATCTTTCTAAATCCTTGAACCGATCTTTTTTAGTGATGAAACCAAAGATTTTTTACTTACCCAAGCCGAAGCTTCAATTTACATATTTGGAATGAAAATCAAAATTATGCTATTTCCTATAAGACTGGGCAGAATGCAGATGGAGTTGTAATTTACAAAGAGAAATGTTTTACATGCTGTAAACACTCAGTAGATGAGCAAAAATGGCTTGGTTTCTTCAGATGTGCAGTGTGTTAGATGACACAGCTAATGAGGCTCAGTAGTTGATATAAAATATGGATATTGCTGTTTCCCCTTACTGCATTTCTCCACTCTTTTGTAACTTCTCTGGGAGGCATTTCTTTATTGTCCTTTGGCATTGGGGGTCCTCAGCTCTGCAGACTTTGTTGCTGCCTGAAGGTATATGTGACTCTCCTGGAAAAGTAATGAGGAGAAAGGCAACAAGCAGAAACCAGATGGAGTATGGACTTCTTGAGCCAGACTTCTCCTATTTTAATGGACACCTGAGTCCCTTCAGAGGCCTGTTCAGATGCTGGTCCCTAAATCACGTTACTCTCGTGATAGACAGAGGGACGTTGGGTAGATGGGATAAGTGAAGGGGAAAGGGTGGCACAGAGGAAGGAAAGCAGAACCAACATTGTAGGGTAGTGAGTTTTTTCTGCTTTGCAATTTAATAATTAGGATTTATTCAGACTTCGGTGACCAAGGTCTGACAAAATGTGAAGAGACAGTAAAGGATCCTTCTGCTTAACAGAATTTCTAATTGGGCCTCGCTCACTGCCTTGTGCTTTGGCAGAAAAGAGCACTACTTGATTTTGTGCTGGGGAGATTGAGCTGTTTCTTCTGCGTGTATAATAATGATATGAGACTGTAATATTCAGTACAGAATCTAAAATTCAAATACATAATCTGGAGTGGATTTTTATGTTCCCCTTACCAACCTACTCATTGTTCATACAACTTGAGTGGTCTTTAAAAGAGCTTATGTATTTTTTTTTCTCCATTTCCTGGGAGGTGGTGCATTAGAAACTGTCAAGAAATTGATGAGCCTTCGGGTCTACTAATTCATTCCTTGGAAGTTAGATGAATGTGCCCTCATTCCATGAGTCGCAATTTGAAGTTTCTGCTGCAGCCTTGGCATTTAAAAAATCCTGTTCGTTGCCTTTTTTGCCTCTAGGAAAGCTTTCCAAGTAACTGGATTTATGTCTTTTAACTCAGGGCTTATTGTTCAGTATTCAAATGACAATGGAATACTCTGGCATTTGCTTCGTGAGCTGGACTTCATGTCATTTCTGGAACCACAGATCATTTCTATTGACCTGCCACGGGAGGCAAAGACACCTGCTACAGCTTTTCGATGGTGGCAACCCCAACATGGCAAGTTACTGCTCACCCCAACTTTCCTGGTAGCATTTAGGTCTTATGGTTAAAGCTACATTGTATTGTGTGTTTCTTAATTTGCTGTCAATTTCTGGACAATTTGATTTAAAAGCACGGTCATAAAGATATGTATATTGTATATAATGAACCTTCTGTAACTGCCTTTATTTCATCTGATTTCAGGGAAGCATTCAGCCCAGTGGGCCTTGGATGATGTCCTTATAGGAATGAATGACAGCTCTCAAACTGGGTTTCAAGACAAATTTGATGGCTCTATAGATTTGCAAGCCAACTGGTATCGAATCCAAGGAGGTCAAGTCGACATTGACTGTCTCTCTATGGATACTGCTCTGATATTCACTGAAAACATAGGTAAACATTTTCACCAGATAAAGGGAGAATATTTAATTAACTAAAGGACTAAATTAACTAAAAATCAAGAGGAGATTCTCTAATGCAAAACTGTTTCCTAACTGCCTGTGCTTGAGGGAGGCTCCTAGGAAAAAAAATAAAGTTGTATTGTCCTCTAATATAACTTGGTGAGCCCAATGACAGTTCACAGAGCATGTAGAATATGACTGAGGTTTCTTAAAAGAAGAGCAAAATATAGCTGAAGACATTCCTTTGTTTCATAATTTGCAGAATTACAGACTTAAGGCTCTATATTCACCCTTCTCAAGATAGTGAAGTTTTTCCAGTTAGCAGCCTTCCATGTTTTCAAATCTGTGCTAACCAAATAAAAATACTTACCACTGAAGAATGGGGCACTAAGGATAAGACATGATTTTCATTTGCTACTGAAAGTGTGTGTGACCTGCATAAATGCCAAATAAGGAAAGAGAGCACAATTATATGCTGCCCATTAAACGTTTCCTTTCGTGTAGGAAAACCTCGTTATGCAGAGACCTGGGACTTTCATGTGTCAGCATCGACCTTCTTGCAGTTTGACATGAGCATGGGCTGTAGCAAGCCCTTCAGCGACTCCCACAGCGTCCAGCTGCAGTATTCTCTGAACAATGGCAGGGACTGGCATCTTGTCACCGAAGAGTGTGTCCCTCCAACCATTGGCTGTCTGCACTACACAGAAAGTTCAATTTACACCTCGGAAAGATTCCAGAATTGGAAGCGGATCACTGTCTACCTTCCACTCGCCACCATGTGAGAATTGTCATTTGGCTGCATGGCAGAGCTTCCTTTAGGTTTCTGTCACCTAATTTGAAAATAATTGTGATTCCACTTGGCAATGCTGTTACTTTCTCGTGATGATTATGCACAGAATGTGCCAGGAAGAAAAGTGTGAGGTGCTTTGGGCTGCGGTTTTTAATGTGGTGAGGAGTTCCGAAAGTTTGTCAAGGCTGAATTTTTCTGCTCCTCAGCCACGTGAAGGCTGCCCATCAGATTTCATTTTTAAACTGTTGCAAAAATAAGTATCTTCCAAATAAACAGACAGATACTTATTCACATTAAGCAGTAAGTGAGATCATCACATATGGAAGAGTATCCTCAGTTGTTAGTTTGTGGGTTTTTGTTTTTGTTTTTTTACTCTCAATACCACAATAAAAAGCTCATATTATTTTACATCTTTCTTCCCACATTTAAGAGTTGTATTGGGGCTTATAACAGGCTCCCACTTTCGTGGTTTAAGCATTTGGATGTTTTAGGATCTTTCTAGGAACTAAGGTGCACTGTGGTGGCTGGTTGGACATTGTGCCATCTGGGACTGCTCCCCCCAGAGCCTTGCCTCCAACCCCCCCACCCCCTGCACTGCTCTGTTCTGAATTGCAAGCAGGTTGGCCTGTGCAGGCTGCAAGTGCCGGCCTCTGTACCTGCTGGCTTCCTGATAGATTTAGGCAGTGGCGGACACTGGCAAGAGATTGGAAGGTGGAAATAGAGATAAACCAGGATATTCCTCCCTCTCCCTTTCTGCCTCAAGTGCATGTTGGCCAACCTCAGTGGCTCCAGCTCTTCCCAGGTGGCCCTTCATGTGACCTTGACCTGTGGACACCAACAGCAATGTGTCCTGCCTGTGTCCCTCCAACTTTGGATTTCTAGAGGCTTCCTGACTTTGCTAACCTCTGGTTTCCTCACTACCCCTGTTGGCTTCTCAGCCCTGCCACTACCTGTGTATATAGTTCCTTGCATCAAATTCTGTCTGTATTAAATACTTATAGTGGCTTTTGTTTTCCTGGTTCAATTTTGATTCAGGGAAGCATAACCAAATGGCAGAAAAACACTGCAGGAAGCCAAAGCATTTAGTATTGAACCTAAAATCATTTCCTGTGGACCCCAGAGCTTTACAGGATGCTTCCTTATAGCTCATTTATTCACTTTGTTTTTATTCAACAAGCATTTGTTGAATTTCTATTGAGTTTTAGATCTCTGATACAACACAAATAGGCTGATGCCAGACACAAATGCATTATTTGGGATAACAGACTTCTAAGCCTTTTATGATATAAAATTCTAACAGGTAATACACAGGTATATTATTGAAGCACAGGGAGGTAATACCTAACTCAGTTTGGGGAGAACAGAGGGAGCTTTCTGGAGGAGCTGATGTCTGAGCTGAGTCTTGCCCAAACACAGAGGGCCTGCTGGAGGCCATGTTTGCTATTAAAAGCCTAAACAAAACCCCAGACACCAGAGAATTTCATGGGGAAATGCAAGGATTCAGTGCTGTCAGAGTATAATTGTGAGGCAAGAAATAGGGGAAGATAAGACAAGGGAAGAAAGCAGATGATTAAGGGATCACGTGTGTCAGGACCAAAATAGAGGCAAAGCTCAATGGAGCTTCCATTTACTGTCTCACAAACCCTTTAGGGACCGACCATAGAGCAGGGACCTCATGGCAAGAACTTTGCATGATTCCAATCTTTCCTGTGTCTGTTACCCTGGGTCTCCTTCTTAGTAATGGATGGTAGTGAAAGTCTGAGAGCAAAAACTAAAATTCTGCATATGGTTCAAACACAGAATAAACCCATGGTTCAAAATAACTCTCCCGCCTCACACATGTTTGAAGCCTCTTGCATAAAAAAAAAAATGGTGACATGTTTTAAAAGCCTGTTTAATACTTTCTTGTTTGTGGTGTAAGAGGAAACAGCATCCAATACTTGACACAAAAATCTAATGTCTTAAAGAAGAGGGAACTGGAACCTGGAGGAGAGTACTTAAAGGAAATGGAGAATTGAAGTAAACGTTCTCATGCTTTCCAGGTTCCTTGTCAAACGCGGTGTGTTTTCTTTGCGTAGATCTCCCAGGACCCGGTTCAGATGGATTCAGGCCAACTACACTGTGGGAGGCGACACCTGGGCTATTGACAATGTGGTGCTGGCCTCAGGGTGCCCGTGGATGTGCTCGGGCCGAGGGACTTGTGATGCTGGACGCTGTCTGTAAGTGAACACTGGCAGTTCCTCTTTTTGGAATGCAAAAATAAACATGGCCTCTTTAACTCAGGACAAATAATGCCTTTTCTCCACTCTTTTTCTTAGGTGTGACCGGGGCTTTGGTGGAACCTATTGTGTTCCAGTCGTTCCTTTGCCCTCCATTCTTAAAGATGATTTCAATGGGAACTTACATCCAGACCTTTGGCCAGAAGTGTATGGTGCAGAGAGGGGGAATCTGAATGGTGAAACCATCAAATCTGGAACATCTCTCATTTTTAAAGGGGTCAGATAGCATTCTACTTCTCCATACTGCTACTGAAATTCCTTTCATCACGCTCTGCTCCGAACAGATGCATTTCTGAATCTGTTCAGATGATGTGTTTTATACATAATTATTGTCTTCTCACCCAAACCATGTTTCCTCTTCTATTCAGCATATTATTTATGACCACTTAGGCATAAAATTTTTCCTCCACTTTGGTAATCATAATTTTTACTTTCTTCTTGAATTATAGATTTAAAAATTATACAGATGCAATTTCTAGAATTTTCACTTCTAGAATGTAACATTTGTTATTGACTATTTAATTTGCAATATTTTAAAATTGTTTTTTAAAAATATGTTTTTATTGATTTAAAAGAGGAAGGGAGAGGGTGAGCAAGATAGAAACATCTCCTATTGGGAATCGAGCCAGTAAACCGTGCATGTGCCCTGACAGGGAATGGAACCCTGACCTCCTGGTTCATAGGGTCGATGCTCAATCTCTGAGCCAAACCAGCTGGGCTAAAATAGTTTTATGAAAGGTCTTTGCTTTTTCTTTCTTTTTGCGTGCCACCCCCCCCCCCCCCCCCCCGCCAATAGAACCATTTTTTTACTAAGAAAACCAGACATTTAAGTCAAGTTAAATAGCATTGTTAGTATTTTTTGTATTTCATCCTAGATATCTGGTTAGAGAAATATCAGGCGATTGTGTGAAGTTCCGTGCTGAGCTGGCACATCTGCGTATGTGAACCCATGCTTTATCAAGTCTCTCTCAGCATGGGAAAACCAGCTAATCTAGGTGTGCAAATGAAATCTTTAACAGAAATCTGCATGGGTTTCTGTACAACCTTAATGATTAACACCTAACACTTGAAAATTAGACACCCCAGAACCTTTTCAATTATAGCTAATAGGTGCTGCCTATCGTCCTTGTTTGAATTTAGAACTTTCTCAAGTTTTGGATGAGAAAGAAAAAATGCTAAGTCTCAGACCTACCAGTCCCTAAGAGTTATGAGGGATCAAAGAAATTGGGTAGAAATACTGGGTTTTGTGTTGTGGGGCGGGGGGGGCCGGGGGAGGCGGGGGGTGTTAGCCTTGTCTAAGGCTTTAGCTCTCATTACCACTAGCTCACTTCTGATCTATTTGAAGCCGTTGACAGGATAAAAAATGAGAAGCCCTGTCACCTTTCATGATTCAAATATCTTTCCCTGGTAAATTGTTAAGCAATAGAATTAACCTGGTCCCTAGACCCTATAAAGGAGGAAGACATATAGCCTTTTATGTTTTCCCTTTAGCCACCACCCAAATGCAAGAGCAGCCAAGCATTGTACGTATTAGACATATGATCCATCAGCTCAGCAAGATGTAGTGAGGGCTTAGCGTGTGCCATTCAGTAGGTTGTAGTTTGACCTAGAAAGGCATTCTTTCATGAAAAAAGAAATGATAGTCTCTTTTTAATGTTTATAGATCCAGGAATTGTATCAGTTAAAATAGCTTGTTGTATTCAAAAAAATTTCTCACATTTCGCACAAATGGATTACTGAACCTGGAAAAATAATGACAAAAGAAACATATCTACATGAACTAGAATATGTGCAGAACCCAAGCCTGACACATTCGCCATGTAATTATCAATGTCAAGTGCTGAACTATAAATAAATACTACAAATATAAAGGAAAGATATTTCCATATTACAGATCATACCCACTTTCAACAAAATTGCTCTTACAAAATGAAGTAAGACACCCCGGAATTTTTTCAATTATATGGAACAACTTATACTTACATTCCATAATAAACGGGGAAGGGATAGTCCTTTTTCTTAATATTAGCAAGGGATATGTACTAGTTGGATCTATCAACTAACCACCTCAAAGCTTTTTCATTACAAGCTGAAGAAGACACCTTTCTTCATAACTGCCACCTTCACATGGCATCAAGTTGCAACAACATCCAAGGCTTAGTGCTTGTTAGTGTATGAGGGAGAGTGTAATGACCTTGACTCAGGAAGAATAGGCATTGATTCAGTGTCACAGACTGAGCAAGGCAGTGAGTTATTAGGATAAAAGAAAAACAACTGGAAATATAAGGCTTGTTACAAGACAACCTTCAATCCTGAAAGTGTGAATCTACACTTTGTGAAGTTCAAGCACGTGTTTAAATGCAATTGCGTTTTCATATAATATCAAGTAATTCTCAAATTCTAAATTTAATATTATGTGGATTTCTTCTTCTTAAACCAAAAGATGATTTAATAAACAAAATACTGGTGCCTGGTTGGTGTTGCTCAGTGGTTGGGCCTCAACCTATGAACCAGGAAGTCATAGTTCAATCCTGGTCAGGGCACATGCCCAGTAGGGGGTGTGCAAGAGGCAGCCAATCAATGATGTCCTCTTATCATTGATGTTTCTAACTCTTTCTCCCTCTGCCTTCCTTTCTAAAATCAATAAAAATATTTTTAAATTAAAAAAATCAACACTGGTATCAACATATTTTTAAATTTAAAAATTCAACACTGGTATCTTATGAAGGATGGAGGATAAGTTTCAGAATCTGACGTGTCTGTGTTCAAATCCTGCCATCACCACTTACAAACTGTTCCTGTCCCTCTGAGTATCAGTTTTACCTGCAACATGAAGAGTGTAACATCGTCCCCTTAGGAGTGCTAGGGGCTTTAAATGAGAGGTGTCAGACTTAGAACACAGCATGTTGTGGACAGTATGCGGTTGCTATTACAAAATCAGTTCTATTTAAAATGTTTCAGCTATTGCGGAAAGTGCTCTATAGTAGATGTTCTGAAGAAGAGGAAGAATTTGCTTTGCCTAAATCTATATGATATTTATTTAAAGAAATCAATTGACAGTGTCACTCAGGATAACACAGCCCTTCACCACCGAAGAGTCACTTCATTCAGAAGTCACAGCTGAAAAACTGAAAGGCTGGTTTGGACCTTTGAAATTTAGTTAAATTTATCATCATGTCCCTGAGTCTTTTCCACCACAACTTTCTAGCTGTAAGAATTTTAACATTAAAAATCTTTAACTTACAGAAATTTAACTTAGGACATTTTCATGGTGAAATTTTATTGGCCTTCACTGCAGTCCTGTGTACACACATAGAAAACAAGCTATGGAGCTGTCAATGCCAGGCAACCAGAAATAGCTATTAGCAGAAAAAATTGCTAAAGCTAATGTGACCATTTTCCTCCTTCCTGGGCTTCTCTGCATGAGCCAGTGGAGCCCAGGCACGAGGACTCGCTTAGTTATGCCTTATTTAACTTGACCAGCTGGAGGGCGTTATGTCAGCCTGAATGAGAGCCCCCCGGGGCTGTCAGAGTGTGCAAAGGAGTGGTACGTTCCTAAGGCTCCTTGGAACCCTGAGAAAGTTACCTATTAGTTCTCAGCTTCCAGCAGGAGCACTTGGCACATTTTCCATCGGTTTCCTCGTTAGTCCTCTCACAGCATGCTGGGATCAAAGGAGGCTATTTTTTTTAAAAGGCCAGTAGATATAGAATGCTATCATTTTCGCACTGTTTCTAATAGTCACAGCAAAATGTGATTCAGAGTTGAGATAATGCAATTGTGTCATTCAGGCATAGGAAATGAAAGCTTTTAAGAAAGTAGAAACTATCAATTTTTCCTTTTACACTAGACCAAATATGGCTTCTTGATCATTATATGTATGTGTTTATTATTTAGTTGATCCAAGTTAGGGTGTATAAAATCAAAGAAAATAATTTTTCAGTGAAATAAGATTGCTTAACATATTATGTTTTTGTTTTCAGGAAGGACTAAGGATGCTTATTTCAAGAGATCTAGACTGTACCAATACCATGTATGTCCAGTTTTCACTTAGATTTATAGCAAAAGGTAAGTCATTTCTATGGGTATGATTTTATTCTTTCCCTTTAAGAAAATTCTCCCATGCACAATGCCTTATCCACAAAGAAATAATGTATTTGAGGTCCATAAATTTTATCATATCGAAGAGCTAACATAAATTTGAGTACATAAAGGTTAACAAATGTTCTTCTATAATAAAATTCATCTTGATATAAGGTAAGGTTACTGATTTTATAATAATTGCACATAGCTATAATACTCATACTAGTTCTGTGGTAGTTAATTTTATCATGTCCCTGAGTCTTTTTCCACCACTACTTTCTAGGTGTAAGAATTTTAAAATTAAAAATGTTTAACTCATAGAAATTTTGGATTTTCTTTTACATATGTGAATTCAAAAAAGCCAACTCTTTGTCATTCTGAGATTTCATATTAACCAAAACATTTTCTTGACAAATAATGTCAATTGTATGTAACAAATTTTCAAGTAGATTTTTATTTGTATCCTGAGATTTAAATATTTGATTCTTTATAAACTTGGGATGCCAGTAGAATAAAAAAAAAGGTTTATGTAATATTTCCTAAATGAAAACACAAAAATATGTCTATAGCTGGAAAGAGGAGATACTATTGTATGAAAATCCAAATTTTGTTGTGTTTTTTGAGATATATTCATACAGAAAATTCAACCTGTCATTACTTTAAGTTGCCTCTGAAGCATTTGGACTACAAAACCTCTATGTGAATATAAGTCAGCTTATGCAGTGAAGCCAAAAGAATAGTCTAAGAGCAGACTGTTTCCCCGTTTTAGCACAGAATGTCTTATGCTTCTGTTATCTTCTTTCTAGGTACTCCAGAGAGGTCTCACTCTATTCTATTACAATTCTCCGTCAATGGGGGAATCACTTGGCACCTGATGGATGAGTTTTATTTCCCTCAAATGACCAACATACTTTTCATTAATGTTCCCTTGCCATACACCGCCCAAACCAATGCTACAAGATTCAGACTCTGGCAGCCTTATAATAACGGTAAAAATGCACATGTTTTCATATGATCAACACTGACTGTGTCATGTTAACACGTTTGTTTCTAAGGTGGGAGGAAGTGTTTATCAACTGAGTATCTTAGCTATTCATCAAACACATTTCACACGCTTCACTTTTGAGAAGTATCAATTAATATTCAACTTTATATATATATATATATATATATATATATATATATATCTTTATCATCTCTTCATATTTGATCCGTAAATTCTCTTGATGATGAAAATATAACGGAATCTTGTCATAGGTCTAAGGTTTTTAAAAAATAATCCAACATTACCATTAGGCACTCATCAATTGTAACTACATTTTTTGCTGAATTCATTTAGGAACACATAGTTCTTCTGAGTGTGGCATTTCATTAGCGAGATAGAACATTATAGCAAAATGCCCTGACAAAGTGAGAGAGGGCTTACACCAAGCAGATAGTGTCTTAGATAAAATATTCTTATCACATACACTTGTTTCAGTTGAAAAGGCAAAGCGAATGTATAATTTAATAGCATTTTCAAATGGTTAAAGAAAATGATTTTACAAATTTTTAATGTTTTATTGTATCCTATATTTCTATTAACTGCTGATTATAAAGGACCAGACTCTACCAAATTATGCATTTAATGGTCTATGTAAGCATGGAAATACCACATTAAGCAGATTCTTTGTAGAGGTAACACAGAAATAAATAAGAAAAATGTACTGCCATCTCTAAAATTTAACCTGAGCATTTCCTTTATAACTAATAAGTCAAAATAAATACTTTTAATTTGTTGTGAAGAGAAAACATAATCTTTTATGTTTTGTACCTTTTATATATATGTTAAATATAATCTTTTCTATTTGGACCAAATAAAAATTCACAAGGGAATGCAACCAGTTTCACAGTCCAAAGGATACTGTCTTTGTGTTATGTTTGCAATGCTTACCTGGTTTTTCTTTATTGTTTTCACCACCTGCTTCCAAAATGAGGGAGAGAGAGAACCATTTAAATCATCAGGTTACTCCTACAGTGTCCTGTTTACAAGTACTTTTTTTATATTTTGTAAGAATTATGCTAAAAATAGGAACCTGTGAAAAAGCAACCTTGGGAAATCTTGACGTTTCTGCGTGGCATGGTCTTTATCTTGTTTTCAGTTCAATGTATACAGTGCTTTGCCAAGTAGCCTTGGTTTGCCCTTCTTATCTACTTAGTAATATCTTCCTTAAACACCCAGCCTAAGCCATGAGTCAAATTCTATGGCCGCCTAAGGAGTGATTTTACTAGTTTTCTGTGTATTTCCACATATCTTTAAATAAACAGATGTTTTGAAAAGCATTAAGAAAAAATAAAGTATATAACATGTTTTTCTTTTCTGTAGTTTTTAACAATTAAATAAAATTCTGCACCAGGCAGTGTTTTAATAGCCATGATCCTTCAGCCTGACAAAAGCATGATGCTAAACCATGGGTTAACTCTAAAATCATGAGTTGCTTCTTGAATAGACGAGTTAGTGTAGCTGTGTTCTAAGTCTATCCATCCCCATAGATATAGATGTCTTATATATTCCCTGGAACCATGAAAACAAACTCAAAGCTCACTCTTGTCGGTGGGACGGTTAGTAGCACCATTATGACAAAAAAGACAGCACACTTCACAAGTTGTTTTTCATGTCTTTCTTGAATTAATAAGACTGTTCCATCCTGTGTCGATTTAATATGATTGAAAGCTTAATCTGTTTTATACTGTCACTATAATCACTGTAAACACAGTGTTATATAGTTAGTGTTTCATTGCCAAGGCATATGTTTGACCTGTTTTTACTGAGTCCCTCTGTCCTTGACTCTCTTCCATGAGCAAAATGTCCATCTGATTTTCACCACTGGAAAAACTTGCTTTCTCCAAAAATGCCTTAGGTAAGAAAGAAGAAATCTGGATCATTGATGACTTCATTATTGATGGAAATAATTTAAACAACCCTGTGATGCTTCTGGATACATTTGACTTTGGGCCCAGAGAAGACAATTGGTTTTTCTATCCTGGTGGTAACATTGGCCTTTATTGCCCATATTCTTCAAAGGGAGCACCGTAAGTATTTAATTCAGAAACTAAAAATAAAACCACTGCTCTCTGCAAATCACAATGAACTTTTGCCTAAATGGATTCCTTGTTGTTGTTTTGTATGACAGTGAGGAAGATTCAGCTATGGTGTTCGTTTCAAATGAAGTCGGTGAGCATTCCATTACCACCCGCGACCTCAGTGTGAATGAGAACACCATCATACAATTTGAGGTATTGGCTTTGTTCTACCAGAAATGCTATACATTTTATCATGAACAAAACCTATGAACAAAGAGGAAAATCTCAGATAATTTCATGCATTATGGCTTTCCATTTTTATACAAGGACAAAACAGGTTTTACATCATAACTCATTTTTATTAGCAGAACCAATTGTCATACTGAGGTTTATTTCTGAATTTTTGTCCTTTATTTATGACATAATCTCCCACCTTCTAAAATGGGAAGTTGTTGAAATAAATTATTTTAAACATTATAAATATAAAAAGGATCATACTCTTCTAGTATTATTATTTTCATAATTGTTATCTGTTATTTAGGACCCAAGTCAATGTAACTATCTGTACTAATAAAAGGGTAATATGCTAATTAGACTGGATAGACCGGACGTCTTCCAGACATCCTTCTGGACAAAGCCACAGCAGCTGCAAGGCCGAGGGCCAGCGGCGTGAGAGAGGTCATGGTGCGGGCCAGTCCAGTGCAGCGGCCTCTTCCACAGAGGCAGCGGGAGACAGGGCTGCGTGGTCCCGGTCCCAGTGCTGCCCCTTTTGCAGAGGCAGCCACAGAGGCAGCGACCTGCTGTGCCTCAACCTCCCACAGCTGGCCTGGCCCCAGGTCGCCCCCCACCCACCAGTGGGTGGGGAGTGGGGCCAGCGCTAAGAAGCGAGGACCGAGGGCTGACAGCCACAACAGTGGCAGCGACAGTGGGGTGATGGGGGCAGCGCCTTCCCCTGATCCGTCCTGTTGCCTCCCGCAGAAGGATGCCAGACTGTGGCTTAGGCCCGCTCTGTCAGTAGGACATCCCCTGCGGGCTCCTGGACTGTGAGAGGAGGCAGGACGGGCTGAGGGACACCCCGCCCAGTGCATGAATTTTCATGCACCGGGCCTCTAATAGCCTATATTATGCCAGCACATATATGTAATATTTACCATGGTGTGATGAATTTTACAGCTAAAATAATACTTCACTGTTTTTATAATTTCAGATATATTTTCTCTGTATTTCATGAATATTCATGAACTCTAATTTTTCAATAAGTAATTAATAATGTATTTTTAAAAACCTTTATGCATTTCAAAAAGTTAGGTAAAATTAGCAGAACCAAAGGTGCATTATGCCAGGGTTCAGTAGTACTAACCTCCAAAGATACTTGTGTCATATCATTGGGCAGACTTTCTTAAAATAGTGTCTAATTGCATCAACACAGTTTTGAATATTTGTTTTAGATTAACTCTCTGTGTTCTCTAAATTAGAGGTATCCCTTACATTTTAAAAGTCAGGGACCAAATGATGTCTTGGTGAAGAAATTATTCAGTATTTATTCTAAATTTTCTGTTATATTTTCTAATTTTAAGTTACTTATATGACTTTCTGTTATATTTTCTAAATTTTATGCTATAAATATTAATAAAAGAGTTCTGTTATCAAAAGAATCTAAGTAGAAGCAAATGCCTATAGTTAAAAAGGTTATCAAATCTCAATAACTTATTCACCAGAGGTAAGAGGAATAAGTTCAACAATAATCAATAAGTTAAATAAATAAATATATATATATATATTCGGTTGCTATGATAGCAGGAAAATGTTATCTCAATGGGAAGAGAAAAAAATTTCATAAGACAAAATAACATCCATTTACTTAATTATGTTTTAGTTTAATTTACTTAAAAACATGGGAAAAGGACTGGAGGGGTTATTTCCTTAATGGTTAAAAAGGTCTTTCTAAGAATGCTCTCCCTGTTCTGGGAAAAATAATTTTAATTTTAATACATGTTGAAGATTCTCCTCATGCAAAACTGGGATTACATGTACTTGGAAGGTGTCACAAGAAGGAAAACAGAAGGTATTCCTGTCTAACAGACTAGAAAAAACTGGTGGTTAGAATTAGGGAGAAAGTTTTTTCATTACTATTAATTTGGCTTGGCTATGAAAGTAGGCCAAAGGTAAGAACCGGAATTCTATGTCAGCCTTTGCTTTACCCACTTCCTAGTTTTTTTTTTAATAAAATGAGGGGAAATAAATTTTTCATGAGACCCATTGAGTTTCTTTATGAAAAAGTATTACTTAAAGGTAATATCCGATATTACTCAAGCAAAACAGAATTTCATAGTGTTAAATATTTCAGCAAGACAGTTCCCAGGAAATGGACTCAAGAAAATAATGACGTGGTGAATCATTTCAAGGCTTATTGCTTCGAGGTAATTTGTGTCATTTTTTCTTCTTCCCCAAGATCAACGTTGGATGCTCAACTGATAGCTCATCTGCTGAGCCAATAAAACTGGAATTTTCAAGGGACTTTGGGGCAACCTGGCACCTGCTGCTCCCCCTCTGCTACCACAGCAGCAGCCACGTCAGCTCCCTGTGCTCCACTGAGCACCACCCAAGCAGCACCTACTACGCAGGGACCACCCAGGGCTGGAGGAGAGAGGTTGTGCACTTCGGGAAGCTGCACCTTTGCGGGTAAGGACCTGCGGCTTTATGCCACATTCTTTTTCATTTGATGGTTTTCTTTTGACATCATCGCTGACTTTATCGGGGAAATTTCCACCTTCAAATTTCTTCTTCGGTTCTTCACTTGAAACACACTGATTTATGTTTAAAACATAGGACACTGAACTAACGTAACTACTAACTTATGGTTTGAAGATAGATTTAAAGGAGCACACCAGGGACAGGACTAGTACTCTGTCGAAGGGTTTATATCCTCCATGATTCCTTATTAGATCAATTGGGAAGCAGCAGAAATATGGCTTTCCCCTAATGTAACCCTTCCCATTCCCTCCTCCATCACAATATAAATGCAGTAGGAATTTTATGGCTTTCAAACATCTGCCGGTGTTTCTTGTGCGGGGAGAAGACACATGGAGGATGAAAGCCTACAGAATGTTTCGGGTGTCTCATAAAAAATTGTTAGTACTCTTTCCACAGGCATTTCTACTTTTTCAGCCTCTGTCAGCATTTTTTAAAATCCTCACTCGAGAATATGTTTTTATTGATAAAAGAGAGAGAAACATCAATATGTTGCCTCCCATATGTGCCCTGACCGGAATTGAACCCAAAGCCTTTTGCTGTACAGGACAATGCTCCAACCAACTGAGCCACACCAGCCAGGGCCCTCTGTCAGCATTCTTGTTACATATACAAGATGGGGCAAAATTAGGTTTACAGTAAGTGAAACACAGAGTACTGGCACAAGAGCGGGCATATAGATCAATGGAGCAGAGCAAAGAGCCCAGAAATCAACCCACGCCATTATGGCCAATTAATATTTGACAAAGGAGGCAAGGGCATACAGTGGAGTAAAAGCAGTCTCTTCAATAAATGGTGTTGGAAAAAATGGACAGGTACATGCAAAAAAAAAAAAAATACAACCAGGCCACCAACTTACACCATACACAAGAATAAACTCAAAATGGATAAAAGACTTAAGACTTTTGTAAGTTGCAAAACCATACAAATCCTAGAAGAAAACATAGGCAGTAAAATATCAGATCTCTTTGAGCAATATTTTTGCTGATGAGTCTCTGAGTGCAAGAGAAACACAGGAAAAAGTAAACAAACGGGACTACATCAAGCTAAAAAGCTTTTGCACAGCAGAAGAAACCATCAACAAAATAAAAAGGGAACCTATGGTATGGGAGAACATATTCACCAATAATTCATCTGATAAGGGGATAATCTCCAAAATATATAAAGAACTAATACAACTTAACACCAGGAAGACAAACAATCCACTTTAAAAATGGGTAAAGGACCTGAATAGACACTTCTCCAAAGAAGACATACAGATGACCAATAGACATATGAAAAATGCTCAAGCTCACTAATCAGGGAGATACCAATTAAAACTACAATGAGGAATCAGTTCACACCTGTCAGAATGGCTACTGACAATAAATCAACAAACAACAAGTGCTGGCAAGAATGTGGAGAAGAGAATGCTAGCACGCTGCAGGTGGGAATGCTGACTGGTGCAGCCATTATGGAAAACAGTATGGAGTTTCCTCAAAAAAGTTAAAAATGGAACTGCCTTTTGACCCAGTGATAATACTTCTGGGTATATATCCTAAGAATCCCAAAACACCAATCAGAAAGAATATATGCACCCCTATGTTTATAGCAATGTTCTTTACAATAGCTAAGATCTGGAAACAGCCCAAGTGCCCATCAGTAGATGAGTGGATAAAAAAGCTATGGGACCTTTACACAATGGAATACTACATGGCTGTAAAAAAAAAAAAAAGAAGAAGAAGAAGAAGGAACTCTTACCCTTTGGAACAGCCTGGAGAGACCTGGAGATTATTATGCTAAGCATAATAAGCCAGTCAGAGAAAGGCAAATACCATAGGCTCTCAATATGTGGAATCTAATGAACAAAATAAACTGATGAACAAAATAGAACCAGAGTCATGGATACATGGAACAGACTGACATGTCAGAGGGGAGGAGTGGGGGGCATAGGGAACTGGTTAAAGGAAGGTAAAGGGATTAGTTAAAGAACATATATGCATAGCCCATGAACAAAGACAATAATGTGGTGAGGACCAAGGGAGAGGGGGCAGGGGCTGGGTGGAGGTGAGCTAAGGGGTGGAGGGAATGAAAGACATCTGTAATAGTGTCAACAGTAAAAAAAAAAAAAAAAAGAAAGAAAAATTTAAAGAGAGAGAGGAAGTCAACAAAGCAGCTTGTCTCAAAATTTGTCTTTTCCCTCAGAATAAGGAACTTATTATTTCAGGGTATGTTAAAAAAAGTATTAATATTATACTTACAAGATTTACATTCCCGATGTGAAGCTCAGCATAATTTGAAGTCTTGGGTGTTCAAGCAAAACTATTAGTACTTTTCCAAAATGGTGAAAAGGAATTTTCAAAAATCTGCATTATCTTTGAACATAAATCTGTTGATTCCGTTTCATATAATCAGCATAATTTTTATAATTTAATTGTTAAGGGCTTTAATATTTTGTGTTGTTGAATATGATATTTACTTATTTTTAAAATATCTTTTTATTGATTTCAGAGAGGAAGGGAGAGGGAAAGAGAGAGACATCAATGATGAGAGAGAATTATTGATCAGCTGCCCCCTGCATGCCCCACACTGGGGATTAAGCCCACAACCCAGGCATGTACCCTGACCTAGAATCAAACCATGACCTCCTGGTTTATAGGTTGGAGCTCAACAACTGAGCTACACCGGCCAGACAATATGTTATTTATTAATTCTTGCTACTTACAACAGGATACTCTTCTAATAGACAATGTGTGTTTTAAAAACAGTAAAAAGAAAAAGCATTACTAAGCAAAGTGTCCTCAAGGATCTTTAGAAGTGACAGCCGAGGAGGCAGGGAGAGTCTCTGGAGAACTTTGGAACAGGTAGAGCTGAGGATTCAGCAAGCACAACCAGAAAACTGCTACAGTGGGGGTGCGGGTGGGGGTCGGAGGAGAAATGAGCTTGTCTATTAAAAAATTGGGCGAAGTATCTCCATAAAATCTTTTTATCCAAAATCAGTTGTATTATTTAAGGTTACATATTGCAAAAAATATAAAGATATATAAAAAAGTGGAAGAACTTACTGGAAACATACTGGGGAATAATAACATGGACTCTACTCATGAAGTGTGAGGCCATCAGCAACAGAAGGTGTGATCCTCATTTTTATCATATTGGTATTAATATCATTCAGCAACCACAGCTCTCATTTTCTGAAACTCATGATTTCACATTTCTAGAAAAGAAAATCTGAACCAATCAGCTGTGGCCAGAAAGTCAATAGCAACAGAAGCCTGGCTGCCCCCAAATCCCAGCTTATGGGCAGTGTAGGCAGGGAAAGGCCTGGAGAGCCAATCTCTTAGGCACCTGTAACCAATACCATGACCATTATGATACTGCTGAGAAGCTCTAGGTTTTCTCTTTAATATACCTTTTATTTCCCAGCTAATTATTAAATAGAAAACAACCCTACATATAGATTGTAAGCCATGACTTGAAATTGCTTTGACAACTGAGACTTGCTTCAGCAAGTTCCCACATGAAAAAAATATTATTTCAAGGAGTAGGAAATAAGGTCACAAGATCTGCCAATCATAAGTTCTGAGTGAGGAGACCCACTCCGGGACAGTGCCCTCGAACCTGCCTCACTTAGCCTTTGGTCATGTCCACCAGACTGTTGGCACATAAGGTATGATGATGTAATTTGGAAATTTGAACAAGAGAAAAGTAGACACTAATATTTTCACTGACTGGTATTGAGTGTCAGTTTAAAATATACCTCCTCCAATCCTATATGATAAAAGCCTAGGTGGTGTCACACCCTCACGCAATGCCCTCGCGCGACATAGTCATAAGATGGCCACCACAACATGGCCGTGCACAAAGCAGAGGCGGGGCCTGGTGGCCACTCCGCGCTGAGACCTGAGGGTCCCCACGGCTCTGCGCAGCATGGAGGAGGCTGGTCCCAGCGTCTCCGCCACCTCACACGGAGGAGGCAGGTCCCGGTGGAGGAGGCGGGTCACGGCAGGGGAGGGCAGTTGTTGGTGATCAGACCAGCAGGGGAGGGCAGTTGTGGGCAATTAGGCCAGCAGGGGAGGGTAGTTGGTGGTGATGGGACTGGCAGGGGAGCAGTTAGGCATCAATCAGGCCGGCAGGGGTAAGGTTAGGGGGCAATCAGGCTGGCAGGTAGAAGCGGTTTGGGGCAATCAGGCAGGCAGGCAGGCGAGCAGTTAGGAGCCAGCAGTCCCAGATTGTGAGAGGGATGTCCGACTGTCGGACATCCCCTGAGGAGTCCCAGATTGGAGAGGGTGCAGGCCAGGCTGAGGGACAACCCCCCTCCTGTGCATGAATTTCATGCACTAGGCCTCTAGTTATAAATAAGGTACAGAACTCAGACCATCGTGTTATTTGTATTCCATGTTGTTTCTATGAAAAGAAAGTAATTCTGTTAAGGAGGCATGCCCACTCCCACAATGGTATAAACTCATCTTTCAAACTGCATTCCACCATTTCTGCAAAGAGAAGAATTTGCCTTCATAGCGTTGTCTAGTCCTTGTTTCAGGAAAAGAATTAACACTCTTCTTAAAAACCACACAGGCATGAATTGCTGGAAGGCAAAAGTTAAATTTTCTCCAACTCAGTCAACCATCCCTTGGTTTGTATTCAGCACAGCACATAATAATGGCACAAGTGCTAGATGCTAAAATATATATATAACCCACGTTTAAATGACCCCTTTCTGTGCATTTACTGGACATTGGGCACCATAAAAAGTATTTTCAATGTTTTCAGGTGTGGAAATGTCATTTTTTGCCTCCACAAGTAGGCAGTTCACATTTGAAGCATAAGTGTTGAGCTTCCACTGAATTTTATTCACATCACCTTTGTGTCCTTTTCATCTAGAGTTTTTTTGTCTTTAAAACTCTTGATTGCTTCTGCTTTATATGGATTCATAATGAGTCAACCAAAACCCCTATTTCATGAAAGCACTGTTGTGTGCTTGAAATTTTAAGTTTACATTTAAAGAATAGATCCTTTTGAATACCACTGGCTTGGGAGAACAGGCACTGACATTCACCAGGGAGGGTGGCAGTGAGAGATTTTCAAAATAAGATTTCAGGAGAAGACAACCACAGTGAGACCAGAACCTTCAGCCCATTTATCATAGCGCTTGCAGTTTCTATGTCAAGGCAGGTGAACAATAATAAATATCCAACCAAGGTGGTTCATTTGTATTCAGAACACTTGAATAAATAAGAAGTTCAAAAAAATCCATGCAGGCTTTTGTTCAAAGAAAAACTCCAACCATTTCCCTCAGCTCAGCAGTCTGAAAGTTCAAAAGGTAGGAAGTGCTCCTGGCCAAGACTAAACTCTGACAGGTATTTGAAAATAAATTTAATTATGAACTGGCATTTTGGGGGCAGCTTAATATAGTTAGAGATTTGATCTAAACAATGAAATTGGGGTTAAAACTTGATTCCATCTGCTTTGCTCTCTACTAAACTTTAGAAACCTAATAAAAGCTCCTAATATTGACTTCTAATTTCTGTTTTTAAAAGTATTGAAACGGGGACTCAGAACTGTTGGACTTTGAAATTGGGACTCAAACATTTTTTGTCATTATACGTTTATTTCTAGTCTGCAGAGGCAAGATTTTTTAAAGGAAAGAAAAGGGGGAAAAATAGATACAGAGGCAAAGAAACATTGAACAGACTGTCAAACTACAGCGGGAAGGCAGAGGAGGTTGGCAGGGGGAGCTGTAAGCGATCAACCGAAGGACTTGTACGCATGCATATAAGTATAACCAATGGATAAAAGACACTGGGTGGGGGGAGCAGGTAAAGGCATGTACTGGGGGGAAGGGGAGGCCGGGGGGAGGTCAATGAGGAAAAAAAAAAAGGAGACATATGTACTACTATTTGTAATACTTCAAACAATTAAAAAAATAAATAAATAGTATAAAAAAATAAAATAGAATAAAAAATAAAAAGTATTCTGAATTTGGTTCCTATGCTAATTGAAAATTGGACAGATTCACAGGGCACAAAAATGAATATACATGCTATCTCTATATCTGTCCCCTCTGAAATCCATCTTCTTTGAATTGAGTTTTTGTACATAATAAAATATACTAAACTATTTCTGGACCCCTGCCTAAATATATAGATTATTTCCAAGGGACTAACTTATCATCAACAATAAAAGGCAATTCACTTACAAATAAAAAGGAAAAGTACCTTTGATTTAAAAAGAAATTAAGAAGTAAGAGACACGGTCTAAAAATAAATCTGATTTTGTCACTCCTCTCTTTAAAATAATCTATTGGGGCTGTCTCTTGCCATGGTTAACGATAAGTCAATAGAATAAAATAAGGCTTTTCACAACAAATGCTATGCAACAAACACTTACTGAACATCACTGTATGTGAAACACTATATGGGGCACCACGAGTGGGTGCAAAGAAGAAAGAGGCATGGAGATTGGCCTCTAGGAGTTCACAGCCAATAGGAAAAATAGGTATGCTTTTAAGTACCTACACCGGTGATAACTATAATAATGGAAATTCCATCAGAATTATGGAAGAGAGAGAAATTAAAGGACTGGTTATCTGCTGTCTGACTCAGCAAGTTCACTACTTTACCCAAAGGAGTTGAAAATAGGTATTTAAGCAAATACTTGTTCATAGAAGCACTATTCACAATAACCACAAGGTAGAAATAAACAAATATCCATCAACTGGTAAATGAATAAATAAAGTTGGTATATCCATACAATGGAATATTATTCAGTCAGTCGTAAAAAGGAATGAAATTCTGATATTTGCTACAATGTGGAATAACCTTGAAAACATCATGCTAAGTGAACAAAGCCAGACACTAATGGTCACCTATTGTATGAGTCTAATTATATGAAATATCCAGAATAGGTAAATCCATAGAGACAGAAAGTCGATTAGTGGTTGCCAAAGTCAGGGAATAGGGGGGCTGCTTAATAGGCACAGGGTTTCCTTTTGGGGTGATGAAAATGTCTTGAAACTCTATAGAGGTGATGGTTGGCTAACACTGTGAATCTGCTTAATACCACTACGTTGTGTGCTTTAAATAGTTAAAACAATATATATACATATACTTTTGTGTTATGCAAATGTCACCTCGACTTAAAAAAAATGTTATGCAGAGTGTAGATAGAAGGTATGAAAGAAGCTTCACCGAGAAAGTCAATATTGAGAAAGTTGGATCCCTGGCCAGGTAGCTAAGTTGGTTAGAGCATCATTCTTATATGCCATGGTTGTAGGTTTGATTCCCAGTCAGGGCACATACAAGAATCAACCAAGAATGCATAAACAAGTGGAACAACAAATTGATGTTTCTCTCTCTCTCTCTCTCTCTCTCTCTCTCTCTCTCTCTCTCTCTCTCTCTCTCTCTCTCTCTCTCCCCTCTCTCCTTCTCTCCCTCTCTCCCTCTCTCCCTCTCTTTCTCTTTCTCTCTCCCCCTTTCCCTGTCTCTCTAAACTAAAATTTTAAAAAAGAAAAAGTTGGGCCCTAGCTAGTTTGACTCACTGGATAGAGCATCGGCCTGCAGACTGGAGGGTCCCAGGTTCGATTCCAGTCAAGAGCACATACTCGGGTTTCGGGCTTGATCCCCAGTAGAGGGCGTGCAAGAGGCGGTCGATCAATGATTGTCAGCAATGATGTTTCTATCTCTCTCTCCCTCTCCCTTCATCTCTGAAATCAATAAAAGCATAGTTTTTAAAAAAAAGAAAAGAAAAAGTTGGACATTCAGGTGGAATTTTGACATAGTGATAGAATTGGGAAGGGCTTACAGGGAGCAAGAACTTGATTGGCAAAATCTCATAGATTGAGAAATGGAGTTTGTGTTCCCAAAATTGAATTATATTTTCTGTTTCTTGAGTGTGAGTCAGTGACAGTAACTGCCCACTGCTCATTGATCAGATGTGCTTACTTTGAAGGTATGTTGTTCTATTGATTAGATTTTGAAAGATTTGTTCCTCTTTTCCAGATCTGTACGTTTCAGATGGTACCAAGGATTTTACCCTGTTGGCTCTCAGCCAGTGACATGGGCCATTGATAATGTCTATATTGGTCCCCAATGTGAAGAGATGTGTAATGGACATGGGAGTTGTATCAATGGAACCAAGTGCATATGTGATCCTGGCTACTCAGGTCCAACCTGTAAAATTAGCACCAAAAATCCTGATTTTCTCAAGGATGATTTTGAAGGTAATCTTTTTTTATAAATTATATGTAGCATTGTGAAAGAGATTACATTTTAAACAAAATTTGTAATTTGGAAGTAATCACTAGGTTTTACTCTAATACTTCATTATTTATCACTACAATTGAAACTACCCAAGCCTTCATTTAGTTCTGAATTTTATAAGGTTCCATTTTTGAAACAATGGTCAGTGAGAGAGAACAAGACTGTAACTGAGAAAAACGAAGGTTATTGTCACCACTTTTGCTATCACATGTAATTTCTCATTAATTATAATTTTAGAAAAAGTCTATAGAGGGTTAAAATTCTTGGATGGAAGGAAAAGATTCCAGAAATGGAAATTCCTTTCATTGCTTTATCACCAACTCATTAAGCAGTCCCTTATCACTTTCTGTACCTCAGTTAAACCTAGAATCTAACATTATATGTGACGATAATGTTACAACATAGAAAAATACATATCAGGTAATAATTGAAAGTATTCACAATTATATATCCTTTGGATATGCACTCTTGATAAAACTGTGGAAAAACATCCTCATAAGAGAAAGTCCTAAAGAAATGTAATAGCTATCTATATTAGGACTAGAGGCCGGGTGCACGAAATTTGTGCACGTGGGGGGGTGTCCCTCAGCCCAGCCTGCACCCTCTCCAATCTGGGACCCTTCGAGGGATGTCCCACTGGGATCAGGCTAAACGGGCAGACATCCCTCTCACAATCCAGGACTGCTGGCTCCCAACCACTCACCTGCCTGCCTGCCTGATTGCCCCTAACCGCTTCTGCCTGCCAGCCTGATCACCCCTAACCACTCCCCTGCCAGCCTGATTGACGCCTAACTGCTCCCCTGCCGGCCCGATTGCCCCTAACTGCCCAGCCCTGCCGGCCTGGTCACCCTAACTGCCCTCCCCTGCCAGCCTGGTCGCCCCTAACTTCCCTCCCTTGCCAGCCTGGTCGCTCCTAACTGCCCTCCCCTGCCAGCCTGGTCCACCCCAAGTGCCCTCCACTGCAGGCCTGGGTGCCCCCCAATTGTCCTCCCCTACAGGCCTGATTGCCCCCAACTGCCCTCCCTTGCAGGCCTGGTCCCTCCCAACTGCCCTCTCCTGCTGGCCTGATTGCCTACAACTGCCCTCCTTTGCAGGCCTGGTACCTCCCAACTGCCCTCCCCTGCAGGCCTGGGTGCCCCACAATTGTCCTCCCCTACAGGCCTGGTTGCCCCCAACTGCCCTCCTCTGCCAGCCCGGTCACCCCTAACTGCCCTCGCCTGCAGGCCTGATCGCCCCCAACTGCCCTCCCTTGCAGGCCTGGTCCCTCCCAACTGTCCTCCCCTGCTGGCCTGATTGCCCACAACTGCCCTCCCCTGGCAGCCATCTTGTGGTGGCCATCTTGTGTCCACATGGGGGCAGCCATATTTGACCACATGGGGGCATCCATTTTGTGTGTTGGAGTGATGGTCAATTTGCATATTACTCTTTTATTATATAGGATAGTTGGATTAAAGATTTTTTTCCTTTGTCCCAAATTAAAGATTTACTTCCTTTTTCCCAAATTGTCTATGAAATTATATTATGGTTTTAAGGTACATTCTGAAATTACATTTAGGTAATATCAGTACAATGGAGTACTATCCTATCTAATAAAAGAGTAATATGCAAATTGACCATCACTCCAACACAAGATGGCTGCCCCCATGTGGTCAAAGATGGCTGCCCCCATGTGGACACAAGATGGCCACCACAGATGGCCTGCAGGGAGGGCAGTTACGGGAGATCAGGCCTGCAGGGGAGGGCAGTTGTGGGTGATCAGGCCAGCAGGGGAGGGCAGTTGGGGGTGACCAGGCTGGCAGAGGAGGGCAGTTGGGGGGACCAGGCCTGCAGGGGAGGGCAGTTGGGGGGGGGGGGACCCAGGCATGCAGGGGAAGGCAGTTGGGGAGGACCAGGCATGCAGAGGAGGGCAGTTGGGGGGAACCAGGCCTGCAGGGTAGGGCAGTTGGGGGGAACCAGGCCGGCAGGGAAGGGCAGTTGGGGGAGACCAGGCTAGCAGGGGAAGGCAGTTAGGGGCAATCGGGCTGGCAGGGGAGCAGTTAGGCATCGATCCGGCTGGCAGGGGAATGGTTAGGGGTGATCAGGCTGGCAGGCAGAAGTGGTGAGGGGCAATCAGGCAGGCAGGCAGGCGAGTGGTTGGGAGTCAGCAGTCCTGGATTGTGAGAGGGGTCCCAGATTGGAGAGGGTGCAGGCTGGGCTGAGGGACACACACCACCTCCATGCATGAATTTTGTGCACCGTGCCTCTAGTTTAGACATAAAAAGGAATGAAATGCTGATACTGGCTACAACATAAATGAACCTTGAAACATTATGCAAATGAAAAAGTCATATACAGAAGGTCACCTACCATATGATTCCATTTATAGAATCATCAAAAATAGGCAAATCCATAGAGATAACCAATCAGTGGTTGCCAGGGGCAGGGTGAGAGTGACTGCCTAATGGGGACAAGGTTTTCTTTACAGGGGATTTTAAAGTTCTGGAACTAGGTAGTGGTGATGGTTATACAGCACTGTGAATGAGCTGAATACCATTGAGTTGTTCATGATGAAAATGGTAGATTTCTATATTATATGCATTTTACCACAATCAAAAAACTGAAGTAAATCTGTGATGAATATCTGAGGAGATTTGACAGCTGGTTTTGAAAAATATCCTATCTAATAAAGAGGGAATATGCTAATTGACCATCACTCCGTCACAAAGATGGCTGCACCCACAGCTGAGGCCAAGTTCCCGTAAGGAGCCTTAACGAGCAATCAGCAGGGACCTGAGGCTACGCCCTCCCTCACCTGGCAGGGCTTGACAGGGGACCTCAGGCCACAACCCCCACCAGGTGGGGCTTGACAGGGGACTTCAGGGCGCACCCCCCACCCCGGCACCAGGCCGGGGGACCTCAGACCGCACCCCCTGCCCTAGCACCAGGCCAGGGGACCTGAAGCTGCTCCCCCGTCCCTGGCTGGGCTTGACAGGGGACCTCAAGGTGCACCCCCAGTGCTGGGTTGGGGGAACTCAGGCCGCGCCCCCGCCCAGCAGGGCTTGACAGGGGACCTAAGGCTGTGCCCCCTCCTAGTGCTGGGCTGGGGGACCTGAGGCGGCACCCCCCCACACCTGGCGGGGTTTGATGGGGGACTCAGGCCATGCCCCCCCACCCAGCATGGCTTGACAGGGGATCTCAGGCCGTGTCCCCCACCTGGCAGGGCTTGATGGAGGACCTCAAGGCATGCCCCTGCCCTGATCTGGGCTGGGGGACCTCAGGCCATGCCCCCCCGCACCCTGGCACTGGGCCAGGGGACCTGAGGCTACACCCCCGCCCAGCAGGGCTTGACAAGGGTGGGACTGGCCAGGTCTGGATCTAGCCCAATGGGGGTGGGGCTGGCCGGGTCTGGGTCTCACACGATTTTGAGGTGCATGTGGGTGGGCGGGCACTTCACTCTGAGTGTGCCCCAGACTCTGACAGGAGGAAGATTTTCATATACATTTTACTAATTTTCTTTCATCTCTGACATTTCTATTATAGAGAAAGGGCAAATAGCAATATAAATTATTTCCTCTAATTAATCCCCTTTTAATGTACACGAATTTCGTGCACCAGGTCACTAGTTGTTTAATAAGAAATATCAAATCATCCTGAAATTTCTCCCATTAAAATGGTGTTAAAAATATGTAACACTTGTCTGATACTGTTCTCACAGTAGCAAGGACATGGTGAAGAAGTCTATGGAATGGTCACATGCCCTCCCTTACTTTTGTCCTGAATCACTCTATGACTAGCCAGTGTCATCTTTTGCAGTGTGGAGGAGCAGAAAGGAGGGACCCATCTGGCTGGACCATAGGTACTCAAGAAAAGGCCCCCTCCTTCTGTCCTGTGGACCCTTAAATAACACAGCCAAGGTTAAACAATTCAAACTTGCTAAAATGTTGAAGAGGCCTCTTATCCCAAATCTATGACTTCGATGTTTATGACTTCATATTTTGGAACTACACAAAGCACTTACCATACTCCTTTAAAAAATATGACTAAATAAATAAATAAAAATAGTATGACTATAATTGGAGTCATACTTTTTACCTTTTTCAGGTCAGCTGGAATCAGATAGATTCTTATTAATGAGTGGTGGAAAGCCATCTCGGAAGTGTGGAATCCTTTCTAGTGGAAACAACCTCTTTTTCAATGAAGATGGCTTACGCATGTTGATGACACGAGATCTGGATTTATCACATGCTAGGTAATCACTTTGGAATGTTGTTGGAAAATTACATTGTGATGTACAGTAGCAGAACATCAATGAATCAGAAAGAGATCTCAAAGACAAGGCCTTCCATTAGAAATGCTGACTTACTTTCTTATCAGCGACTCCATTAAGACACAATTTACATAATTTACATTCTAAAACTGAAAGAGAATTGTGCAGTAACTAGATCAGAAATGAAATACTGATAAGCAGACAAAAGTTAATATCTGGTATTTTGTAAGATGCTGACTAGGAAATGGCAATATTTAACTTACTTTAACTTCAGGAAAATAATGTTGCAACTTCTTTTATCCATCTTCTACAGAATGCTTTTCATTAGCACTTGGACTGTGTAGAAATTATTTACACCGTGCTTCATAGAAAGCCTAATGGAAATACCATACGCCCTCGAATTATTTACAATTAACTTTATATCCATTAGCAATTTAAGTTAAGAACACTTGAGTGTAGCCTTATTCTTTATAAGCATTTCTGTCCAATGACTCGCTCATCACTCTAAGCACTCATTTTCTAAATTGAGCACAGTCTCTCAGAAACAAACATTTAGAACTGGCTCAGAGGATTATGTCCTGTCAAGAAGTATATCCTTTGATCAGTTGATGAGTGCCCAACACTTAGCCAGGAAAATAAAGAAGACAATTTAACATGTGTAAAATGGAACCCTGACCTATTTTTGCAAGTGAACAAAAGAATGATGATTTTGTTTTTTTAAACATTTCAGAGCAAATTAAAATACATCATAACAGATTATCCTCTCCTTCCTCCTAAATCTTTTATTTATTGAGTTATAAATTTGATGCCCCACAGAAAATACAGTTCTGTGACATAATAATTTTACAGTTAGAGGAAACAAGATTGTATTTATCACCATCCTATTTTAATGTATATGACTTAATTTGATGCTCTTTTTTCAGATTTATCATTGGCAGCTGAGTTCTCTAATTTAAAAATTATTAGGTTTTTCTAAATAATTCTGATATGGTTTATCTATAACTAAATTAATATAAACGTTTTCCCAATACAACTAGATGACATGCTAAAAGTTTTTCTCTGTAAATGACTACTATTTCTATAGATATAAACGTCACTAGGCACTAACCATGTATTTTTTTCATTAATCCAATGTTAAAAACTCCATTATTTATCTCATCTCAGTAGCATGCTGTGTAGGATTTGCATATATTGACCTCGAAATGCTCTGTGTAAAAATCCCAATTTTCTCAAGTTAGGAGATTTATACACAGTTAATGGAGATAGGGGAGAGGAGGAACCCATGAAGAATGCATGGTTTTATATATGGAACTGATAACTTTTGTTATAAGCCTCAATATATTTCATATGTGTGGCATGCATACATAATTGGCTGTATGCATTGGATTACACATGAAGCTTATTCTGCATTACCCGGTAGCAAGCAGCCAGACCAGGCACCAACAGTTTGCCTGCCAAAGATAACATGTGAGCTCGTTTTCATTGGCACCCCAGCTGCTTGCTGCCACTCTGCCCACCTCCCTGCCAGCTGGAAAGGCTGCACTGGCTGGCCGCCACAGTTCTCAATGGCCAGTATCATCCATCGCAGACCCAGCAATAGTCAAAGGTTGGCACAGCCCACCATCCCCACCACCCCACACTCATGCTCCCCTGCCCCTGGGCACAAAAGGCAGAAAAGAGGCCCAAGCTTGACACACCTCTTCCAAAAGGTGTCTGGCCTTTTACAAAGAGGTGTTACAACTGGTGAATTTAAATGTGTCTCCCAAAACCAATAATATGAGATCTAAAAATCTACTGGTATAAACTGAGAATGGATGGTTTCACCAATAAGTGAGGTAAACTGTATTAATTATATTCTTCCTGTTTCGGATACTAAGGACAAGGATCCAAATTTGCCTTAAATAGTTAACAATACACACTCCCAAACCTGGACAGTGTTCGGACCCCTACTGTCTTCTCATAGCATGGCCAAAGGGTGCAGTGAATGCTCACTTTCCTCAGATTCACCTCTCTGGAGGGCTGCAAAATATAAATATGGGTGCAGAATTGCCTTTTTTTCAGATTTCACATTTTATTAACTTCCTTTAACGTTAAAAAAGAAAATGCTTTGAAATGATTTCTTTGGATACTCGTTAAATCGTTATATTCATTAAAGCCATGCACTCCCCGTATTACCCCGAGTGCTTGTGTTTTGCTAATGTTGTGAATTTCTCACTGAAGTAAATATCTACAGTAAGTTTCACTCATGTCAGATTTGTGCAGTTCTTCATGAGACTGGGATGTGGTAAAGGGGTTCCAGATCCCAGGAGCCAACCTGTGCTTCTGCAGTATTCTCACAACGGCGGCCTCTCGTGGAGTCTCCTTCAAGAGTTCCTTTTCAGCAACTCCAGCAACGTGGGCAGATACATCGCCCTGGAGATACCCATGAAAGCCCGTTCTGCTTCTACTCGGCTCCGCTGGTGGCAACCATCTGAAAACGGGCACTTCTACAGTCCCTGGGTTATCGACCAGGTCAGTTTCTTTAGAATTAACTATTATAATGTTGTCCCTTATCTGAATGTGGCCTTAGATAGCAGCCCCCAGTTCACTAGAGAAAGCCCAGGATGGACAGTTGAGTGACTTGCCCAAGGGCACACAGCTAGATTAGATGTGGCATTTAGCTTCCTTTCATTCTCTTTTCCTTCAATTGCCTGAGCCTATAAAATAAACAACACAACAGAAAGGATTCTGCCATATGGATAGAGGGACTGTATCAAGCATGATACGAGGTTATAATTCTCTGAAAAGGAAAATGTGCAGATTAGCATTGGTAACTCCCATGCAGTAACTCCCAAATCCTCTTTCCCAGCCTTTGAAGGGAAAAATAAATAAACCTCCCTAACATCCTATGGATAACTCTAAAGGATCTTCATATATAATAAAATGCGCATCAAATAGAACTCAAAGAACCTGTTAACAAACTGTAGAATCCATACAAAGAATTAAGCTGAAGTGCCTTAGGGTACAACTGTCCTTAAATAGAAATTTTACATGAAAAATAATCACATGTAAGCCAAATTTTGCTTTTCCACATACAGTTTCCAAAGGCACAATTTGGCCCATGAAAGCTGTGAATGGTTTTGTCAATCCTACTATTTGTTTTCACAGATTTTCATGGCTTCTTGCCAGATGGCCAAACAGACCACATAAACAAGAGCATTCAGAAAGGCCCCCTAACGTTGTGTTTGCTGTATAATGCCAGTTGTGACCAATAGGACTGCTAAAAACAAACAAAAAGACTGTACTTTCTCATATCTTAAAGCCGAAATGAAAATTTGTGCTTTTTTAAAATTACATTTCAGATTCTTATTGGAGGAAATATTTCTGGTAATACAGTCTTGGAGGATGATTTCACAGCTCTGGATAGTAGGAAATGGCTACTTCACCCTGGAGGCACCAAGATGCCTGTGTGTGGCTCTACTGGTGATGCCCTTGTCTTCATCGAAAAGGCCAGCACCCGTTATGTGGTCACCACAGACATTGCTGTGAATGAGGATTCATTTCTGCAGATAGATTTTGCCGCCTCCTGCTCAGTCACAGACTCTTGTTATGGTAAGTATTGCAGATTCGGGTAGAGGGACAGATGTGTATAAATAGGCATCTAAGGCTGCCTCTATCAAAGGACTACATTACACCGCTGATTAGTCTGAAATTAAAACACAGGAGCACTTTGAGTCAAATCATAGCTGCATTCTTGAAAAATGTATGTAAATTGAGTTTTAGTAGTTTATTTTTTTAATCATTTTTTATTTTTCAATTGCAGTTGACACACAATAATTTCAGGTGTTTACCCCAGTGCTTAGACCTTATATAACTTACTAAGTGATCATCTCAATAAATCTCTTACCCATCTAACCCCATACACAGTTATTAGGACATTATTGACTGTATTCCCTATGCTGTACTTTAAATTCCTATGACTGTTCTGTAACAACCAATTTGTACTTCTTAATCCTTTCATTTTTTTCACCTATCCTCCAACACCTCTCCCATTTGGCAACCATCAAAATGTTCTCTGTATCTATGAGTCTGTTTCTGCTCATTCATTTATTTTGTTTTTTTAGATTCAATTTTTGATAGATATGTATTTATTGCTGTTTTATTGTTCATATTTTTTATCTTTTTCTTCTTCTTCTTCTTAAAGAAAACCCTTTAACATTTCATGTAATACTGATTTGATGGTAATGAACTTCAGCTTTTTCTTGTCTGGGAAGCTCTTTATATGTCCTTAGATTCTAAATGATAGCCTTGCTGAGTAGAGTAATCTTAGGTCCTTGCTTTTTATCACTTTGCATATTTTTTTTTGCCATTCCCTTCTGGCCTGCAAAGTTTCTGTTGAAAAATCAGCTGACAATTATATGGGCACTCCCTTATAAGAAACTAGCTGCTTTTAAGATTCTGTCTTCCTCTTTAAACGTTTGCATTTTAATTATGATGTGTCTTGGTATGGACCTGTTTGGGTTATCTTGTTTGGAGCTCTCTGTGCTTCCTGGACATGTATGTCTATTTCCTTCACCAGATTAGGGACTTCCCTAATATTTTTTGTCAATATTTTTTAAATAGGTTTTTAATTTTTTTTCTCTTTCTCTTCTCCTTCCGGCACCCCCGTGATTCAAATGTTGGTACGCTTAAAGTTGTCATAGCATATTCTAAGCCACCTCATTGTGACCAGTTTGCATCCTCTCAATTGTGCATGTACACATTGCACTCATACATACCTTGCACACACTAATGGGCCTATCTTAGGAGAAATAAAAACTGACATTATTGCATACTTGGACTCTTCACCAGAATTTACAGACCTAGGGCCCTTCTGGTCTTTCACCACCTCAAGCCACTCTTCTTCCAAGGGATTCATACCGGAATGTTCACAAGGACCTTGTTCTGTTTTAGATTTGAAGGGAATGCCGAAATCTGAGGAATTTGGTTACTTCGAAGGTCCTGCAAAATCCAGATTTTTCATATTTATTAGTTTGAACTTAATGCACCTTTCTTAGGGGGAATCCCAGAAGTATTCTTTCTACCTCATATTCAATCAATCAGCCAACACTAAACTAGACAGTAGGAGTGGAACTTGGAAAAGTATAAGGTTCACACCCTGTCCTCAATAGGTACAGTCTAGTTGAAAGAATATCTCAAAAAGTTAGAATCCAATAAATGTCTAAATCAAATGCTCCATGGAATGGTACTGATGCAAAATGTAATGAGAGTTCAAAGGAAAGAGAGATGATCAATGGATGGTCAATCCAAAGAGTTTGGTAAGATTTCAAAAAGGACCTAAGTCTCAAGTGGCATTGATTGTTAGAGGGGGTTTGAAGGATGAGTGGAGAGGAGAAAAAAAACCCATGCCATCTGGCAGCATAAGCAAAGAAGCAGAGGTAGAGCTCTCCTGTTCTATGGGGGAAACTGTGAGCAGACCATCCTGAAGGAGACCAGAGTGCTGAATTTAAAAATAGAAAAGGACTTTAAGGTCCAAGATACCTACTCCCTCATTAGCATAGGAGGTTAATGAGAACTCAAGGAGTTAAGTTATGACATGGTTTGCCTTTAGCAGCACCAGTACTGAAACTCTGCCCTATTAGCTCAGCCATGTGTGCTTTCTACTGTCGGTTGGTGCAGAGTCTTGAGAGAGAGGGGTTGAACTGAATGATAAAATGAAAGAGGAACGTGGATAAGCACAGTTGGCAACACAGTGCCTTAAAAAGCAGTCACAGGAATTTGTGCTTGACCAGGTCATGAATAAGAAGGCACAAGTACAGAGGAATGCCTTGGTATGTTTCAGGGAGATTAGCCCAGAATCTGAGGAAGGTGGGGAAGGAATAATCCCAGTGAAGAAGCCTTAGTGGTAATCTCTGTGGGAGGCCATGAAGTCCTGAACTATAGGGCAGGAAGAGAAATGGAATGGGTAAAATCTATATAGGACAATGCAAACAAAAAGGAAAGAAGCAGCAGATCTCAAAACTGGGTGAGAAAATAGAGGGTAAAGGAGAGAGAGGAGTAAAATTTTGAAAATAACTTCTAAATTTTGAACCTAGAATATGAGTGTAAAAGTTTTGTCATTGATAGAATTTGGTTGTTAAAAATATGTTTATTTATGAGGGGAAATGATGAGTGTTTCTTTAGCTTGGGTGAAAGTAGCTTTGAGTGGAGATATTCTTTAGTGAGGAGGACTTTCAATATGCAAAGCAGGAATTTTGTGCATATTGTGCATGACAATATGCCAGCATCAGCACCATGCCGAGCTGAATGAACATTTGTTGAATGAATAAAATCAATTCTGAGACATAAATTGGGCACAGAAGTAGTAGTTGAAGCCCTAAGAGTATACAGGTAGAAAAGAAGACCAGCCCTAGCCAGTTTAGCTCAGTGGATAGAGCGTCAGCCTGCAGACTAAAAGGTCCTGGGTTCGTTCTGGTCAAGGGCACATGCCCGGGTTGCAGGCTCAATCCCCAGTAGGGGGCATGCAGGAGGCAGCCAATCAATGATTCTCTCTCATAATTGATGTTTCTATCTCTCTCTCCCCTTTCCTCTCTAAAATCAATAAAAATATTTAAAAAAAAAAGAAAAGAAGACTAGAAATAGAGTCTGGAAGAATGTCCATAGTTGGTAGTTGTGGTAGTAAGCACAAGAGTCAGGGGAAAATGAGTCAGTTGATTTCCCAAAGAAAAGAAAGTAGAAAGAAACAGGGAGTGATCAATAATATTCAGTGCCCTGGGGAGAACAAGTACAATGAAGGCTGAGACAATCCATTGTATGTAACTAGAAAAGGTTTGTAGGTACCTTTGGGTAGTGAGTGATCCATACTGGCTGTACCTGAGAATACCTGGAGAGCTCTAAAGCTCCTGACACCTTGGCCATGCCCCAGAAGAGTGAAATCACAATCTTTGAGGGTAGGACCCTGGCATCAGTCGTTTTAAAAGTACCCAGCTGACTTCAGTGTGCAGCCAAGATTGAGAATCACAGCCTTGGAGAAAGTAATTCCAGTATGGAGGTGGGCGTTAAAGCAGTTTATAAAGCCTTCAGAAGGGAATAGAGAGAAAAAATATATAATGGGGAGTATAAATTGAATGTTTCAGAAGAAGAGAAGGGAAAGGAATATCTTTTCAAAGGACCAGAGCAGATTGGGTATTTTGGTAGAAATTACATGGCTTTCAGCTACCTCCTATGCCTTTCTGATTTCCCAGTATATACCATTACACAGCAGAGGAAGATGTATTTCTGTAACATATATTTTATAACTATTAGGTTAAATCGTAAGTATATATAAATTATGACTATTACTTTAACAGCTTTGTTATGGTGGTTCTGAAAATTGCTCAGTATAAAGAATGATTTGGTAAATTTTACTTATGTTTCATTTGATTATATTCCCTTAAAAGAAAAATTATTTTAATATGGAAAATGTAAAAAATAATAACTAGTAATATACAGAGGGAAAAATCAAACCAGGAAATATCTCAAAATAGGAAACATTGTATGGAGGGAATCAAATTGATATTTGATTGAAATGAATACATAAGTAATTATGGTTCCTGGGTCTAGAGACATGTATTTCTATTCAGAATAATGCCTTCTATTTCAGCTATTGAATTAGAATACTCGGTAGATCTGGGATTATCGTGGCACCCATTGGTAAGGGACTGTCTGCCTACCAATGTTGAATGCAGTCGCTATCATCTGCAGCGGATCCTGGTGTCAGACACTTTCAACAAGTGGACCAGAATCACCCTGCCTCTTCCTCCTTACACCAGGTATGGATGCATCTGTGTGTTGTGAACCCAAATGTGATATGATTTGGCATGTCAGATCTCAGCACAGCAAGTTTAAATGAGATAGATGAGATTTTGTTACCTATTGATGGTATTCCCCTGCATGAATTAAGTCTATCTTGGTAAGTAACATAGAAACCAGTTTTTATGATGACATTGTTTTGTCTTTTCCAAAAATATAGACTTTTACTTACTTTTAACTCTAATATTTTTAAAGAATGACATATCCAAGAAATCAGTAAGCTTCTTCACCTTCATTCACTTTGCCAAGAACAAGTCTTAAATTTAAAACAGGCACATTGGATATAAAGTAGATTTAAATAGACTTTGTTTTCTGCCACTCAGACTACTGTAAATATAGCAGTGAGTGGTGTCAGATAAATGGGGTATTTGCTATCAGAAATGTGTATTAAAATTAGTGTCTGTTTCTGAAATTTTATTTTAAATCGTATCTTGAAAATTATCACCTGGAGCATTTTTATGTGAAAAAAACAATTATAAATACTTTATTCGTTGTGTCTATAAGAAATGATGATGGCTTCACTTTAGAGGGATAGTAAAAAGATAAGTGGGGGGGGGGAAGAAATGATGTTGGCTTAATAAAATTGCCTTGGTAAAGGTGTATAAAGTTACATCTAAATATCTGTGTGCTTGCAACTGTTTGACTAAAGCAGATAATCCACCTTGTCTAGTGGGATGGTGCTACATGACTCTCTTTTCCCCAACTAAGTAAGTGCTAATCATAAGAAAGTTTTAAAATCTGTATAGGAATTCCTGTTCCCTCCAAGAAAATGGCAATCAGTAGCTGTCCTCACAAAAGAAGCACAGCAACCGATGCAGTTTATGGAAAAGGAGTTATAGTGCGGGCTCGTTATTCTCTCACCTCCCCACAAGTGAAGAATGAATAAATCTTCCTAGAACATGACCATAACATTCAACCATTCATCTAGAGCATAACTTTTCTTAGGATTATAAAAAATGGGATGGTTTCAGTTACTGACAGCCAAGGGCTGCCCTACAATTGCTGGCTCAGAGGTACGAAGCTATATTAACTGTCAGCACAGTTGCCAAGTTTAAATGAGATACGTGAGATTTTGTTGCTCATTAAAGGTATAGCCATGCATGAATTATTAAGGCGATCTTAATAAGTAAAATAGAAAAATAAACCTCCATTAAGGCAGCAGTCTTTTAAGTCTTTATGTATTCTGTGAATTATTACCCAGCTACTTGGTAGCATTTTGCAAATAAGTGACATTCTAAGATTTACTCCAGCTAGTCATTATCCCCTTACGTCTTTTACTCAGAGAAAATAATTATTCCTCATCTTTTAACCTATCTTTTAATTGTCTCTTACACATACCCACAAAAATTTTAACCCTTTTCAAATTATATTTGAAAAATCTGATGATAATTTATTTTCTCTTGCTATTGTATTAAAACTGTACAGTTCATTTATTATACTACTCTCAAAGCTCACATTGTACAATGGTTTTAAAGTCAACACTGCCTTTTGGATAAGTCAACAAGATCCTTGGGATAATTCAGAAAGAAACATGTATGTTTGGAGCTCAAGTCAGACCCACTTCTTATCATGCTCTTCCACATGCCAAAGATTAGAATAGTGCACCAGGCTTAGAGTACTTTTTCTCCAACACAGATTAACATATTAATACTATATCTGTTCTTATATCCACTCACTTTTTAAACATGTTGTTTCCTTGTTTTGAGTTGAACTTACTGTCTCAATATCTGTGAAGCATTGAGACATCACTGTTTATGTTGTCCACCAGGACAGAATTGAGAATTTTAGTTTGTAGCTCTTTCCTATAAACAAGCATGATCTGACAACTTAAAGCCATGTGCTATATAGGGTGTGGCAATGTGCCAGTGTAGGTCTCTCCACTCACTCACTTGTGACCCCAAGCTAGGATCCCAGTATAATTGGTACAGTGGTGGTAAGTCAACTGAGGTTGGTTTTCCACAAATTAAGATCAAACCATTAACCAAACTGAAATGGCCAGTAGTCATCAGTCATGATTATTCAACCATTTAGTCACTCATTAAATACTTTTAAAGTGTTTAATCATGTGCTAGTTCCATGTGAGGGGTTGAACTCATTTTTGCCTCAAGGTGCATTTAGTCCAGTGGGAGAGGGAAATTCCCAGTAATCACAGAAGTAAATATACAATTCAGGTGTGATAAAAGATGAAGGACAGTTGCATGATGCTAAAACATTGTATATAGTAGGGAGATTTGCCTTGGTGAAGAAAGCCAAGGAATGCTTTCTTGAGAAAGGATAATTGAGGCAAGATATGAAGGATGCATAGGAGTTAAGTAGGTGGAGAGTAAGGGGAAGAGTGTTGTATGTAAAGATAATAACTTATAATAGGAAGAAGCAGGTATTTGAGATACTAGAAGAATGGATCAGAGAAAGAGAAGGTAGAGTGAGGTGTGAGATGGTGAGATCATGAAGATCATTGTAGGATGGACTAAAGATTTTCAGATTTGTTATATGACAATGAAAAGCCTGCTAAAGTGCTTGGGAATAGGGAGATGTGATTGGATTTGCATTCAGAAAAGCTTATTAGAACTGGACAACAAATTGTGGAGGATAAGAATAGATGTAAGGAGACTTTTAAAAAGACAGTAAGTGCTAGTAGCTTGGACTAAAGTGAAGCAAATATGAACAGAGTGGAGAAATTCAAGAGAAATGGAGGCAATAAAATTGACTGCACTCACTGATTAAATGGACATGGGAGGGTGAGGGAAAGGGCAATGCTGAAGATGATTCCCTGGTTTCTGAATTGTAGAACTGAAGGCATGTCAGTGCTTTTCCCTGGGAAGGGAACACAGACTAAACACAGGTACATCAAACTCTGCTTCAAACATTGTTCTATTTAAACCTTAATAAATTGGGTAGATAGAACCATAGTGTATATTCTTCCCCATATACACTGGTTAAGTTAGATCGTCCTACAAGTCAAAAAAAAAAAAAAAAATGAATGAACAGCATTGTGCTTTAGTGGAGGCTCCAGCTTTTCAGCACAGTGAGCTTTGAAGCAAGTCATTTCATGTCCCTAAACTTCAGTTTCCCTCTCTGAAAAATGGAGATACCTTTACCATAAGAAAATTGAATAAAAGTTCATGGATGTGTTTCGGACACTGTAAGCATTTATTAAAATACAAATCATTTTTATTTTTTATAAGTTAACCACATATCACACTTGTTTATTATAAGACTTAAACTTCAGTCAGATTAAGAAGTCTTCCTAAATTAGCTTAAGCAAAGTGAGCCCATGGTTACAGTAGGATGCTATGTTAAGTTCCTGTAGGAGGTTACAATATGATTGGGGAAAATGAGAAGTATACCTAATAAACAACTTAAAAATAATACATGCCCTGTGTAAGTTAGAGCTTCACTAAGGAATGGGCTAGAGATGCCGTAGGTATTGAGAAAGGGAAGACAGTGTTCAATGCCAGAGTTTGAGAGGGTTTTTTGGAAGAGATGGGCCCTCAAAGGATGGCTAAGAATTCAGTGGGTAAGAAGAATATTCTAAATTAGGGGAACCGTGTGAGCAGGCCACATGAGCCTGGGTGAAGCACAGGAGTTGCTGATAGAAGCAGAGGGCTCATGTCTGGAAGGTGTGGAAACTTGTGAGTAGAGTTGGGTTAACTTATAGCAAGTTTGAAGCATGGCAAATGAGTTTAGACTTATAGGAAAAATGAACTGTGGTGGGTTTGGGATGAGACTATTCTTCTAAGAAAAAAAAATTGGGAGAACAAAGAGACTTGAGTAAGAGGAAAGTGTCAAAGGAATTGTGATAGTGACTGCACATGAAATAACAAGGCCCCTGCCGAAACCGGTTTGGCTCAGTGGATGGAGCGTCGGCCTGCGGACTGAAAGGTCCCAGGTTCGATTCCGGTCAGGGGCACGTACCTTGGTTGTGGGCACATCCCCAGTGGGGGGTGTGCAGGAGGCAGCTGATCGATGTTTCTCTCTCATCGATGTTTCTAGCTCTCTATCCCTCTCCTCTCTCTTCCTCTCTGTAAAAAATTAATAAAAATATATTTAAAAAAAAAAAAAAAGAAATAACAAGGCCCATGCTATGGCTAACATGGAGGACATGAGGCAGATATTATAGGACATTTCAAAGAAAGAATTGATAAAACTCAGTAACAGTTTATTCAGTTGCACACATCAAGAGATGACTCTAAAGTTTGAAACCTGAAAGAGTGGTGAGGAGAAGTGGGAAGAGAGTTAAAGTGTATTCCAGGAGGGACAATATGGCAAATTTAATCAAATGATGCTGAATTAAATAATATTGCTGGAAATACAAATGCAAACATCCATTTGACAGAGATACAAAGATTGGAGACAAGGAAAGATAATAAATTTGGAGGCATGATCATAAAGTTGATAGGCCAGTGGTCGGCAAACTCAGTCAACAGAGTGGCAAACTGCGGCTCGTGAGCCGCATGTGGCTCACAAGCCGCAATTTGCCGACCACTGTATAGGCAATGCTGTAAAATGTATCAGCTCTCCATAGGAGAGCATTTAAAAAGAAGAGAAAGGGCCTGGCTGGTGTCCCTCAGTGGTTAAGGGTCCACTCATTAACCAAGAGATCACTAGTTTGATTCCTGGTCAGGGCACATGCCTGGGTTTGGGGCTTGATCCCTGGTAGGGGGCGTGCAGGCCGATAGATGTTGCTTTTTCATCAATGTTTCTATCTCTCTATCTCTCTCCCTTCCTCTCTCTCTAAACTCGATTAAAAAAAACATATTTAAAAATATATATGTAGACTATTGTTTTAAAAGAAAAGAAAGAATACGTACCTAAATTTCATAGCAGAATGAGTGGAAATGACTATTAAAGGAAGCAGGAGGGATGCAGTCATGGAGGTAGAAGAATCAGAATAACATGATATTGAAAAGCCAGTGAGAAGAGAGTGTCAAGCAGGAAGAAAATCCCAAAGAAAAAAGTTTCACAATAAATTTACTAAATTTAGCCAGTGACCTTCAAAAGAACAGTTTCAGTAAGACACCGAAAATAAATGCAGCTTGTATGGCCCCAGAGCCCATGGGCTTAATCGCTGTATTAGTACTACATCTTTATTGCTTGCATAAGAGTTATAGTTCTAGGAGACATAGGAAGGGAGAATGCTAGGAGTTCTTGAGAGAAACTGAAAAAGAAGATAGGAAGATGCAAAAAATCAATTTCATAGCCCCTAACCTGAATCTGCCTCCTCTTCTTTACTAACCCAAGACTAAAAATAACAGGTGGCTCAAGTGGCTTGGGTTCTTGAAATGTCACCTGAGAACCAGGGTGAGTCAGTGGAAGGGCAGGTAACTCAAATTCACCAGAAAGGTAGAGGGGGGAGCTGCCTCTGAAAGGCTCAGGTGTGACTTGGCTATTTTAAGTCACAGTTTGAAGATGATCCACTCCCTTCTACTATCCCTAATGACCTAGCTGATACCAGAGTCTTTAAAGATTAACTACAACACTTTGGAAGCCAGGTGGTTTTAACCACAGCATGGAAGCTACTTAATGTTTGCAGGAAGTTGAAGGGAAAGGTGATAAGCACATAAAAGGGCTAGAAGATTGTGGAGCAACTGGGGTGATAAGATGGGTATGGAGGAGGCTATAGCTTTTTGCAGGTAAATAAATTTAGAGAGGGAGGATATTTCTACCTATTATAACTATAAATGAAAAAAAAAGGTCTTATTCGAAGAAAACCAAATAACTAAGCACAATATTTACTGAGTCCGCCATGGAGAAATATTCAAGGGAATTACAAGTTTATTTTTTAAAAGGGAGATTCTTTAAACTTGCCCTGGTATTCTTGATTTCCCTCCATTGTTATGTTCAACTTAGTATCTTTTGAAAGACTTTTGGCAAGCATTCATATTACTGAACACCTTGTTAAAATTTTTCTATGAAGTCAAGGAAGCCTTGGACTTCTCTTACCTACCCATCTTCGAATGCATTATTTTGATACTGTAAGCATTCCTCCTATAACTTTACCAAATTTCTGCTGGTCATTCCGGACTACAGAACATAAAATAATTTTGTCTACTATAAACCATTGTACCATTGATTTTCACATACTGAATATATTAATCATATTTTGTCATTATGTTAAAACAAATTAAATCTATTTCTATTTATAATGCAACAGAGACTAAAACTATTTCCAGAAATTCTGCATTCCCTCTAAGCTTTATTAGTTGTCGACCTTGTTGCCAAAGTTTTATTAGAGAAATTTGAGATTTGGCTGTACTTTGTACATATTGCTATGTGTGGATTCTTCAGAATTGTTAAGATTGTTTTAACAATTAAATATAAGTAATTTTCCATTTAGAATGTATTTTGTAAGTTATAGGAAGTTCCTTTCATTTGAAGTATGGACCAGTGTATTTGATGCCTCAGTGGGCTTACTCAGAACACTGTAGTTTTGATTATCATTACTGATTATAATTATCAGCAAAAATAATACAACCTTATTTTATAAAAAAAGGAAATCCCTTTTTTATTATAATCATTCAATCAAAATATTACAGTGAGTATGAAGGGACCACAGATTATTTTTGGCTCATGTTTATCTATTTTACATCCAAACATACAAAATTGAAGAGAATCGTAAACTATACTTCCATATAATCACCCCCCAGCTTCAACAATTATCAATTCAAGACCAACCTTGTTTCATCAATAGCACCACTCACTCCCGCCCCCATCTTGAAGCAAATACCAGCCATTATATCATTTCAACTGTAAATGTTTTAGTATATCTCTTAAAAGGAATTTTTAAAGAACTTATTGTTATACCATTATTACACTATAAGTTAATAATTTTTTATTCAATACTTACTATTCAATATTCAGGTGTCCCTGTTTGTCTCATAAGACCTGTTATAGTTGTTTTTCAAACTAGGATACAAATCAATATAATTGGTTGATATGCCTCTTAAGTCTCCTTTAACCGGAAGCCTCCTGCCTATCTTTTAAGATGAGGACTCAGACACAGGAGGGTTATTTGATTTTCCCCACAGACACACAGACAGTGGTTGAACCAGGATTATACCAAAGTCCCCCATATGTTCTCTTTCAAGGAAGAAAGGCCATGTGGGGTGGCTCACTAACATTCTTCTATTGCTAACTCTAATGTGCTTTCCACCCTAGTTCCAGAAAGATACCATGAAGGAGCTAGGTCACCTTTTGAGAGTACTTTACCTTTATCACATGTTTGGGGTCATAATCTGTAGTCCAAACACTTTCTCCTCTCATGCCAGTTTTCAGACCTCAGTGTATTTAATAAGGAGAAAGGAAAATTAAATGACATTCATTCATGGTGAGATCAGTGTTACCTAAAAATGCTAGAGCCTATTTTTTCTCTAGCTCTTGTCTGTGGGTCATGGCTGTGACCCTGTGTTCAGTTTATCTGACCTATGCTTTTCCCAGTTATACACCTGTGAGTGGAATTGCTGAATCATAAGGTAACTATGTTCAACATTTTAAGAAATTGACAACAGCTACACCATTTTACATTCCCACTAGCAGTGTATTTGGGTTCAGATTTCTCTACATCCTTGTCAACACTTGTTATTGCTGTGTGTTTTTATCATAGTCATCCAAGTGGGTATGAAGTTGTATCATATTGTGGTTTTGATTTCAATTTCTCTAATGACTAATGATGTTGAGCATCTTTTCATGCATTAATTGGTTATTTTTTATGTCTTCTTTGGAATATTCTCCACTTTTGTCTAACACAAATAAATAGGCTAATTGAGGAAATTTTATGCCAAATATAATGGCAGGATCTTGGATAAGATTTTGAAATGGGACAGACATTGCATAGCCTGTAACTCAAATCAGAGGGTCAGAGGCTTCAGCCCTGACATTGACTTGCAGAAGTCGAGATTAATAGATATGTGTGTACATACAGCAGCAATACACATTGCCTCCAGTAGCTAAACAATCATTTGTATGTTGGGGTTATGGTAGATGTGGGATTATTCTGTAGAGATTGAGATAGAGTTTTAAAGGATCTACTGAATGAGAATACAAAGTAATAATAAACCAAGAGATCCTTGCCTTGTCTCGGTTTTGTGAGTGAATCAGTGTAATTCGGTCACTCACCCTCAACTTCTTTGTTGGTAGAGTAGAGCATTGAGCTATGGTTTCTGGTTCTAAGTAATTTATGTAGCTCTTTGAGAGTAAATGAAACATCAGGGAATAGTGAAAACATTAGAAAAAAGTATGTATGGTTCCTATCAAGGGCTTTTTCTCCTGATGGTAATGATGACAAGGACTTCATAGATAGAGCCCTCTGGAAGAAAAGAGCAGATTCAGACTCTGCAATGTGTGTGGAAACCTATTGAAGGTGTAGGAAAGGTTTGCTGAAAGGTTCCCAGAGAGGGCAGTGATGGAAACCATGCTATTGACAGGGACATTTTAACTACTTACCAATGGATATTTAATTATTAAATGATACTTAGGAGCACTTGCTATGTGCTATATAGATGGAGAGGAAAGAAATCTGTTCTGGGCTATTTTCTTCCCAACACCAAGAAGCAGCAGCTGGTGGTGGCTATCATTATAAAAAAGCTTCAGGATAAATGATGACACCTGCCAAGGGACTTCAGATACTCGCAGGTCGTGAAAAACATGACTAATTAATTATCACAACACCCTTGGGAGGTGGGAAGTAGCATTTCCTAGTTGTACGGGTGGGGAAGTGTCAGCCCATAAACATCAGTGGTTTGGCCCCTTGACACAGTGGAGCTGTGACAGGACTGGGAATTCAACTTCCAGACATGTGGGGGTTTTCATGGCTGCAGGGCTGTGGAACAGCTCAATTGTGATACCGCGGCTGTGAGGCAGCCCTGGGGCCAGGCCCCTCTCTAGCTGCATAGCTTTGCTCTACTCTGCTTTGCCAGTCTGCTTTGTGCTTTGCTGGTCTGCTCCTCTGGGTGGTGCTGGTCTGCTCTGCCCTGTGCCCGTCTGCTCTGGCCTGCGCTGGTCTGCTTCTCTCTGCTCCAGGGAGGTAACTTTGGTGTTTCAGCTCAGCCAGGGAGGGAGACTCAGTCTTCGGTGGAAAGGGAAAGTTCACTCCCAGACTTACATTTTTAATTTCTATTTCAATTCATTCTCTTAGTGAATGTGTTTCCTTTTCTTATACAACTAGAGGCCTGGTGCACGAAATTTGTGGGCAGGGGGAGGGGGGAGGGAGGGGATCCTCTCAGCCCAACCTGCACCCTCTCTAATCTGGGACCCCTCGGGGGATGTCTGACTGCCAGTTTAGGCCCGATCCCATAGGGATCCCATAGGGATCGGGCCTAAACTGGCAGTCAGACATCCTTCTCACAATCCGAGACCACTGGCTCCTAACTGCTCACCTTCCTGCCTGATCACCCCTAACTGCCCCCCCGATGGCCTGGTCACCCCACCTGCCCTCCCCTCCAGCCTGGTTGCCCCTCACTGCCCCCCCTGCCAGCCGGGTCACCCCTAATTGCCCCCTCTGCCGACCTGGTTGCCCCACACAGCCTGCTGTTCGGTCGTTTGGTCGCCCTTTATTGCCCCTCCTGCCACCCTGGTTGTCCCATGCAGCCTGCTGTTCGGTCGTTTGGTTGTCCCTCACTCACCCCCCTGCCGGCCTGGTCGCCCCACACAGCCTGCTGCTCAGTCGTTTGGTCGGCCCTCACTAACCCCCCTGCTGGCCTGGTTGCCTCACACAGCCTGTTCGGTCCTCCGTTCAGTTGTTTTGGTTGCGACAGTCACTTAGACTTTTATATATATAGATGACATTGGCTAGTGTAAGTACTCCTGTTTTGTGGGTACATAATTACTAGGTGTAGTTATTCCCAAGGATATAAGATTATCACATTTGAGACAGGACCTTAAAAATCATCTAATTTAACCCTCTCATTATATACAGTATGTTAAGTTACTCCCTGTGGACATAGAATTTACTGGTACCAGAGTATAGATCAGAGCCCTTATTTGAAAATGTCATGGTTAGAGGTCCCCATAAAAGCTATCAACCCCCACAATGCATCTGGCTCTTTTAAAAAAAATTTTTTTTTATTGATTTCAGAGAGAAAGAGAGAGGGAGAGAGAAACATCAATGAGAGAGAATCATTGATTGGCTGCCTTCTACACACTCCTTACTGGGGAATCGAGCCCACAACCCAGGCATGTGCCCTTGACCAGAATCGAACCCGGCGCCCTTTAGTCCGCAGGCAAACTCTCTACCCACTGAGCCAAACCAGCTAGGGCGCACCTGGCTCTTAACTCTTCTGTACAAGCTCTCTGTTAAGTGGCTGCCCAGCCTGATTAAACACAACCAGTGATTAGAAAGCCACCACTGCTAGGCAGCCCATGCCACCTCCCAATGGCAAGGAAGTTCTTCCCCTTCAACATCAAATCACTGCCCCTCCACACTGACCTCCAGCCCCTGCCTACCCGTCTATAAGACCTCTCTTATTTCATTTTCCTGGCCATCTTTATTGCTGTTAACTTGCTATCCTTCCAGTAACTGTTTATGAAGCCCAATCTATAGGTGTCACCAACAATAAAATGATAAGTAAGGAGAATTATCTAACAGAGGAAATTACACATGAAAAGGCACTTTTGATGCAAGGTGAGAGGGCTTTGATGAAGCATATATAAAACATTAGGGAAACAAGGAAATTCCATTACTTGCCTACTATCTATAAGCACTGAAAATATAAAGCAATATTTCCCAAAGGAATACAGAGATATTCCCTGCCCTTCAGAAGCTTATGGTCTAAAGGAAGACAGAAGAAATATATAAGTTTTGACTTGCTATCAGAATCCAAGTGATGATGTGCTCTGGAAATACGATATTACACTATGTTTATAAGATGTTGCTGAGCATTAACAGGCATGGCTATTAATAAACTTAGTCACTAAAAATTAAGTGATCAGCAGAGCCACTGAGTTGCACAACTGCAGGGGCCTTCTTCACATAATTTCCTATGAGAATGGCAGCCCCTGGGTACCAATTCCCTGCACCTAAAGAGCACCTACTAAGCGCTAGGCACTGTACCTCGAGTGTGTAATGTTGAACAAAAGGAATTAACCCTGCTCCCTTATAACTTCCTCTTCTGAAGAGGAGACAGACATTTAAGAAATATATATGCAAATAATCATAGGACTATAGTTTTGGTCAATACTATAAAAGGAAAAGAGCAGTTTGCTGTAGAAGAAATGTAATTTTTAAAGGGATCACAAAGAAAAAATTCACTATGAGTACCTGGCATTTCCTCTGAGCCCCAAAGGCCACGCAGGGATTAATCCGGCAGAGAGAGGGAAAATATGCAGGCAGAGGTGGGAGATCAGTGAGCTTCAAGAACTGAGAGAAGGAGCCATGCTCTAGAGTTCGAGGCCAGGATGAGGGACTAGCTCATGTGGAGCCTCAGGGGCAAAGGAGGAGTTTGGGTTTGAAGCTAAATGTAATCGGATGTGTGATAAGAGGGAATTAGGTAGATACTCTTCTGCTGGGAGTGACATATGGGGGCTGATGAGCAAGAGGATTGTGGAGAAATCTGTCTGTGCATAGATGCTCAGTAAACAAATATCAAACTGAACTATTTCTTTTCAGTGTGATGATTTCAGTTCTGATCTGTTTCTTTTCTATTTTCTAAACTTAATAGAAATGTTTTCTGTTAGAAAATACGAAAACCTTGCTGTTTGTTGTTGGTCTTTTGCCCTGCCTGACACAGATATATCTCAGTCAAGTGATTCAATCTGTTAATGACAAACATATCTGAGACCGTAAAACAGAACTTGCTCTGGCTAATCATTTCCTCTGTTTCAAACTCACTTGAGCCTCAGGCATTTTTTGGATTTTACTGCCACCTAGTGTCTCTGAAAACAAAAGTTTGTGTTTCTGAACAACACACTCCCCCAAACTGTAAATATATTTCTACTTCTGAAATGGGAGAATGTCTAATTTGGTTTTATTTATATTGACTTTAAAGCAATATAAAATAATTCTAGTCTTATTTATAACCCTCTCTCTTTTATCTGTTCAGTTATCTAGCATGTGAAAATTCCTCACAAATGCTGTGTGAGGTGGACCAGTATGCCCAAGTATCTGGCCTAAGGGAGCAAGTAGGAGTTGAAATCCAACTCATAGCCTGCTTCCTAAGTCAAATGCAGAGGGGTTGTGGCTGCTCAAGGACTGGCATCTTTTTCTAATTTGCAAATATAAGTTGGCTGCAGACCCAAGTCACTCCACAGTGGCCCCTCCACAAAATTCAGGGCTCACCATTCCCTTGAAACTATTGGTTTTAGGGTTAGTTTTAGTTTCTGTTTTAGTCTGTTTTTACGAGGCTTATAAAGATCATTGGCCCAAAATATATTCTCAAGCTTTTGCAGTTCTGTTTGGTTTGGTTTTGTTAATCACTTTTGCATAGAATGCTGCAATGATGAATGCTCTTTTCGGAACACAAGTGGGGATATCCATGCATTTGTGTTACCCTCCTCCGTGCACCTGTTCAGTCACACCAGAACACGTCTTTTTCACCACACCCTTCATTATAATTCTCTCTTTCTTCAAAGGTCCCAAGCCACTCGTTTCCGTTGGCATCAACCAGCTCCTTTTGACAAGCAGCAGACATGGGCGATAGATAACGTCTATATTGGGGATGGCTGCATAGACATGTGCAGTGGCCATGGGAGGTGCATCCAAGGAAACTGTGTGTAAGTAGATTTGTTCTCTTCCTTCTGTAGAAAGTTCCTGACTCACATTCCAGCCAGGAGATTTTTCTGAAACTGGTTTATTAGTCACTCCCAAGCTACCTGCGGTTATACATTTGTCCTAGAATCTGATGCTGAGCTAACTACAGAGTTTATGGCAACTGTATCTTCATTCTTGCTTGGAGATTAGGAACTGAACAATAACTATCTTGTCAGGAGAAAGCTGAATTATAATTGACTGATTTTATTTCCTTCTGTGTTTCTGTGATACACCAGAACCTTGAAATAGACATTAAGAGATCAGGAATTCCATATGTTCTGACCAAAAGTAATACATCATTAAGTATTTTCCTCACTTAGGTCTGAATTTATGTAATGATATACATTACTGTGGTTTAATTGGTCTTCCTGTGTCATTTGCTTAAGGAAGTACATAAATGCCTGATCAATTTAACATGTATATATTTGATGGAGCGGCCTATTATTTTACTCTTAGAGATCTTTGGCATCTTCGGAAGGATCTAAACGAGGTGGGGTGTATGTGTGTGTGTGTGTGTGTGTGTGTGTGTGTGTGTGTGTGTGTGTGGTGTACTACAGGCCTCTGTGCTTTATTTTCAAAGATTATACTGTTTGATGAATTGAAGATGCTGAGAGAGAATTCATAGTGCCTTCTCCACTCATGTCCATACACCTGGAAAGTCTTGCTTTTGTTTAATGATCTGGCCCATATCCAGAATTATCTCTGAGACTCCTGAGCCTCCCAGTTCTGGATTCATTTTTCCTCCCACATGGAACAGAGAAGTTAGTCCTTTGGTCAAAGAGGTCAGATGCCGTTCAAAGTACCTTCTGCTGTTGGGAACATGGTTTCTTGGATTCCCAATTGGCCCAAAGCCTCTATTAAAAAGACCAGTTCTGTACATTGTTAGGACCTACCAGTTTAGTTTGCCAGCTGCAGCTGTTTATCAGCCATCCAGAACTGTGTCATATAGAGACAGGGCTTTAGTAAATTTTTTTGAAGTTGCTTCTTTCCCTCCACCTATAAGTTCATGCCACTACTTTAGGAAAGCCTAGGAGCATTTAATCCACAGCTTATTTTTAACCTAAAGCACTCTTAAGGAGAGGAGGTGAATTCTGGCAAGCTCTGTGAAGATGAATAACCTTTCATTATCATGGATGAGGAAAAGGTTCGGCTTCCCTAATTTGAGCACACACTTGTGCGGGGCTATGTTTGATGTTGACTTTTCCTGTCTCTTTCTCCGCACCCAGCTGTGATGAGCAGTGGGGTGGCCTGTACTGTGATGAGCCTGAGACCTCCCTTCCAACTCAACTCAAAGACAACTTCAATCGAGCTCCATCCAACCAGAACTGGCTTACTGTGAACGGAGGGAAATTAAGTACCGTGTGTGGAGCTGTGGCTTCAGGAATGGCTCTTCATTTCAGCGGGGTGAGTGGTTGGCTGCTGGTTAATCATTCCTGCATCCTCCAAGATGCCCCCAAATGGTTGCATCTCCTTTAAAGTTTAATTGGCAGATCAAGATGCAGAGTTATGCATTCTAAATGCACAGCCAGATCTGAACTTGCAACTTTATACATATCAGAATACACTAATTATTTCCAACATTTTCCTATCACAAATCAGCTGAGACAATTTAATTATGCAGGGCAGTGCCAGCACGAGGCATATTTAAGTACATATGTTTAGAGTTTCTATCCTGGGAGAGAGAGCCGGCACAATGTGGGGGGTCTTCCATCTTGATGATGCTCTAACTGAAAACTCTTGAGCTTGCAACAGATTTTGGAATTAAGGAGCCAAAATCTAGAAAATGAGCTTCAATGTTTCCTGAATTTGTTAATAACAATTAATCCTTTCTGTAAATTATCCAAAAAAGAATAATTGTCAGTAATTACTAGATACTTGTATTTATAGCAAATTATTTTCTGAATGACAGCAGCAATGTTAGAAAATTTCCTTCAGAAATTTATACTCATCTTACATTGCTGCCAAAGATGACTTGTTTAAAAATAGTATTTCTTGCCCAGCTGGGCTCAATCCCCAGTTGGGGGGAGGGTGCAAGAGGCAACTAATTGAGATGTTTCTCTTTATTCCTCTCAATAAAAATATATTTTTAAAATATAGTATTTCTCCAATACCATAATTAAATATCCCTCATAGGCAATTGAATTTTTTATTATAAATTCAGCCCTGACTTGTTAGAGCATCAGTCCATGCCCCGAAGAGTCACAGATTCAATTACCAAGCATGGGCACATACCTTGGTTGCAGGTTTGATCCCTGTGCCCATGCAGAGCCTGTGAGGGAGACAACCGATTGATATGACTCTCTCACATCGATGTCTCTCTCTCTCTCCCTTTTTCTTCCCCTATTCTCTCTTTTTTTTTAAAAATTATGAATTTTAAAAAAAATTATGAATTTACTGTCAATTCTTTATTTCCCTATCATGCCCTACCTTTGAGTTTGCATTTGTGCCAATGAAGTATATTATTTATATTCAGTGTTTTAGGCCCAAGAGTAACAAGAGGACATACAGCATATAGGATTTTTTTAACCAACCACACTGACTAGGAATGCAGTGTGTGTTCACAATTCTCTTTCTAGCTTAGGTGGAACTCTAAGGGGCCTCGTTTTCCTTATATATCCAAACAAGAAATCTCTACCTACCTACATTAATGAATTAATATTGGTGACATTCAAATCAGCTATAAAAGTTTAAATAAAAAGCACTACAACTATTATCTCTAATTATAATAAATGCCTATGAATAACTGGGAAATATATATATAAAGAGGTAATATGCAAATTAGCTGGGATGCCATAACAGTCACAACCAGCTCAGGAGAAGGCTGCGCGTGCAGCAGGATGGAGCAGGGCCCGCAGAGAGCAGGGAGCAGGGCGGGCCTGCCTGCTTGCTGGGGCGCACTGGCAGTCCCGTCTCTGCGTATGAACTGCAGAGGAAACACCTTTTCTGACCGCTTATTGGCTAAGCTCCCAGTATGCCACTCACAGTGTTCTTGGTAACTTGCATAATGAGAATCCAAGAAGGTGATTCCACCTCTCTCCTGGAGTTAAAAAACGAAGGTCTGCTGCTGGAGGGGCTAAGAAATGTCATATCCTTCCCTAGCCAGTTTGGCTCAGTGGATAGAGCCTTGGCCTGTCGACTGCAGGGTCCGAGTTTGATTCTGGTTAAGGGCATGTACCTAGGTTGCAGGCTCCTCCCTGGCCGGGGCCCAGGTCAGGGTTCATGCAGGAGGCAATCAATCGAAGTGTCCCTCTCACATTGATGTTTCTCTCTGTCTTTCCCTCTCTCTTCCATGCTCTCTTAAAATCAATGGAAAAATATCCTCAGGTGAGGATTAAAAAAAAAGAAAGAGCTGTCATATCCCATGAAAGAGACATCTTGAAAATGCCTAAAGAACATTGTCATTTTTTCGTGGTGAAGGGACTGAAGTCCATCTTGATGAAAACACCTTGGCGGCTGCAGCAACCAGCAGTGGCGGCAGCAGCAGGGTGATGGGGGCAGCGCCTTCCTCTGGTCAGCCCAGTCACCTCCTGCAGAGGGAGGCCAGATTGCAGCTTAGGCCCTCTCCCCCTGGGGAGCGGGCCTAAGCCGTCAGTAGGACATGCCCTGAGGACTCCCAGATAGTAGAGGGTGCAGGTCGGGCTGAGGGACCCCCCCACTTCCATGCACGAATTTCATGCACCGGCCTCTAGTGTCTAATAAAAACATACAACAGTTACTTTAATTCCAGATCTCATCTTGCTTATAAGAAAATAGAATAGAATCTTCTTAGATACCTTGCCCTTTGTAAGTTCTAATACAGAAACTTCAAAGTTCAGCAAATATTTGCTGAGTACCTACTGTGTGCTAGAAGCCATGCTAGGAGCTAGTATAACAGAAATTAATAAAATGGGTATTTTAATATTGTGTGACTTGTATTATAAAAGAAAAACAAAAAGGATGGAAGCCAGAGAAAACCAATAATGTGCAATCACAATTCCTTATCACAGTCTATTCCATTCTGCTTTTCCTTAGGGTTGCAGTCGACTGTTAGTCACCGTGGATCTAAACCTCACCAATGCCGAGTTTATCCAATTTTACTTCATGTATGGATGCCTGATTCCACCAAACAACCGTAACCAAGGGGTCCTCTTGGAATATTCTGTCAATGGAGGCATCACCTGGAACCTGCTAATGGAAATTTTCTATGACCAGTACAGCAAACCTGGGTTTGTATTCTCTGTTATCTCTAATAACAAGTATGATTAGCAAAGATTCTTGGTGAGCCCTGCCAGTAATCAATCACGGGGACTTATGGGGACCTTGACATTACCCATCAGTAGAGGATGCCTCTGAAACCGACCAACATGAAGGTGAGGTTTCTGAGGTGGATAAACAGCTGGTTTGGGTTTTTAAGACCAACTAGTTTTCAAATCCCAGAATAAGATAAAATACAGTACCAATAATGAATAGACCCAGTACAAATATATATATATATATATATATATATATATATATATATATATATTCATGAGCCTGTGGTAATTAAGTTCAACAGCATTTTGGGAAAATGAAAACAGAAAAAATATTTATTTATATAGGTTCATTCCATTTTAGAGAATTAGGGGCTAGAAAATAAACACAATAAAATGTAAATATTCTTAAGAATCCTAGAGTCTAGTTTTAAATTTCTTATTTAAAAACCCTGAATAGCCCTGGCCCTGTCCCGGAGCACTAATATTAAGAGTAAAGGGAAGTAAATTAGCATGGATTAAAAGTGAGATTTTATGCAGAGAACAATAAACCTCAGGAAATTATTTTCCTCAACAGACTTTATGAGTTGTGAATATAAGTTTGAAAGGGTTTCACATATCCCTGGGGTTTAAATGCATAATTGTGACTAAGGGGTATTTCAGACCTGATTTCTCGCTAGTTAAGGTTCATGGTGGAGCATGGAGCCATGTTCTTCCATGTCTGTCCTTGGTGGCTGAGTCAGAAAGGCGTGCTGGGCTCATTAGCCCATGGTTCTCACTCAGCAGTTCTTAGTACATACGTAAAGTCAATGTCAAACCACATGCAACTGATAAAGTAATTACTTACAGCCTGGTACTGTCAGGCTGAGAGTCCAAACATCCTGCCATAATCTAGTGTGCATATTTTGAGCAAATTGTTGGTGCTCGTTGGGCGTAGAATGAAATCAAGGAGCCAGGAGAAGGAAACAGATGAAATTAGCTCCAAGGTGACATTTAAAAAAAAAAGTCAACTGGCTTATGTCTACCCAAGTGCATAGGTCTACAGTTCCTAGGCAAGCAGAAAATTGTGGAGTCCTTCTAAGGCAGCCCAGGGGCAGTCAAGTAAGTTGGTAGTTCCGGGATACTTGAATTGTTCGCATTCTGTTTCCCTAATTTAGTGGCTGGAGAGACTTCGTAAGATCAAGTCAGTTCATCGTGGTTTTTAAAAATTATTTTAGTCAATGTCCTCACTCGCTATGTGACACGGTTGTAAATTACTTTTACTTACATGAGACCTTTGACAAGACTCCCCTCTCCCCCACCATCATTTTCTTACAGATTCGTGAATATCCTTCTCCCTCCTGATGCTAAAGAGATTGCTACTCGCTTCCGCTGGTGGCAGCCGAGACATGATGGCCTGGATCAGAACGACTGGGCCATCGACAATGTCCTCATCTCAGGCTCTGCCGACCAGAGGACAGTCATGCTGGACACCTTCAGCAGCGCCCCAGTGCCCCAGCACGAACGCTCCCCGGCAGATGCTGGCCCTGTCGGAAGAATTGCTTTTGACATGTTTATGGAGGACAAAACTGCAGGTACATTTTTCATAATGCTAAATAAAAATCCAGTGGAAATGCAATTTGGATTTGGGTCTTTTCAGAAGAGTAGACTATAGAACCTTTTACAGATTCCCAAATGGTGTAGAAACAGAGAAAGGGTATCACCCTTTGGTTTTTCTCAATCTTCCTAGTTTGACTAAATATTTTCTTTCATTCAAGCCATCAAGTATGTTTTTATTAAATGACATTCTATAGTTTTGTTAATAGGACATTTTATTTAGTTAGGAAATTTTCATTTCTGTTTCTGTTTTCTAACTTTGGGTAGAAATCCAACATTTCTTGGTCACTTGTTTTAATATCAAGAGACAAGTGTTGCCCTAACCGGTTTGGCTCAGTGGATAGAGCGTCGGCCTGCAGACTCAAGGGTCCCAGGTTCAATTCCGGTCAAGGGCATGTACCTTGGTTGCGGGCACATACCCAGTAGGGAGTGTGCAGGAGGCAGCTGATTGATGTTTCTCTCTCATCGATGTTTCTAACTCTCTATCCCTCTCCCTTCCTCTCTGTAAAAAATCAATTAAAAAAATATATTAAAAAAAAAGAGAGACAAGTGTTTAGTTTTGCTGCATGTCAGATGCATTTGTGATTTATGTTTCCAAGAGTGTCCAAGGTCTTGCTTTTCACTTTATTCCAGTAGGAGTAGCACAATGAAGATTTGCCTCAAGTATTTTTGTCATAAAATTTTCATCCTTTATTTTTTTTAAGTGAGTGAGCACTGGCTATTCCATGACGATTGTACAGTGGAAAGATTCTGTGACTCCCCTGATGGTGTCATGATTTGTGGCAGTCATGATGGGAGAGAAGTGTATGCAGTGACTCACGACCTGACTCCCACTGACAACTGGATCATGCAGTTCAAGGTGAAAATGTTATGGTCTTAATTGCACAAGTAACCATATACTAGCAATATAAAAATGAAAAAGCAACTGTAGAGACAAAGATCATCTACTTCATTGACTTAATATATACTTTGAAATATAAAATTTAATATTAAGGTATACAACTCAACTATTTATAACTTACTGACCTAATGTAGTTTACTTCTGAACTATTTCAGGATGAACCTTTCATAAGAGTAAATGTGCTTCGGCTCAGGGTTAAATACTAATAGAGCAAATATTGATAAATATGTAGGATACTGATTCCAACTGGCAATCTTTTCCTTTACAAAAGGATTAAAGTTAGTATGGTTATATCTACTTTTTTTACAAGAGCATTTTAATTTTTCTGAAGAAAGAAAATTATGGGAAACAAAGGCATGAGTAGCATTAATGCCAGCGTTAATTTTGGCTAAGATTTTATGTCAACCAGTTTATTCTGTCTACCTTACCTGCACTGTATTAGCAACAAATGCTGCATTATGGCTACCTCCATCAAAGTACCTTCTGTTATCACTTCATTATGTCTTACTTGTAATTGAGAGTGATTTATTGAGAGTCATAAGTTGTAGGACAAAATAATAAACTTGGTAAAGCTGTTAGCAATCCTTCTAGGTCAGCATTCTGCCAAAGAGAAGCGCCAGACCATTAGCACAACAAACAACAATTTGTAAGAGGGCCCAGGCCTCCCCAGGCAATCAGCCAACCATGGCAAAAGCACAGGTTTCAGCTTCTTTCCAAACTCCCTGCCCAATGTATTTGGCACTCTCTATATCGTGTCACCTGGAGCAACCATGTCAACTTTCCCACACATCAGCAGAACAAGGAATGAACCTGAAAATATAGGATAGATGGGGTGCAGTGTCTATCAAATGATCAGCAAGTTTTTTGTGCCACGTCCTTAGAGTAGAAACATGTAATATGAGTTTAATATATTAACAAGCTTGCTTTTCTGTTTATTAGATCTCTGTTGGATGTAAAGTATCTGAAAAAGTTGCTCAAAATCAAATTCATGTGCAGTATTCTACTGACTTTGGTGTGAGCTGGAATTATCTGGTCCCTCAGTGCCTACCTGCGGACCCAAAATGCTCTGGAAGTGTTTCTCAGCCATCTGTATTCTTTCCGACGAAAGGATGGAAAAGGATCACTTACCCCCTCCCTGAAAGCTTAGTGGGAAAGTAAGTAGAAAATTAAAATAAAGCCTGGTTCCAACCATCCAGGAGTAGATTAGGGACCCTGATTGAGCCTGAGCGTCTGTGTGATTGTGAGTAAAATGCTGTCTTCCTCCCTAACTCTAAAGGCTCTCTAAATTGGTGACCTCATGAATGGCTAAGTCAAGGAAATCTCAAATTGTAATTCTCAGACTTGTCAAGACGGACCTTGGCAGGCCCTTTCATGTTACATACCTCAGTGTCTGCAAATGGGGATAGAACAATAGTGATGGCCTGGGAGCCAGATGAGAGGTGTATGTTACCTTATGGACCTGTAGACTGTGGTCCACCACACATCATACGCTTTCCTCATTATGGCCTTGTCAACCTATGATAGACAAAGCCAGGAGCAAAATCATAACTCATTATGCTGTTTGTACAAATCCTAACTCTTCATACTATTTGTACAAGTATGGTTCGTAGGTTTCATTTTTCTCTTATCAAAGCATTATATTCTGTACCTGCAGTGAAAAGTAATTAGTCTGGATCAGTTGTGAGCCAAGATGATTAAACTGTTCTCTGAAAAGTCTGTGGATAAGTTAATTTAAGGCAATTCCAAAAGATTTATCTTCAACTGTAAAATTAGGAAAAAAGATACATTAAGAAAATGATAGGTGAACTTCCATCATATGAATCATAGTGCGTGGCTAAATGAAAAACTTTCTCGTAAAAGAGAGTTATGATATATGACCAGAATACATAAAGCCTTTTGAATAAGGTGCTTACACATAGCTTTTCCAGTGTTTATAGCTATCATTTACTACATAAGCATTCACAGTTTTCAGGAACAAATCTAAAGGGCTTGGTCAATTAGCACAATAGGAAGCCAAATCAGGATACTTTCAGCTGCTGGTAACAAAAAAGCCAATTCAAACGGGCTCAATTAAAAATGAAATGTATTATATCTATAATGAAAATAATCCAAAGATAAATGATTCACAATAACAATGTTTAAGGACATTGTTATTTCTTACTCTTAACGTTTACTCTTTGTTCCACTGTCCACACATTGGCCACACTCAGCCTTCAGGCTGGTTCCCCTGACCATAGATGACTTTCAGAAAATTGGAGCAGAATGCATTCGTACCTGTGTTCAATGGGAGAGAGAGTTGCTTTTCTTTCAAAGAGAGCCAGAGCAAGCATCTCCTTGCATCCCATTGGTACGAATTAACTCAAGAATGCCCTTTCCTGACTCAGTCAATAGTTAAGGCAATTATATTTTGAAGATTATCTCATATGACTCATCTGGGGTAAAATGCATGCTGGGAAGCCACCACAACATCCTTCCTCATTTTCCCCCTCCTGTTCTCTCTTTTCTTTTTTATAATGAAGTACAACTTACATTCAGTAAAATGCACATGTCTTAATTGTTTAGTGCAGTGAGCTCTTACCATTGTGTAACCCATGTAAACCACCACATGAACCAAGGTACAGAACATTTATATCACCCCAGAAAGTTCCCTCATGCACTTTGGACTCTTTACACCAACATGGTGTGGAGTATTTTAATATAAGGTTAATTATGAGGTTTGTATTTTTCCCAGAAGGCAGAGAAGAACAATGATGAAATTAAAATCTCAAGAAAATGTCCTTTAATATAACCCTTTCAAATTTGTTTTCTAATTAGCATAGTTACTCTGAGAATATTGATTATCTTTGGGGAATTCAGAAGTTTCTGTTTCCCAATCACCTGAGGGCTGTGTGCATGCTGACAAGGCTCTGTCCAAGGATTTGCTCACCTTCTGCACAATTTCAGAAATGCAGTTAATGAATCTAAATTATGATGCAATCACTGGACTCAAGTTCATATGCAATGTTTTAAATAATTGTGTGCTTTAAAATGCTCCTATTGCTTGAAATAGATATTTTTCTGTGTTTTCATTGTGTTGTACAAGTTTGTTCATATGTTATAAAATTTAAATGAAACTAGTTTTAAAGTTCCATGACTAGAAAGAAAAATATAATGACAGTCAGGAAACATTTTTATTAATCCATTTCATACTCTCAGAGTGTCTTAAATGTGTTTTCTCTTGCACACTGAATGTACGCACAGGAAAATGAACCTGAATAAAGTTAACGTTTGTTTTTCACTCCTCTGCTTTTGTGTTGCTAATAGTCCAATAAGGTTTAGGTTTTATCAAAAGTACTCAGATATGCAGTGGGCAATCGATAATTTCTACCTGGGCCCTGGATGCTTGGACAACTGCAGGGGCCATGGAGATTGCTTAAAGGAACAGTGCATCTGTGATCCAGGATTCTCTGGGCCCAACTGCTACTTGACTCACGCTCTGAAGGTAATGTCAAAGTCCCTGATGGAGCATGGACTTGAATTGTAGGCCCTGACTTAATAACCCGCTTACGTGTGAGACTAATAATTTATACAATGTTCTTTGGGGGCCCCAGGAAATAAATTCTTTGGATAGAAACTAAAAAATGTCATAGGTTTCTTAGATCAAGATTTACCCAATTCACAAATACAATTTACCCAATTCACAAATACACAGGCTGTGTGGAGCAAAGTATATAAATAATGTATTATAACATAAGAAACATAGTCACAATGAATAAACTAAAAATAAAATGTAGTTTCTTTCATGACATTCAAATTTCATTAGCATTCTTCAGATGAATTAGAAATTGTACAAATCTATATTATGATTCAAATCTTTCTAATGAGAGTTTCCATGGTTAACAATGCATGTCTTCAGACTAGAGTCCTTACATGTAAACCTCCATTTTTAAAATTGCATTGATTTGCTAACATCAGCGAGGTAAGGTTCACATCTGACTACACATCTTTAACCACAGAGATGATCATGTTCTAAGTCTGAAGAAGATCTATTTAAATCATTTCAACTACACAATAAGATAACAACTAGATAACTCTCTTAAATAAGTGGAAAAGAGTGTATAGTTTTTCTGTATAATTGCTGCAATAATAATTCTAACAAATTATTTCCATGACATATTTCTACCATTAGAAAACATTGGGTTCCTCAACGCAATGCAAAACTGTATTATGGACAAAAAGAATATACTATGGGAAAAATGAATAATCAAGATCTTGTTATGATGTGAGGAGATGAAATAATTTTACACAAAATGTAGCCATAATGAACCCTAATATTTAATTATCTACTCTGCATGTTTCATAATATCATAATAAATTATAATACTACTTTTATAAACCATGTAAATAAACATAATTTGGGAGTATATGCTTAAGTAACATTTTTACAAATAGGAGTATTACTCTACTCAACCTTATAATTGTTTTAAGATTCTCTCTAGACTTTAAATTCTAATTATTAAACATTATTTAAGTTTAAATGATCTTCACTATATGATTGAAAAGAACATGTGAAGCTATCCTTTTTTTTTTAATATCCTTGGAAAACCATTTAACACTAACTCTAATTTTTTTATTTTTTTTAATAATTTCAGAGAAGAAGGGAGAGGGAGAGAGAGAATCATCAATGATGAGAGAAAATCATCGATTGGCTGCCTTCCCCATGACCCCACTGGGGATTGAGCCTGAATACGAGGCATATTCCTGACCAAGAAGAGAACCGTGACCTCCTGGTTCATGGGTCAACACTCAACCCCTGAGCCTACACCAGCCGAGCATCAGCTCTAATTTTTAAAGTCCAAGATGTAATTCTGAATTAACTTAACAATTCCATAATTATTATCTGAAATTATTTTTAACCACATGCTACTTATTTTTTTCCAGACTTTTCTGAAGGAACGCTTTGACAGTGAAGAAATCAAACCTGATTTATGGATGTCCTTAGAAGGTGGGAGTACTTGTACCGACTGTGGGATTCTTGCCGAGGACACTGCACTCTATTTTGGGGGATCCACTGTGAGACAAGCTATTACTCAAGATTTGGATCTCAGAGGGGCAAAGTAAGTCATTTTGAGTTTATTTTCATCACAACTTAGCATATTGGCCCCAAAGCAAGGAACACGTGTGGGAGAAGTTGTTCTCCAGGATTTGAGTAGAGTATTTGTTCTAATTTACCATTCTGATGGATAATGTGTGCTTGCATTCAGATTCCTGCAATACTGGGGACGCATCGGCAGTGAGAACAACATGACCTCCTGCCATCGGCCCATCTGCCGGAAAGAAGGCGTGCTGTTGGACTACTCTACGGATGGAGGCACGTTTCAGGGGTGAAAGCCATACCTTGGAGCAGGTTCCCAAATTCCATCCAGTGCCCCTCCGAAAAGTCTTTGCAAAGAGAATAGTGAAACTTACAAAGAGGAAGTTACGGATTTTAGTTGTGTTATACATTCCATACATGTGACTTCTGTGTTAGCAAAATCCTACCAAATAAAGGAACAAGAGAGAAATCACATTAAAAAGTTGTATGGATACTTACCTGGCAGGGGAGATACCATGATCACGAAGGTGGTTTTCCCAGGGCGAGGCTTATCCATTGCACTCCGGATGTGCTGACCCCTGTGATTTCCCCAAATGTGGGAAACTCGACTGCATAATTTGTGGTAGTGGGGGACTGCGTTCACGCTCTTCCCTTTAAAAAAAAAAAAAAAAGTTGTATGGAGTCCAGGGGGTAGACTTATCAGGAGATCACTTCATAAGTTATGTAAATGTCTAACAACTATGCTGTACACCTGAAACTAATATAATATTGAATGTCAACTGTAATTTAAAATTTTTTCAATTAAGGAAAATAAATAAAATATTAAATAAATAATCTCCAAAGTTTATGAGTAAAGAAAAAAATCTCTATGCTTAACTGAAGCTACATTATAAATTATACCATTAAAAATAATTTTTATATAGTTTTCAAAGGAAAAGGTAATTTTAAAAACATTTTAAAGTGTTTTAAAAAGCTTTCATGTGAACATGTGTGTAATAAATTCTAAGAGAACCTACAAGATTCTAAAAACATCATTAATTGTGAAAGAAGATAGTCTGAATTTGCAAGTGTGTCATAAACTATTTTAGCCAAATTCTGTTTTATTATTTGGAAGTAGCTGAAACCAGAAATAATGTGATGAGGTCTTGAGAATCAGCTTTAGCAGGTAGATATTCTTAATAACTAGCATATAAATGGATGGCCCTAAAGTACTGTGTGTATTCAAAAGGTGTTTTCTTAAATAATTTAAACATCCCATCTACAGTCATATCAGTTGTTAAGAGGGAATGTTCATATCAGTCCAATAAACCACAAATTGCGTAGAATTGTAATGGCTATATTTTTAAATAATAGCAGTTCTTGTCTAGAAGCATGCAAAATGTGGATGTTTCTCATTATTCATAAGGAATAATACATATTAGGAATCTAGCACAAAATTTTAAAGGCAGAAAATATATAATGTTTAGAGTTTTTATCTTTGGCCAAGTATTTCTAAATACCCTTCCCTTCTTATCATCAGCCTCATGTTGCAACAATATTTATAAGTGCTGAGTCTTTCCATTAAAGTCAATGAAATAAATTCTCATTGGTTGAAGTTTCTTTTTTTTTTTTTTTTCAGAAGCTTGCAGTAACTGCTGTACACCAGTCGTTTGTGGGGGTTTTCCCCAGATATGTTACTATGTTGATTTATTTGTTGTTATAGGAATTACTTGGACTTTGCTGCATGAGATGGATTATCAGAAATACATTTCTGTTAGACATGACTACATACTTCTTCCTGAAGACGCCCTCACCAACACAACTCGGCTTCGCTGGTGGCAGCCTTTTGTGACCAGCAACAGACTTGTGGTTTCCGGAGTAGAGCGTGCTCAGTGGGCACTAGACAACATTTTGATTGGTGGAGCAGAGATCAATCCCAGTCAACTGGTCGACACTTTTGATGATGGTAAGAAACAAGACGTTGAACAGTCTTTCCTGTGAGCGGTTTGTCTGTGTTTTTGGATGAATTACTACAAGAAAATTTAGAATAGTGCTTAGCATATATTTAGTGCTCAACAAATGTTACCTATTGTTTTGCCCTGTAGTTTATAAATCTTCGAGGCTGGTGGCTTGTTGAAATATCAACTGAGAATTTAATAAATCCTGTTAAAGACGAAATGTCTAGCTCCAAATATAATTTGAAATTTCAATACCCCAAAATAATTTCAGTTTCTTTAGGAATTTCTTTACTGCAGAGATATACATTACATTGGGTTAAAAGTATACCAAGAATCTCAAAAAAATGGGCAAAGGACCTAAATAGACACTTTTTGAAAGAGGACATACAGAAGGCCAAGAGACATATGAAAACATGCTCAGAGTCACTAATCATCCGAGAGAAGCAAATCAAAATGATAGTGAGGTACCAACTCACACCATCAGCATGACTATCATCAACAAATCAACCAACGACAAGTGCTGGCGAGGATGCGGAGAAAAAGGAACCCTCGTGCACTGCTGGTGGGAATGCAGACTGGTGCAGCCACTGTGGAAAACAGTATGGCGTTACCTCAGAAAATTAAATATGGAACTTCCATTTGACCCATTAATACCACTTCTAGGAATATATCCCAAGAAATCAGAAACACCAATCAGAAAGGATATATGCACCCCTATGTTCATAGCAGCATAATTTACCATAGCTAAGATTTAGAAACAGCCTAAATGCCCATCAGCAGATGAGTGGATTAGAAAACTGTGGTACATCTACATGATGGAATACTATGCTGCTGTAAAAAAGAAGGAGTTCTTACCATTTGCAACACCATGGATGGAATTGGAGAACATTATGCTAAGAGAAATAAGCCAGTCAGAGAAAGATAAATATCACATGATCTCACTCATTTGTGGAATATAATGAACAACATAAACTGATGAACAAAAATAGAACCAGAGTCATAGAAGCATTGAACCGACTGTCCAACCTATGAGGGAAGGCGGGATGCTAGGGGGTAAGAGATCAACCAAAGGACTTGTACGCATGCATATGAGCATAACCAATGGACACAAATAGTAGTGGGGTGAGGGCATGTGCTGGAGGGTGGGGCAGCTGGGAAGAGGTCAATGGGGGAAAAAAGAGACTTACTTAATACTTTTAACAATAAAGAATTTTTTAAAAAGTATACCAAGAATCATTTTGCAATGGTGAAAGTTACCCAGACTAGCAATTACATTTTATTTTTTAAATTTATCTTTATTGTTGAAAGTATTACAGATGCCCCCTTGTTTTTTGTTCTTGTTTTTTCCCATTGACCCCCTCCTCCCCACTCCTGCCCCCTCCCTAGGCCTTCACTGCACTATTTTCTGTGTCCATGGATTATGTATATGTGGAACCTAATGAACAAAATAAACTGGCGAACAAAATAGCAATCACATTTTAAAAGTTGGGTAATCGTTTTAAGTACTAGTAGTTAATAATCTTTTCTAGATTTGATTTCTCAGCTTGGATTTATATTTATAGCAGTTAAATAGAATAAGAATAAATCTTAAAGAGTAAACAGAAAGCTCAAGTAATTCAACAATAAGCCAGTCAGCTCAAGAGAATAACATGCCATATTATTTCCAATTTACCTTAACAGAAGGCACTTCCCATGAAGAAAACTGGAGTTTTTACCCTAATGCAGTAAGGACAGCAGGATTCTGTGGCAATCCCTCCTTCCACCTCTACTGGCCAAATAAAAAGAAAGACAAGACCCACAATGTGCTCTCCTCCAGAGAGCTCATTATACAGCCAGGGTACATGATGCAGTTTAAGGTAAGGGAAGTGGATGGCATTACGTTTGCGGGAGGGGATGTGGAGAGAATGCTTATATTTGGCCAAGGATAAGGAAATGATGGATTTCATTCATTAAAGAGACTTTATCCTATGAATAAAAGAAGTAATCTTTCACAAAGTTTTTATCAGGTAGGATTATTGGAGCATATATAAAATCTGTAAGTATATTGGGACATAGCAAGAAATGTAACTGTATTTTTACGTCTCAGATATGTAATCTTGAATTCACTTTCCCAAACCTTGGAAATAGTTGTCTGCGTGTGTGTGTGTCTCCCTCCCACCACCCTACCCACCCTCCCTCTTTTTTTCTCTCCTCCCACTTTTCTTATTATATACCTATTTCATATATCAAGCCACTTTGCTTCTTTATTTATCCTTTTTTATTATGTCTTTCCATTTTCCTTTTGTCTCTTACTTCCAAACACAAACCTATACATTAGCCCAGTAGCAACTTCCAAATCCTCAAAGATTTTTAAATGACTCTCAAATCTTTTAAATGCATATTTATTAATATAGAAGAATGTGAAGGAAGGCATAGAAGATAATTAACAATCAGACAGAGAAAAATAAAGCAATATCAATTGATGTCTTTATTATTACAAAACACACTAAAGGAAAAGGATTACAGAAATACACTTTATTACTAGATCATTTTAAAGACAAACATCAATTGTTCTAATGCCCTTATTTAAAGAGACATGCTACAATGATGGTTAATAGTAAGAGTCCTTATTAGCAGAAATAAAAATGTACTGATAGTTGGTAGAAGAAATGTGGAGTTGTTTAATGGGTAAAGAGTTTCTGTTTTTTAAGATGAAAAAACTCTTCAGGTCTACTAGAAAAAAAATATTCACCCTTTTTCTTCAACTTTATGTTAAACTCTCCTTCAGAGACCAGAGGGTGAGGCAAGCTCCCCAAATGCTACCATTCCCTCAGGATTATCTTTAACATAGGGCATGAAGGTTGTTCAGAGTCATAGGTCACATCCAGTCATTCTAATCCTTTAAGAATAAGGGTTTCCCTCTGCCTAGCCAATATCAGAGTCATCATATTTGATTCAGTTGACTGGGACCTCCTCTTTTGCTGCCTCTATTAACCTAGAACTAAAGAGACTAACATTTTCTTCTCTAACCAAATCAATTTGTTTAAAAAAAAATTGTCCCCAGCAATTTAATGAAGTATCACTAAAGCTGCATTTTTAAAAGTCACCATAGACTTCCTAAACTCTACATCTGACAGCTTTCATTCATTCCTCATCTTTCCTTTTCTCTCTGTGCCATTTGGCACTATCGTCCTTGTCCTCTCCAACCCATGCCATTCCCTTTGGCTTCTGGGTTCTCTGCCAATTCTGCTCTTATCTTCTTGATACCTACTTCTATCTCTTTTTTAGCTCCTCCTCTTCCTTCACCTCTCTAAATGTCAGCATTTCCCCGTACTTCTCGGCTTTCTTCTTCCACCATAGACATTCTGCCATTGGAAGTATCACTCATCCTTAGCTTCAGGTCTTAAAGATATGACCAGCTCTCAAATCCTCATGGCCAGCCTTGACTCGGTACCACAATTAATTTAGTATTTCAGTAGCTTGTGTACATTTTCACACCTTTGTTTTGTTGGCATCTCAACTCAACATGGCTAACAATGAATTTCATATCTTCCTTCCCCATATCAGCTCCTCTTTCTGATTTCCCTGTTTCTATTCATGGCACTACCTTTCACCTGTTCACCAACTTTCACATCTAATCACTCACTGTACCCTTTCCTTTGAATTGTCAGTGTTCCTAGCACCCATCCCATCTGCTCTGTTTGCACTGTTACTACCTCCATTCTGGCCCTAATAAATCACTAGTCCATTAACTAGACTTCCCACCTCTAATCTCTCACCACATTCAGGTTGATCTTTACAAAGCACAGCTCTGAGTGCATCATTCCACTGCTCATAAACCTTTAATGACTTCCCATTACCCACCAAATTAAGGCCAAACACCTTAGACTACAAGTCGATCCTTCTTCTACCTGTTTTTCTCCTATCTCTACCTCTCACACTCTTTCCATGCTTCAGGAGCAGTTCACATGCACCCAACTTGATGATTTTTTTATTAAAACATATTTGACATATAACATTATGTAAATTCATGTTGTATAACATGGAGATTTGATACATTTATATACTGTAATATGATTGCCATTATAGCAATAGTTAGCACCTCTATCACATCACATAATTATTACTTCTTAAATAGAATCTTCCCTTCATATGAAGCAGCACACCATTTTATTTATATCTTTTATGATTTCCATTTCCACTATTAGAATATGTTTCATACTCTCTCACTCTGAAGCCAGAGTTGTTTTATTCATGAATGTATGGCCTGAAATTTTTATTTTTATTTTAATAAATCTTTATTGTTCAGATTATTACAGTTGTTCCTCTTCTTTCCCCCCATAGCTCCCCTCCACCCGGTTCCCACCCCAACCCCTGCCCTTACCCCCGCCACTGTCCTCGTCCATAGGTATATGATTTTTGTCCAGTCTCCTCCCGCACCCCCCACACCCCTTTCCCCCCAAGAATTGTCAGTCCACTCCCTTTCTATGCCCCTGATTTTATTATATTCACCAGTTTATTCTGTTCATCAGATTTTTTTATTCACTTGCTTTTTATATTCACTTGTTGATAGATATGTTGTTTATAATTTTTATCTTTACCTTTTTCTTCTTCCTCCTCTTCTTAAAGAATACTTTTCAGCATTTCATATAATACTGGTTTGGCAGTGATGAACTCCTTTAGCTTTTTCTTATCTGTGAAGCTCTTTATCTGCCCTTCAATTCTAAATGATAGCTTTGCTGAGTAGAGTAATCTTGGTTGTAGGTTCTAGCTATTCATCACTTTGAATATTTCTTGCCACTCCTGTCTGGCCTGCATAGTTTCTGTTGAGAAATCAGCTGACAGTCATATGGGTGCTCCCTTGTAGGTAACTAACTGTTTTTCTTGCTGCTTTTAATATTCTCTCTTTGTCTTTTGCTCTTGGCATTTTAATTATGATGTGTCTTGGTGTGGTCCTCTTTGGATTCCTTTTGTTCGGGGTTCTCTGCGCTTCCTGGACTTGTAAGTCTATTTCTTTCACCAGGTAGGGGAAGTTTTCTGTCATTATTTCTTCAAATAGGTTTTCAATATCTTGCTCTCTCTCTTCTTCTGGCACCCCAATAATTCGGATGTTGGTACGCTTGAAGTTGTCCCAGAGGCTCCTGACACTATCTTCATATTTTTGGATTCTTTTTTCTTTTTGCTTTTCCAGTTGGGTGTTTGTTTGTTTTCTTTTTTGTATTTCATATCTTGGACTTGATTCTTGGGATCCTCTAGTCTGCTGTTGGATCTCTGTATATTATTCTTTATTTCAGTCAGTGTATGCTTAATTTCTAATTGGTCCTTTTTCATATCCTTGAGGGTCTCACTATATTTCTCAGAGGTTTCTAGAAGATTCTTGAGTAACCTTATAACCGTGGTTTTGAACTCTATATCCAGTTGTTTGCTTACCTCCATTTCTGTCATTTGTGACCTGTTTCTTTGTCTCTGCATTTTGGCTGCTTCCCTGTGTTGATAGAGTGGCTTTGTGTGCTAGGTGTCTTTTATAGGGCCCAGTGGCTCAGCCTCCCTAATTACCTAAGATGGACACTCTTGGTGCACCCCTTTGTGGGCTGTGTGCACAGTCTTGTTCTAGTTAAGCCTTGATTGCTGTTGGCATCACTGGGAGGAATTGACCTCCAGGCCAGTTGGCTGTGAGGACCATTTTTGTCTACAATGGGAGAACTTCTGTGCTAGAGACACCCTTATGGGGCAGGACTTGCTTCAGTGGGGCTTTGGTGCTCACTAAGTCTGCCCCCTGAGTGTGTCACTTATGGATGTGAAGAGTTGTAATCTGGATGGTCTCACTCTGAACCACTGGGTACACTGGCTCTTGGATCTCCAAGGAGGTGCAAAGTCAGCCACTGCCTGAGGCCACCCAGCAGGAGCTACAGAGAGATCTGCAGATTCCTCCTCTTTGTTTGGGGTTTGGAGGTGCCCAGATGAGGCCCAGCTGTGAAGCAATGCAAGCTGCTGTGGAGCCTTGGGCCTTCTTTTGGAAGCTCTGGGGCTCTCTGACCCAGCTGCAGTCTGTTAGGTTTTAGATTGTAAAAGGCCAGTCCATTCATATGCAAAAGCCTCTGCACACAGCTTGGGTGGGGTTGTAAATTGGGTGGGGTGGTGTGGGGTCTCAGGGAATCACCAGGGCAGAGCAAACAGCAATGGCTGCCCATCAGCCCTGTCCCAAAGAGGCCCCTGGGTCTCTGTGTCCCGCGGCACTGTGCAGGAACAATGATCGCTGCAAGCACCTCTGAGAGAAAGCCGCCCTCGTATTCCGTCCTGATGCCAGACAGTCCAGTTTCTCTCTGTATGAGTTTGGGTCCCCAGAGTCTCGCCAGGAACTGGAGTTTAGAGCAGTGGGGAGCTTGTGTCTCCCTCCTGATTGAAAAAGACAACAGCGTACCCAGTTGCCAGCCCCTTTCCCGTGCACCTTCGTACCTCCACACTTCCACACCTCCACACCTCCTACCAGACTCAATGCGCTTTTCTCTTTCCTTCTAGTTGTAGAATTTCCACTCAGCCAGCCTTCCCGTGGTTCTGGATGATATTTGTTTTGTCTTTTAGTTGTAGTTTTGATATGGTTGTGCATGGCAGCAAGTTCAGGTGTTTACCTATGCCGCCATCTTGGTTGTCTCTTGGCCTGAAATTTTTATCACTAACCTTCTCCAATAATAACCCTGAAATGGGACTTGTTGATTAAGTAGATGATTAGGACTTAAATTTGAATCACCAAATTTTTATAACATTTATGCATTATTGATTATTCAAATACTTAAGTGCATGTAATATGCAAAGCTTTTATTCATATGGAAATGGAAAAACCCTGAGAATGAATATTAGGTCATTAAAAATTGCTATTTTAGCCCTAACCGGTTTGGCTCAGTGGCTAGAGCGTCAGCCTGCGGACTCAAGGGTCCCAGGTTCGATTCCGGTCAAGGGCATATACCTTGGTTGCGGGCATATCCCCAGTGGGGGGGTATGCAGGAGGCAGCTGATTGATGTTTCTCTCTCATCGATGTTTCTAACTCTGTCCCTCTCCCTTCCTCTCTGTAAAAAATCAATAAAGTATATTTTTTTAAAATTGCTATTTTAAATTATAAATAAAAATAGTAGCATCAAAGATTAGGATATCAATGACAATGTTTTGAACCAGTAATACTTTGAGTTTCTTTCCATTAATTCTTCTAATATAACTTTCCTTTGGCCAATTTATAGTTTCTAAATTTATGATTAATATGTTATACTAATTAAATAAATAGGAATAGTACTTATTTAACCTTAATTCTCATCTCCATGCAAAATTGCATGTCTTTAGCTGAAGTCAAAAGAATGTATTCTTGGTGTTTTGGCAGGTTTCTCTATAAAAGCTTCGATGAATGTTTTTTGACTACTAATCATAATGAAGACTGATAGGATTTCTATTTAATGTAGATATTATTTAATCCTGCCTGGTTCACATTGATTGTTTATGTTTGTTTTAGATTGTAGTGGGTTGTGAAGCCACTTCTTGTGGTGACCCTCATTCCGTAATGTTGGAGTACACTAAGGATGCAAGGTTTGTGAAATAATTGTTACATTTCCTCCAAAGCTGAATACACAGTTCAAATGGTTGTCTACTTTTAGGGCAACTGTTTACAGAGGAACAATATTTTGTATTAAAAGTGTCCGCTCATGCGTATTTCACATGTACAAATTTCATGCATATAAAATTTACACATCTTATTTTCACATTGTTTCTTCAAACCAAGAAAAGTCTATTTTCATACTAGGCTGCAGCCAAAAAAAACCCAAAAACTTTATATTTTAAAATAAGGAAAACACGACATTTGTCCTGAAAGTACAAATGTTGCTCATTTTCAACCAACCTTAATGAAAATGTTAGTCAGTGAGAGATCTGAATATGCTTAGGCCAGTCACATCTCCTAAGCATAGTAGCCAGATCGAATAAAAGACTGACACAGAACAGTTACCATCCAAGGGTGCTGATAGGCCTGCCTCCCACCACCACTTTTAAAAATGAGTTATAGGGAGTTAAGTTTGGTAAGACCGAGAATTTTGTCAGTCCACTCCGGGTATGTTTCTGGTAACAATATCAGGGGGAGGAAGCCATTAGAATGCAGCACCTTGAATGCTATTATTTTATTCTGTTGTCTGTGAATATATTCATTTGCTTGTAAAGAATTAGAATAGATCTTGCGTGCAGTTATTTTCAAGTTTTCTTTTTGATGTCTGTAATTATAAATATGTATAGGGAATAGGACATTTACATTGAAATATCTTACTTTAACCCAAACCCAAAGCATTATGTCCACATTAGACAGGTCAAATATTTTTCCTGAGCTGTCTAATGCAACCTCTTTGGTTTCTGCAGATCTGATTCCTGGCAGCTGGTCCAGAGCCAATGCCTTCCATCCTCTTCAAACAGCATTGGCTGTTCCCCCTTTCAGTTCCATGAGGCCACCATCTACAATGCTGTCAATAGCTCGAGCTGGAAGAGAATCACCATTCAGCTGCCTGACCATGTCTCCTCCAGGTAGGTTGCATACTAAGGTAAACTTTGCAGGATTATCTGGCAGTCTCTACCAAGCTCAAGCAGTGAGCTGAGAACAACTGATAAAATGAGGCTGGAGTTTTAGTTGCAGCCTTAGTACCCTGTCTCCTCTTCTCTCCTTCCTCTCACCAACCTCTGCCACAAAATGGCAATTGCATAGCCTGGGAAGAAATAGGGTCATATTTGTAGAGGACTCATAGATCTCAAATTTTCTTTTGACTAAAGACCATAGCACATGCCAAACTCATTCACAGGCCCCAATCACAGATCCCCAAAGACCTGGAGTTGGCAGCATATCTCCCCCCATGTTCTGTGCTCCCAAAGGCTGCACTCAGTCCAGATACAAACAGCCTCTGGGGTGTGCAGTGTTGGTCAGGTTACAAAAATTCATTTTCCTCAAAGATTTAGAAAACGATAAACCTCTGTAGGAAAAATGGGCACAGACTAATGGAATAGAAGAGAAAATACACAGAAAATTTTTAGGGAAGGCACAAACTTCCAAAATAGTGTGTTGGGGGATACTCCCAACGTTTTAGGAGTAGACATCCACTCACCTCTGTGAGTTAGTGCTTAAGGGGGAGGTTTGGGAAGCCCTTTTCTGAGAAATAGTCCCCATTGCCACGGTCAGAGGCTGGGCACAGCCATGGGAAAGAGCTGCCTTCTGAATGCCTCCTGTTCTCTGTGGGACTTTCAGTGCAACACAGTTCCGCTGGATCCAGAAGGGGGAAGAAACTGAGAAGCAAAGCTGGGCGATTGACCACGTGTACATCGGAGAGGCTTGCCCCAAGCTCTGCAGCGGGCACGGGTACTGCACCACGGGCGCCGTCTGCATCTGCGATGAGAGCTTCCAAGGTCTGGATCCCAGGCTGCCGTTTCGATCCAGGAGAGCGTGCTGTTCTCCTTCTCTCAGCACGAATACAAAGGCCACTAGGAAATGGATAGAAACTCCAGCCTGAGGGGTTTGGGATAGATGACACACTCTGATCCCAAAGTTATTTATCTTTGGAATGAATTATCAAGGATAATTTCATGCTATGTTCCTTGAGGTATTTTTTAATGCAGGTTTTATCCACTCAGGAATTCTATAGTTCCTCACATTCCCCATCTTCCATTCAATTCCCTGCCTCCCACATTTTATTTCCACCCTGGACTGCTCTCCTCTCTGGCCTAGCTGCCTATCCGTGGCTACTTTGCCAATATTTCTTCTCTCTCATGGCCTCTCCCAACAGCAGCTGCCACTGCCCTCCCAAGATGTAGCTGACAATTCAGTGACAATTCAAGACATTCTGTTTCCCAAGTTACTCTATCACAAAAAAGAAAAAAAAAAGCCTTCATAACTCAAAAAAATATATATTAAAAAAAACATTTTTACTGCTTGAGTTTCTAGGAGCTGGAGTATCCTTGGGACAGAGTAGCTTCTCAGCTCCTGACATCATAAAACATTGCTCTGTCAGCTTGCAGCCCTGCTGTCCCCTAATCAGCAGGGGTGGGGAATGTCTGGCCCACAAAACCATTTGGTCCGGCCCTGCCAAGGCAACCACAGATGGGACTCCAAATTCAATAAATATAGGAGCTTTTTTCATAGCAACACAAATTTATATTAAGTGAATTATGTTAAAAATATCCAAATGGCCCTTGGCAGAGAAAGGTTCCCCACTCCTGGGAGTCTAATGCAATATTTCTGCCTCTGTTGTTACAAAGTTCACTTTATATAATTACCGTTATAGTCTCAGAGCTTAACTCTTGTCATATAGCGATGCTCAAGAAATCTCTTTTGAAGGAATCCTTACTTTGTCTTATGCTTTGCTAGTTATACCGTGTCCACCAATCATTTGGCAGAGTCGTTTAGTGTGTATGATATCCCGTAAGTCAGCTAATTATAGTCAGTCCCACTTTACAGATAAAGAAACTGAGACAAGGAGGTTAAGTGACTTGCCTAAGATCACAGAGCTAGTAAGTGTCAGAATAGAGGCTGGTGCTCATGTTATTCTTCCCAGTAAGCATTGCTGTCTCATAGCTGAGAGATTTATCCAACAGGGGCCAAGTTTTGCAACTTACCCAAGTGTACAATGAAAGAAGCCAGAGATTTGAATTCTGGAGTAGAATCTAGTTAGATTTCTTGGTTGATGCTATTTCCTTGCCTACTAATGAAATGAGTGTGATTAATGTTGACTGCTGCATATCTCTGATATTAGAAATTACTTAGCGGTCATCTTTTTCACCTGGTTTCATTCCTGCTGAGACTGGCGGGTCTGGCTGTGTATTAGCTGGGGAATTTGATCTTGAGGCAAATGACGAAATCAGATGTCTCACAAGGAGTCCTGGATGTCTGGAATTTTCCCTCGCCCCTGATCCAGCAGAGCTCTGTGACCTTTTCATTTTAAACTATTGTGGGCATTTAGGAAAGTTGGGCTGTTGAAAGCAATGGGAAACGCAAGCACATACACATTTGCTAATGTACCATCTTACCTAATGTGAGTATTTCAGCTCAATGGTCTCTGAGAGACACATCCAGTTTATTCATTATGCATTTACTTATCCCACCTTCATGATTGAATGTCATGTATGTGCTAAGTATTGTGCTAGGTGCTGGAATCCGATGATGAATGATATACAGACTCTGCTCTCAAGAATCCTCAAGTATAGGGCTAGAAGAACAAGAATATGATTTATCTTATTTTCTGCTACAGAATCATGCTAGGGGAAAGGTATTAGGCTGGCCTCTCATGCCAGGGAGGAAGCTCCCTGCTAAGACCCATCATTGGTCTGTAGGCAGGCCCAGCCAGATGCTGTGGTATTTAAATATAGGTTCACATAAGCAAGAAGTAGATTAGCAACTATATATTTTAGTGAACATTGACTCAGAGATAATGGGATTTATTTCAACAATGTTAGCCAATAATTGCTAAAATAAAGGAGAAACATTTATTTCAGGGAGTCTATATCTGTTGGGTATTTTGTCATTCTTCCAGTAACAACAATGGGTTAAATTTGAAATTGAATACTTGTTCTTAATCTTTGGTCATTCTGCTTGTTGCAGCTAATTTGTACACTTAATCCCTTCCCTCTAGGTGATGATTGCTCTGTTTTCAGTCGTGATCTTCCCAGTTATATTAAAGATAATTTTGAGTCAGCGAGAGTCACCGAGGCAAACTGGGAGACCATTCAAGGCGGAGTGATAGGAAGTGGCTGTGGGCAGCTGGCACCCTATGCCCATGGGGACTCGCTCTATTTCAATGGCTGCCAGATAAGGCAAGCTGCCACCAAACCTCTGGATCTCACTCGAGCAAGGTAACAAAACTCCCGTGTTATAGTTCAGACACAGAATCAGTTCAAGACTGGTCATCATCCACTGTCAAATATGATCACAAACTTAATGACACAGGTGTCACGAAGCTGTGGAAACCCAATTTGGTATGAGGAATCATTGTGTTTCACAACTCAGAATTATACTTTGCTTAAGTTTATTGTACAATTACCTTACATTTCTCCACATACTGAGTAGTGCGATCATAGGCATAAGCCTAGAGAAATGGCCAAATACAAAAATTGATATCAAATCAACACATTGTACATCTTGAACTTACACAGCATTTTATGTCAATTGTATTTCAATAAAGTTGAATAAATAAATAAATAGTCAGCTAGGGATAATCTATATAGATAATTTGATGTCGACCATTGCAAGCATATAAATGTAAATGTTAAAAAATGTAAATGTATATGTGAAATAGATTTGCAGTCACACAAACATATATCTATATGCAGCATATGTAGTTACAATAGCTAGAAACGGAGCATGGATGGGTGGGTGGGAACTTTAAAAATTCACATGCTGCCCTAACCGGTTTGGCTCAGTGGATAGAACATCAGCCTGCGGACTCAAGGGTCCCAGGTTCGATTCCAGTCAAGGGCATGTACCTTGGCAGCTGATTGATGTTTCTCTCTCATTGATGTTTCTAACTCTCTCCCTCTCCCTTCCTCTCTGTAAAAAAAAAATCAATAAAATATATTTAAATAAATAAATAAAAATAAAAATTCACATGCTGTAGGAGCTGCATATTAATGCAGAATAAAGTGGGCAGAGACTGTGCAAATGGACTAGGGAAGTGACAGAGAAAAAGAGACCCTGGGGCTTGGATTTCCTTCCCCATCTGCCCTTCCCTGCTCTGCCACCTTAGCCAGTGTGAACACAGCTTTTTGTCTGTTTGATTCAAGAAGGGTTCCAAGGCTCTTTAAAGGTTGTAGAGTACTGGGTTAAAATAGTACTTGAATGCTGAAAACTGTTCAATAGCTATAAGTATATTTGAGAATTAAATATTTAGTTAAAAAGAATATGGGTGTTTTATTGAGGTTTTTCACTTTGGAAAACATTAGTAATGTATTTTCAGAGGCAGAAAGGCAAGTCTGTGGTCTTCAATGTGATAAACAATCAAACTATAATAAAATTGATTCCTGTATGGTAACTGTGGAGATGCCAAAAGTTGCTGTGTCCCCCAACCCCATTTTTTCCTATCAACATGACTTAGTTAATCTAGAAACAATTTGATTCTTTCCTTGACCCATATAGAGCTACAACTACCTACTTAGTTAACAATTATACACCATGTGGTACAGATAACTTTGTTTTAAATTAATGTATGCAGTTACAAGTCTTCAGTCTACTGCTTTATTTGACATCTACTCTAAATGGAACTACTCTGTTCATCACTGAGGATAGATCTTTTATGTTTGAAAACTGTCTTCTGTGGGCAAGGAAAATCAAAAGGACATGCATGTCAGAGAATAGCAGGCGTGGTGGAGAGCCTGCATGTCTAACACAGTTTTCCCTCTGCTCTGATCTCCAGAAGTCCTTTCCTAAAATAGCATGATGGTTTATCCTTGTGTAGATGCTATTCAGCTTGCAGCTACTTGTAAAAGAAGCATGTAGCATAAATATTGTGGTTTTATTCCTTGTCCTCTCCTTGTCCTCAGTGCCTGTTTGGCTCATACCTTTCAGAGAATAGGAGTTTCAGGTGAAATACTAGAACAAGATTTCCAGCATCGTGAAAAAGAGGACAGATCTTTGAAAGTCAGAATTGCTTTCTTTGTGTAGGAAATGAGCCTTTTCGAGATTATTTTTCATATGTAAGCTGTAAAAGATAAACAAATTTTACTACTAATGTGATTTAGTCATAAGACTGTATTATGAACTAGGGAATTATGGACTTTAGGAACAAAAAAGATTTTTAATTAGAAAATGCAACTCCTTTAACACTTCCTGACTCTTGTTTAAAGATGACTTCCCCTGCCCTGCCTGGTTTGGCTCAGTGGGTAGTCAGCCTGAGGACTGAAGGATCCCAGGTTCGATTTCAGTCAAGGGCATATGCCCAGGTTGCGGGGCTTGATCCCCAGTAGGGGACGTGCAGGACGCAGCAGATCAATGATTCTCTCCTATCATTGATGTTTCTATCTCTCTCCCCCTCTCCTTTCCTCTCTGAAATCAATAAAAATGTATATTTTTTAAAAAGATGATTTCCCCTGTGTTTTTCAGCAAAATCATGTTTGTTTTGCAAATCGGGAGCACATCGCAGACGGACAGCTGCAACAGTGACCTGAGCAGCCCCCACGCAGTGGACAAGGCCGTGCTGCTGCAGTACAGCGTCAACAACGGGATCACCTGGCACGTCATCGCGCAGCACCAGCCCAAGGATTTCACACAGGCTCAGCGGGTGTCTTACAACGTCCCCCTGTGAGTGGCCTGAACGGAGAGGCGTGTCTCACACAAGATCCCTGAGAATCAGAGTTTGAGCTAGAAATTTGAAGTTACTGGACCAACACCACAAACATAGTGGTGGCAGAACTAAGACCAACCTGCATCTCCCAAGTTGTGTTACTGTTTCCTATGAGATTAACAGGTAGAAATTGAAGCAAGGCATCGGACCAGAGGGAACAGAGCGTAATAACAGTGCTTTTTTCATATTTTCCTTCCTCTAACCAGTATTTCTAGTCATGTAGAAAGCAACACTTTTCATTTCTGCTGGGTACACTTAATGTGAAATTTTCTGAAGATAGGCAACTATGTCACTTTTGCATAGCTTTTTGTCACCTTTGTACCCCTAGCTCCTAGCACAGTGCCCGTCACACCGAAGGCACATCATGTTTGTTGACTGAATTGCTCTTCCCATTACTCGTATAGGAAGAGGAATAAAGAGGAGAGATGTACACGTATTACAAGTCCTTGAATAGCCAATAAAATTAATGCTTCTCAGAAGCATCCTGCGACCTAAGCAAATCTGAATTCCATACCCAAAGTTGTATTGATTTAGATTAGCCTATTATATGTGAAGTCTGGAAATCACACACCAGAAAGGTCTCTGTTTTCTCGTATTTAACCTCTTTGTCCTTCTGTCTGTGATCCAGGGAGGCACGGATGAAAGGAGTTTTATTACGCTGGTGGCAACCACGCCACAACGGAACGGGTCACGATCAATGGGCTTTGGACCACGTGGAGGTCGTCCTGTGAGTATCTGATACGTAGCATCCCATGTTCATTTTAGAAAGGTTTGAATTCCTTTGATATGACATGCTCCTTAATTCAGTAAGAACTCTTCCTGAAGAGATCCCCTCGGGATTTTGGCTTAATACTCTTCAGCAACTCAATCTATAACTCGAGTCGACGTGAAATAATAAAGCCCCCAGTGTAATTGAATGTACCTTAGAAAACACAATAAGCAAAAAGTTTAAGAATTTGTCAATAATAGTTTAATTGGATCAAACAAAGTCTCCAGGTAAATGGGAAACAATGCCTTCACCAGATCTGGATTGCCTTAGAAAATGGAATGATGTCCTGAAAGGGAAATGATATGTATTGGTTAATCTGCAGAGTATTACTAGTTAATGTGCCCAGTTACAAACACCTTCTCAGCCACAGAAGCCTGAGGCTTTCTTTCTTGTAATGACACAGTTGCAACTAGAACAAAGAATTTGAAGTTTCAAATTCCTCCTGACCAGCCCCAGCACCTAACAAGGGAAGGGTATTCCCCTTTGGTTTCTCCCATATAGTAAGGTTGGCACCACTGTCACCTAGCCGGGCTGACTGTTGCACAGAGAGATGACTTGCTTTTTCTCTAACAATCTAGTTCCTGTAGAACTGGAATGCTTATGTCTCGACGGGTTCGGACTGATGGCTCCAAGTGGTTGGCAAGGAGAGGCGAATCTTCTCGGTAGATAGGTTCAAATGTTCATTCTGTTTACCAAATCGATAATGAAATCAGTCTGTTGACTGATTTCAGTCATTTTGAAAGCAAATTTATATAATTAATTGGTAGGAAAACTACCAGATTTGTTTTCTTTCAATCATAGCCATGAGCTGAATTTCTCAGTCTTGAGTTAGCCTTCGTCTTAGTTTTCACTGAGGCACCTGCTTGCATGGCATCCATATCAACCCCCAAATCCAAGAGCAACCCGGTCCCTACACAAGCCCCCACTGTGCGCTCTGCTGCTTTGGACAACTTGCTGGGCTCTGCCTCCACAAGACAAAGTTGAAGTTTCAAATAACAGTCCAGACTCATTTGAATCTATATATGAGGCTGATGTCTTACTTAGATATTAATTTCCTCAGACGACATTAATCCAAGAGAATAGAATAACCTGGTTTCTAAAATGAATACATATAAAGTAAGGCCAGAGAGCGATGTCCAAATAGACCAAAAACCATCCCTAGAGCCATTCTGCCCTGCCTACTTTTTTCAGAGCAGTGCTTCTCAATCTGATTAAAGATCAGAATCCCTTAGGGCTTGGGCAGTGTCCCAATGCCCAGGCCCATCCCTACGGATGATTTGATTTCAATTGACCTGAGTATCAGTCTGTTTTAAAAGCACCTCAGGTGATTCTAATAAACTGGTTGAGAATCAAATTTAGAGTCAATAACCACTTTATATCTTTCAAGTCTCTTGCCAAGACAGTTTACATTAATGGGGCTTCCTGTGCCTGACAAAGCATTGCCAACTCCTATGGAAACTTCAAAACGTAACAGTCCTCAGAAGAAGGCAGGATGCTAGTTTCTGCCCTTAGCTAGACATAACAGTTCTTAATTGGAGTAGATACTTTTCACCTGCCACCCAGCCAAGCAATCGCGGTTATCTGTCTTGGATTTCAGAGGTGTATCATCACCATGAGTCCCTCCCTTGGACTAAAGTTAAAGAGTACATGGGGTCAAAAGTGCAAATATACTCCCTGGTAGGAAATAACCCTTCACAACTTGGAGGCAGAACTCTGTTCTCTGCTTCCTGTGGATCTGCTGCCCCAGCGGCCCTCAGAACACCAGCACCACCACACAACTCCCAAGGAAATCTCGAATACCTGGTGTTGGTTCTAAGTTTTATAAGCAGCTACCAGCATCATGATATTATTACAAGACTCAAGTTCAGATTGTATGAGATCTATCACATTGATCACACCTATTGTTTCTGGTGTTTTTCTGGAGCAATAATTGGTATTTGTAAAGACTTCACTTACTAGTACATCCCAGCTCTGGAATTTTAATACTTTGAAGAATGTATAACTCACTAGGCACCTCTCTGCTCTTATTCTGCAGGGCACTAAAACATTTCAATGATAAGAGAGTATTGTCACACATACACTGTTGCATCATTTGAGTTTTATTCTGCATCTTCTTTCAGAGAATAATTTAAATAGTATAACTTTATACATATCACCATATCACTTTATTTATATATATTACATATATAGTTTTAAAAGCAAATGCTATCTCTTTAATGAAAATTCAAAAATTTGTTAACATTAAAGGACTTTATTTTTTCCCTTTTTTGGGGAGACATACATCATGAAGTTGAGTTCAATAAATGAGTTGTTTAAAAAGTACAATACAAAGAATATATATTTTCAGGAATATGACTTTGATGTTTTGCTCTTGCCTTGGGAGTCAACATTTTTATGCCACTGTATACTTTCAAAGTATTTCTTTCCAGAAGCGTCACAAAAAGTTTTAAAAAGTATTCACTAGTTAATATGCCCTTAGTAGCTATAATTCATTGATTTTATGAGCATAAAATAAAAAGAAAGTTCCAGAGAATTCCAAAAAATATAATAAAATAATTTTTCAGTCTTTCAACCAAATGAGGCACAAAGAAGCTAGCCAAAGCTCATGTCATGATCACAAATATTACTAATTTTAACTTTGCTACCATAGATGTATATTTAGAAATAGAGAGAAGGAATACGCCAAGAATTCCTATTGATTCAAAATATTCTCTCTATTGCCCTAGCCAGTTTGGCTCAGTTGATAGAGCGCCCGCCTGCAGACTGGAGGGTCCTGGGTTCGATTACAGTCAAGGGCATATGCCCGTGTTATGGGCTCAATCCCCAGTAGGGGGCATGCAGGAGGCAGCCGATAAATGATTCTCATCATTGATGTTTCTCTCTCTCCCTCTTCCTTCCTCCCTCTCTGAAATCAATAAAAAATATATTTTAAATACGTATATTCTCTCTATTCACTATACTCTTAATAATGACATTTAGTTCTATAAATTAGTAATATTAACTCCTCAGGTGTGGAGGGGGGAGGAGACTGAGGTCCATATCTAAAGAGATGCAAGCCCTACCTAATGAGACACACTAATATGAATTTGCGATTAGTGATTGGGGGCGATACACTTTTTAAATGTATTTCCTTCTCTGAGTGAAGACTGGCCTTAGTCTAGCTTTATTACCATAGTTTCACTTTTGTGCATGTGCACCAAGTACACATGCTAAAAATCCTTAGAAAGAAAAATTGGTCATGCATGGTATCTTGAATTTAACCTCAGTACTGCCCATATTAACCAAGAAGATATATGAATTTGATGAGAACAAATTTAGCTCTTTTGAAAGTATTTCAAGGTTTAGGAATTCATCCTAAATGAACAGGATACATAATGTGTTTTTAATTTAATGTCTTACTTTTAAAATACTCCCTGTGGAAGGATTTGAATTTCATAAATATGGATATACAGAATGAGAAGCCCCCCACCCCCACCCAGCCATAAAGATAAAAACTACCATTTAGCATTTAACAAGCAAAGTCATTTATGCTTGATGCTTGTTTGAGAGAGTAATCTTCCCACTCTGATGTTTTTCAATAAAACCTGCCCTTGAAAAGCACTTCACTAATCTGCCATGGAACAGATGAACCAAACTGACAGGCCACTTTTTTCCAGCCTCACTAGCTTACAAAAAGTCCTCATTCTGTTACGTCTGAATGATGTAGCATAACACAGTCATTGACAATCAAGTGTCAGAAACCTAATTTCTCTGAATTCTTTTGCTAGTGTAGAACATTTGTTTTTCAGTAAATGTTTGTGAATACATTTGGGCAGATCCCTCACAAGATCCATGCTGGTGGGATCCTTCTTAGGATAAAAGTGAATTCTTTGTCTTAATGTTTTTGTTGGGCACTCATACTTCTATCCTAAGAATCTCCCTCACCAAACTATGCATTTCATTCACACATCACATTTCCTGTGTACGTGTCTAAGTCACCAGCTGTCATGTGTATAATGGAGTGGGCCAATTTTTGCATGTGTATCTTGAAAGTAAATTACTCAGTAAAGAGTTAGCCTGTGTGAATTGATTTATGAAAAAGTAAATTATTACCACATTTACTGAAAATTGAAAACCAATATGTTGCCAACTATGATCTTAAATGCATTTATCAGATTTTAATAATATGTGTTCCATCATGACCATCCCTTTATGCTATTCATTATCAAAATACTGTCATATTTTTGGCACAAATGATTTATGGAGATGAGCATATTACATTTGTTGCAAAGCATATTTGTCCTTTATTAAATTTGATTGTTATCTGATATATAGGACTTTATATTTTTAAAAGCCCATTCCTTAATATATTCAGGAATAACTATTTTCTAAAATGTAATTAATTTAAAACAAAATAAAATTAGTAGTGGTTATTAAACCAGTACTTTCATATTTATACTTTATATGCAACATTTATGCCAAATGTAGTACTATAGCTACATGTACTTTGACATATGGTTATGAGCAAATATTGCATGTTGCATTACATAGAAAAGTTAAATATATGTATATATGAGGTATAGAAGAATAAGGAATAACATCTTTAATTTTTATTTTCAAAAGAGATGAAAAATCCTATATTGCGTCTAAACCTGATCAGACTTTTATGACTAATCACAGTGCTGCATGCATTGAAAGGCATTTTTTAACTTGTGTTATATTTCATTATTTGCTGTCATTGGTTTTCCACTAGAGTAAGGTAAGTCCTGTTACTAATTCTAGGGTACTAATAGTTTCATCGCTGTACCTACGTTAACTGAGAAGTTTTGTTGAAGACCTATGCAGTTGAAAAAATATATACATGAAAATGAAGTTACACGTGATATTGAGACATACAGGAACTTTTGAAACCTGTATCATGTAGACTCAGAGTTCAGTTGAATTGTGATTATTCTCAAATGTAAACAATATTGGGCACAATCAGCATTCCTTCATCAGGAAACAACTTGACCCTGAGCCTGGGACTGTATCAGGTGCTGTTGAAGTGCTCACAATTCATACATTCATTACGAGGGGAAAGTGAAAATAAAAATGTGAGCCAGAGAGCTAGGGGTCTGATTAAATGTAATGTCTTTTAGAAGATCAATTGTGCTGCAGATGTGTGAGGATGCCTTACTTCTCCATTCTAATCTAAGTTAATGAATGAATTGGTAGAAGGGGATGGATTTATTTATAATATTTGTGAGTTCTAGGTTTTTATCCTTAGGTAAGATTGGCCTTCTTTAACATATATTTATATTTGTTCCCTAATGGAGATACTTAGGAAAGAAGGTAAAATGTTTATCATTTATTAAATACTTGCAGATTATGCTACAGGTTTTCATTTAAACCTACAACTCCCTGAGGTACACGTTAACAAATGTTATTTCATTTATCAGAGAAAATAAATATGAAATCTTCAACATTTGTGAACTATGTGAGCCCACACTCATTTACTGTAGCCGCCCTGAAAATGCATGGCCCTGAAAGTAAAGTGTGCAGCATCCGCTCTGCAGGGGGGTTTCGTTGTTGATTTAAACAGCAGTGTTCCATCTTCCAGTCGCCAGTACTTCCCTGAAAGATATGGCAGTCCACTGGGTTCTTATTTCTGCATTTATATAAAGCATTATTTATTATATCATATGTTTTGATGAGAAATGAATTAGTTACTGATCAACAAAAGTACCTAAGTGGTCTATGAGCTCAAATTATGTTCCCCAAGACTGTCTTCTCCATTTCCTTTAGAATCTATTAAAAATCAATTGAATTTTTTCATAATAATAAATGACCTAAGATAGTAACAGTTCAAAAGGACAGAGTCACTAGTTCTTGAAAGATCTTGCAATATCCACATTTCCTGTGCAGAAATAGGGAGAATTTAATAATCTCATATGCCATCTAAGTCCCTAAACTCCCTAAACAGAATTGGAAATTTAAGTTCGCATTTCCAAGAGGCCATTGATGTTCATTTTCCCTTCTTTTAATGGCTTAATCATAATGGAAGAATTTTAAAACAGGCCTAGTCCTTCCATAGCCAAAGCAAATTGATGTCAATTAGCACAGTTGATATGTCTTGGGATGAACAATATCTGCTTTCATTGGACATGTAATAAAAATTACTTTCCCTATAATTGCAGTGACAGAATAAATACTTAAAATTCTATCACACCTATTATTATTTTGGTTACAAGGTTATCTACAGCGATACATCTCTGTGTATCCAAAACAAAAACAGGCTCACAGATCTGCTCCACACAAAAAATAAACATGAGCTCTTCAAACTTAAAATTTCCCTCGTGCGCAATCCTGTAAGTTAGACAGTTTAGAGGCCCCAGTAACTGTTCAATAACCATGTCAGTTTATGAAATGGTTCTAGAGGCAGACAGCATTTTGGCATAACTTGCCAGGGTGCTTGATTTTAAAAAGCTTAAAAACTGGAAAAATCTGCTTCATTAGATTCCAATCTAACTTACTCCAAAGATGTTTATGTTTTACATACAAAATTACTAGTCAGTTTCAAGGATGCTTTGAAAATGTGGCCATTTTTAATGTGACTATATAAACACCAGGCATTTATAGCAAATGCTGTGTGCATATCAACATTTGCAGGGATCCAAAGATATGCTACTGACACATAAATTTATTTGAAATTCATAAGTATCCAGTAAATCAAAATGCCCCTAAATTAGATATAAGCTTCCACACTGGGCTGATAGTAAAGGTATTAAAGATCTAAAACCTGCTAATATTTATTTTCTCACAAAGATGAAGAATTTATGTCAGTCCATAATATATAGTGATATGGAGAAGTTGCTCTAAAGCCATTAATCATGCGTGGCAATTTTTGTTTAAATGTTCCTTTGTTCCATTGAGATAACTAAACATCTTGAGTGTTCTGAGTTTATCTTTTTTTTTCATGTAAAATATTTTAAATTCTCTTTGAGTACCTTATACCTTTAAACGTGCTTTCAACAGAATAATTTTCATTGCTTTAACTTTGCAGTTATTCCTTATAGTTAAAGAGTAATGATTTACAACAGGAATCCAATCAGTAAGTCATCAAAAGTTCAGCAAACATGCCTCGACCATGACCATGCCGTTGGTGAGGCAGGAGGCTCAGGCTGCGGTGTGGGGGTGGGGGAAATTGAGGGATAGGCTGCCACAAAAGTTTAGTCCTGGGGAGCCAAATTGTCTCCATTCAAAGCAGAAAATAAGCACTAGGAGCGTTCAAAGTAGAGGCGGGGGGGATTGCTTTTGGAGGGGGTGAGCAATTAGTAAAATGCAATACTTGAAAAATAAGTAGAAATTTAGGAAGCAATGTTGAGGATGGCAAATGATGCAGATGGAAGAAGTTCAAGGTGAGTTTGGATAGAGCAGTCTGTATAGGGGTGGGGATGTAGTATAGTAGAAGAAAGACTTGAAAAACAGAATACGATTAAATGTGTAGAAGATTTGAAATATCTGGCTAAATTGACTTCGAAGTTGCTCCCTAGACAAGAGGATTGTGAATGCCTTTTTAACAAGGTAAAGCCAGAATTTGAGGGAAAGTTTACTGAAACTTGTGTGCAAAGCCCACTGCATGAATTTGCAATTACAAAATAGTCACAGGGATGTAAAGTACAGCATAGGGAATATAGTCAATAATATTGTAATAACTCTGTACGGCGCCAGGTGGGTACTAGACTTATCAGGAGGATTGCTTCATAAGTTATATAAATGTTTAACCACTATTCTGTACGCCTGAAACTAATATAATATTGAATATCAACTGTAATTGGAATTTTTTAATTTTTAAAAGAAAAAGGCATTCAGGAGGTCCTGTCAAGCAGCATTTCAGCAGCATTTCAGCATTCCAGAAAGATTGGACCAGCAGGCACCTGATCCCTAGCTCCCTAGCAAACTTGGCATTATTACAAATCATAAAACATTTGCCAACCCAAAATAAAATCCACTGTATGTATGTGTGGGAAGATACACTCACAAGTACATACAATTGCACATTCAACAATGCTTTCTTAGTATTTCATGATTTCTTTTCAGTGGTGTTTCCTAAGGGGAGAGAATGAGGAGGCTAGTTCAAACCACTGTAATAGCTCAGGGAAAGGGCCCCAGGTGACCTACAGCACTGGCAGGGGGACAGCTAGTGCCAGTCCCAATATTTTGTGCCTAAAGAGGTAACAGGATTCTTTCTCATGACACCTGACTAGTTCAATACATTGTCCTTTTTACATAGGAAGCACTTAGTAGATAATGATCCTTTTCAAAATGTGTTTTCCATACTAAAACAGCTGTCTCTACCAGTTTTGCACAATTCCCTGCAGACTCCTAAAATCCATTTTCAGTATTTTTACCAGCTTCGCACATAGCATGTATGAATCTGAGTATGTACAAACATATGGGAAACATATACATGCAAATATGATTACACATTTAATTACACTTTTGTTTTCAGTGGAGTGTCTCTTTCATAAGGTCATATTCATAGCATATGAACCCAGCTGCTTATTGTTTAAGGAAGGTAGTGGAATCCAACGTTCAGGGGAAAACTTACCTCTTCATTTGCCTCGAGACTGCGTAAAATAGGAATGTCAAGCTGATTCAGATGATAAGTTCGCTTTTGCCTTAAATGAAAAGGTTTGTTAAAGGAATCAAATTATGATTCCTACTTGTGAAAAAATGGATTTAAATAAGGTAATGGGTAACAACACATGCTGTCTCTCAAGTGAAATTCACCCAAGTAAATGTTCTCAGAAAAGATTCAAGAATAAAAAGTGTAAATCCCCAATTTCAGTCTACTCTTGCTATGAATCAAAAGAACTTGCCTTTTTTTTTTCTGGTTTGGAGCGCACTCATAAATAGAAGGGGGTTTCTTCAAGGCCAAAAGCAATGAATACAGATGTCAAAGTTCAGTTATTCTGTCCCGGGGTGGCAATGTCATCATGACCTATTAACCCTGAAAATGTTCAAATACATATCACGGTGGCTTAGGACTTAGACTGGATTGCACTTTCAGGGACTGGACTTAATGCTCTCTCTCCTTTCCCTCTCTGCCTCGATCCTTCCTGGTTGTAACAGCACCCGCAAACAAAATTACATGATGAATTTTTCACGGCAGCATGGGCTCAGGCACTTCTACAACAGAAGACGAAGGTCACTTAGACGAAACCCATGAAGAATCAAAACGTTTCTTTTTCCTTCCAACATGTGATGTGTTGCTTTTCATTCTTTTAAACCTCTCACTGCATCTGAGATCAGGAAACTCCTGTGAAGGACTTGGGGATTCCCTGAAAGCCCTTCTCAAGACCGAGTGCCCACCACTGTCCCACACTGTGAACTAATGCTAAGTGACTTATTTTCTCATAAGTAAATGTCTTCATGTTGATGTGTCCGTGAAAATTGTGATCTGTTGTAATATCAGTTACAGTGGCAGTATTGGAAATAAGAAATAGTTTAACAGGAAAAAAAAAGTTTAAGCACAAAAATTTAAGAGATTTTTTATGTTCAAAATGGCATTTAACATTCTTGGTCACAACGCTATTTAAGTGGACTGTATTTCAGCTATGTATCATGTTTTATATGATTAAATTATCATCATGAGTCCTTTTATGTATTCTCTTCTACTATATAACATGGACACTGTATTTACTTGTTATGTTGCAATATTTTGCTGCTGAATTTCGGGCTACTTATATTCTGCAGAAAATTCTTTGAAATACCTACTCAAGAAGATAGTTGTAAAGATATTGTACCTTAATATACTCCTTAAAATGTATGTTGGTTTAGCATTGTTTTGTGGATAAGAGAAATGCCTGACCTTGAAATATTTTCTACTTACAAATTGTGGATGAAAACCCTGTCTCCCACAAAGGAGTTCCCATTTCCTTGTCTAAAGATTTCTTTTAAGTGTTCTGTGGCTGATTTACCAGGAGTAATTGCCATCTTGTGTCTGTGGTAACAGAGTGATTTGTAAAACAGTGGATGTTTTCATTGTGTTCTCTTTGTGGCTTGTTTTTCCTGCGGGTCATATTCCTGCCTTCTGATGAAGTTGTGCCAACACCAGCAACATTGTGATGGACCTGTAGCCCTGAACTCTTTATTAACCTAACTAAAAGGTTGCACTGTAGCGTGGACCTGGCTCAAAGCCCATGCTTCAATAAAATATGTCCAAAAGCCGTCTGAAGCTCATTTGTCTTTATTCAGTCTTAAAGTTTGTATAGGGTTTGTAAGCCTGGTCAGGTTTGCAAAGGACAATGTCAAATACATTTACTGGTGTTTTGTTTCATCTTTGAGAATGGAAAATCTCTGTAGAAAGTAGTGTTTATGTCAGTAACATTGAATATGCTACAATATCAGTTGAATATGTACATACAGTATGACCCAGCTACTTCTAGGCATTTATCACAGAGAAACTCTTAACATATATACACAAAGAGATGTATGCAAGAATGTTAACAGCAGCATTATTTATAATTACGAATAATCAGAAACAATCCAAGTATGCATCAACAACAGAATAGATAAATTGTGGTTTATTCATATAATAGAATATTGTATGATAGTTAAACTGAATAAACTTGTAGTGCACCTGTTAATAATAAGTTACAAAATTACATAGTATGATGCCATTTATTGGATTTTAAAACTTGCAAATAAATACTATATGTTGCTTACAAATACATGCATATATTGTTATAATATACTAGTGACCCAGTGCATGAAATTCATGCACGGGGGGGTGGGGGGTGGGAGGGAGTCCCTCAGCCCAGCCTGCACTCTCTCTAATTGGGGACCCCTTGGGGGATGTCCGACTGCCGGTTTAGGCCCAATCTCTGTGGGATCAGGCCTAAACTGGCAATCGGACATCCCTCTTGCAATCTGGGACCGCTGACTCCTAACCACTCACCTGCCTGCCTGCCTGATCGCCCCTAACTGCCTCTGCCTGCCTGCCTGATTGCCCCTAACCTCTCTGCCTGCCTGCCTGATCACCCCCAACTGCCCTCCCCTGCCAGCCTGATCTTGCCCCCAACTGCCCTCCCCTGCAGGCCTGATTTGCCCCCAACTGCCCTCCCCTGCCAACCTGGTTGCTCCCAACTGCCCTCCCCTGCAGGCCTGATCACCCCTAACTGCCTTTGCCTCAGCCCCCACCACCATGGCTTTGTCCAGAAGGAAGTCAGACATCCAGAAGATGGCAAATCTAATTAGTATAGATATATTATATAGGATAGGATTGCTTAAATGGGGGGGAGCCTTTTTCAGCAGGAGGAGATGCTCTTGGCAGACAAAAATACATAATCCCTATATCTGGACTGATAGCCAGCCATATGCACTATACTGCCAAACCAGTCATTAAAAAATTGAACCGCTTTCTTACATCTTACACCAAATAGCTGTTGCCCTTAAAACCCCTCCTCAGCCCCCACCTTAGGTTCTGCCTTCGCAGTTCACCCAGATTAGGTTCTGATTGGTCAGTTTCTATGCCAGCATCAGAAGCTCCGCCTCCTAGGCAGCCATTGGCTCTCACAGTTCACCCAGATTTGGTTCTGATTGGTCAGTTTCTATGCCAGTCAGCATCTCGAGGCCAATCTTCCAGGCCTGATCAGAGAGGCGGGCTGATCAGCAGCCCCCACGGAGGCCCGGAGAGAAAGAGAGGCGTGGCTGCTGGTGAAGACCAGAGAAAAAGAGAGGCAAGGGCTGATCAACAGCTGCCACGGAGGCTGCAGATCAGACCCTGCCTCTCTCTCGGGCCTCTCTCCGGGCCTGATCCGCAGCCCCCTTGGCAGTCAGTGCTGCGTCACCAAGCCTGCTGTAGCGGCAATCAGTGCTGGGTCGCCACGGCAACCCAGCACTGACTGCAGGACTGTCTTCTGGTGTTCGGTCGAGCCTTCAGTCATTACAGACCCTGGGTTTTTATATATTAGGACAAGCATGTGTGGGAATAGTAAATACAAATTTATGATAGTGACTTTCTCATGCAGGGAAATAAGATCAGAGAAGGGGTTTGTGGAAGATATCAACTCCAACTAAAATGCTTTATTTCTTTTTTAAAGTTCAGAATAAAATACTGCAAAATGTTAAGATTTCAATGAGTTATGTACATACAAGAGTGTTATCCTCTATTCTCATGTGAAGATCTAAATATTGCTTTTTTAAAAAGAATAAATGGGGTTTGTCAGGCAGATTCAGTGAGGAAAAATGGACTTTGTGCAAAAACACAAATGCAGGAACTAGCTTAGCTCCTTAGGCGAGTCACAGATCATTTGAATTTGAGGAGGGCTTGTGGGGAGCAGCCTGGAGAGATGTACAGGGACCAGTGTTGCTGGGGAGTCAGGCATGAGGGATGGGGAGTGGTTTCTCATGCTGACAAAACTCAGCTTCACCCCAGAGGCCTTGGGAAGCTGTTGGAGATCTTTAAGCAGAGGAACTTTGGATAAGTCCATTCTGACCAACGTGTGGAGAGTGGTTTGAGTAAGTACAGGGGGGAAAAGCTGGGAGGGTAGAATCAATAGGTACATCTGGGACAACAGCTGAGAAATAACTTCAAATTGTCTGACAAGAATTTTACTAAGGATTCATTCTTCTCCAGAGTAACTGCTTCCCAGACAAAATACAGTAGTGAATATAAAAAACAATTGCACATTTTATTGTGCAGGGAAAAAAAGTCAGCTGTTCCTGAAAGAATTCCAATTCAGAGGTGAAAGGGTCTTGTCGTTATTGCTGCATCTTCCAGGTAGTCCTTCGGGTGCGTATTATAAGTGAATTTTTAGTTTTTTAAAACTCCAACATGGATGGGAATTGACGCTGTCTTTACAGATACGGAGACCACGCAGTGACAGCGGGAGTCTGGTGCTCTCCAGTGGCCTTATTACCTTATGCCAGTGTCGGGGCCCACAGTCCAGAAATCGTGTCAATACAGCAGAGAATGAGAAGTTAAGTCTGGAAAACATAACTTTTATGGAGAGGATACTGGTAGAATAATATATGGATACATGTGTGAATAATAAAAAGGCACAGAACTCTGTGTAAGAAATCTTGCCTCAGTAAACTAACTTTCACAGTTATTACAGGAATCTCTTAATGTTCCTATCTGTGGGAAGCAGACATATTGTGATGTAAGGCGCTTTTGAACAGCTCTGCAATCACCATAACAAACTAAACTCCCTTAAGCCCAATTACTCCTCATTCTAGTGTAATTTCTTTCACATTAATACTTTGGGTAATGTGCCCTAGCTGGTTTGGCTCAGTGGATAGAGCGTCAGCCTGCAGACTGAAGGGTCCCAGGTTAGATTCCAGTCAAGGGCACATGCTAGGGTTGCGGGCTCGATCCCCAGTAGGGGGCATGCAGGAGGCAGTCAATCAATGATTCCCTCTCATCGTTGATGTTTCTCTCCCTCTCCCTTCCTCTCTGAAATCAATAAAAATATATTTTAAAAAAATATTTTGGGTAGCTTGAAGTTGATTCTCTTTAGTCTGCCTCTTCATTTCCTAACTGTAACAGAATATTTATATTCTAGTACCTTCCGTGGTTGGAGCTTGATAAAATAGCAAAGGGGGAAAGCTGTCTTTAGCCTCTCTCCCTAAGACACACCCATACATAACCAGACCCTGCCCAAACATCTACATCACAGAAAACCAGCTTGGGACCCAGTGCTACCGATGTTAACCAGTTCTCATATGGGAGACAGAAAGGGGAACCAGCTTTATTGAGTATCAGACACATGGTAAGCATTAACGTATTCACATCACAAAAATTGTTACTATAGGATATAACTTTTCCCCAAGGAGTTTGTATTTTAATAAGCAGTGCTAAACTTCCAGAAATGCTTCAAGATCCAAAAGAATGAGTTTTTAATGGTGAGATTTCAGGCATTTGTTTAGGTGATTGAGGTGGATATTTTGGCAAACATGCCTCAAAAGTCTTCAGTTGGATAGATCGGGCAGCGGGTCGCTCATCAGGAGGCCTGGGTCCCAGGGCCCAGCTTCCCATGAGACTTTGGACCTACAGGTTAGTCCACTGGACCTGTTTCAAGCCCTTAGTGCATGCTAATGCTCAGCATTTGCTGTTTTCAGTACCTAGGGTGGTGTATCTTCCCTGCCCTGCCTTATGCAGCCCTGGTACATGAGCCTTTATAACCAAGAAAATGGACCTAATACTCAACTGAAAGGTACTTAGGAACTGTCTAAACCAGAAATAAACAATTACGTTTACATGTTATGCCTACTTTGGGGATGACACTTTTGTCTCAAGTCCTTATTAATGACATGCTGCTTGTGAGTGGGGCAGATCCATGTTTTGTTGGCCTGAAATTTATATACTTTTGTGGACTCTCTTTAAGAAAAAGAACTCAAAATTATAAATGCAAAATTAGGTACAAAAGTGAATATTTATTTAGAATGGGAAAAGAAATGATAAGATTAAAAATTTGCAAATTTTTACAAGTTGACAAATATAAACATTATCTAGAACTGTCAAACTTAATCAAGAAAGATGGATCAGAAACACAAAGATGTCATCCAATATATTGGGATACATTAAACAGGCAACTTCACTTACAGATGAATTCACTATTTTTTTATTTGAAGAACTAATAACTAAAAATTTTCTAAATGGGATGAAATCTATAAATCCACAGATCCAAAAGGTTCAGCAAACTTCAAGCATGATAAATAGAAAGAAAACCATTCCACTTAATCCACATCATGATTAAGTGGATAAAAATTGGTGACTAAGAGAAAAAAATCTTTTTTTTAATCTGCACCCAAGGATATGTTTTATTGATTTTAGAGAGAAACACCGATGTGAGAGAGGAACATGAATTGGTCGCCTCCCATACGCACACAGACCAGGTTTGGGACCCACAACCTATGTACCAGTATGTGCCCTGACCGGGAATGGAACCATCACCTTCTGGTGTACCAGACGATGCTCCAGCCCACTGAGCCACCCAGGCAGGGCAAAGAGAGAAACTTAAAACAATCACTCTCCCATTCCCAATCTAATACAAATTCCTCACAGTGCTCTGAATTCAACCCCTCTTGCCTCTCAGCAAACTTACTGTCAGGAACTGCAGAGAGCCTGAGATTTTCCTCTGCTTGCAAACTCACAAATTAGCCTGCTACTGTTTCACAGATGCTGGCAGAAGATACAAGACTCCTGGAGAGGCAATAATCTTTGAAATTCTCATAAAATCTAGTGATGGACTTGCCCTTTACTTCTGGTTTTCCTTCTACCGTTCTGTTTGTGTGTTCTCAGTCTTCTTTGCAGACTCAGCCTCTCCTACCTGAATGTACTACAGTGGCCAGTATCTGATCCTCCTCAGCACCCACTGTGGTCCTTTCCAATCCATCCTCCAGGCAGCACCTAGATGGAGCTTTTCAAAATGCAAATATGGCCCCGGCAGGTGGGAACAGTGGTTAGAGTGTCAGCACCACCTAGGGGCTTGTTAGAACTGCATCTCCCAGACCTACTGAATCAGAATCTGCATTTTTTTAAATCCTTGCCCAAGGATATTTTTACATTGATTTCTTAGGGAGAGTGGAAGGGAGGGAAGGAGAGAGAGAGAAAAACATAGATGTGAGAGGCACACATCAATTGATTGCTGCCAACCCCGACTGAGAGTCTAATCTGAAACCCAGGTATGTGGGAATGGAGCCAGGATTCATTGATGTGCCGCCCGGTGCTCTATCCACTGAGCAGCACTGGCCAGGGCCAGAATCCGCATTTTTTTTAAAACAAGATTCCCAGATGATTCTTAAGTACATTATCGTTTAAGTACTGGGATGCGGGACATGTTTATGACGAGATAATCTCATCAGTCAAGTGAATGACACCAAAAATGCATGTCACTGGAACCCAGTTCCTCCTTACTATCTCATTCTGTTAGAATTCACTCAGAGATGTTGAAAGCTGGTTTTATACACATGCGCCAACATCAGTAATTCCTCAGCGCGGGACGCTGAGTGGTCTGGTGCCCTTGAAGAGAGTGCCCTCGTGTGGAGGAGAGAGGGGATTTCCAGCTCTTCCTCCCGTGCGTAGAGGACAGCACCTGAGGCTCCCGGGGCGATGCCTGGCCGCGGCTCACGGGGTGGGCTCTCATTGTCAGACGCCACCAGGCTCGCTTTTCAGCTTTAAGACAGGTGTCCCTGCAATGTGTACGCGCAGAAATGCACAAAGCAGGAAAAAAGATGACCCTGAGCCAACTATAACCGTGCTAAGTAAGGCATAAAGGCAGAGGAAATATTTTATATTGAAATCATTCTACTCCTCACCTTGAATCTGGGCAGTCTGATCACGGAGTTCTCTCGCATCCTCGTTAGAAATTAAACAGGCTTTTTCCTCCCTTCCTCCCCCTTGCATCCCTTTCTTCTTTTGTTTCCATTCTCCATTTTTCCTCCATTTATATCCCTTTCTCCTAAATAGCATGTTATGTTCCATTACTTTTATTTTGTAAATTCTAGCTCGAAAGCCTGGAAAAGAATCTGTCACTCGCTGTCTTGTTGCACAATATTTGCAAGTAAAGTGTTCGTGGAAGGCAGCTCACCAAGGTTTGTTTGAATCGCACATTGCCATTAGCATTTTAATGTTCCTGTGTCGATCTCAGTCTCCACAAGGACTGTATTTGACAATACGTGTTAGGGTGTGTTCATTTTTTAATAATAACAGGCACTGTTTCCTACTTGAAACCTACCGTTTATTGTGCTTTCTTCAGCCTCGGACCTCTACATGTGTCTCCTCCTTCCCACCTCTCAGCGACAGGAACCCACCGCAGGAGCTCGTGCGCGGTGACTGTCATCGCCACCCTGCGAGGTTCCAGGTGCTAAGAAGAGACCCCGGGGTTGCGCGGGGCGGGGCGGGGCGGGGCGCGGCGGGCTCGGGTTTCGGCCTCGCGCGGCTGCGGCGCCTCCACTGCGGCGGGCGCCTCCTCCGAGAGCCGCGCGGGAGGCAGCGGCGCGGGGTCCAGCGGCAGCGGCTGGAGCGCGGCGGGGCGGCGGTTCCGCCCTGGGCAGCCCGGGCAGCGCCGGCCGGTGAGTGCGCGCGGGCGGCCACGGGGTCTGGCCGTCGAGGGGCGGCGTGGTCCCAAGGCCGCGAGGAGCGGGAGGGGAGCGCGCGGGGCGCTGGCAGCCAGGCCCGCAGACCGACCCCAGTGGGGCTCTCGGGTCGCCGCCTCTCTCTCTCCTCTCTCTCTCTCTCTCTCTCTCTCTCTCTCTCTCTCTCTCTCTCTCTCTCTCTCCTCTCCCCCCCCCCCCATTTCCTGCAAATAAAGGTCGGCTAACTAGACTTGCCCACCCCTGCGCCGCCTCTAAACCTGGACAGGATAGGGTCCCCACAAGTTCTGTCCTGTGCAAACTCCCCACATCGTCCCCCGCACCTCTGCGGCCTGGGTGTTTTGCTGTGTGCTGTTTGTTTTACCGGACCTCTGCAGCGAGACGGCTTCACAGTGGTTTGCATCTTTGCTCGACGTCTGCATCCCTCTGCTGTTTACCGCTTTGTTGTCCTAACTTCTCAGGCGCCTTGATGTGGTCCCCAGACGCCCTCATCCTAGAGCTGTGGCCACCCTCAGGACGCTTTCCTAGTCCAACCTGTTTGTATCCCGATCTTTAAAAACAAAACAAAAAAAAGCATCCTTTGTTTTCGGCCTCTCTTGGAGACCAGGAGCTGCCTCCAGTTATGCCAGGGCGCGTCTGCCCGCTTTTGCCAGTCGGGGAGCCCCGCTGAGCCCCCCGGCAAAGCCTGAACCTCCGGAAACTCCGGTAACCAAGGGTTGCGAAGAGCCTGCCTGCTCTGACATCTGGCTGCGGCCGCCGCCGTGGTGGGCGCTGTACCACAGTTGCGGTTCTGATGTTCTGGGCGCTGGAGCTCCTGGTTTCTCTGCAGTGCAGGTGATTGAGCAGGAAGTCGATTAACTGGCACCGCTGGGCCCACTGAGGGCGCCCTCCGCCCGGCCCGGCCCGGCCCCGGCCCAGAGAGGAGGCGCGGTCCAGCCGCCACGGTGGGAACTGCACGAGGCCGGGGCTGAGAAGGCCGTCATCCTGCGGGAAGAGCCCGCTCCACCGCGGTGACTGTCATCAACCAGGGATGGAAGCTTTTATAGTAACAAAAACGGCAGCTTAGGGCAAGGGACTGAAAGTCAGCTTTTTCTTATGTGAAGACTGGAACAATGTGCCTTAGATGTACAAAATGTGAATTGACTGTTTATGTCATTAGTCAGGCTTCGTGTTAGTAGTAGGCTATTAGCAGTTACGTTTTGAGGAGTCAAAAGTTATACTTCCATGATTGACTGCGCGGGGGGTCAGCGCCCCAACCCCTGCATTGTTCAAGGGTCAACTGTTCCTAAGCCTTTTTGAAATGAAGTTGAAAATAGGTTTTTGCTAGGCAGGCCTAGTTGTGTAGTATCTCTTTGTTGCGGAAGACTTTCAGTCAGGGGTCAGGAGGCTGGAGAGAGAAATTCAAACTAATTTGCATTAGAAAGAAACTTAGGGTGAGGAATTCCTAGGTAAGGTTGCTATGGCTGATATCTTAAGTGCACTGCTGGAAAGCCTTCTAGTCTATTAGGTAACAACACCTGAAGCCCCAATGCTGTTACGTAGCATTTCTTTTTTTTCTCCCTTTAACTACTCTGAAACTATACAGAGTTACACGTTCCTCATTAATTTATGAGCGATACCCAGAGAATTGACTCAATCCAACAAGTATTTGAGCGCCTTCCCTGTGTGAGGTGCTTTGCTACAAACTGCAGAAGAATGGAAAATGGAAGAATTTTCCAGTTGAAACAACAGTGGGCTGGTTTGTAAGGTTTGCACTGTCTATTCAGTTTAAAATAAAAAACAGTTGAACTTTCATTTCATCCTAAATGTCAAGTGTGTCCCCTGGTATCCTAATCATTTTGTTATTTTTCTACCATTGCAGGTAGTCTGCATTTTAGTAATTCCAAAGTAAAAGTTTTTCTAGGAAATAACTAAGAAGATACGTCCATTTTTCCTGTCATCTGCATTAACATTGAGTTAATAAAGTCAAAATCAACAAGAAAAATGAGGTGATAATTTCCTTTCCTTTGGTTTCAAACTTGTGAAATCTTTCAGGAAAGAAACAAAGTCAGCATGGATGAATTTAATCCTCTGGTGCTTTCAAAACTCTGTTTTACTAAGGCCATCCTCTTGGAGGATAAATTCAATTTCATGAAATCCTTCGATGCTTTTGGAGGATAGTTCCAGAGGCTACTTTCATAAAGTCTTCCATTGTGGATACCAACACCACCAACGCCACTATCTTCTCCCCAACATCAGCCTGGAATTCTAAGGAGCTTTGGGAGGGGACAGGTCTTTTTAAAAATCTGGCTAAAGCTAGGGACTTTATCACCAGAAAAGATGCACACCCATTCAAAATGTTGCATGTCTTTCAGAGGATTCTTGATGCCTAGGAATAAGATGTCACTTTAGAACTAAGTGAATTAGTCAGAGGGTTGGTAAGTGGAAGAAAATGGAAGTGAAGCAAGGAGTGGGTCTATCCACAGACTGAGTGGATGTTATTTAATTTACTTTGGAATGGCATTTGAGTAAGTATTCTGTGAATGGGAGGTAATAATTGTATTATTTGTGAAGGAATAAAGATAAATTAGTCCTGTTAATGTTTTTTAACCCTCACACAAGGACATGTTCATTGATTTTTGGAGAGAAGGGGAGTGAGAGAGACAGAGACCGAGACAGATGCAGAGAGAGAAATATCGATGTGAGAGAGAAACATCGATCAGTTGCCTTCTGTGCACGCCCCCACCGGGGGTCAAACCTGACACCTAGGTATGTGCCCTGACCAGGAAGCAAATCCACAACCTTTTGGTGTACGGGACGATGCTCCAACCAACTGAGCCACACTAATTTTTTAGTTGACAAAGATTAGCTTTTACCTTGGCCATTATGAATCTCATTTTTCAATTTTTTGTTGTTCTTCTCAGTGGAAGTGCTCTGAGATTGTTTTCTTCAAGTACTGATACACCACTCAGGATAGTTTCTAATGTCAACTTTAGTAGCCATGAATTGCTAAGTATGGCAATGATTCAGTTCAAAATTTGGACAACTTTTCTCTCTCTCTCAAATTCTCTCTCTCTCATATTCTCTCTCTCTCTCTCTCTCTCTCTCTCTCTCTCTCTCTCACACACACACACACACACACACACACACACACACATAGTTCACCTTTAGGATGGAGATATACACAGAGGGTGTCCCCCAAAAAATGTATACACACTTGAATACTTGATAGCTCAATTTTGAAAATGAGATGTATTTTAATAAACACTGCCTTTATAATTATTCAATGTGTGTATACATTTTTTGAGAACCCTATATATCTTTTATCATATAAATATTTCAGTGTAAACCATTGTGAGAATTGTCGTTGTGTCTTGGGAGAGAGTTTATTGCTAGTATTGGGAATGAATGGACAGCATTAAGAAATATTTTACATCTGAGAGATGCAAATCAAAATAATGAGGTACCATCTCACACCTGTCAGAATGGCTATCATAAACAAATCAACAAACAAGTGCTGGTGAGGATGTGGAGAAAAAGGAACCCTGGTGCACTGCTGGTGGGAATGCAGACTGGTGCAGCCACTGTGGAGAACAGTGTGGAGTTTCCTCAAAAAGTTAAAAATGGAACTCCCATTTGACCCAGTAAACCCACTTCTAGGAATATATACCAAGAAAACAGAAACACCAATCAGAAAGGATATATGCACCCCTATGTTCATAGCAGCACAATTTACAACAGCTAAGATTTGGAAACAGCCTAAGTGCCCATCAGCAGATGAGTGGATTAGAAAACTGGTACATCTATACAATGGAATACTACGTATGCTGCTATAAAAAAGAAGGAACTTTTACCATTTGCAACAGCATGGATGGAACTGGAGAGCATTATGCTAAGTGGAATAAGCCAGTCAGAGAATGATAAATATCACATGATCTCACTCATATGTGGGATATAATGATCAACATAAACTGATGAATAAAAATAGATTCAGAGACAAGGTAGCACTGAACAGACCATCCAACCTCAGAGAGAAGGCAGGGGTGGGGGTTAGAGATCAACCGAAAGATTGTATGCATGCATATTAGCATAACCAATGGACACAGACACTGGGGCGGTGGGGACTTGCCCTCAGGGTTGGGAGTGGCGGGGGGGGGGGGTCAATAGGGAAAAACAATATATATATATATATATATATATATATAATATTTTAGACATAACTTCTTTCAAAGAACAAACCAGCAACTGTGGATAAACTTTTCTTTCTTCTGTACCTAGGGCCGAGGAGGCAGCTGTCATCCCCACTGATCAAGGTTTCACTAAACTGCACTAGACTTCCCAGCTGGGGACCCTTCCCCTTCCCCCTTGTGCTACACATTAGATCTGGGTAAGTAGAGGGACCCCTGGACCTAGTAAAATGGGAGCGGGGGTCATAAGTAGTAATAGATTATACCTGGACCAAAGGATTCCTTAACATTTCCAGAGGCCTGAATCACACTGAGAGAGCAATGCCAGAACCATCATAGCTTCAAAGTCTCCCCTTTTAACTTCTATCAGGACCAGCTTACCTGATCTTTAGTTATGAACCAGCTCTGACTTATCTTATTACTCTTCAGTAACAGCTAGGTAGCTGGTCACAACCCTAGAATGTCATTGAGAGATATTTATTAAATGAGTAAATTAATGGAGATCATGATTTTAATCCAAACTCTTCCATTAACTAGGTGAGTGTTCTTGGGCAAGTTACAAGTCAATTCAATTCTTTGGACCTTAACTTTTTTATGTGTAAGATAAGGTTGTCATGTGGGATTAGTGATTCTTAATGCATTTGAATCACCTGGAGAGTTTAATTTGAAAGAAAGGAAAAAAAGAATAAGGAAGGAAGGAAGGAAGGAAGGAAGGAAGGAAGGAAGGAAGGAAGGAAAGAAGGGAGGGAGGGAAGAAGGAAGGAAAAGGAAGGAAGGAAGGAAGGAAGGAAGGAAGGAAAGAAACTGGATCAGAGATTCTGATTTCATTGGACTGGGGCAGGCCCAGACATCTCTATTTTTTTAAAGCCCCCCTTTCCAGTATACACACCCAGAAAATACTAATGCCTAGCCAAGATTGCGAGTTACTGGATTAAATAATCATAACTAACTGATTCTAAGATTGTATCACCTAAATATAGAAAGCAGGCCCACAAAATTCTTTTTTTTTTTTAATCCTCACCAGAGGATATTTTCTCCATTGATTCTAGAGAGAGTGGATAGGAGGGGGTAAGGGGAGAGAGACAGAGAGAGAAACATCAATGTTAGAGAGACACATCAAATGGTTGTCTCCTGCACATGCTCCGACAGTGGCTGGGATCAAACCTGCCACCCAGGTGTATACCCTTGATGAGGAATCAAACCAGTGGCCCTTCAGTCCACAAGCAGACACTCAAACCACTGAGAAACACCTGCCAGGGAACAAAATTCTTTTTATACACAGCCTGGCCCAGTATTACATACAGTTAATGGTAACAAGGTCTTAACATGCTTTTCTAAGAAACAGTCCAAATCAAGCAATTGCCATTCATTTAGGGAAGGTGCTGTGCCTCCTCACCAGTTAGTATTTCCACAATGCTTTGCGAGTTTCCAGCAGCTAGTACATTTTGACTGAATCAGGTATAACTCTGCCTATCCAAGATGATTAGTTGTTCCTTAAAGTCCCCAGAGAGGATTATCTGTCTTCTCTCTGTATCCTTGCCAGTGTTTAATAGCCTATTGAAATTTTCTCCTAGAGGTGATCTGTGACTCGTTGGGGTGGGGAGAAAGGTGTCAGCAAGGGATAAGGACGATCACCTTGATCGTTGCTGAAATGCGAGCTTCTGTGTCCAAACTGAGATAAAAAAAAAAAAAAAAAATGATCCTCACACCTTCTCAAGTAGTTGTAGGCTATTGAGTTACCAGAACTGGGATAGGAAAAAAGAGCACATTGTTTACCTTAATCATTTGTTGGGATCTAATCTTGTTGCCATTTACATTGTAAATTCTGCAGATGTTCACACTTGAAAATTATTCTTAGATTTAAAGGTATAACATTAAATGTAATCCATGAAATTTATTTCTGTTTATCCTACTCTTTCTTTCTCCTACTGCCCTTCACATCCCAAACACCTAGAAGAGGAAAAAAACAGTGTATTCGTGACTGTCAGATCAGTAAAAGAGAAACAGACATGAGTTGACAAAAGATGAAAAGGCATTAAGGAGGAAATGTAGAACAAGGGTCAGAAGGCCCGTGGATTCAAGGAACTACATTTAATTTATTTCTTTTCTCTCTGCTTGGTCTTATAGTTGCTACAAGTTTATTCTCAAGATTTCTAAAATTTAGGCAAATCATTGTATCTCACCTTCTCTGTGTTGGTAAATGTGGCCCATGATTCCTGTGTGTTCTCTGAAGTCTTCCATACACAGTGCATGGAATGGTGTCTCCATGGGTTAACTGGCATATAGTTGGTCTAGTCAGCATTGACCAATCACAGAGCCCGACTTGATTCTAAATGATGTCTTACGTTGGAGAATATTTTTTTTCTGTAGTGGAAACCTTTGGTGTCTCAGAGGAACTGCCCTCGCCTTATGTCAAAAATCTGGTGGAGAACTACACAGCCAGCTCAGCCCCCACCTCTACATGGACCTAGAGCTGGCTGTGCTCACTGACATAAAAAAAAATGTTTTTCTAGTATTGGACTCATTTCATGTGTTTATTGCTGATCATTGTTACAAAGATTTAGTAATATTGAGCACATGCAGTCTTATTATTTTGGAAGTTATTCTTTACCTACTTCTTAAAATGAGTTACAGTAGGAATAAATATACTAGGAAAAGATGGTTTTGTCATCATAACTTTAAACCTAATGAAAAACTTAATTATTATTAAATACCCAGTAATGTGTTTATATATAAGCATTTGTCCTCCCACAAATCTAATTTTTAAAGATGGTAAGTATAGTCAGGGTTGTTCTGGTCTTCAAGATTATCATTAGTGTGTTCCTTAAATCTTTACTGCCTCAAAACAATTAAATGCTGGAAGATAATTAGAAATGATAAAATTTTCTTAACTAGTTCATTCTTAACTAGCATCTCCAAAGCTACCAGGGGTTTTCATTTCTTCCTTTCTCCCTTGATGCACTCATTTGTTCAACAGATGTCTAATGAAGTCCTACTATGTACCTGTTTTCATGCAGCGTTAAGTCTTATGAAGGGAGGGAGGAATACAGAAAATAAGGAAGTAAAATGCAGTGCAGGTTAGATGGTGCTGAGTGCTGTGGAGAAATATAAAGAAGGAGTTGGTTGGGTAATATTTAAAATAAGTTGGCCTCACCTGGCTGATGTGGCTCAGTGGTTGAGCCTCAACCTTTGAACCAGGAGGTCATGGTTCGATTTCCGGTCAGGGCACATGCCCATGTTGTGGGCTCAATCCCCAGTATAGGGTGTGCAGGAGGCAGCCAATCAATGATTCTCTCTCATCATTGATGTTTCTATCATCTCTGAAACAAATTTTAAAAATATATTTTTAAAAAGTGTTTTCATTAAAATGTAGTTTCAAGTTCTCTTAAAAACTGGGTGATAAAAAGGTTCTATTTATAGTGGTCTAAAATGTGTGGCAAAACTCATTAAACATACACTGATCTGTGCAGTTCACTCTATGTAAATTGAACCTCAACATAAAGAACATTTAGAATTGGAAGCCAACATTCCGTGAGAGCTGAATAGTAGCTGATCACTTTGGGCTTGGCATATGCTCTCTAGATTGGCACAGACTCACCTGGTTCACTTCAATCATTGTCATTACCTACCTGGCCCTTGTTGGTGGTATGGGTGCATGATTCCTACAGTAGTCTCTTGGCAGTTTTTTCTTTTTCAACTGTAAATGGGAGTGAATCTGAAAGGGCCTTGATTGGCAGTGAAGAAAATAGTGCTTGCCTCCTAGGGGTGTATGTGAAGCATGTAACAAAAAGAAACCTGATAGCTTGCATCAGTCAAGCAGCTCTCCTACATTCATCTCTCAATCAGTGGTGTTCTCAGTGAAATCTGGGATTCTCCGAGGTCTCTGAACATAACCCTCACTCTCCTCTCAAATGCCAATGGGCTCCTGTGTTTGCAGACTCCTCCTCCAAGAGAATAACAAAAAAGTACCCTTTATCCACACTTAAAACTTACTTTTATTATGAAAATAATGGTGTCTACTGTGGAAATACAAAGAGTATAAATAAAAAGATAATAAAATTACCCGCAATTTGTTTACCATTTTTTGGCAAATGCTTCCAAATCCTTCTTCATATATCTATATATTTTATGTTAAAAATGTGTTCAATTGATAAAATTTAGCACACAACTTCCCAGTTTACAAAATGAAAAAAAAAATAACTAGACAAAGATTAAACATGATAGACTAAGCAAAAGCATTTGCCTTTTCTCTATCCTATAACTCCTTTTAATTGACTGTAAAATTTTACAAAGACTAGGAAGAACTCTATAAAGAGAATGAGAGAGGAAAATGTTTGGAGGAAAGTTACTGATGAAACAGAACCCAGAATTAGTGCAAGAAGGACCACCATAGGAATGGGGGTGACCCTCTGGAAAGGGGCTCTGAGCACAGAGTCAGCAAGGACAGAGAGCAGGCATGAGCCGCAGGGCCTGAAAGCAGAGAATTAATGAGAAGTCTTTATGGATTAGTTACGGTGAACCAGTGCTTCTAACATGAGTTTGGTATTTTAGGTAAATTCTTTCTCTTTCTTGCATTTGGGAAGTGGTGGGCTCTGGCCTGAAAGCCAGTTCTGGCCTCCTCACCCTAAAGTCAACCTGGAAGTCAACAGAGCCCACAGGTGCAAAAAGCCTTGTAATCACCATTTCATTCATGGAAGGATCCTATCCTAGAAAATTAGCCCTAGCTGGTTTGGTTCACTGGATAGATTGTCGGCCTGGGGACTGAAGGGTCCCAGGTTCAATTCCGGTCAAGGGCATGTACCTTGGTTGCAGGCACATCCCCAGTACGGGGTGTGCAGGAGGCAGCTGATCGATGCTTCTCTCTCATCGATGTTTCTAATTCTCTCTCCCTTCCTCTCTGTAAAAGATCAATAAAATATGTTTTTTAAGAAAGAAAATTATATACATGATTTATGGAGGAAAGCAACACCAATTAACCAGAAAAGTCAACGAAGTCTTTAATTTTAAAAATATAACCAAGAATAGCCTTCCATAGGAAGAAGCATGGGGAAAAGAATAAAGTTACTAGTGATAGAGGGAATATCATTTAAAACAACTTTGTAAAAAAATATGAGTAGCTTCAGAGTGATTAAAAAGACATTGTCTCCATATAACAAAACAGAATTCTTTTAAGGAGCAAACAGAGAACAGACAAAATATCTTTAATTTTTAAAATGGTTATTAAAATAAAAAATGATTTGTTTAGAAGGGCTAAAAGAAAAAGTTTAAGAAATCTCCTGAAATGCACAACCAAATGTCAAAGAGATGGAGAATATATGTGCTAGAAAAGATGAGAAGCAGCTCAGTAAATCCAACACCAGTCTATTGGAGCTCTAGAAAGAGAAAACAAAGAAAATAGAAGGGAAGAAATTGACAAATACAAGGAAAAAATTACCTCTTGTTAAGGAAAATTATGATATAAAAAAGGTCCATCAAGTGAATGAGGGTGAAAATCCATACAGAGATACAATCATTACAAAACTTCAGAGTGAAATATATAGAGAGGCTTCCACACTTTCTGAAAGGGAAAATAAAGTCACTTACTTAAGATTGACATAAGGCTTCCCATCAGTAAACTGGATACTGAACTACCCTGGAGTAGTGTCTTTAAAATTATAAGGGAAATTATTTTGAACTTAAAACTCTGTTGACAGTAAATTTGTCAATTAAATGTAAGAGTGAAATGAATACATTTTCAGACATTCAAAGACTCAGGTCATTTACTTCCAAGTACCCTTTCTGAAGCAATTACCTAAGAAAGTGCTCCAGCGAAATAAGGGTAGAAAGAGTCTAACTCCCCAAGTGTAACTAAATTAACACCCAAACTAACAGATGTGTATCACCAAGACTTAGAAAGAAATTTATACAAATTAGGACAAGTAGTGAGCTGCAAGAAAAATATAGATGGAATCAATAGTGAACAATATTCTCATAGTTGTAATAATGGGCCTTTTAACAACGTAGAGGACTAAATTGACTTACACAAATTTCCTCCAGTGTAAACACACAAAAATAAAGACTAAAACACAATTAGATATTTAAATAAATAATGAACTTTGAAATAAAGACTACCAGAATGCAGAAAAGTGTTTTAAAAGACAATAAGTGCAAGTTCATACTCAGCCCAGCCCATACGAGTTTCTCTGTGGGATACAGATCCTAGGGTGTGAGGATGGGTTGTACCATTCAAACCTGGAAACAAGACATGGTCTCAGGGCCAAGGAGACAGTGAACCACTTCCTCCCCTCCCCCCTTATTTAATATGAGCTCACAATTTTTTTGATCTACAAATCCCCATAAGGGAGTATCAACAAACAAAACAAACAGAAGAATCAGAGACCCAATAATGTAAAGTAATGAAAATATATGAACAAAATATTAAGTGTGTTAAAAATTATTAAAGGGATAAAAAGTATAGAAAACTAAAGGCAAAAATAGTATACTATAAAAAACAGCATATTTCAAAAAGAAGATATAGACATGAAAAATATAGATTTGAATCTTTTTAAATTTATGTACCAGCTAAACAACATGTTAGAGGCAAGGATAGATTAGTAAACTTCAAACCAAATCTGAGAAAACTATCTGGAATCAACCCATTGAGATTAAAAGATGAAAAATGTCAGAGATTAAAAGATACAATGAAAAGCTCCAATATATGTCTAATAAAAATTCCAGGAGAGAACAGATAAAATGAATTAGCCTATATTGGTTACATAAGTAAAGAAATTAAAAGAGTAATATAATCTGGCAAAAATAGTACAGAATAAGGAGTCTTAAATATTCATTTTTTTGGTAAGCATTCATAGATAATGTCTAAATTTGATAAGTAAAAAAATAGCCATATAATTATATTACTTAGAACTCGTTCTCAGTCCTCAAGATTTGCCTAAATGACGAGCACTTGGTGTCAGGTACAAAGATACTAAATGCACAGAACAGTTACACACAAGTCCCACCAAAAAGACTAATAGCTGATTTAGAGTTAAAAATAAACTCACTAAAAGAACTAAAAAATGATTTGAAGAAAATGGTTGCTTCAGGGAATAAAGCTAGAATTTGGGAAAAGAAGGGATGGAAAACTTTATTTTTCCAATTAGCCCTTCCATAATATTTGCAATTTTACTGTATCAGTATTATTTTGACTAACGTTATTATTTTAGAAAAAGAAATGACTGGTAAACCAGTAGATTCTTCTTCCATTTTCACATAGAGAACTTTTTCTTATTAAAATATCTGTCATTCAAACTTAAGCACCAATTTGAATTATTGAGCTTTTTACCCCACAGAAAATCCTAGAGGCATATCTTAAGTGTATTAATGATCTTTCAAGTGTTCCTAGTTGGAAAATAAATCTTGTAATCTATCAACTTATGGACTCACAACAAATTAGTGCTGGAAGGGATTCAGTTTATTGGAATTGAATCATTTTTGCATGTCTTGGTGGCTTTGATCATTTCTATATAGGATAAAGGAGGATGGGAACATAGTCAAAGGACTGGAGCAGTGGTTGGCAAACCGTGGCTCACAAGCCACATGAGGCTCTTTGGCCCCTTGAGTGTGGCTCTTCCACAAAATACCACATGCGGGCGCGCACGTACAGTGCGATTGAAGGAGTACCCTAATTAAGTTAATAACAATGTACCTACCTATATAGTTTAAGTTTAAAAAATTTGGCTCTCAAAAGAAATTTCAATCGTTGTACTGTTGACATTTGGCTCTGTTGACTAATGAGTTTGCCGACCACCGGACTGGAGCATATGGCTTCAAATTGGAACCTGTAGACAGACTTTTTATGGTCCCCTTAACCTGGTCTTCTTCGACCTCTGCAGTTTCACTTCCTGTAACCACGCAAAGCACAGAGCTTTTGGTATTCCATGGACATTTCCTATCAGTTTTTACTTTTCATTTCGCTTCGCAGAATCACAGGCCCTCACTTTTGCCTTCTACCCATTATTCGAGGGTTACTTCAAACCCAATATCCCTCTGAAGCCTTCCTTGACCTCTACTCCTACTTCTAAGTTTGTTAAGATCTCAATGCTTCAAAAACAAGTCACGACAAGGGGGAATACATGCCTATATGTAACATAATTCAGATAAAATAGATAAACATTTTGACATAATTAATCTCAGGCACAGTTAATGAGGCAGCATAGCATAAGAGCACAGTCTCTGAAGTGAGCAGACCTCAATTCCAGCCCCAGCTTTTACTACACCAGGGAGCCACAGAGGCTGCATCTGAAAAGTGAGGATCGTTTTTACCTAACATAGAGGCTGTGATTTTTTTAAATTTCACAGTCTCAATAAATAGTAACTACAATAATTACGTTTAACTACTGTTGTGTATAAATAAGAAACTCACATAAATGTCTACAATTGATATTATTTTAAGTCAATTTGTAGTTTTTATGTACTCACTTTGTAAGTTACCCAGTAAAGTGAGCATTTACGTTGTTTAAAAATGAACTCGCTTTTATTACCATCACATATGTAAATTCACACAGATCAAAAAACAAAATCTCATAATAGCAAAAATTTGGAAATAGGCTAAGCATCTAATGATAAGGATGGTGGTTAACTACATCATTTTATATATATTATAATGCAACCATTAAAAAGTATATTTCTGAAGTTCTTCATTGACATAGAAAATGTTTATGATATAATGTTAAGTAAAAAAATTTAATGCAAAACTATTAAGACAGTATCTGAGCCATGTATATGTACAAATTATATATGTACAAATATATGCATTTATGATATACATTTAATATGTATCATATATGCATGAGAGAAATGGAAATTTTCCAAATTTTCTAGTGTTCATATATTACTTTTCTAGGAAAAAAGTAACATGATTTATATATACTAGTAAAAGACCCTTGGTCTCATTTCCTAAATGTTGGTATTTCCTTGACAACAATCTCTTCCTCCCGTCCCCAAAACTTTCTCTGTTTCCCTGTATGCTCTGTCATTTCATATGCCTTCACCCACCTATGAGAAACCCTTAAAAGGATGTACATTTCTGCGAAGACATTAGGTGACAACTTTTCTAAGGGCATGTACCATAGCTTATTGGTCTCTAAGCGTAGCCAACCCTCATGTTACAGCCAAACATGGAAGTTGAGAGTCAGTAGATTAGTATTGAATGAACGAATAAATGGAGACCCAAGGCCTTGAGCAGTGGAGCAGGTAAAAGGAAATAAGTGTGGGATTGATTAAAAAGGTAATAGTAAATATTTACTGAGTACCTTTTTCTCAGTGCTTTATAATTTTACGTTAATCCTCAGTGCAGCACTGTGAGGCCTGGTGAGACAAGTTAGGGGTCATGCATTCAACAGCATGCTATGCAACTGTTCAAAAAGTAAAACGAGGAAGCTCTTTTGTAGAGACATAGAAAGATCACCAGGAAATATTGTTAAGTGAAAAAAAACCAGGTGTAGAATGGTGTTAAGTTATGCTACCATTCATGGGAAGAAGATATATTTCTATCTGCTCGTGTATAAAATATCTCTGGAAAGACACATAGAAACTGACACCATGGTTGCCTCCAGCCATGGGGGAAGTGAGACTTCATTTTAATCCTTTTTACATAGTTTTGAGCCATGTGAATACATTAGTGAATCAAAAAGACAATTGAATGAAAATAAAGGAACATTATTATTCCCGTTTACAAATTAGGAATCTAAGGTTGAAGGAAATTAGGTGCCCTGCCCACAGTAGTAATAATAATAGACACACTTATTGAACACTTACTGTGTGCCAGGCCCCATAATAAGTACTGTAGAAACATTTTCTAATTTATTCCTCTCGGAACTCTAAGGAGGTTTATTTTTATCTCAGTGTTAGAGCTAAAGAATCTGAAGGAGAGAAATGTAAATTATTTTCTAATCCAGGACAATTTGGAAGTAATAATTACTCTGGGGACAGCAAGCAAATACCAGGACTTATGGTCACCCTACTTAGAAAAGGCAAGTACTTGCCTTACGTCCTGTCATAATGGCAGAACCAGGACTGGAACTGAGGTCTGTGCGACTCCGCAGCCTACGCTCGTAACTGCCATTTACAGATTAGCAAACGAAGGGACAGAAGGCTTATGGACCTTGCAAAAAAACTTACAGCTATTAAGTGCCAGGTGCAGAGGCCACACACAGTCCTTCTGAGACCAAAGCCTATCAGACAATGTTGCCCCTCTGGATACTAATCTAATAATCCTTTAGCAGAGGAATTTAAGGGGAGGAGGAGGATATAAGAGGTAAAGGATGGCAGAGCCCCAGGCTACATACTCCAGCAACCTTGGTCCCTACCATTCAAAGACAGAGAGCACTCAGTTAACAAATGTCTGGGAGACTGCTGCATGCTGGGCTCTGTGCTGGGTGTTCAGAGACAATGGTGCTGCCCTCACAGAGCTTACATTTAGGACCAGCTTAGATTTTAAGGCCTTTGGATCTTCCTACATATTGCGCTACTGCAGTTAGTCAGTGACTGTTATAAGGAGAAGCAGATAATATATTTCTAGTTATGCCAGAAATATAGAGAAGAGGAAGCAGCTTTTACAAACTGCTTTTCAGGAAAAGGCTGACAAAGTCATAAGTGAAAACTTTATTTTCTCAACTATAATTCATAAAAACTTTTCTATATGCCATGTTCATTATATAAACATTTATGTTCTGTTGCTCTGGGAAGTGTAGAAAAAGTTTATAATAAATAACATTTATTTTTGTTGGTTGTTCATGCTGACACCCATAGGTAAATTATATGAAAGATATAGTAAGTTTGGGCATGTGCTGCATACTTGGATTTAAAAGGTTAACATAGCCCTAGCTAGTTTTGCTCTGTGGTTAGAGCATCAGCCTGCAGACTGAAGGGTCCCAGGTTCGATTCTGGTCAAGGGCAAATGCCCGGGTTGCAGGCTCCATCCCCATTAGGAGGTATGCAGGAGGCAGCCGATCAATGATTCTCTCTCATCGTTGATGTTTCTATCTCTCTCTCTTCCTCTCCCTTCCTCTCTCAAATCAACAAAAACATATTTTTAAAAATATAAATAAAAGGTTAACATATGCATTATTAGAATTATAAATATGCAACTTGATTACTTTGAATAGATGAATAGATGTCTTAACTGACATCCCCAGTTCATAGTGAAGAATACTCACCTTCCAACTTAAAACAGAGAGAAACATTATTAAACTGGTGTGAATGTGTGTGTGTGTGTGTGTGTGTGTGTGTGTGTAAACTTCTTAGTTTCAGACAACTGAATCCATTCTAGCTAATTTAAGCACAAAGATTTAATTGGCATTTTGAACAAACTTGCCAAAGACTATCCTCAGAATGTTATCACTGGAAATATCATTTAAAGACCAGGAAACTAAGACCCAGAGAGACTTATTTTCCCATATTCATTCAAAAAGCATTTCTGAGCTCTACCTAGCAGTCACTGTACAGATAGCAACAGTACTGGGTTTCTGTTCTCATGGAGCTTACAGTCTGGTTTCCCAACAAGTTGTTCATCAGTCTTACCCCATGGGCTTTAAATAATACAGATTCCAGAATTACTAAATCAGAATCTTGTAAGGACCTGGAAATCTGTGGTTTCAAGCTCCCCAGGTGATTCTGACATGTTTCCAAGTATGGAACTCCTGATCTACTTAACCCTATCATCACAGCATAGAACTTGAGATGCAGAAGTAGGGCTACACCCTGACCCTGACCTCCAATTTGGAGCATCTTCCATAAAATCATAGTGAATCTTCATTATTGCTAAGCAACTAATTCCTGCCTTTAGTTTGAAGTTAAAATGTTGCTACTTTGTTATAATATTTTTAACTTTTCAATTATAGTTGACATACAATATTTTATTAATTTCAGGCGTACAAGTGATTAGACATTTGTATACCATGTGAAGTGGTCACCACAATAAGTCTGGTATCCACCTGGTACCTTACATAGTCAGTACAATGTTATTGACTATATTACATCTTCATGAGTATTTTTATATTGTTATAATTTTTATTTATAAATATCTGTGCCTTTTACATTTGACAACTACTTTGAATAGGAAACAAGTTTTGCATTTTGAGAATATTTTTGGATAAGTCACTTACGCCCAAGTGAGTGTAGTTGAGTTCATTTTCTCACCTACAATGTGGGGGACTTAAATTGGATGATCTCCAAGATTACTTTCAGGTCTAGAAATCTATGATAAAAGATGTTCTATACTATTTTTATATTTCTTCTCTTATAGCTGTGGAAAAACCTCTAGATCCATTTGCTTTTGTGTCATTAGTACTTTTGTTGAAGGACCTACCAGAGGATGTATCACTTTAAGCCATCTCAGAAGTGACTTTTCTCTCACGGAAGGGTTTGTTTTACAATTTGGTGATTTATAATTTCAATCGCCACTCTGGAACCTCACTATCTGTCAGATAAGAGTCTGGTCATTTGATCTCCTTGTGTTGGTCCCTTGGTTACTTTGCCTCTCTTATTCTGATAAGGTGGTTATTGATAGCCTTCAAGGCTTTAATTATTTAATTTTTGCTGATGAGCATTAGAAGTTCCCCAAAAGGACAGCCTTTCATTATAATGTGCTCTGCGCCTTTCCGGTCCTGACCCCTCCCAGCAGGCCTTTCTTTCCCCACTTAAGACATCGCTACACTGCCAGCCAGTTATCTCAAGGAGGACAGACAGAGCCTGCAGCCAGGGTCCCAACACTTCAAAAATATTTGAGAACCCCCTCTTTACTCTGTCTCTTCCTAACCTACAGTTACAGTTGCCCAATTTGGCAAAATATGTTAAAGTTGAGACAAAGAATAAAATTTGAATGTAAGCATGCCCCATGCGATATTTGGAATATACGTATACTAAAAAATTGACTTGCGGCGTATTGGGTGAGTGTAGATTTTCATACTGCCATCTGCTAAGTCAGAGATTTTGAATCTTGGCTGCACATTAGACTCATGTGGAGAGCGTTTAAGCTCTCAATCCCTGCCTGCCGCCCAGGCCAATTAAATCAGAATCCCTGGCTGTCGTCAGGCATCGGTGGTAGTTAGAGCTGCCCAGGTGATTCCCATGTGCAGCCAGGCCTGAGAACCAATTACCTAAATTAAAATGTCAAATTCAAAGCACCATTTTCACAGCTAAATCAGGCCTTTATATCAAATTCCTCTTCAAAATTTATTTCATGTACTTTTCAGTAAGCATTTTATATTAACCTTTACTATATTTATTATGTTATGTTCTAGCATATCATATATTACAAAGATCACTTTTTTAAAAGGATCTCATATGGCTTTAATCATGTCACTGGTTTATTATTATTTCTAAAAGTATTTAATGGCTTTTGTGTTCAAATGTTTCTTCATGATTTGTTAGTCTTTTTCACATGTATTTTTCTGTCTCTTAAAGGTTATAAACAAGTGATTCTTAACTCTGTTCATTAGAATCATCTTAGGATGCTTTTTACTTTTTATTTTTATTGATTTCAGAGAGGAAAGGAGAGGGAGAAAGAGATAGAAACATCAATGATGAGAGAGAATCATTGATCAGCTGCCTCTTGCACGCCCCCTATCGAGGATCAAGCTGGCAACCCAGGCATGCACCCTTAGCCAGAATCGAACCCGGGCCCCTTCAGTCCACAGGCTGACGCTCTATCCACTGAGTAAAACTGGCCAGGACTCTTAGGATGCTTTTTTAAAAGTTAGAGCTCTGCCTTAATTGGTCTGATATAGTGCCCAGGCATTGTTGTTTTCTAAAAGATTCTGGGTTTAGACAGAGTTCAAAGCCAGTATTTTTATATATGTCAAATACCCACCTAGCTGATCATCTGAATTTCCTAGGGAACTTTCAAAACATACATCTAATTGCTCTGCTTAATGAAGTCAAAAGAATTTTGAGAGGTTCTAGGTGGAGGGTAGAATAAGGAAAAGGATGTCTAATATTTTAGAAATATCTTATTTCCTCCACTATACTATATAGTATGTATATTTACATTTCACATACTACAATGTAAACCTATTCTGTTGCTCTGAAATTTTAAGAAAAAGTCCCCACACATGGATACAATGATACAGTGCTGCATGCCCACACCCACATGGAGTGAATGTCTACCATCTAGGCCCCACCCATGGGAATCCTAATTCAAAAGAGTCAGAGTGAGGCCTCGACAGCAGTACTTTATATTTTTTTAAGAAGAAACTCTTACTTTTGTAGTATATTTTTATTGATTTCAGAGAGGAAGGGAGAGGGAGAGAAAGATAGAATCATCAATACTGAGAGAGAACCATTGATCGGCTGCCTCCTGCACGTCCCCTACTGGGGATCAAGCCCAAAACCTCGGTATGTGCCCTGACTGGGAATTGAACCAAGGCCTCCTGGTTCATAGGTTGACCCTCAACCACTAAGCCACACCATTTGGGCTGGACACGCAGTACTTTGAACCTTTCCCCAGACGATTGAAGTGAGTGGCCACATTTGGTCACCACTGCATTGTAGATGATACAATATCTTTAGACAGTGTTCATCACTACTTGTCCCATTGACAGCAGTAAATGTGTGTTAAGAGCAAAGTCAGTGGTAAAGCTAACTTTTTTGCAACAGTGAAACAAAAACAAACAGTCTGATTCTTATTAGACTTCCCTCAGTTCTATCTGGTCTTTTTCTCTTTGAGTGGCTCTATGAAGGAAGGAATAACCTTTCTAAAAATAGGCAGAAGAAGACCAAGGAGGAAGTGTCCAAAAGAAACAATAGAGTAAAGTAGACTTAACCTTCTGCACTGTGATATAACAGAGAGGACGCCTGGCATACATTATCAACAATCATGAGGCACCAATCCAAAGATTTTATTCATTCAGCTCCTCCTGAGTGCCTGCTAGGAAACAAGGATTGAGCTAGATCCCGGGAATTCAGAGTATGGTGTTGTTGCCTGGAGCGATTTACAGTCTAGAAGAGGAGACCAATAATTATAATACAGTGGGAGAAAAATGGAAAATTATGCAAAGTAGCAACTATAGACACATCTATGGGGAATTAGAGGTGAGGGGGAGACTTCAGAGAAACAGCACAAAGCCAGGCTTTTGAAAGCTACAGTGATAAGTGTGTGGGGGAAACTGAAGGAGAGTGAGGGGAAAGAAATGGCATTTCTTAGAGTAAATGGAACTCCAAGCTGGGTATTTTCCTGAATTGTAAACATTTCTACAACACTGTCATGTAATGTTTTGGAGGAGTTGGGAGCAGCTGGAAGGCAGAGTGGTAGCATTGCCATGTGTCAAACTCCGCTCATACATCAGCCCAGTTATTCTTGGATATTGTGATATTCCTAGAGTGGCCATCAAAAGTTAGCCTAGCCCAGCCAGCGTGGTTCATGGCTGAGCATCGACCTATGAACCAGAAGGTCATGGTTTGATTGTGGGTCAGCACATATACTTGGGTTACAGGCTTGATCCCCAGTGTGGGGTGTGCAGGAGGCAGCCAATCAATGATTTTCTCTCATCACTGATGTTTCTATCCCCATCTCCCTCTCCCTTATTCTCTGAAATCAATAAAAATATATATTTTTTTTAAAAGTTAGCCCCAAACAAAAACATACAATCTTTATTTGTCAGATTCTGCTGCAAAAATCCTTTCTCCAGACTAATCTTTTCATATCATCCTTATTGGTACTTGGTTGCATTAGCTGCTAGAATTCTTTTTTATTTTAGACTCTCAAATTTTCAACCTCTTTGGATCTACGCATATTTTTTTTTCATGATGTCCAGTGGTTGGTCAATGAGCCACTTATTGACCTGGGGGTTGATTTTTATTGATTTTATTTCATTTATTAGTGCCTACTATGTATAGATCACTGTGTTAAGTGCTCTGGGGTGTCCAAAGATGAAGCATTCAGAAGAACTTAGAATACCACAAGGAAGAGATGCTTAAGAACAGTCATCAATTGGATTGGATTTTGGCATCTGAAATAGAGTGTTTATTTTCTCCCTAGTGACACTCAGGAAATGCTTGTCTCCTGCTGTTGATGAATAATTTCAGAGTACTATGGATCATGCTGAAGAAAATGAAATCCTTGCAGCGACCCAGAAGTACTATGTGGACAGGCCTATCTTTAGTCATCTGGCCCTCCAGGAAAGACTGCACAAGAAGGACAAGATTCCGGATTCCATTGGGGATAAGCTAAAACAAGCATTCACGTATGTTGTGTTTTATTAACCTGTTTCCTTTATTCTGTCATTCACTTGTGAGAGAAACAAGGTCAAGTGTATAAGGAAAATCTGGCGAAATGGAGGGGGAAAAATGGTGAGCACTCGTGATTTGCTGAACTGTCCACAGGGTTGTCCATGATAGATATTTGATTGAGCACGAGCTTCATTATGTATTTCACCATACTTATTAAATTCCTACTGTGCCTTAGGGATTATGTGTAAAGGTTCCTGTAAATAACCCACTTCCAATTCTCCACCACCTTTTCCCTTTGTCTCTCAGAATGCTCCAGCCATTCTCTTTTGTTCTACCCTTGACTTCTACCCCATTTGGCAAAACCCTGAATTTAAATCCCCAACCTATGCTGTCAAGGACCCTCAGTGTCCTGTGACTCTTAATTTTGGAGACACATGCACAGCCATGTTGCAGGCGTGAGAATGTCAATACATGTGTGCCTATTGATAGCTCCCAAACTTCAAAACCAAACCATTTGATTACTGCCTCCGGAACGCTTGATACTACACCTTCTGTGTTCAGTGTTCATGTAAGCTTCACCCTTCAGGAGAGGTGAAAAATGTATGCACTGGAGTCAGACTCGCTGAGCTTTAATCCTAGTCCCAACCACCTACCAGCTGTGTGCTTGAGTTTCCTGGTCTGTAAAATGGGTAGAATAATAGTACTTACGTCATAGTTACTAGGGGATGAGGCATATGGTAAGTATTATATAAGTGTAGCTATCATTAGTATCTCAATTTTCTAAACAAGGTATCAAATCTAATTTGTTTTACTCAAATTTATTGCCCTTACCACAGTTGCCTCACATTGTGCTTCTAATAATTTCCTTCATCAAAGTGCCGCCGAAACCAGTTTGGCTCAGTGGATAGAGCGTCAGCCTGCGGACTGAGGGGTCCCAGGTTCGATTCCGGTCAAGGGCATGTACCTTGGTTGCGGGCACATCCCCAGTGGGAGGTGTACAGGAGGCGGCTGGTTGATGTTTCTCTCTCATCGATGTTTCTGGCTCTCTATCCCTCTCCCTTCCTCTCTGTAAAAAATCAATAAAATATATTTAAAAAAAAGTGCCAAATACTCTTAACCACTAAAGATACTGTATAAAAATACCATGCATGCTGCAATAATATATTATATTTTGAATGGAACAAATTGTTTCCTTGTCACAGGGAACACTTAAAATTTTCACGGTGGCCATAGAACTCATCTGTCCATAGTGTTACTCGGTGATGTCTTTGATCATTGGCGTAGCCTGGCAATAAAATTGGCCAAGGCCCACAGGGATTAAATGCAAGGCCTTGGTTTTATCAGCTTGGTCTTCCAGTTAACCAAGACAACCAGACATAATAGACTCAGCTATTACACTCCAGTGACAAATGGCATTTTGAGTTTCCCGAATCAAAGACCCTAAAGCAAGGGACATATGTTAATAAAACTCAAAATACCTGTATAAATTTCCTTGATTTTATAAGGAAAGGGGAAAACTAATGGGCAGATGCTGGTCAGTGGTTCCACATTCTTCAAAAGTTAACTCAATCAGTAAATAATTCCCCTACTTCCCTTTTATACCAACACAGATAGTAAGGATTGTATCTATTAAAATAATAGCTTCTGAGTTATCTCAATTATTCTGAAGCTAAATTTTTCTCTTTTTCATGGTCAGTTGTAGAGCATTATTATGGAGCTGATTTAGATGTCCCCAACAACAACAAATTGCAAGAACAGCTCTTCTTGTCTCTGATCTCTGCAGAGTGAAACGTTATCCTCAGCACCAGCGTGAATGTTTTCTTACCATTCCAGGATAAAAGGAAGGGGAAATGCCTTGGTTCAAATTCTACAGAAATGTTACTCATTTTTTTCTCTGTCTTTTTTTGGTCCCCAGATGTACTCCTAAGAAAGTAAGAAATATCATTTATATGTTCTTACCCATAACTAAGTGGTTGCCAGCATACAAATTCAAGGAGTATGTGTTGGGTGACTTGGTCTCAGGCATTAGCACAGGGGTGCTTCAGCTTCCTCAAGGTCAGTAGAATATATTTATTTATTTTTGTTTGTTTCTCTTACTACCATATCCTCAAACAATTGCTTGACCTTTCTGCTTAATTTCATCATGATTGCAAATCCATAGTTTTTATCATATCATTCTAGTAGCCTTTACCTGTCTAAAAGAATTCTCCAGGAAAAAAAAAAAAAACGTAACCCTTAAAAAGCCCCAGAGCTAAGAGTAGTGGAATATGGTGATATTGTTTTGCAGATCAGTACAGTTAGGAACTGGCTGGGTTAATCAGTCACTCTGTGAAATGCTCTTGGGATTGTCATAATTAAGGTTTTTGATGATAAGTTCATATTCTAATTGTAAGACATCATGAAATGTTAAATCCTCTGCATCTGTGTGATTTTTATATGTGATATTAAGTGTTTAAGAACATCTCATTAATTTGTTCATCTATTCACACTTGTTTATCAAGATCTGCTTGTCCCTCCCTGTCTTCATGGATCTAACTCCCTAATCAGGGACAGAGACCTGAATCAAATAAAAGCACATATACATTTTTATGTATAAACTAGAGGCCCGGTGCACGAAATTCATGCACGGCTAGGGTCCCTATGCCTGGCAGGAGATCAGGGCTGGCCGGAGCCTTCCTTCATTCTGTGCCACCCCCTGGTGGTCAGCACATGTCATAGCAAGTGATAGAATTCCCAGTCTCCCAGTTGAACTCCCATGGGGACACTTTGCATATTAGCCTTTTATATATATATATAGATGATGTTAAACACTATGAAGGAAAATACAGGATACTATGAGATAATCACAGGGAGACCTACTTTAAGAAGGTAAATCACAAAAACCTCTTTAAGGAAATGAGAAGTGAGCTGAGACCTGAAGGATGAGTAGGAGGCAGGTAAAGAATGAGAGGTATCCAGCCAGTGTTGCTCAATGGTTGAGCATCGACCTATAACCCAGGAGGTCAAGGTTCAATTTCCAGTCAGTGCACATTCAGGGTTGTGGGCTCAATCCCCAATAAGGGGTGTGCAGGAGGCAGCCAATCAGTGATTCTCTCTCATCATTGATGTTTCTATCCCTGTGCCTCTTCCTTCCTCTCTTTGAAAACAATGAAAATGATGAGAGGAAGGAATAGCATGTGTGAAGGCACTTGGCAGAAAAAGAATTGGGTGTTTGAAGACATGATTTGCAGAATTAGCAGAAAGGCAATGTTCTGGGAGTGAGGTGGGCAGGGGCAGGTCAGCCTACCCTTGTTAGCCACTTCTGAATTCATTCTGAGTGCAGTGAAAGTTATCAACGTGCTTTTCACTTGGATTGCCTTTGTAAGAGGTCACTGAGACTGCTGTTGGGGAATGGATTTGGTTGGTGGGAGGGGCACCAGAATGAATGTGGGAAGTTGATTAGTGGTGGCTATGTCTCCTGGAAAAGAGGAGATGACCAGGGGAAATCCCAGCCTGGACTCTGTAAGCACAAGGCAGGATAATGTGTATGTTCAGGGTAGAAGGGTGGGCCAGTGAGGACACTTCTGCTTCAGTTAACATGGTTGTCACTTGTTCATCAGAGATAAAGAACCAAGAGGAAAATACATATAAACCTCTTTTCTAACGATCTCCCTATTTCTGTCTGGTGTTTATCCCACAGGCTTAGCCTTCGCAATGCTGGCAGCTGTGCCTCCGGTGTTCGGCCTGTACTCTTCATTTTACCCTGTTATCATGTATTGTTTTTTTGGAACCTCCAGACACATATCCATCGGTAAAAGTTATACTTGATACTCTAGTACCTTTCTGTTGGGATTTTTCAGATTTGCAATGTGCCGAAGACATAGCATGTTTGTTATTAGAACATCTGCTTAATAACAAGTTGTTACTGCATACCCAGTAGGTACTTTAAAATACATTCCCCCTGCCGAAACTGGTTTGGCTCAGTGGATAGAGCGTCAGCCTGTGGACTGAAAGATCCCAGGTTCGATACCGGTCAAGGGCACGTGCCTTGGTTGCGGGCACATCCCCAGTGGGAGGTGTGCAGGAGGCAGCTGATCAATGTTTCTCTCTCATCGATGTTTCTAACTCTCTATCCCTCTCCCTCTCTGTAAAAAATCAATAAAATTTATTTAAAAAAATACATTCCCCCCAAGATTTCTAGAACTAATAGCTTTCTTATCATCTTGGCATAATGGGGGGGAAAGAACAATTTTCTTGTGTAGAAAGAGCAGTTGTTAAAATCTGTGAAATACGTGTTTTAATTCATAACACGATTTACTTGCATCTGGTTTTTCTTTTTATTAGTGGTACTGCAAGTTCCTAATCACCACACATGTATTGCATTTTCATCTGACTTTAGGCTCTGGATTCCCTGTAGTGTAGTTAAGTGTATTTAGGATCAGATTTATATGGATTTCATAATAGCCTTGGTGCTGCATGAGGCAGCCCGCAGCAAACACAGGCACAGTGTTTCAGATGTCCATTCCTAGGTAACAAATACCCCCAAATTTAGCAGCTTAAAGCAAGAATCATTACATTGTGTCTCACAGTTCCTGTGGGTCAGGATTTGGGAAAGGCTCATCTGGACAGGTCTGGCTCAGGGTCTCATGCAGTTGAGAGTCAGAAGGGAGCTGCGGCTAGAGCAGCTACAGGAAGCTTGAACCTCTTTCTCTTATTCCCTCTCATCCTCTCCTCTTGCTCTCTGCTCTCTCTCTCTCCCAGCTCCCCTCTCTCCTCTCCTTTCTCTCCACGTGCTCCTAATTGGAGTTTTCTCACGCTCAGGGCTGCAGCACCAGCAAGTGTAACAGCTCTCAGGTGGAAGCTGCATCACCTTGTGTCGCCTAGCCCCAGAAGTCAACAGTATCACTTCCGCTGCATTTTTTAAAATTTATCTTTATTGTTGATAGAATTATAGATGTCCCCCTTTTCTTCCCATTGACCTGCTCCATCTCGCACCTGGACTTCCCAGGTTTTCGTCACACTATCCTCTGTGTCCATGGACTATGCATATATGCCTATAAATCCCCCAGTTAATCTCTCCCCACCCCATGACTACCCCCGCCTTCCCTCTGAGATTCGTCTGTCTGTTCCTTGCTTCTATGTCTCTGGATCTGTTTTGTTCATCAGTTTATTTTGTTCATTAGAATCCACATATGAGTGATGTCATGTGATACTTATCTTTCTCTGACTGGCTTATTTCGCTTAGCATAATGCTCTCCAGGTCTCTCCAGACTGTCTCAAAGGGTAAGAGCATTCTTTTGGTTACTAATATGTCACAAGTGCTCCCAGATTCAAGGAGAGGAAGATTAAAAATTAGTCTATCTCTTAATAGGGAAATGTCAGAGTTCTAGAAGAGTCTGTGGGATGGAAGATGTCATCATGGTCATTTTTGGAGAATACAATCTGCACACACACAGTTTACATATAAACCAGGAGCAGTGGTTTAATGCTTAAGGAGAACAGTGCAATTTTATTTCAATGATGATTTATTGACCTCACCCATGTTCTCTAGAGTACTGGCAACAATCACATCAGATACACTGAAACCGATTTCCTTGATTAATGCGTCACTATTTCAGGTCCGTTTGCTGTAATTAGCCTGATGATTGGCGGCGTGGCTGTTCGATTGGTACCAGATGATATAGTCATCCCGGGAGGAGTAAACACAACCAATGGTACAGAAGCCAGAGACGCCTTGAGAGTGAAAGTCGCCATGTCAGTGACCTTACTCTCGGGAATCATTCAGGTAAGACTCAGAGATGGGGAAATGGGCTCTCATTTGTTCATTTAATAAATACCTATTGAGCGCTCTTGGCTGGTCTTACTGGGTGGGTAGGATCAGCCTGCAAGATCCCAGAGCTCAGAGCTCCCAGCACTCAGGAGCACCAGGCCGATGATATGCCCTCCTGAAGTTGATACGTTTTAGGAACCAGCAAGCCTCAGCTGGGTACTTTAGAGATTTCAATAGCAAGAAAAGCTTGAAGCAGAATTGTTTAGTGATGGGAAGAGGCTTCTCAGATCTGCTTGGAAGGAACAGGAAATGACATTGACTCACCATGTCCCCGGTTCTGAGTGTGCCTGATGCTCTTTGGGACTCCAGGCCACTCCAAACCTTCCAGTATTTTCTGTATAATCAGTGATTGATTTGTTCGCTGCTTAACTGTTGCAGGTGCAAATTTGTAGTATTAGAGAGTGATCCAGAAAGAAATTTGTATGTTTTCTGTTGGTTTTAACTTCCTGATCTGTCATGTGATTTATCTGTTTCTTTGTCATTTAAAACAAATAGTTTTGCCTAGGTGTCTGTAGGTTTGGATTTGTGGCCATATACCTCACAGAGCCCCTGGTGCGCGGCTTCACCACCGCGGCAGCTGTGCATGTCTTCACCTCCATGCTGAAGTACCTGTTTGGAGTTAAAACGAAGCGGTACAGTGGGATCTTTTCAGTGGTGTATGTAAGTAAGCAGCTTACTGGTCCTGGCTTTTCCTTTCTTTTCCCTCCTCCTCTTCTATATCTCTTTCACCTTCAAGGCTCACTTTTCTTTTTTTCTAAGAATTTTAATACAATGGGAAAAACTTGGTTATTCTAAAACTTTTCTGAAAAGAGCACTACAAAATGAATTAAACCTTAAACTCTCATTTTATTCATGTGCGATACTGCCTGCCTTACAAGGAATTTTTTATTATGTCTTTATTTGGTGGCTACACCTTCACCCTCATTAGCTGAAAGGACAGCTTTTTCTTGAGACAGAATTATATTCTCTTTGGAAACTAACAAATAATTTGAAAGCGTTATGGGAGAACCTAACTCTCTCAAAACCTGCTTACACAAGCAGGCAAAAAATAAGTCTATAAATGATCTGGCTAACACAATTAACCAGTTTAATAAAAAAATATATAGACCTTTGCACCCAACTCAGAGAAAATATAAATTCATTATAAGCACATAGGGAACAATGGTAATAACCAATTGTGTTGAAATTTACATGTGAAACTGACCACAAATTCTAAAAATTTAGTATATTTTTACACAGTATAGTATCATTAGTAATCAGTAATTAAATATAGCTTTAAAATTCCCATACATTTAGGAACAAAAAAAAAAAAACCTACTTCTGAGTAACCCATGGATAAAAGAAATTTTTGAATAATTAGAACCAAATGACAGTTAAAGTACTACTGAAACTTATGAGATGATGCTAAAGCTATTCTTGGACCGAAAGACCTTTGTAGGTATTTATGTGCCAGACACTGTGCTAGGCCCAGCAGTGAGTGAGCAGACATGGCCGTTGCCCTCTTGGAACTTAGTCCAATGGGAAGACAAATAGTAAGCCCTTAATTGCATAAATGTGTAATTGATTACAATATTGTTTGAAGCTATGAACAAAAGGCACTGGCTACTAGGAAAGCTGGATAGGGAGACCTTTAGATTAGGGGTCTGGGAAAGTCACTTTGGAGGGTGCCATTTAAATTGAGTCCTGGATGGATTCAAATGGAATCAAACTGTGGGAACATTCCCTAAATAACTAAAGTCTTCATTTCCCATAATAGCTGGTAGCATGCTTCTTACTCTGAGATTTTTCTAAATGCCTCATCACACAGGAGACAGAACAGACGGGGACCTGAGTAGGCTGTAGGCATTGCTAGGAAAGGTGTGTAGCTGGGGCTCAGTGGTAACCTACTTTCCCAGGGTCCAAATGAGAATTGACTGTATGTGGGGTTCTGGGATTGCAACCCTAGGATAAAATTAAATGGCTTTAACTCTCCTGGGCATCTTTTCAAACTTCAGCACCCTCTTGCCTTGAAAGCCCACCTGATTCCTCTTTCATCTGCTAACAATGATTTCTCTTTCAGCTCTCAAAAGTTTTTCTGTGTCTTTACCTTTGTATTGTTTTGCTGGTATCAGCCCCTAATCCTTTCTCAGTGCTTAGGACTGACTCAGTACAAGGGTTACTCTTCTGAACTTTATAATACTACTACATTGACACATGAGCATGTCAAAGAACAAAGTAAGATCGTTGGATAAGAATTCAGCTTTAAATTTGTCTGACAAGGAAAAAAAGGCTCCAAGTTGGGGGAAGCTACAAAGAGAGCGACTTGAGCCTGAGAACTCGATGAGAACGCCCGGTATGGGCCGCTGTGTGAATTAGTGCACTAGTGTCTGTCCAGGGCTGCTGCCCGATGTAAACTCCAGTGTTCACTGTGTTACAGAGTACAGTTGCTGTGTTGCAGAATGTTAAAAACCTCAACGTGTGTTCCCTAGGCGTCGGGCTGATGGTTTTTGGTTTGCTGTTGGGTGGCAAGGAGTTTAATGAGAGATTTAAAGAGAAATTGCCGGCACCCATTCCTTTAGAGTTCTTTGCGGTAAGTCACCTTTCAGCTCTTTCTGAGAGGGTTGCGGAAGTGGACGGGAGGGGACAGGGAGTTAGACCTTTTCCCTCTCAGTCCTGCCAAGAGGAGGGTAGAATTTGAAAGGGGAACGTTTACAAATACAGTGACAAGAAAGAAAAACCATTAGAGCACTGAATGGATGAGTTTTAAAATATAGGTGAAGACTCTGTAAATATTTTAATAGGAATTATCTGTGAGTGATGAGATTTAGGGAAGATTTTTCTGCCTCAATGTTTTGTTGTCTAATTCTTTTATAATGAACACATAACTAATAACCTGAAAAAAATAAGCTGTTTCAATTTGGAAAAGAGCAAAAAAGACAAAAGTTCTCAAACTTTCTTGGTTCCTGGCACTCCTAGGCCACAAGAAATACCTAACAGTTTCATTTAGTAAGTAGTTAGGCCCAAGCAGTGTATTTATGTCTAACAACCTAGGAACTGTTTGTAAAAGTAATGCACCTACATTGAAGTAACATGTATATGTTTATTACACTGTTATTAATGGGATGCGTGCACTTCACAAATCCTCAGGTCAGGTGGGCACTGCTATCCTCCATTTCCTCTTCACTTCGCTTTTGCACGGTACCTGCTTTCTAGCCCAGCAACCGCTGAATGCCCAGCTTTGCAAAGATACAGTGTAATCCAAAGGAGGGTAGTAGGAACTGGCGTGGAAACTGAACTACCGCAAACTAGACGTGTGCATAGTGTCTGACACACGTCACTGTTTTCCTTGAAAGTTCTATCCCCCGGTGTCCTGGTGACTTCCCCTTGGTACCCTGGGGCACCTCGGTGCATAATTCGAGAACCATAAGGACAAAAAATAAAAAGTATAGGTGTCTGACCCAAATTTGGCCAAAAGTTTGAGCCACAAAAACAACAGGCCAACATTACAGCTCAGGTAGAAACCAACCCCTTTGATTCTTTTCCGTGCTTTGGTCATGTCTACATCCCGACAGGACTGTCTAGCAGTTTCAAAGCCTGTTCTCTCATCGGGACTGGGCAGAGTTCCTGCTTCGTCATGGAGTGTAGCACGAGGCTCTCAGCTCCTTCTCATGGCAAGGAGACGGGCAGGCAAGGCCTAATTGTGCAGCAAATGGTGAAGGTTGCCTTTCCCGGCCTGGGTTCCTGGTTCTGTCCATTTTCCAGGTTCCCTTTAATGGATTCCTTCATGTTTCCCAGGGCAATGGTTTTCCAGAATTTTATCATTATGATTATAGGAATCCAGTGTTTTTTAAATTTCTTATCGAAGTTCTCCTCAGAGCAAGGGAGAGAGAAGCCATACTGGGAAATCTGGGAGAGTCTTTATGACTCCCTTTAAGCATAAAATTTCTTTACCATGAAAACACTTGAGTTTTGCATTCTATTTCATAATATATCTGTTTGTGTTGATTGAAAAGCAGGGTTTAAATTATTTTCCACTTTATAAAGTTGCGGCAATGGAAACTTAAGCCACATTTATCCTGTGGATTTGAATATTCTGGGCAAACCCCCCACCTGCCCCAGTTTGAGATGCACAACTAATACAATTCAGGGTGACAGACATAATTGCGACCAACAAAAAGGGGCAATTCGGCCCGGCCAGTGTGGCTCAGTAGTTGAGCATTAACCTATGAACCAGGAGGTCACAGTTCATTTCCCAGTCAGGGCACATGCCTGGGTTGTGGGCTCAATCCCCGGTAGGAGGTGTGCAGGAGGCAGCCGATCAATGATTCTCATCACTGATCTATCGCTTGCCCCCGTCCCTTCCTCTCTAAAATCCATGAAAATATATATATTTTAAAGAGCAGGGAGCATTTCATCAAAGAGGCCAGAAGCACCCGTGCACTCGCTCTCTCGGGCTGATGTGTCAGATAAGCTCACCTCGTTATGGGTTCCCTGAAGCTGCCACCACCCGGAGGGACAGCCTTAATTCCTTCTCGGCAGCCCACTCAAAGTTCTGTAGCTATAATTCTTCAGGATGAAGAAAGTTGCCATCCTTCCTCCCTTGTTTCCTCCTCTTGTAGCGCACTAAAGGTTGTACTTTCCACACCAACTGAATCTATGCCCTGGCAACCCAGGAAGCTTATGTATGATGAAACGTGTGTGATGGGCACTTGCACTCTGACCCTGACTGAACTGGGAGGAGGCAACTGCAGGGTGCCCCACCACATGTGGTGCTGGGAACGGGGTCAGCAGGACGATTGCGGATCCAAACATTGTTTTGTTTATTTTTATTCTTTTAATTTATCTTTATTGTTGAAAGTATTACAGATGTCCCCTTCTTCCCCCCACTGACGGGCTCCACTCCCCCCTCTCCCTCAACCCCCCACCCTCCTTCTACCCCAGGCCTTCACCCACACTATTGTCTGTGTCCATGGTTTATGCACAGATGCATATAAATTCTTTGGTTAATCTCTTCCCGCCCGCCCCCCTTTCCCTCTGAGATTCGTCCATCTGTTGCATGCTTCCATGTCTCGATCTCTTTTATTCATCAGTTTAGTTTGTTCATTAGCTTCCACATATAAGTGACATCATGTGATAACTTGTCTTTCTCCTATTGGCTTATTTTGCTTAGCATAATACTCTCCAGGTCCCTCCATACAGCTGCATAGTATTCCATGGTGTAAGTGTACCACAGCTTTTTTATCCACCCATCTACATTTTGTAATGATACATTGTCATCGAACCCCCGTTCCCCTTCACAATACTCACCTCAGTGGCCTTTATTCATGCCAGGTGATCAGAGACGCATTTCACCTGGCCCACATGCACAGCCAACTCCTGAAAGGTTTCGTGGCCTTTTCTGTTTGCAGTCAACTAGCCAAACACTTCAGCATGGAACAGACCAAAAGAAAAAGGAAAGCATTCCAGGCCACAGGAAAACTAGAACCCATTTTAATTTTTCGGGGAGAGTCGTCAGGAGAATTTAGAATTGCTAGAAGCCAGCTATAATTCTTCTTTTTAAAACTGAAAGTTCAAGTGAGAATAGATTTGGTTTGGCTAACATTGTTTGAAGAGCTCATTTTTGTGGCATTTGAATTCTCATCTGTAAAGGACATTTGGGTTTGTGTCTGTTTTAGGTGGTCATGGGAACTGGCATTTCAGCGGGTTTTAGCTTGCACGAATCATACAATGTGGATGTCGTTGGGACACTTCCTCTGGGGTAGGAAAACAATTTGAAGTAACAGTGTGACTTGAATAATCAATGGATCTATTATGGTTTCTAACTCCTGCTTTAGTGTTCTTGTAAAGAGAAACCCCTTTTGTTCCTACCTATCAAATAGCTGAAGGTTTGGGGGGTGGGGTTTGGGGTTTTTTGTTGTTTCGATTTTTGGTTTTTAGCATGTGCATGGCTTGTTGTTTATTGTGGTAAAAAAAAAAAAAACATAACATAAAATTTACAATTTTAGTCATTTTTAATTGTACAGTTCAGCAGTGTTAATTATACTCGTGGTATGAAACTGATGTCCAGAGCCTTTTCATCCTGTAAATCTGGAACCCATGCCCATTAAACAAGAACTCTCCATCTCCCTTCCTCAGCCCCTGGCAACCACCATTCGGCTTTCTGCCTCTCTGAATTGGACCACCATAGTTACCTCAGATAAGCAGAATCATATAGTGCTTGTCTTCTTGTGACTGGCTCATTTCATTTAGCATAATGTCCTCAAAGTTCATCCATGTTGCAGCACATGCCAGGATTTCCTTCCTTTCTAAAGCGGAATAAAAGTCCCCGGTGTATATACCAGTTGCTGTTTACCCATTCATCCGTGAGTGGGTGCTTCCACCTCTTAGATGTTGTGAATAGTGCTGCTATGAACACGGTGTGCAAATACCTCCTCGAGACTCTGCTTTCTGTTCTCTTGGGCGTAACTTTGTGAGGAGCCTCCATGCTGTTTTCCATGTTACAGTCCCGCCAGCGTGGCATGTGTTGTTTGTTTGGTTTCCTATTGTTCAGCACTTACCAGTTTTTTAAAACGCTCCCTGGGAGACATAGAGATTAAGAGCAAAAAGACCTAAGTCTAGCCTGCCACTTTCTAGCTGTGTGACCTTGGGCAAGTCACTGTCCTCTCAAACCCTCCGTTTCCTCTCCTGCCTGGCAAGCACGGTAACTGATGCCTATCCAAGGCCCATGAGAGAGCCCAGGAGATATTAGTGTAAAGCTAATACGCTGTAAGTGTTCAAGACACAGTAACCACAAGTTCTGGGGCTCACTCTTTCAACAACTTTTCTAGTTTCAAATCATCTATTACTTCTTTGCTTCATTTTTTTTTCTTTTATCTAACTCTTTACATTTATTATTCCCTTTATTTGAAGGAGCAAGAGTGACTATGAGCCTCTCCTGGTCTAGCTCTGTTCCTCTCTGACACTGTCTGGTGGTCTCTGTGTCTCTCTGTGTCTCTGTCTCTTATACTATCTCACTTACCACCCTCTTCTCTTTCCAAAAAACCGAGTCAGACATTTGCCCCGATGTTGGAGGTTGACAGAACCTGGCATGTCCCATCAGACCTTGCTTCCAGCCCCATCTATGAACCTTGTGGGAATCACAGGGAGCAGGAGTTGCTCTTTAAGACAAAGTTCACTTGACAGAGCAAGTGTTGAAGGAGGAAGCATGAACTCAAGTATAACACAGTAATAATGCTTGATTTTCTATTTGGACTTGTAATTTATAAAATACTTTAGCCCAGCCCGGCCAGGGTGGCTCAGTGTTTGAGCGTCGACCTATGAACCAGGAGGTCAAGGTTCAATTCTCGGTCAGGGAACATGCCTGGGTTGTGGGCTTGATCCCGTGTGGGGCATGCAGAAGGCAGCCAATCAGTCATTCTGTCTCATCATTGATTTTTCCATCTCCCTCCCTCCCTCTCTGAAATCAATAAAAATATTTTTAAAATACTTTACTACCCACCATCTCAGTTGCTGCTCACAATAACACTTGTGACGTACATTATTCCCACTTTACAGATAAGCAAGTTCATTCATTCAGCATGTGCTTACTGAGTGCCTGTTATATGGCAGGGGCACAGCAGTTCAAGCAAACGTGTGAGCATAAATGCCTTTGTTTTCAGGGAGCTCGCATTCTCCTGGGGGAGACGGCAATAGCCACACAGTGAGAAGTGCTATGAAGAAAGGGGAAGCCAGGAAAGGGGCAGGCGGGCCGGGGTTGCTGTTTTAGGGAGAGTGTCCGAGAAGGTGACATTTGAGAGACATGAATGAGGTTTGGTGACTCCTGGTGAGTCCCAGCCTGGACCCAGCGCTCAGCCTTCCGATACCCAGTGGTGTGCACTTTCCATTACCTCACACCTGAGTCACTAACATAATTAGTCAAGTGGTAAACATTAGTCTTTGACTGGATCCAAGAGATAACCCTACTGAATAACTAATCACAAATAACTGGAACAAATGTGAATTCTCACACTTAGACTTCTTTTAAAAATTCACATGCCACCCATGTACTCTCCTGGTCACCTTGTACCCAAACCTGCTTTCCCTCTGTCCAAGTTTTTCTTTTCTAAATAACATTTTACCTTTCTAAAACTTGGCTACTCAGAAAGTTTATCTTCCTGGAATTTTGCCCAAAACCAAGCAGGAAACCAGTAATGCCTGCCTACCCACCTATCTGTCTCTGTGTAATCATACCGTTTCAGTTATCTGTGAGTCTGATCAGTGCTTAAAGCAGCATCCGTTTCTTTGTGCACACCTCATCAGTCCAGGTAAGGCTCAGCTGGTGGTTCTTTTGCTGCTCTCACTTGGGGTCTCTCGTGCAGCTGTAGGTGTCTGACAGGTGACTGGGGCTGGAGGATCCAAGAGGACTTCACTCACAAGTGTGACACCTCAGCCAGAGGGCTGGGACTGCTGAGGGGTGGCTGGCCTCTTCTCTCCACATGGTGTCTCTGCGTGGTGGCTTGAGTCAGGACAGAAAAGCAGAAGCCGCTTGAAGCACTCACACAACATCACTGTCACCACATTCTGTTGGTCAAAGCAAATCACAAGATTTATCCAGAGGAGAAACAGATTCCACTTCTGGATGGGAGAGCAGCACATACAAGGATGGGAGGAATTTTGGGTCCTAGTTGAAAGCAATCACAGTTATTTACACACATGCATATCACTCTCATCTACACACACGCACATAAGTACATACACAATACAGGGTCCAGAAAGCGACGGTTGACTATTAACGATCCAAGCTGTGGCAGTACATTCTGTTTCTTGGTTTACTTTCCTTCCTTCATTCCAAAATCAACCCTTTTCTCGTACTCTTGTTCCTCAGACCAAAGCCGCTCCCAGGCCGCCCCTCTTGGTTAACGCTTCTGTAGCAAAGTGCAAGGGACGGACAGTAAGTTTTATAGTCGGACCCCTTGAGTTTGACTACCCGCTCCATCTTGGGCAAATTACTTGACATCTGCAAGCATCTATTTTTTCCACCTATAAATTGGGATAATAGTGGTACCTATCTAGTATAATTATTGTGAGGACACATGAGATGACATATGTCAAGCATGAAGCACATAATCTAGGCTTTTATGTTAGATTTCTCTCCTCTCTCGCCTCCCTTTCTTTTACCCCAGAACTTGAGACATCCCCTTTGTCGCTGTGATATGACACAGTAAGAGAAATAGGCACAGGGCGGTGGATTCTTCATGGTTTTTGTTGTGAGAGTTGATGAGCTGTTTGACCTGGGACAAGTTGCTTAGCCTCATTGTGCCTCAATTTTTTCATCTATAAAATGGCCGTTATGATGGGGCCTCGCTTACAGGGCTACTGGAGATAAATAAGCACAGAACCTGGCACAGAGGAAACACCTAATGATTGTTACTGTAAGAATAATATTATGCATCAATTAATTGGTGGTGGTGGTTGTTGTTATCTAGCCCAGTGTCTCAAATGGGAGCAGGTGCCTTTGAAAACCTATATTGCTCCTTCCCCCAAACTATTCTAGGGGATTCCTATTCTTTTCCTTTAAGGAGTTTCCAACCTATAAAACGGGCCACAGAAATTAGGTTGCCCACTGTGGGGCTTCAGCAGTCACATTATTGGCCCCTTCAGACTCCCAGGTGAGACCCAAGAAGTATAATTTGCTGCAGCTCCTTTCTGATGTTAGAAACTCACCCCAAGGGATCCTGGGAAGAAGCAGTTATGTGACATAACAAGGGAGAGCAGTGAGTACCTACTGTTGCTCGGACAGTAATTCTCCTCCAAGATGACCCTTGTCCGATACCCTTGCTGCCCTCAGACTTTGGTTCGAATGTCTCTTCTTCCTGTTCTGGGTCTTACTTACACCTGCCATGCAGGTGCCATGAGGTGTGCGGTTACTCCTTTTCTAAAGAAAACGGCATTTGATCTCTGCTGGTAACCCATTCAGGGAGAAAGCTGGTGCCCTGGGGCTGGGGCCTGGAAAGAACCTCTGTGTGTCCAGAAGGGCCCTCCTTTCTGCCAAAGAGAGCAAACAAGTACCCACGCATTGATCACCTCCTTTGTAAATAATGCCCCTCTGAAGTGCGCCCCTGTCGTTGCTTGTTTGTTTCCAGGCGGTCACAGCACGTGGGTTAAAGTCATCTTGATCTTTCAGGCTACTACCTCCAGCCAATCCGGACACCAGCCTCTTCCACCTCGTGTACGTGGATGCCATCGCCATAGCCATTGTTGGGTTTTCAGTGACCATCTCGATGGCCAAGACCTTGGCAAATAAACATGGCTACCAGGTCGATGGCAATCAGGTAATTTTGTACAGATGTTCCTTAGTGATATAATCATCATACTCTGCTATGAAAGGCAAGTAAACTTAAATCCTCTATCTTGATCAAAAAACGTGTAGTTTGATGGTGGATGTATTTAAAGCATGAATTTATTGAACATTACATTTTTTTCATAATTATTGTAAATCAGAGCATTAGAATACTGAGATACAGTCCTACCTCACCCCATGGGCAGAGGTCCAGCTAGAAAGGTGAAATCTCCAATCTGAGGTTTACAGTTTGCCATACTGCTATTGATGTTATCACTGTTTTTATTTTTTATTTTTTTCAGTTACAGTTGTCTTTCAATAGATGTGATCACTTTTTAAAGGTCACAGATTGGGAATAAAATGTTTTTCCAGAACCATTTGTACTCCTCAGGAAACCTTCTCTTTGGTCATGATTCATCACTCAAACCCCACAATGTGTTTTTTGTCACCTTCTTTTATAACATAGCTACAGATAAGGTATTTAATCTGAATGCCATAAGCTGTAATTTTGGCATGACGGTGTCTGTTCCAACATGCTCTGTTTGTAAGAGGAGACGAGATGATCCACATTCACATGAAGCACAGTAATCCAACCAGGAAGACCAGAGGAGCCCTAAGAGCAGGACTCACTGCCCCAGGAGGACACTGACATGTACTCTGGATGAACAAGAGCCAGGCATTCAAACGATGTCAGAACTACACACCACAAGCCTATATACCTTAAACCACAGCAAGCAAGTTTTATCCCTAGTCAATGGACACAGGCAGTAGGGGGGCGAGGGCATGTGCTGGGGGGCGGGAGCGGCCGGGGAGAGGTCAGTGGGGACGGGGGGAGGAGACATGTGTAATACTTTCAACAATAAAGAACTTAAATTTTTAAAAAAATATTGTCCCTTAGAGAGTATTTGGGAAAGAAGGGCTGAGTGTAGCATTTACCTCCAACACTAAATATTCAAAGTGTTTCCCACCCCCACCTTAAATTATGTAATAATTCCTATTTTGAGCTCATACTAACCCATTTCTTATATCTGAAAAGACAATGAAGAAACAGCCCATACTGCTGAAAATGTATATTATGTGGGCCGTCGCACCTTTCTTTCTGAAGAATAACGGATCTCTTGTGTGCTTTGTTTCCACATGAAAAAGGAGCTCATTGCGCTGGGACTGTGCAATTCCATTGGATCACTCTTCCAGACTTTCTCAATTTCATGCTCCTTGTCTCGAAGCCTTGTTCAGGAGGGCACTGGAGGGAAGACACAGGTATGCATATGACTGGCTTCTCAGGACTGGTGATTTCGGTGGTAATTTAATTTTAATCCCTTGGTTCTTTTCTGAACCCAAAGCTATTCTGCCTGAAGATCCATGCTCCAGTGAGCTGTGTAGTGAATCAGAGAAAAGTATGATTGATGGAGGCAAATCCCAAGGAGCTAAATCTATAGGAAAGAGGTATACTCTCCAGTTAAATCAAAAAATTATACGATATTCTTTGCTATCATAAACCTCAAAGTTGAGACATGGGATGTTGTCGTGAAAGCCTCAGACTGAGTATGGGAAGGATGCCAGAGCTATCCAATAGAACTTGGACCAATGATGGAAATATTCAGTGTTTGCACCATTTAATATGGCAGCCACTGGCTACTTGTGGCTCTTGAGCACCTACAATGTGACTAGTGCAGGCAAGACCTTAATTTTTTACTTTAGTTTAAATTCTTTTCATTTAAATAGCTGCGTATGGCTAGTGGCCACCACATTGGATAGCAGAGTCTTATCTGACCTCTTCTGGCCCTTATGGGTCTCAGATCAGCACCAGACATCTCCTTTCCCCACCCCTGGCAAGCAGATTTCAGTCAGGGTATTTCAGCTTCTGTTTAAAAGCTGTAAGAGGAACAGAACTTCAGAGAAGTGGGAAGGAGTTAATAGGTTTATGTAATGGTTTGGGTGACTTATATGAATCCATCTTTTCTTGATCGTCTCACATTGGTTATCAAAAGACTAGGACCAACCTATGCTGGCCTCTCACTCTCTCCTAAAAGCCCCTTCCATGTGTCTTTTCTCATGCAGCTTGCAGGTTGTTTGGCCTCGTTAATGATTCTGATGGTCATATTAGCCACCGGATTCCTCTTTGAATCATTACCCCAGGTGTGTAGCTTGGACTTGGTGTGAGGTTTTCTGTGTGTACAGATTTTGCTATTTTATTTGTTTATATTTTTGCGGATGTCTCATGGGTTTTTACTGTAACCCTAGCAGGATGGTATGAGAAAGGGCCAAGGCTAGGACCAACATCCTGGTCCACAATCTATCAGCAACTGGGACCTTGGGAAAGCCATCTCAACATCTCTGGGTCTCAGTTTATCTGCAAAGAGGGTGTTTGCACTGGCTAGTCTCCAAGGTCCCTTTCTCCTTGATTTTCTCTCACCTTATACTTCCTTTTAAAATCTGAGATGGCCTTCATTCATAAGACATTTGTTTACTGATATATTTAATCTAGTAGAGATGAAGAGCAATGTTAGAGTAAAGGAAATCAATGTAGAAAGGCCATGGGTGAAATAACTCCTTGAGTACCAAGTTTAATTCTGAACCTCTTGACTACTATGCAGGTTTGCTGCTAGGATATAAGCCTGGTTTTCCAAGGCCCATTTTAGCTAACCAAGTCCTGAAAATCCAGGTGTTCATGGCTCCAAATGTACCATCACTGCCGCGTAGGAAGTGAGTGGGGAGAGGGTGTGGGAGGGCAGCAGGAGGACAGTGAGGAGCCAGCAAACGGGGCTGTTAGGACACATGAGGAGAGGCAAGTATGGATGTGCTGTGTTTCAGGCTGTGCTGTCGGCCATTGTGATCGTCAACCTGAAAGGAATGTTTATGCAATTCTCAGATCTCCCCTTTTTCTGGAGAACCAGCAAAATAGAGCTGGTAAGTAACAAAGGTGATTGTTAGGTGATTGATCATAGCAGCACAGGGATTAGTGCTGATAGAAATGTGAGAATTGTAATTTAGTGCAGTCAGTTGTTATATGCAGTATCTAGTTAGGCAAGGTTAGGTACCGTGTGTGTGTGTGTGTGTGTGTGTGTGTGTGTGTGTGTGTGTGTAGGTTTGTGTGTGTAACTCTAGGAAATTGTTAACAGGATACTCCATAAAGCTTTCTGTGTTTTGTTCAGACCATCTGGCTTACAACTTTTGTTTCCTCCTTGTTCCTGGGGTTGGACTATGGTTTGATTACTGCTGTCATCATTGCGCTGTTGACTGTGATTTACAGAACACAGAGGTGAGTGTACAGATTAGGATGTGTGTGAGTGTCCTGCCCGAGATTGCAGTGTTGACTTTAAGTGGATTGTATCTGTCTACAGACTGGGCATCTTGACCTTGAAGGCAGTATTCCTAGAGTCCAGAATCAGACACAGTGTGTTCTCTGAATACTTATTGAGGGAATCCACCCAGAAAATCAGCTAATGTTTGTATTGTATATTCTAACTCACAAAGCACTTGCCTCTGCATGCTAAGCAGCACCAGGACATAAGTACCAAGACCATGGAATGTCATATCAAAGACTTTGGGACATATTCTGGCTCTCAAAGCTCCCTGACAACTTACCTTACCTCACTGGGTTTCAATTTATCAAACAAAACTTAAGAAAACTTCTATGCTAACTGGAGATTTTTATTTTCTCCCCACCTCTTCAGTTGACTACCCACACCCCGGTCAGAGACTCCTAGAAACAAAAAGAAAACCTCTTCTTACGTAGAGTAGGATGACAGTTCTATCTACTGAGTAGAATGAGAACTTGAGTCATGTATGGCATGACTTGAACTCTGCACAATTCATTTTTACCCCCATCTTTAAATGCCCAAGTCTTTTGTCCTGACCAGATCGTTGGTATGGTAGGTGTGTGGTGTGGTGTGTATTTGTATGGTATGTGTGTGTAATGGTGTTGTGTATGTGTATGTGAAGGGTATGTGTCATATGTGGGGTATGTGTTTCTGTGTGTCTGTATGTGTTATTTGTGTGATGTAAGATATATTTGCTGTATGTGTGTATTGTGTATGTTGGGGGTGAGGTGTAGGGTGTGTGTGGTGTGAGGTGTGTGAAGAATGTTAGGTTTGGAATGGCACCAGGAATGTGAAAGGCACCATATAAGCATCAAGTATTCCTGAATTCACTAGCCCATCCATACATGACATTTAAATGTGCACAACTTCATGTTTCAATTACATACTGGGTCTCAACACAATGGTATTTTAACACATTCACTCTCTCTCTCTTCAGTCCGAGCTACAAAATCCTTGGACAGCTTCCTGACACTGATGTGTATATTGATATAGATGCATATGAGGAGGTAGGACCTTTTCTATCATTTTAAATGGTTGTAAGCATGTGATGTGATATAATGTGATTGGCTAACTAAATCTAATTTTCACTAGGATAAAAAGGGGGCGTGAAAAGGAAGGGGGTGTACTAGTCAAAGTGAAAATCCTGAATATTGATTTACTCTCTGGATTCACTTTTATAGCTTACACTGTACATTATACCGTACATTAATTGCTCAACCTCCTAATATTTGTTTTGTCTCTTTTATAAATGAGGATAAATATATATTGTTGGAACTAAGGTATATATTTACAAAATACTGAAACTGAGAGAATGGTTTGTATGTGCATGATTTTTTTCTGATGATTTAAACTGATGGTAAAATATTAACTGTAAAACATAGGTTAAAATCAGGATTTAAAATATCCTTGATTTTGAATGTTCATATGTGGAATCTCAAAGACTTTTATAAAATCTTTTAAAACTAGTTTTCTCTGTTTGTTTTGTTTTTGCTGGAGAAGAAATTCTCAGATTCACTGTAAGATATTAGGAAATGAGATTGTATTAGGATTACTGTTTTCTCCTCCTTCCGAAGAATTATATGCTGAATTACTTGTTTCCAAACTGCATTCTAGAGTTCAAGGCTTTTTTTTTTAAGAGATAGAAACATCAATGATGAGAGAGAATCATTTATTAGCTGCCTCCTGCATGCCCCACACTGGGGTCCAAACCCACAACCTGGGCCTGTGCCCTGACCGGGAATCGAAATGGGACCTCCTGGTTCATAGGTTGATGCTCAACCACTGTGCCACACCAGCTGGGCTCCCTGTGTTTGTTTCTATGTATTAGGTAGAGCTGCCATGTCTCCTGGAATTAGTAGAGTGTCCTTGTGTAGTAGGTATCCTGTAGGGCCCAGTGGCTCAGCCCACCTGAGCTGAGCACACTAGGTGTGCCCCTGTGTAGGCTGTGTACACAGTCTTGTAGTTGAGCCTTGATTGCTATTGGCATCACTGGGAGGAATTAACCTCCAGGCCAATTGGCTGTGAGGACCAGCTGTGACTACAGTGGAAGAGCTGCTGTTCAAAAGACACCCCTATGGAGTAGGACTTGCTTTGGTGAGGCGTTAGTGTTCACTGAGTCTGCCCCTTGAGGGTTTTGCTCAAGGATGTGTAAAGTTGCAATCTGGTATGGTCTGAAGCTGTCCATCGGGTACACTGGCTCTGGGGCCTCCCAGGAGGTGCAAACTCAACTACTACCTGGGGCCACCCAGTAGGAGCCACAGAGCGATCTGCAGATGGCTGCTACTTGTGTGGGGCTTGGAAGTGCCCAGGCTAGGCCAAGCTGTGAAGCAAGGCAGGCTGCTGCTAGTGCCAGGTCTGATGGTCAGCTGCTGCTTGTTTGAGAGATTATAGGTAAGTCTGAAGTCTGAGCCAGGACAGACCATTCATATGGAAAAGCCATTGCAAACAGCTTGGGTGGGGCTGCAAATTGGATGGGGTGGGATCTCAGGAAATCACCAGGGCAGAGCAAACAGTATGAGAAACTCAGATATGGCTGCCAGTCATCTCTGCAACAGGGGGAGGTCTCAGTATAGGAACAATGACCCCAGCAAGCACCCCTGTCTTGGAGAAAGCCACCCCTGAGTTCTTGCTCCAATGCCAGATAATCCAGTTTCTCCCATATGTTCCTGGATCCCCCCAAGCTGCTGCCCCAGTGCTGGAGCTTACAGGGAGCAAGACCTCGTAAGTTCATGCACTGTCCTTTAAGAGGAACTGCTGGGTCTCCAGCAGCCTCAGTGTCACTCAGTCACAGATCCTGCTGCTTTTACAGCCCAAGTTATAGGGACTTCTCTTCCCAGCTCTGAAACCCTAGGCTGTGGGTCCAATGTGGGTCTGGGACCCCTGGCTTGTCACAGGAGGCCTCTTCAGCAGAAATATCTTCCCAATTGAAAAAAAAAAAAAAAAAGCCACACATAGTGTCGGACCAGCCCACTTGTCACCTCTGCCCCTCCTACCAGTCTCTATATACTTTCATCTTTATTCTGCAGTTGTAAGACTTCCATTTAGCCAGATTTCAGGTGGTTCTGAATGATAGTTCTGTATTTTAGTTGTAATTTTGATGTGGTTGTGGAGGCAGCGAGTACTGGCATTTACCTATGCCGTCATCCTCGTTCTCTGATCAAAATGTGCATTTTTAAAGGCTTTCTTTTCAGTCTCCTTCCTCCAGAGCATGATTAGGGAGACATTATTTTATCTAAACACTATTAAGAGGGCCCTTAGCAACCTCTGTATGAATTTTTAGGTTAGAAGAGGGAGGCTATTGCAGTTTTGATTCTGAAATATTTCCATGTTTTAAATTCACTAACATTTTATTTCTCAGGTGAAAGAAATTCCTGGAATTAAAATATTCCAAATAAATGCCCCAATTTATTATGCAAATAGTGACTTGTATAGCAGTGCATTAAAAAGAAAGGTGAGTCACAAAAAATTAATTTTACATTGTTTCTCTCTACATTTTTGTATATGTGTGTGTGTTTGTATATATATATATACTTATTTATATACTTTTAAAATGTGTGTGTACATTTTTGTTTATATGTGTATGAGTATATATATGTATACACACATATATAACCTTTTAAAAATTTTTAAAGAAAAGGTGAAAAAATAATTTTAGATTTCTTGCTCTTGGGATCATAAGGGTTCCTTTGGTCTTGATTAGAACTTGACCCTACACTGTCCAGTTTATAGGAAATCCTCACAATCAACCCAAAGTCTCTTAAATATAAGAATCTGAGAAATCTAAGTTTGAAAAAATGCTACTTTAAATTCTCTTTAATACTTTAGCTTCTGGTTGGCTTGAATCAAGACCAAGAATAAGAAAACGTACTAAAATTCTTGTAATGAGGGAATAACTCAGTTCAGGGATCTGAGGGAAAAGTAGAGAAAGGTTTGGGGTGGTAATTTCGCATAGAAAACCATCAAATTGGGACATTTAAAGATTAATTGTATTTGGGTGGGTTCCTGGGAGCCAAGAAGTGATTTTGCAAATAATGCTCTTCTGTAAAGACGGGAGTGAACCCAGCACTTATTATGGGAGCAAGAAGAAAGGCCATGAAGAAGTATGCTAAAGAAGTCGGGAATGCAAACATGGCCAACGCAACCATTATCAAGGCGGTGAGTGGTCTCTTCAGTGTAATTTTCCCTTCTCTCTTGATTCATAGTGGCCCCACCTTTATTCATGATTGAAATTTTAACACAGCATGAAGTCCCTAAAATAAGAAAGCTTAGAAATAATCTAACAATCCTTTATGTATTAAAAAATGCATGATAAAAAATAAAAATAAAAATGCATGATAATGTCAGTTATGACAATGCTTCTGAAAGAAGTAGTGATATAGGCTCAGGAAAACATTGTTGTTTGTTATTTCATTAATCCTCACCCGAGGATATTTTTTCCTTTAATTTTTAGAGTGAAAGGGAGAGAGAGAAACATTGATGTGAGACACATTTATTGGTTGCCTCCCACATGCCCCTTAGTGGGGCCGGGATCAAGCCTGCAACAGAAGTACCTGCCCTTGACTGGAATCGAACCCAGGACCCTTCAGTCTGCAGGCCGATGCTGTATCCACTGAGCAAAAGCGACTAGGGCAGAAAACATTGTTTTAAAAAGTAAACATCATACAGAACCTTAATAAATTTTATCATTAGTACTTAGCCATAGATTCATTCAGCTTATAGTCAAAAAGCTCAAAGGCTGGTTTTTACTGTCCAGGCTTATGGTAATTTATGGTCTATCATGCTGAAGTTAATAGGATTATTTTAGAAATTAGGAGAAAATGGACTAAGGAGAGTGGATTTCATTGAGCCAAAAAAAAGGAAAATAAACTGAGCTAAAATTGAATATTATGCACACATTTTTTTTTTGTCACATTACAAGGCTGGGATTTGGCAAATATTTTAGAAAAGATCTGGTATAGTCTGTAGCTTGAGACTCTAAGGACTAATATTTCCTTATAACTCTCAGGACCAAAATACATAGAATTCTGGTGTGATTTAATTTTTGACACAGGATGGAGAAGTAGACGGAGAAGATGCTACGAAGCCTGAGGAAGAGGATGATGAAGTAAAATTTCCCCCTGTAGTCATCAAGACCACAATTCCTGAAGAACTGCAAAGATTCATGCCCCCAGGGGACAATGTCCACACTGTCATTCTGGATTTCACACAAGTCAATTTTATCGATTCTGTGGGTGTAAAAACTCTGTCAGGGGTAAGCATCATCGTGAACAAGTCATTTAATCTCTCTGTGCCCAGTTTTGCCATCAGTAAAAATCAGACAGTTGAACTTAGAGTCCCTTTTCGACTCTTAAACATCTTTTGTTGCTTTTTTTAAACTTTTGATTATGGAAAGTTTCAAAAATATTCAAAAATAAAGAGCATAGTGTAATGAACCCCCAAATAAGTATCACTCAGCTTCAACAATTATCAATTTATGGTTAATCTTGTTTCACTTGTCCCGCACACCCACTTTCCCCTTCTCTTATTTTGCCTATAAATATTTCAGTATACTGTATATCTCTACAAGAAGATTCTTTTCAAAGTCATTACCATTATACCTTTATTAAACCTAAATAAAATTTAACAAGAATTCTTTGGTATCCCTAATTATCACTGTCCATATAAAAATAAAAATATATATACAGTTTTTAAATGATTAGCTCAAAAATGCATAATTATTGAAGCAAAGTATTTCAAGTGAATGTAGTAGAGTATCTTATATCGGTGAAATACATATTGGTAAAAGAGACTTACATTTGGCACAGTCAAGAGAAACTAAACTTTATTTCAACATTATTACAGATCGTAAAAGAATATGGAGATGTCGGTATTTATGTGTATTTAGCAGGATGCAGTGGTAAGTACACTTCTAGAATGAGGAGAAATATTACCATTTTGATTTTTTCTCTCTCTTTTCTTCAGTAACTGCATTTGGGAATATTTTCCCCTAATTTTAGTTTTTAGTGAAAATGAAAATTCTTCTTCTGAAAATCACTCTAAAGCTAGCTTTGAAGTTAGTCACAGGCACTCCTGTCACTGGGCTCCTGTGGCAGCCTCCTGAGCTGCAGTTGGTGGAGCGGAGCTAATAAACCATTGCTCTGGGCTGGTATATTTTTTAGTAATAATTTAATGGCTGCCATAAACTTACTTATATAAAAGCATGTAGGTTTTTCCATACAATGCCTGCTGTCTTGTTTTATATTAAATTTTGGTTAAAACACTGCTTGAAAATGAACTCTACATAATAGCAAAAATGAAAACTGCTTGACAATGTGTTCTGTAGGCAAACTGGAAGACCAGGCCCTCTCAGACCTTGCTGGTGGGAGTGCAAAATGGAACAGCCTCTGTGGAGGCTCTCAAAGTAAAAAGCACATTTGCCTTTTAACCCAGCAAATCCAGCAATATGCTACACATGCTCAGTAAGAAACACTTACATGGTTAGTCGTCACAGTACTGTCTGTAGAAACAATAGAGGGGAAAAGCTCAACTGTCAAACAAAAGGGACCAAGTAAAAAGCTAGGCTACATCTATGAGATCAAATACCATGTAGTCATAAATATTAAGTGAGAAGATTAAATTTTTTAAATATTCAGGATAACATATCATATGCTTTCTTTTGGGTGAGAAAAGGGGGGAAATAAGAATAAATGTTTATATATTTACTTACATTTGCATAAAGAAATACTGGAAAATGCATTAGAAAATAATGAAAGTAGCCACCTGCGACTGGGGGTGTGATGTCATGGAGATAGGATCTGGAGTGAGACTTATATCATCTTAATATTGGAACTATATGAAAGTGGGTTTGTTTTTTATGTTCAAGACTGATGCCCAAGTGTGCACTAATTTGCTTTTCTTCTTTTCTAGTACAAGTTGTAAATGACCTCACTTCAAACTACTTTTTTGAAAATCCAGCCTTGAAGGAGCTGCTGTTCCACAGCATTCACGATGCCGTCTTAGGGAGCCAGCTTCGAGAGGCGCTTGCTGAACAAGAAGCCTTGACTCCTCCGCCCCAGGAGGATGCAGAGCCCAATGCCACTCAGGCTGAGGCATGAGGAACTCAGCCTGGGATAGGGTATGAGCCTCTTCCAAAACTACTAATTTACACATTTTAAATACTAGACACGAGATTTTTTTTTTTTTTCTAAGAATAAATACGAGTAGTCAAGGCTTGATTTGGAGGGTGAATGACGCATAGCAAGATGTATCTTACTTGTGTGGTTTTCTTTTAATTGGCTATTTCCAAGATAATTGGCCTCTTAACCTGAATTTATTATGCAGTGACATTTCTGTTAATTTTCACTATTATCTTTGTCAGCTAAGCACTTAAGAATTTTTCTCTTTAAGCACTTTACTTACAAATCAGTTATGCTGTCACCAGATAGGTAGTGTGTTCCTTGCTTTTGTACTTGTTGCCCTACAGACTTTCTGTAATGAGAGTTACTGAACAGAGGTGGCATACCCACGGTTTTCTAGTTCTTTTGAAATAAGCTTTTATTTTTATAGATGCAATATAGTGCATTACAGAAAAACAGAAAAGCAAAAATGAAAAAATAAAACATGATATGCCACCACTCAAAAATTATTTCTAACAACTTAATGCATATCCTCCCATATCTTTATGAATATATATTTACTAGAGGCCTGGTGCACAAAATTCGTGTGTGGGGGAGTGTCCCTCAGCCCAGCCTGCACCCTCTCCAATCTAGGACACCTCGAGGGATGTTTGACTGCCCGTTTAGGCCCGATCCCGGTAGGGTCAGGCCTAAATGGGCAGTCAGACATCCCTCTGACAATCCAGGACTGCTGGCTCCCAACTGCTCGCCTGCCTGCCTTCCTGATTGCCCCTAACCGCTTCTGCCTGCCAGCCTGATCACCCCCTAACCACTCCCATGCCAGCCTGATTGATGCCTAACTGCTCCCCTGCCAGCCTGTTTGCTCCTAACTGCCCTCCCCTGTAGGCCTGGTCACCCCTAAGTGCCCTCCCTGCAGGCCTGAGTTCCCCCCAACTGCTCTTCCCTGCAGGCCCAGTCGCCCCCAACTTCCCTCCTCTGTTGGCCTGGTCACCCCTAACTGCCCTCCCCTGCTAGCCTGATTGCCCACAACTGCCCTCCCTTGCAGACCTGGTCCCTCCCAACTGCCCCCCCCCCTCACCGCTGGCCATCTTGTGGTGGCCATCTTGTGTCCACATGGGGGCAGTCATCTTTGACCACATGGGGGCAGCCATCTTGTGTGTTGGAGTGATGGTCAATCTGCATATTACTCTTTTATTAGATAGGATAGAGGCCTGGCGCATCGCTGGGGGCTGGCTGGTTTGCCCTGAAAGGTGTCCCAGATCAGGGTGGGGGTTCCCTTGGGGTGTGGGGTTGCCTGGGTGAGGGGCCTGTGGTGGTTTGCAGGCCAGCCACGCCCCCCGGTGACCCAAGTGGAGGCCCTGGTATCTGGGATTTATTTATCTTCTATAATTGAAACTTTGTAGCCTTGAGCGGAGCCAAGCCTCCTGCTTGCTCTGTGGCCGCAGCCATTTTTGTTGAGATTTATTTATCTTCTATAATTGAAACTTTGTAGCCTTGAGCAGAGGCCAAAGCAGGCCAGGGCTGCTGGCTTCCTCCATCGCCGGGGGCAACTCAAGCCTCCTGCTCTCTCCAGCTCCGCGGCTGCCGCCATTTTTGTTGGGATTTATCTTCTGTAATTGAAACTTTGTAGCCTTGAGTGGAGGCCTGGGCCCACCAGGGCAGGCGGAAAGCTTGGCTTCCTCCATTGCCAGGGAAACCCAAGCCTCCTGCTCTCTCTGTGGCCACAGCCATCTTGGTAGGGTTAATTTGCATACTCACTCCTGATTGGCTGGTGGGCGTGGCTTGTAAGTGTAGCAGAGGTACGGTCAATTTGCATATCACTCTTTTATTAGATAGGATATCTTTTAACCAAAATAAGATCATATGCCACATAGTGTTCTGTAACCTATTTTCTTCCACAATTTTTATTTTCTCATTCCAGAACATTTTACCATATTCAAATTTACCCCACTTGTCTCCATATTTGTAGTTGATTTGTCCAAACTACTATAACCTTCCACTATAACTGGTCATGTCCCTTTAAGTCTTTTAAGTCTATCTAGCACAGTCCCTTTTTTTATGACATTGATTCATTAAAGAGACTGGGCAGTTATCCTACAGAATCCCATATTGCTAACGTGTCTACTTGCTTTCTTAAGGTGTTATTTAGCATGTCCTTTTATATCCTAAACTACCTGTGATCTAGAAGTTGTATCTAGAGGCCTCATGGATTTGGAAAAAATATATATTTTTTGCTAGAATATATCATAGATGAGACACACACTTTAAATTGTATCACATCAGAAAACACATCATATCTAGTTGACCCTACCATTAAATGCTAAGATAAATCTACTAACAATCTAATCCCCTCAATTACATTTTCACCTTTGTGACTAGTAAGTTATCAACATGGTGTTTCTTTGGCATCTAATGAATTCCCAGTTCCCCATGAGCCATTCACCCAGAGTTTTTAACATCTGGTGATAATACTTGCCTAAATCAGTAAATGTTAAGGTTTGTGAATTTTTCCAATTTTCTTATTCCTTCTGCATTTATTAGTTGGTGTTTCTATGTAAATGATAGCTTTCCTTCCTCAACTTGAGCTATTTAGTCATCCTTAAACACAGTTCTTACTAGAAAGGCAGGTTTATTTTTCCATTTATCAACTTCAAAGAAGTTGGTTTAATAAATAGAAGGTGACAAGTTAGGTTTCATTGTAGACTCATGAATTCTTAATGTGTTTCAGTCTGTTATAGTTATTCTTTTGGTGCTAAAATGGTAACAATTGTGACCAGTAGGAGCCCCTAGAAATGTTTCTAATAGTGAAGTAGTCTTAAAGACCATGTATTTAACAAAATTAATGCCTTCGTATAACTTAATATTTTCCTTAGAAGTCCAGAAGTTATCCGTTAATTCTTCATCAGACTCAGTCTTAAGCCTATGAATGAGCAAAATGCTTATTTAAAGCACTCTTTAAAATTGTTCCAAAGGAGTGGAGGAGACTATTAAGCCAACTTGTCATCAAAAGTTATTGTTATAGTTGTAACAAATCACTCTAATTCGAAGCACAAGTATTAGCTAACATGACTAAAGCCTCCTATGCTAAGATTTCCTGCTAATAGTTTGTCTTCTTTATGTTTTTCTTTTTTAAAAAGTTTTCTTATTGACTCGCCTTAGTTTTCATGAAGAAAACACACAGGAGAAACATGGTCAGATGCCAGGAAAGAACTGTGTGAGCATGGGTCTACTCAAAAACAAACTCTATGGTTTGTTTGCTTTAACTCCCATGAGGCTTCTCAGTAACTTTACTAATTTAATTCAAAGTAGACCCTTCTCTTTTAATCAACTATTTCCCTAGATCTAGAGTGAAATTAGATTTACATCCAGTTATTTCCTTGGCAATCATCACACGCAAGATCCGATACATCTGCATTCTGATACAGACTGCCTTCTGAAAAAGCATGTAGTTGTAGAACCTCACCTTATACTAGAAACTTTTGTAAAAGGGCCTGCATCATTTTGGCCATTAAAGTAGAACTTAAGGATTGTAAGCAATATTATAAAATAGTTCATTGCATATTCCTTAGCACCAGCCTTCAACACTTTACATGTAGTAAAGTGACTCAAGTCTTAGTTGTTGATAGGTTGAACGTATACAAAAGAAGTATTTGTATCTTACAAACTTATTTTTTCTGTCCTTTAATGTTTAACCTATTTTAAATAGAATTCTACCATGTACATAAAAAGCACTTGTCTTACTAAAGGAAAATTTTTTCAGTATGCCTCTGAGAATCTAATGCATTTCAAAATGTATTTTATCTGTATGTAAATATTTTGGAATGGTTCACTTAGAATTATTTCATATAGTGGAAAATTTCTTGACCCTTTTTTACTTAGTCCGTTTTGTCTCTACCTTCTTTCTGGACTTTAATAGCTGCTAGTGTATGCCTGTTTTTCAGCCCTGGTTCAAATTCAGATTCTTACTGCCCTGTCAAAATGGGCATAATGTACATCGATAAATATAGGGACTAGCCTTTCTTATGGTAGTAGGGGAAATCTGTTTTCAGGAAGGTCCCATATAGAGAAATGCTTTGTCTTTCTCAAATCCTGCGTAATATGACAGTGTTGATCTCTACCTCATGGATGGATGGAATGTTTGAAAATAATGTGAACCAGGACTCGGGAAGCTAGTTCATGTCATAGACATTGTGTACTCATATGGCAGTTGATGGTGGGATCCCAATGCCAATCTCATCTGCAGTGGGGCTCAAAGAAAGTGAGCTATGGATCCTCTGCAAGCCCTGGAGTAGCTCCTTTGTAGTTTTCAGGTAACATCTAAAATATCCACTCCATGTGGTTTGATCCTGTATCCTTACCTGTTTAACAGAGAAAAGGAGGTGCTTGCCTCCAAAGGTACATTTTGAGAAAATGAGTCTGCCCTCCTGTGTGCATGGAGGGCCAGCAAACCCAGATAATTTGCCCTGGAGTGGGTAGGTGTGGGGGGTTTTTTTGTGTGTTTTAGGGGGTGGGGGAGGGGGGGGTGTGCCCTTGTGTGGGATGAAGGAGGGAATGGTATGTGGTGGGAAGGCTTTATCTCCTATGTCTGCCCCTTTAAAGATAGTCAATTTAAATTCTAAGATCCAATAAAATTTACTTGGTGTGAGCCTGTATGTTTTAGTGAGTGCAAAAGTGCTGTTGGTTCTCTTTAGTGTACCTTTCAGGAATGCTTTTAGGATTCGGTATGTTTAGATTCTTGATAATATGGTTTGAGTGCTGATAAAAGTTGATATGAGAACTGATAAAAGTATTATCTAATTCTCCAAACATAACCAAAATGTATGCAATGGTTTTGAAGCCCCTCAAATCCCCACAAAATGTTCAAAAGCTAGCTGCCTGCTTACTGACTTGGATGTAACCAAGTTTGAGCATCTCACAAATCCATCTTGCCTTTGAAAAGGCTTACCAACTTTTTCATTATACTGGTATATAGCATTTACTTTATGTAACAGATGAACTTGACCTTTGTGAAAATTAATTTTTTATAAATCTGATCACATTTTTAAATGTTAAGAATATTTTTAAAGTATTACTCCAGTATTATTTTTCTAGTCATAAACCCTTTGTATTCTGATTTATCTATCAGCACCCTGACATGTATAAACATACACCTGCATCTCTACACAGATATACACATGCACATTTTAGGTGGAGGGAATTACTGGTGAATGTATATTTTATGTTTTTAAATATGGTATAAGCATGCTAATCTAGATAAAGTTGATATTTTCCACATATACATGCCTGGGTAGAAACACCCACATTTTTCAAATAATTTATTGTACATTTGATGCGTGGCCAGTTAGATTTTTGTCATGTAACTGAGATGTCAAGATTCAGAGCTTATAACAGGTTGAGCCTGAGTGAGGGCAACATATCCAATTTGAGTTGTCTCAAATTGATACGTATGATGTATGTGGCTATATGAAAAAGTGGTAAGACTTCAAAGAGCGTATTCTAAATGCTTACATTTATCAAAATGTTAGAGCAAACCGTTTCTAGATTCTGCTTATATTTTATACCTTATGAAAGACTAGGGCAGGCTTAGGGGAAAAAATTTTTCTGATAAATTTCACAAGAATGAAAAATCAAAAAGATGTGGTTGGATTTTATAAATAAGGGGCTTTAATTTTTCTGTTTGAAAACTTTCCATGTTTTAAATATTTCAATGTAATACTTATAGCATTTTCTATGTTGTCAACTTTTTCTTTTGTGAATTAAACTGTATCCACCTCTATTATGCATTACTTATGAATATTGAACTGCAATAAAAACATTCTTTATTGTGCTTGAGTCTCAGAATTTGGGGGAAGGAGGGAACTGTGGAAGGGATTTGGTGGTGTTTGCACAAGAAATAATTTTAAAGAAGTCTGTTGAAAATTTCAATGCAACTTATATTTAGCCAGAAGTCTAACAGGAACTTTACCAAAATTTAAACCATTAATTTATAAAATGAAAGAAGTACTTATCTGTACAAAGCCAATTCTGGATTTTCTAAATTAGATTATGTGTATATACTTTTGATTTCACTGTAAATCAATTCTTCTTAATTTGAAATTAAGTCAAAATCAAAATCAATTATTAATTTGAAATCAAGTCAAATAGCAAAGCAAAACGTATTATATAAGATGCTTCTTCCATTTTAAAAAACGTTTGGCCAAAGCTTTATTATTCAACACATTAGGGAGAAATCCTGGAAATGCACGTGATCATGTGCCCAGATGAGCTATTCTGATGAGGGCACAATAGCACACTGGTTAGGAGCACAGGGGTAGAGCTGATAAACTTGGGACTTGAATCCCAGCTCTGCAACAAGTCAATTTGGTAGGCAAGTTTTTGCATTCATTATCAAGATCTACCTCCCTGGGCAGATGGGAGAATGTAATGACTTATGTACAGCACCCAGCCAATATATGCCTAAGACATACATGCTCTAAGCAAGCACTTTATGCTATGAAACTCTTAAATGGTAGTGTATCAGAAAATAACACACTGTAATAACCTTTTGTGCCTAATGATACTAAATAACACCTTTTATTATACTACAGAGAAAAAGTATCTGAAAAAACATTTTAAAACCATTTATTTTTTTGTGGTTATTAACAAGTCTATATAAGCTTAGGATTCGAATTAAAAGAAGTGTTTTCATGAGAGCTTCAGGGCTCAGTTGTATGTCATGTAGCGGGGAGTAGCACTGAATTTGGCATAGGACTTAATGACCTTATTTACAGCTTCCAGGAAATCCTTCTCAGTAGCTATTTTTCGCCGGGCTCTGATGGCAAACATACCAGCTTCTGTGCAGACACTTCTAATCTCAGCACCTTTCAAACAAAAAGAAAATAATAGGCTTCATTAAAGCAGCCTGGACAGACAGACCAGCAAATATAAACAAGACCTTTCAACCTACCAGTGCTATTTGGACACAGTCGTGCTAACAATTCAAATCTGATATCTCTTTCAACGCTCATTGAACGCGCATGGATTTTAAAAATGTGAGTCCGACCCTAAAAACGGGAATTGAAAAATATTACAATGGAAAACATCACAGAAAGAAAAATTTCAAAAATCCCTTTTCTAAGAAATGGTTTTCTGACCTCTAGATCAGGTAAGCTAAATTCAATCTTCCTGTCCAGTCTCCCTGGCCTCATCAGTGCTGGATCCAAAGTGTCAGGTCTGTTAGTGGCCATCAGTACTTTAATGTTGCCTCGAGGATCAAAACCATCCAGCTGGTTGATCAATTCCAACATTGTTCTCTGTACTTCATTGTCACCTCCAGCACCATCATCAAAACGAGCCCCTAAGACAAAAAGAAGACTTTCCGGTCACAGGAGCACTAGCATTACCTGAAAGTACTGTTAATCTCAGCTCAAATCATGCCCTCCAGTGCAAGTGAATATCCAACTTAAAGCAAATCCTACAAGAACTGCCTGCTTTTCACAAAACTAATTAGAAAGTGAATCTTTCAAAAGGCTCATCCTAGATTTATTTAACATAGGCTTCATTATTTTTTTGCCCTAGCCGGTTTTGCTCAGTGGATAGAACGTCAGTCTGATGATTGAAGGGTCCCGGGTTCGATTCCAGTCAAGGGCACATGCCCAGGTTGCAGGCTTGATCCCAGCAGGGGGCATGCAGGAGGCAGCCAATCAATGATTCTCTCATCATTAATGTTTCTATCTCTCTCCCTCTACCTTCCTCTCTGAAATCAATAAAAATATATTTTTAAAAATAAAAATAAAGTATTTTTTAAATCCTCTTCAAGGAACTCTGTTGTTGTTGTTTTTCAAACTGAGTGGAATTTATTTTCTCTTCTTGCTCCAAACTGAAAGGGATCCCTCTCCCTGCTTCCCCAAATGAGAGGATCCCATCCATTTCATTCCTCAAACTAAAGGAGTCAGGACCATCTCATCCCTAAACTGAGGGAGACCAGGCTAGCCACTATCTCAAGGAACTTTGTTTTTAAATCACTCAAAACACCAGTTGTTTAACAATGAACACCAAGACTAGGCAGCAGAATACATGAAACTTCTACCTATAATGTAAGAAACTCCCACACTCTTCCACATTTCTCAAAACTCTTCTTAAAAATACAGCTATGCCGAAACTGGTTTGGCTCAGTGGATAGAGCGTCGGCCTGCAGACTGAAGGGTCCCGGGTTCGATTCTGGTCAAGGGCATGTACCTTGGCTGCGGGCACATCCCCAGTAGGGAGTGTGCAGGAGGCAGCTGATCGATGTTTCTCTCTCATCGATGTTTCTAGCTTTCTATCCCTCTCCCTTCCTCTCTGTAAAAATATCAATAAAATATATTTAAAAAAATAAAAAATAAAATAAAAAATATGGCTAGAGCCATAATACAGTAGAAATATAACCTACACTATCACACTATTTTGGATACATTAGTGTACTCTCAGATAAATGTCTGTCTCATTTCAACCAAAATAGCAAAAACAAAACCAAACAAAAAATAAGCCTCCAAGTATATATTTTCATTTTAAAATTATAGATACATACTGTTGTATTAGCGTATTATGGACATTATAACACAAAAAATTAAAAAATAAGATTAAAATTAAATAAGGAAAAATTGGTATATTTTCTTCCTGCACCCTGATACTGTTTTATACACAACCCACCTTGGAAAGTGTAACTTCAGAGCATCCTGACATCGTAAGGCTTATGGCTTATTTCAATGACACTATAAAAATTACTTCAAAGTCACCACACTGCATCAATATACTGGGCTCAAGTAACCACTTGAGGACATTAACTACACCCTGTCCATCCAGTATAAAAGCAAGACTCTAGGTAACCTAACCACAGTCCCCTAACAGTGTTACAAGGTCCACTATATTTTCAAGTCATTTTCATCACTAAGTTTCTTAAATAAAAAATGTCTGGACATATGACACTTCTCCCTAGTAAGGATTATTCCTCTTATAGACTATAACAACAGTCAAGGCCTATAGAAGTTTCGTTTTCAAAATCTATCACACTACTTTACAGCTCTCAAAAACCATGAAATAAGCAGGGCAGGAATTATGCCCGTTATAAGATGAGCAAACTTAGGCTCAAGAGTTAGTTAAAACAACTGGTCTAGATCTCACAGCTAATAGTGTATTTCATCAGATCTATGAAGCCAACAGTAACAATATTTATGTACACTTTATGAAATACCACCACCAATTAAATTATGCCCCAATGCGCCAAAACCGGTTTGGCTCAGTGGATAGAGCGTCAGCCTGCGGACTGAAAGGTCCCAGGTTTGATTCCGGTCAAGGGCATGTAACTTGGTTGCGGGCACATCCCCAGTAGGAGGTGTGCAAGAGGCAACTGATCGATGTTTCTCTCTCATCGATGTTTCTGACTATCTATCCCTCTTCCTTCCTCTCTGTAAAAAATCAATATATTTTAAAATAAATAAATAAATAAATAAATAAATAAAATAAAATAAAATAAAATAAAATAAAAAATAAATTATGCCCCAATGCTTTCTTATCACATTAAGTGAAGTTGTATCCCAAGTTAGGAATTATTCAAGTTTGAAAACATGTGTCACATGAATAAAATTAGGAAAGTACAAAGATAAAGACTTTGAAAAATAGCAAAGCTATGTCACATTTCTTTTTACTTTAAAACAGCGGTCGGCAAACTGCGGCTCGCGAGCTACATGCGGCTCTTTGGCCCCTTGAGTGTGGCTCTTCCACAAAATACCACGTGTGGGCGCACAATGTACACCAAGACTAGGTACAGTGCGATTGAAACTTCATGGTCCATGCACAGAAGTCGGTTTTCGGCTCTCAAAAGAAATTTCAATCGTACTGTTGATATTTGGCTCTGTTGACTAATGAGTTTGCCGACCACTGCTTTAAAATAACATCCATACCTCCAATAGCATCAATTTCATCAAAGAAGATAAGGCAGGCTTTTTTTGTTCTGGCCATTTCAAAAAGCTCTCGAACCATTCGTGCTCCCTAATGGGGAAAAAAAAATTGTTAATTTAGTGTTCATTTTTAAATCTTTAAAAATATAATAAGTTATACTTCAAACTTTTCAATATTGCTAAAATTATCCTCAACTATTATTACCCCAGGCTTTTTCCAAAACAAAAACAACTAAAGTTTGTCACCTATTCCATCAAATTAATCTTATTCACCTTAAATGAATCTTATTAACCTTAAGTAATTTTATGATTCTGTACCTAGGAAATAGCCAATAACTGTAAGACCTGAAGAGGTCAAATTAATAAATAAAGCCACCATTTCAATCAGTAACACTCGAGGAAATAAAAGCATCTGACTTATCACTTGGCATTTCTGATCACTGAATTTGATTTGTAAGTATTGCTCAGAGACTAAAAGTACTGCATAGCTCAATTCATGCAGTTCTTCTCCTAATTCTTATTGTAAGTATTCTAATCATTAACATTTCAGATACAATATATACAGCCCTAGACTTATTCTTTAATGAAAAAATCTGTGTGTGTGTGAATGTGTGTGAGTGAGTATAGACAGATACTCCATGTTCTTTCTTTCTCAGTAGACCGTAAAAGGTTGGCCCTAAAGCGAAAGCACACTTGAATGCATTCACCAGGCATTTCTGGGGGTATTTCTCTTACTAACCAAATTTGTAGAAAAAGTCATATTTCTGAGGAGGATGCATGGTAATTAAAAATGTTAAGCAGTTTTTTTATTTCCAAATGACCAAAAGGGAAAGCTGGTGGCTTTTACATCTACTAATTACAATCCATCAATCAAGAAATTTCGGATCTCAATTTTCTATGTGAAACTGCCATTTAAATTTCATCCCTGCTTTATAAATTTTTCACAGCTACAAATTCTTTGATTATGATAAATTTACTTTACCTCACCGACATATTTCTGTACAAGTTCAGATCCAATAACTCGAATGAAGCAAGCATCAGTCCTGTTAGCAACTGCCCGAGCACAGAGTGTCTTGCCTGTACCTGGTGGACCAAAGAGCAGCACACCCTTGGGAGGCTCAATGCCAAGGTTAACAAACCTCTCTGGCTGTGATGGAGACACAATATTTATAATTATCACTCACTTCTATATAATAAGACTATTTCTACATCAATATATTTAAACCAAAACTACTAAGTCCACAATCTATATACTTGATCTAAATAAGAACTTTACTTATTCTAAGATATAAGATATAAACTAGACTCATATATATAATAATAAAAAGGTAATATGCTAATTAGACCAGACGAAGCCGAGGCTGCGAGGGAAGACCGGGTCCCGGGTGCCTGCCGGCAGCTGGAGGGAAGCCCGGGTGCCGGGTGCCAGAGGAAGCTGGTGCCACCAGCCGGGGGAAGGAAGGCCTACTCTTGCACAAATTTTGTGCATTGGGCCTCTAGTAGATACATTAGGCTGAATGGCTTTTAAAGGCATTTCTGCTATCCAGGCTTAACAATTCTTTTTTTTTTAATTTTAAAATAATTGCAGTGTTTAAAGAACAAAAGTATTTTCTGGTATTTTATATACTAGTTTTCCATTATTGTCCCAAGCTTACTTCAATTCCACTTAAGCTCATTTCTTCTTGATATCATTCAAGCACACGGTTTCTTCTACAATAAACTATAACATATTTAACATACTGCTAAAGGTTATACCTCAACCTCCTGTGTCACTAAAAATAGAAAATCTTTTTTTTAACTGGCTTGACCACTCAATCCTTTTGCTTTCTCTTCTCAAACTTACCTATTCTCCACACCTTTACCCTCTATCCTCTATCCCCTCAAAAATTTCCATTAAGGAAATTATAAAATTTAAAAAGCGACCTAATATATAGGCAATTTTAGTGCAAAGTGTACAATAGGCTATCATATCTTTATGCAAAGAAATTTAAAATGCAACACTCAGCCACTTACATGAAGTAGAGGGGTTTCAACTACTTCTCGAAGTTTCTCAATCTGTTCCTTACAGCCACCCACATCACTGTATGTGACATCAGGTTTTTCCTCTACCTAAGAGAGGGAAGAAAATGTACAACATATAGCCACAGATTTTTGAATACTAGTCCAAAAGTTCTATCTAGTAGAGTAGACCCAGTACCCTAAAGAAAAATCAAATTTATAGCAAGTAATAATTTTTTAAATGGGATATATCGCCCAGTGCACTAGAACCACTTGCTATATTACTTATGATATTGAGAGGTAAACTAGCAAAGACTAATAAAGACTTTCTCAGCTGAAAAGTGGTTTAGAAATTTTGGGCAAATCAATACATACCCACATATTAACAATATACACTGAGTGGCCAGATTATTATGATCTCTGAATGCATAATAATAATCTGGCCACTCAGTGTATATCCTATATAATAAAAGGCTAATATGCAAATTGTCCCCTCGACCAGGAGTTCAACCAGCAGGCAGGCCGGCCAACCGTCCATATCCCCTCCCCCCTGGCCAGGCTGGCCAAACCCCCACCCATGCACGAATTCATGCACCAGGCCTCTAATATATATACACACACACACACACACTGAGTGGCCAGATTATTATGCGTTCAGAGAGCATAATAATCTGGCCACTCAGTGTATATCAGTTAAAGTTTCAAAATTTCTTGAGATGGATGCAGTTGTATTCTAAGTCATGCCATTTCTTTTCCCTCCATAGTTTCTTACCTGCATCATGGTAACTGTTGGGTCAATCTTAGGAGGCAGTGGAATGTGAATTTGATACTTATTTCTGTCCACACTAAAAAGGTAAAAAAGATACTAAGACATTCAAAAAACTTTCTAAATGAATTATGTATTCTGTAAACATTAATTACATTAACTCAATCCTCATAACTATCCTCCACTTACACCATGTTACCTTAAATAGGCTGGCAAACTCAACTCTCAAATTCTGCATTTACTTTGATTATGACATTTGAAGTCATTCAATAAAAGCCATAGTGGGGGTGGGGGAAAAGAAGAAGGTGGGAGGTCAGGAAGTGGATGCAGAACAAAGGATGTTCAAACGGAAGTACTCTGCTAGATCATCCCTTGGTATTCCATGGCAACCAGTACATTCATTCAAAAGAAGGCCAAGGATGTGAATGTGATATGATATCTTTAATGGAAAATTAGTATTTATTATAAATAGTAATCTTACCCAACTCTCATCCCTTCTTCAATGTCAGTAGGTGCTACCTGATCACTGAGGTCCACCACAAACTTGGCAAACTGCTTCACGTTGATAATGTACTTTGGGTCCTCCGAATCAGCATTGATTATCTTTGTACATCTAACACAGCAAAAGACTCGATTAGAGTAAGGAACCGAAACCACTAATAATGAATTCAAGTAACTAGATTCTCCCCTGGGCATGCAGCACACTAATGAGCAGGTGTAAACTAGAACTGCAGAAACTGGGCCACTGTTAAAAGATCCTTTTCTATACAATATGCTTAATTCCAAGGGCCCATCCAACTTAAGCCAAGCCATAACATTTTTAAAAGATACATACCATTGGAAATTTAACCCAAATATTTCATCATTATGAAGTTCTCTAATTTCTTGATTTTCATACCTATATTACTTTATTAGTGATACTTCTCTATGTCTTAAATCAGCAATTTTCAACTGGTGTGCCACAAAAATTTTTAAAACATGCAGTACCTGACTATTTAGTCAGAGGCACTGACCACTTTTCCCTTAGATTGTCAAGTAAAAAAATGCCAACAGCCAACACAACAAAAGCCATCCAGTTGAATGAATAAAAAGTATACCTTTTTTTGTCAAATCGGCAAATATATATTTTGGTGTGCCACAGAATTTTAGTAATTAGTTTGTGTGCCATGAGATGAAAATGGTTGAAAACTACTGTCTTAGGTGACTTTCCTTTTTATTTTCCCTATCAGAAGACAGTCATCTTGCCTTACACTAAGTAATAAGACAGTCATCTTGTCTTACACTAATAAGTGTTTTTCCATTCTTCCTGAGTTTACACAATAATTTTTATTGTTGCTGTTTTTAACTTAAATGTATTCTTTTTCTGTGTGCCATATGAAGGCAAATTCATAATAATGTGTACATTATATAGAAAGTACTCTACTGCCTTTCCTCTTCTATATTATTTGTGTACTGAAGAAAAACAAAAACAAAAGATAGAGCTCATGTTAGAGAGAACTCATGTCATAATCTATAACAACAAATATAGGGAAATACAACAGTCTCTGAAGTATGCATATAGGTAGCACCGACAGTAAGGTAAAGATGTTCTGTCCTTGAAGCATAACTGTGTGACAAAACTCTGTTTCCTGTTACTAGCCAAGTATCTACCAGGGAGGTAGAATTACATATATAAAAGTATTTATCACTACTTTATCTGACAGACCCTGCCAACACTGTATGCACAGATATGGATTTTTTAATCCACAGCTGAAAAGGTATAGACTATACAGGGACCTCAACTTCCAGAATGGTGAGATAAGAACCTTTGAATGTATACTCCTCCTTGAAAGTTAAGTGTATATCCTATATAATGAAAGGCTAATATATATTTGAATGCTGACAAAAATAGTTTAAAAAAGCAAGAAAGATTAGCATATTAGAAGAGCAATCCTGGAGGTCCAATATTCAAATAACAGAAGTCCAAAATAGAGGACTTCTATTATTTGAATATTAGAAAATGGAAAGAAGGAAATTATTCAAATAATTTCAAGAAAATGTGCCACACTGAAGGGCATAAGAGCTCAGCATCATGGATGTAAATACACCAACACCAAGGCACATCATCATGAAATTTCGGAACAAGTGACAAGAGAAGACCCTACAATTTTCAAAGGAAAAACATATACCGAACTGAGAATCAGAATGGCTTCAGACTAACACTACAGATGGAGGACAATAAAACGATGCCTTCAGATTTCTGAAGGAGAAAGAACTTTATACCAGCCAAAACATTTAAAGACATATATGGTCTTAAAATATTACCTCCTAAATGACCCTCTTTCATGAAGCTACCAGAGAATATGGCCCATCTAATGAGGGTGAGAGTAAACCAAAAAGAGTTGGTACACAAGCAATAGGAGAGAGGCAAAGGGAACCTCCAGAGTAAGAAATGACAGGATGCTTGTGACGCAACAGGCGGAAAGGGCAACTGGTCAAACTGAAGCAGGTCAGAAAGTGCTGGGGAAGATCAACCTGAGAGCTACAGCTGGTGCACCTGAGGTATACATGAGAGAAAACCTGAAGGAGATGGACCTAAGGCATCTAATGCATCTGAAGAGCATTTTAGACAATCAGGGAAAACTGAGGGGTTGAGTTAGTAATACACATACAAAACCAGGCAGTTATGACAAGTAAAACAAAAAGTGGTACAAGAAAGGAAAAGAAATCAGTTTATTTCCTGGCTCTTTATGAATAGGGTTTATTATACTGAATAGTGATCTAACCTAAATTTTAATATAATTACATTAGGAGGATATTGGGAGAGGAAGCTATACAGCAGGATTAAGAGGACCAAACTATTTTCAGTATTTGTTATATCTGAGAAAGGGACAGTGGGACAGTGAAGATAGAAGGGAAGATTTTCACATTTGCCCTGCATCTTTCTGTATCACTTTGAATCTTTTACATGATTATGGCTTCACTTACTCCTTGAATAACTGTTTAAGGCAGTGGTCAGCAAACGCATTAGTCAACAGAGCCAAATATCAACAGTACAACGATTGAAATTTCTTTTGAGAGCCAAATTTTTTAAACTTAAACTTCTTCTAACGCCACTTCTTCATACTGACTTGCGTAGGCCGTGGTATTTTGTGGAAGAGTCACACTCAAGGGGCCAAAGAGCCACATGTGGCTCGCGAGCCGCAGTTTGCCGAACACTGGTTTAAGGCATACAATTTTAACCCCAGATATTTTTGTAGAAAGCTTTATTTACTTGGGATTTAGAAGGAAAATTCTTTATTAACTATCACATTATACCTGAGACTCAAATTTCCACAGGACATACCTCGCAACCTGCAAAGGCTGTTCACTCTGGAGTGTTTGCTTATCTGCGGCCAAATCCCAGAGTGCTGGTGGGGCCAGGCCAGTGTCAGACTCTTTAATACCTACAAAAAGAGATTATAAAATTCACTAAAATGTAATGCATCACTAAAGCAAACTTTCTCAATCTCTGCACTAATGACATTTTGAACTAAATAATTTGTTGTGGAGAGTGTCCTGTGCATTATAGGATGGTTAGCAACATCCTTGACACTAGCCACTAGATGCCACTAGCACTGTCTCTCCCTCAAGCCCTGAGAATCAAGACTACCTCCAGATACTACCAAATGCCCTGAAGGGGGGAGGGGGGGGGGCAAAATCACCCAGCTGAAAACTGCTGCCCTAAAGTAGTCATAAGCCAAAACTTTAATAACATATTTGACATTTTTTGTGGTCAAATATTATAAAATGTCACCACTGAAATTCCCAAGAAGTTGTTTTCAATTACTAGTCAATAGCCCACTTACTTCAAGCAGTACCATGTGAGATCATATTTTTATTCAATAAGAAACTTTAACCTGTCTTAAGAGGTTACTGAAGCCCTACGGTTTGGCTCAGTGATAAGAGCGTCGGCCTGCAGACTGAAGGGTCCCGGGTTTGATTCCGGTCAAGGGCACATGCCCAGGTTGCGGGCTTGATCCCCAGTGAGGGGCATGCAGGATGCAGCCAATCAATGATTCTCTCTCATCACTGATGTTTCTATCTATCTCTCCCTCTCCCTTCCTCTCTGAAATCAATATAAAAAAAGTTTATTAAACATGGCTTTCACCAACAGAAACATTACTTGCTTAAAGGATGATGTTATTTCTTAATTGCTTAAATATTAAACTTGTTTGTAAAAGGAAGTAAAAGAGATTATTAAATGAGATCCAATTTCTTAAAAATCTGAAATTCATGAAAGAGCAACATTTATATTTAAAATCCTTTGATGTGATTAATATATTACATCTAGAGAGAGGAAACAGGAATTAAAATATACCAGTGAGCTCATTAATTTTCTTGAGAAGTTGTTGAATGTCATCTTCAACCTGCTTGATCTGCCTAGAGTAAGTGCTCTGACCCTAGAAGATAAAGCTCAGTTTAATTAGAGTATCAGGAAATCAACAATTTATTAAACTACAAAAATATTTAATAGTTCATACATTTCAAGTACAGTAAATATTTGTGTAAATTATTTCAAATCTTTCTAGAGTTCCACATTTTAATTACAAACAGTATAAAAATAATGTATAAATTTAGACACACTGAATATTTACACTCTGATTTATTCTAGATAGAATCTGTAAAAGTTGACTTTATTTCAGTTAAGATTACTATAAACTTCTAGATATTCTAATTATTTTTGGAAGAGCAATACCAACAATAGTTCTTATTTCAACATAAAACATCTATGTTTTGTAGACAGTGAAAGGACTTACATAAGTTTTCAGCAAGGCAATATCACCCTCATCCAAAGCTGGGGGGAAAAAAAGAGAAAACACGTAAGATTCAAACAAGAGAAATTAGAGCTAATAATTCTTCTCTGTTCAAATCCAAAGCTCATTAACTGAGTGAGAAAAAACGTGCAAAGTTGTAATGATATAACTACAACCTTCAAATAGTTCCTAGAATCCTGGGTAATTGGGTGAAGGTGGATTTAAAAGAATACACAGCCTAGCTGCTGGAGAGTCTCAAAGTGATGTGATCCAATAAGAACAGGTAGCCCAAAGAACAGTTTGAGAATCAAAACAACCTGCACTAGTCCCAACGAAGTCAAGCACTTGCTAAGTAACCTTGGAAAAATCATTTAATCTCTGAGCATCAGTTTTCTCATCTGAAAAATAGAGATAATGGTCCTTTCCACCGTGTGAAGACGGCCAGAAGATGCCTGTCTGCAACCTGGAAGAGGACTCTCACCAGAACCCAATTATGCTGACATCCTGATCTCAGACTTCCAGCCTCCAGAACCAATGATCAGACCATCAGATACATGCATCCAAGAAAGGACCTTCACCATGACGCCCTCCACAGTGGGTTCATCTTGCATAACAAAGTTAAACCCAAAATGACATAACTTATAGCAAAGCTCATAAAGAATGACTTTACCCCTTGGCCAGGTAATTCAGGGCACATGCCTGGGTTGTGGGCTTGATCCCCAGTAGAGGGCGTGCAGGAGGCAGCCTAAACAGTGATTCTCTCTCATCATTGATGTTTCTCTCTCTCTCTCTCTTGCCCTCTCCGTCTCCCTTCCCCTCTGAAATCAATAAAAATATATTTTAAAAAATCAATGAATGCATAAAGAAGTGAAACAACAAATTGATGTTTTCTTTCTCTCTCAAAAATAAATAATGAAGGAATAATTTATCCTCACAGTGCTGCTATAAAGATCACATAAAATATGAAGAGCATAAAATACTATACACACGTTAGCCATTAACTGTATCCAAGGGATAAATTTATTACTACATTGACAGAATAACATACCCAGAGAAATACACAGAAGAAATGTTAAATCTCTGTAACCAAGTTTTCCATTAGGTGACTGAGTACCTCTGAGGTTTACAGTGGCCTAAAATACTTTCAAGGGAAAGAGTAGAATATGAGATGAACTTAGAGAGGGAATGCCCCTTCTTTGAAGAGAGGTTGGAAACAGGGAAGAAAGGGCACTAGGAGAGGTTGAAGTTATTTAGAGAGGGAAGAATAAGAGAAAAGAGAAAAAAACACCATAAGAATGCTTTCAAATAGTCTATAAGGAACAAAAGAAAACAGCATAAAGATGAGACTACATAAGGGGCTATTGGGAAATTGTGTATGAAAATGGTGTGCATGTACAACTTAACAAAAGGAAGATAAAAAATCCAATCAAAAAATGGACAAAGGATCTAGATAGACACTTTTTGAAAGAGGACATACAGAAGGCCCAGAGACATATGAAAACATGCTCAAAGTCACTAATCATCTGAGAGATGCAAATCAAAACAACAATGAGATACCATCTCACACCTGACAGAATGGCTATCATCAACAAATCAACAAATGACAAGTGCTGGTGCGGATGTGGAGAAAAGGAACCCTCATGCACTGCTGGTGGGAATGCAGACTGGTGCAGCCACTGTGACAGTATGGAGTTTCCTCAAAAAGTTAAAAATGGAGCTCCCTTCCGAAACCGGATTGGCTCAGTGGATAGAGCGTCGACCTGCGGAGCGGAGGGTCCCAGGTTCGATTCCGGTCAAGGGCACGTACCTTGGTTGCGGGCACATCCCCAGTGGGAGGTGTGCAGGAGGCAACTGATCAATGTTTCTCTCTCATTTATGTTTCTGGCTCTCTATCCCTCTCTCTTCCTCTTTGTGGAAAATCAATAAAATATATTTTTTAAAAAAAAGAAAAAAAAAAGAAAATGGTGTGCATGTCTCATGCACTGTGTAAAAGTGTACAATCTCTAGGAGACTAATTTGGCTATTTCTATCAAAATCACAACTCCATTTCTAAAATTAATCCTACAGCTTGTGTTTGTGCATGTAGTAAAAGTTATATGAACAAAGTTACTCACTGCTCTATAACGGCCAACAGACTGGAAGAAAAGTGTCCATGAATAATGATTAATTTCATACATTATACCCCCAAAACTGGAGTACTATGCAGATGCAGAGAGACACTAACACTGACTCTACTAGTATATAACATGAACTTATTTCTAATACATATTAAAACTGAAAAAATGTACAGCATGCTGCATTTATGCAAAAAATAAAATACATGAGCAAAATTGCTTGTATATGCCTAGAAAATGTCTAGTTGCTTCTGTGGATAAGGGGTGGCTGGGGCCAGGGATGTGACATTTGTCAATGTACCTTTTTTCTCCCTTTTGAGTTTTAGGCATATAAATGTATCATCAAGCTAAATGAATGTTTGTTTTTTAAAGAAAATTATGTTTCAGGATCCTGGCTCTGCGGTAGGCAGTAGACATGAGTAGGCAGTAGACATGAGCAGAACAAGGATGAGGGGTCGGGTACAGAAATTCACCAGGGCAGAAAACCCTGGGTGCCTAGCAGAGGACAACTGTAGGATAGGACCTTGCCCCCAGTGTGACCTTTCCTCCCCTTGCATATCACTGGCCCAGCGGTTTGGACCCCCTGATCTTACCTCCCTGGAGCCGCAGGCCCAAAAAGGCAACAAAACCAGACCAGGCACCTTATGGCTGACCCTCAGGACCAGCTGCATTGGATAATGACCCCCTGCCCTGACGCCAAGCAATTAGTGGAGACCTAGACTCTGAAAGGACACACCTGGAAAACTGCTGAGTATGCTATTGAGATGTGGTTCTCAACCTTTCTAATGCCGCGACCCTTTAATACAGTCCCTCATGTTGTGGTGACCCCCAACCATCAAATTATTTTCGTTGCTACTTCATAACTGTAATTTTGCTACAGTTATGAATCGTAATGTAAATATCTGTGTTTTCCCATGGTCTTAGGCGACCCTGCTAGCGGTTCTCAACCTGTGGGTCGCTGCTGTAGAGCCTAAGACCATGGGAAAACACAGATATTTACATTACGATTCATAACAGTAGCAAAATTACAGTTATGAAGTAGCAACGAAAATAATTTGATGGTTGGGGGTCACCACAACATGAGGGACTCTATTAAAGGGTCGCGGCATTAGAAAGGTTGAGAACCACTGCGGGGCCTTCCCTAAAATCTCCACTCTTAAAACCCTTAGGACTGAGGACCCTGTCCCTCCCCCACCCCACCCCCCAGGCGCATTACCTTAACCTTCCTCACTCCCGAACTCCAAGGACCCTTCCTTCGCCTCTAAAACATGTTTCTTAAATCCATTTCTTCTACAAATTACTTCTTCTACCTTTGTAATTTTCCAAATAAATGTTCTCTTATAGTTTGAGTCTTGGCTCTGAATTCGTTCCTAGCCAGAACTCGGGTACAGAGGCTGCTGAACGCAGGTGCGGTCTGGCCCCACTCCCGCCCACAAGAGCTCCAGGCTGTCCCACTTAAGGGGCCAGGGACAGAAGAGGATCCAGGTGAGCACGCACCACTAGGCGGCTAACTTTTCAAGGCCTGCAAGGCCAGGCAGGGTGCCTGACTTCTTCAAGACCTGAGAACTGAACATGAATAATCATGTCAATCAGCGGAAGATGCATAAGAACTTGGAGTGGATGAAAGAGACAGGAAGGGTTGGCGGGTTAATCCGGCTGCAGCCCCAGATCAAATCACCAGCCGCACAAAAGGAAGCGAGGACCGAGCGCCCGACAGGAACCCAGCCTCGCCCCCTGACCAAGCCTGGTCCGAACGCGGCCCGCCCGGAACTCGTGCCTCTTTCAACTGACCTCGGATAGGCTTGTCCTCCTTCTCCTCCTCTTTGGTTTTTCGCTGATCCGCACCGAGGTAATCCGGCATTTTAGCAGATCCAGCTGCCTCAGCTCCGTAGTAATTACACAGCACCTTCCTCGCTTCCGGTGGTGCCTGCCTTTTTCTTCTCCCCCCGGAAGTAGAGCGGGCTCCGAGGGCCCCTTTACTCTGCGCACCGGAAGCGGAAGAGCGCCCTGAAATACGCGCGCTGGCGTCGGGGGCGTCGGGGGCGTCGGGGGCGCGGTTGTGGGAAGTGGGAAGCATTCCCTGTTAGAAGAGAACCCTAGCCTTCACTATTCCTTCTTCGAGCAACAGATTTCAAGACCAACCCTGGCTCAGCGCTGAGTTTAAGTTCCGATTTAGTTATTTATGTATTGTGTACTCTTGGGCAACTTCTTCACATATGCTTTAATTAAACATTTACTTCACACTATGGTGGAGGCTCTAAATAACAGTGTTTTATTGCTTAAATAGCAGAATATTAAGTATGCAATAACAGTGGCTAGATCTACAAGTAGGGTATAGGTAAATAGGAGTTTACCTTCTATTTACCTTGAGTTACTAACAAGTTAACTCAGGATGGGGAGGTAAATGTTTTCAACTTTTTAAAAATACATTTTTATTGATTTCAGAGAAGAAGGGAGAGGGGGAGAGAGAGAGAAACAGCAATGATGAGAATCATTGATTGGCTGCCTCCTGCACGCCCCCTAGGGGGGATCAATCCCACAACCCCAGCCTTTGGCCAGCACCAACCTGGGACCCGTCAGTCGCAGGGCGACGCTCTATCCACTGAGCCAAACGGGCTAGGGCTGCTTTCAATTTGTGAGCCTGCTCCTAAAGCAGAGTGGTACCATCCCCAGATACAAAGAAGTCGGGAAAAGAGCAGGTTTTGAAAGAAGTGAGTTTGGGAGATGAGGAATGGAAGAAAGCAATTAGGAAACAATTGTAGAATTTAGAAATAAAGTCTGGCTCTTCTGAGTACTAGAGGACACAACGTGAAAAGGAGAGGATAGTAGTACAGGATAGGAGAAAATATTGCAAATCATGTGATAATAGTTAATATCCAGACTATATAATGAACTACAACTCAACAAGAAAGCAAACAACCGGCCTTTACAACTTGTAAATGTGCCCTGGCCAGTGTTGCTCTGTGGTTACTGCACCAACCTGCACAGGGAAGAGTAGCAAGTTTGATTTCCGGTCAAGGGCATGTTCCTGGGTTGCAGGTTCCATTCCCCACCCCAGTCAGGCGCATTGGGGAGGTTGGGGGGGGCCAACCAATCCTTGTGTCTCTCCCACATTGATGTTTCTCTCCCCACACCCCCTCCACTCTCGCTAAAAGAAAAATCAGTGGGAAAAATATCCTCAGGTAAGATTAACAAAATCAAGGGTGATGGGGGGGGGAGGGGAGACAGGAATGGGAATGGACTTGAATAGACATCTCTCCAAAGAAGATCATATACTAGTAAATGCCCACCAAGCACATGAAAAGATGCTCAACATCACTAGCAATTGGGGGAAAATGAATCAAAACCATGAGATATCACCTCCTACTCATTAGAATGGTAACTATAAAAAAGAGAAAAAGAAAACAAGTGTTGATGAGGATGTTGAGAAAATGGAAACCTTGTACAGTTCATGGGGAAGTAAAATGGTGTAACTGCTATGGAAAATTAAAAATGAAATTGCCATATGATCCAGCAATTCCAGTTCTGGGTATATACCCAAAGGAATTGAAAGCAGGATCTTCAAGAGATATTTGTATTTCCTTGTTCATAGAAGCATTATTCAAAATAGCCAAAAAGCGAAAGCAACCCAATCAACAGATGAATGGATGGATAAAATATACATACAGAGGAATATTATTCTGGTACATACCACAATTGTGAGGCATTGTGCTAAATGAGTAAATCAGTCACAAAATGACAAGGATTGTATGATTCAACTTATATGAGGTACACAGAGTAAAATTCATAGAGACAGGAAGTAGTCCCCTAACCGGTTTGGCTCAGTGGATAGAGATCGGCCTGCGGACTGAAAGGTCTCAGGTTTGATTCTGGTCAAGGGCATGTACCTTGGTTATGGGCACATCCCCAGTGGGAGGTGTGCAGGAGGCAGCTGATCGATGTTTCCCTCCCATCGATGTTTCTAACTCTCTCCCTCTCCCTTCCTCTCTGTAAAAAATCAATAAAATATATTTTTTAAAAAAGAAAGTAGAATGGTGGTTGCAGGGAGTGGAGGGGGGGGGGGGAATGGAAATAGGGAGTTGTTTAATGGGTATAGAGATCCAGTTTTGTAAGATGGAAAGAGTTCTGGAGATTGATTAAACAATACAGTTAATGTACTTAATGCTACTAAAGTTTACACTTTAAAATGGTTAAGATATTAATTTTCGTTATGTAAATTTTACCACACTTTTTAAAAAAGTATCCTTGCCCTAACTCTGGTTTTGCTCAATAGTTAGAGCTTCAGGCACGGACTAAAGGGTCTCGGATTTGAGGTCAATGCATGTACCTGGGTTGCAGGCTCAAGCCCTGGATCCAGTCGGAGCACATGCAGGAAGCAACCAATCAATGTCTCTCTCTCACCTTGATGTTTCTCTCAGTCTCTCCCTCCCTCCCCCCCCCCCTCTCTCTCTCTCTCGTCACTCTTTTTCTCTTTCTAAAAAAAAAGTACCCTTTATGACCTTAGAGTGATGGTGAGAATGGATGGGAGAGGTGGGAGAAAAAAATTATTAATATTAAGAAAGTAGAGCCGAAACCGGTTTGGCTCAGTAGATAGAGCGTCGGCCTGCGGACTGAAGGGTCCCAGGTTCGATTCCGGTCAAGGGCATGTACCTTGGTTGCGGGCACGTCCCCAGTGGGGGGTGTGCAGGAGGCAGCTGATCAATGTTTCTCTCTCATCGATGTTTCTAACTCTCTATCCCTCTCCCTTCCTCTCTGTAAAAAATCAATAAAATATATTTAAAAAAAAAAAAAGAAAGTAGAGTCAGGTTACTTTGAGACTTAGAGCCTCTTTTCACAGTGGTTGCATTAATAAATGAGTCAGGAAGAGGATTAGGGGAGATGATTAGCTTCGTTTTTGAAATGTCAATTTAGAAGTGACCATTTTGTCATTCAGTAACATTCAATATATTTAACAGTAAAATGTAATTCTCAGAGAATAATTTGTTAGTTTATGACGCTTTTTCCCAAAGAGTAGCACATCATTCCTTTTATTTTGCTCTACCTATTCCAGATTGAATGGGGGGATTAAGGGAGTGACTCTTCACCCACTGGTTTCCTTTTGCTAGTTCTTGCTTTTGACTCCAGTACAAGAAGGAATCATATAGTAGGAGTACAATTGATTTTATTACACATTACAAAATTAAGTTCCAGAGTCCTGTAATTGGGAAAATCTTTACATAAAACTTCATGCTTTAGAGCAGGAGAAAAAGTTGCTGGCTTTTTATTAGAATCTAACACTAGATAGAAAAGTTTCTTCTCCAAATATTATGAGGATTAAACTAAATGATGTAGGTAAATTACTTAGTTCCAGCACCAAAAAAAAAAAAAGTTAGCTGCTAGTATTATTTAGGTAAACACAAATGCATCACAGGTATATGTAATGTAATCCATAGAATTTTCTGTGGATGTATAAACTAGAATCATTCTCAATACAAACATATGTTTTCCATTTTGATTATGCAAGTAGAGCTCCTGGAAAAACCAGTGGTTAGGTTCAGACAAATATAAGTAGGAGTAACAAAAACAAAAATAATATAGTAAAAGCTGCTTTAGAAAATTATGCTCTACATTTTTCATCCTCTTTACCACGGAACTGATGAGTCTAGGAATCTTTCTCTCCTGAATCTTGGTACCCAGCCGGAACTGAATCAGTGGACGGACCCGGCTGCCGCACACGCCGGCGGCGGGCTTGGGGGTCGAATGGCCCCAATACACATGAGAGATCCAACCCGGAAGTAATTACTGGTTGTCTCCAGGCACCGGTTCCTGGGCGTCGTGGAGCCAAGGCGCGAGGCTCGGACCGGGAGGTAGAACTGTGGAACGCTAAGCGCGCTCCGCCCGGGACCCGAGCCGCTGCGACCGCGGGGCTGGCCCCGGCGCCATCATGCTGCTCCTGCCGAGCGCTGCGGAGGGCCAGGGCACCGCCATCACCCACGCTCTGACCTCTGGTACGTGTCCACTCAACCCCGGCTCTGTCCCACCTCAGCACCCCGCCTCAGCCCTCGACTTCCGCGACCCCGAAATCTCTCAGCCCTGGCCCCTGGCGACTAGCTCCCGGACGTGTGGGGCCGTGACGAGCGCCTTTTTGCTCCCTGCTAGACAATCATCCTTCCCCAAACTGCGAGGAAGGGGGCGTCTCTTTTCTGCCCCTACAGATTTCTCTCTTCTCGCGGCCGCTGACTCATGGGTTGGGCCGAGCGGTTCGGGACCGAACCCTCCAGTACCCTGCTGCCCGCTGCGAGCTCCCCAGAGCGTGGGGTCGGACCAGACCCTTGCTGCCGGTGCTCGACACCCTTCTCCCTCTCTCCGTTTGCCCCACTTGGTTTTTTAAATGTCATAACTCAGACACTGGTCCACATGGTCAGTATAAAAAGACCGGACTGCTGGTAAGATCCGTGTAGAAAGACTCAGCGCGGTCCTGAAGTGAAACGTGCCCTGCTGCTGTGATAGCCCCGGACAGGCGTGTACATTGTAAACTCGAGCCCCCAGTTTCAGCCATCTGCATGAATCACTACAGCCGCTTGTAGACACGCTTGTTGAATGTGGTTTTGAACGTATATCACGGCACGTGTTGCATTCGTGCGCATAGAAGTGTCAGTGTATATCATGTTGAAACCAGAGGGAAAGGCTTGAAAGATAACGTTCCTAACCATTGCCGGTGTGGGCCAGTGGTTGGCGCCGCCTCCGGTAGCGGGAGGGAGGCCGAGGGTTCCATTCCCGTCAGAGCACCTACCTAGGGCGGCGCACAGGGGAAGGCAACGGATGGATGTTTCTTTCTTCCCTCTCTAAAATCAATGAGCATGTCCTCAGGTGGGGATTTAAAAAACAAACAAACATGGTAAGAAAATAAAGTCACACTACACAGATTATAGTTATATAGATATAGATAGATAAATACTGGTTTCAGAGAGGGAGCGAGAGAGAAACATCAGTGATGAGAGGGAATCATTGATCGGCTGCCTCCTGCACACCCCACACTGGGGATCAACCCCGCAACCTGGGCGTGTGCTCTGACTGGGAATTGAACCTTGCCCTCCTGTTGAACCTTGACCTCCTGGTTTGTAGGTCGAGGCTCAACCACTGAGCCACATGGGTAGGGCAGTACTTATTGAACATTACTGTTTGAATCCTCTCCTGTGTATGGTAGAGGAAATCTTAATTTCCACAACTAATTAAAATATAAAAAGTCAGTTATTTTTAGACAATTGTGGCTTTAGGTACAAGGGAATATTTACATCTGAGTTATTGATAACTGAACAAAGTAAAGCTTTTGCTTTCATATGGAATATGAAATTAGAATTAAGATGTTAACTTTTTCCCCTGACCTAAATAACATTTTTTGAAATGTCAATATACAAATTTACAGTGACTAATGTTGAAGCCTTACGAAGTGCTTCCACGGTTTGTCAGTCAGTCTTCCAAGGAATCATATGAGATAGATATTTGCTCCCGTTTTGAGTTGAAGACACCTCTGACTCATTTCACAAAGCCACTAATGGTGAGACCTCGACTAAACTCCAGCCTCTGATTTCGGGACAGAGCTTGTTCCACTATAGCAGTTGTTTTAATAAGTCCCCTTGGCTGCTGGACAAATCACTCCTAGTGAATTCTTAAAAAATTTTAAAGCTATTTGAATTCAGGGTTTTAAAATTAAGATACTTTTAGTTGCTTTTAGAAGGTTGTCTTGTTTTTGACAAGGCTAGCTCTTGATGATTATCATTTATTGCTTTATTACAATTATTGGTCTAAAAGTAAAAGTTTGCAACATTTCTCCCTGTTCCTCACCTTCCTCTCAGATCCCCAGAAAAGTGTTGGTTTATTGTTGACATTGATGAATGTGTTGTTTTCTCAGCTAATTGGAAGAGGTTTATTGAATACTCTAAATTTATTGCCAACCCTCAGGTTAACTGGATTATTGCAGCCATTTTCTTAGTTGATGGTTTTAAAATTATATTCTGATGCTATCATTGTTTTGATCTTATTGCCTTGAAACAGATTTATTCCATGCAATACATTGAAGCCTCTCTTAACACTTTCAATCACAGCCTCAAGACTCTGTCAAGTTGAACCTGTGGGAAGATGGTTTGAAGCTTTTGTTAAGAGGAGAAACAGAAATGCTTCTGCCTCTTTTCAGGAACTGGAGGATAAGAAAGAGTTATCAGAGGAATCAGAAGATGAAGAATTGCAGCTAGAAGAATTTCCCATGCTGAAAACACTTGATCCCAAGGACTGGAAGGTATTTAATAACTGAATCTTTTGTTCAGTCAGATGCTTTGTTAGACACAGGCCATTTTCTCATGAGTTCTCCATTAATAAACCATGTTTTAAGATGCTTCAATAAGACAACTATAGTTGAGCACCTTTTCATTGGTTAGCCTTAGTGGGATAGTACTAGCCATAGGATGCTCTTTCTGTTGAAGAAGTCTAGGAAGGCCTCACAGAGAAGGTAATGTTTGAGCTGGTCTTAAAAGGATGAGAGGCAGTTTGTGAAGCAAAGAAGGGAGAAAAGGTATTCTGGGCAGAAGGAATAGAGATGCAAAAACACAAAGGTGTAAAAGAATATGTACCACCTTTTTGGGATTAGGGTAAGGGTTGTTCTTGAGGGAAGGTGGTGAGAAATTCTGCCTAAAACAGACTCTAGATCAGTGGTCACCATCTTTTCAGACCTCACGGACCACCAGTGGTCCACGGACACTGATTGGCCACCGCTCCTCTAGATCAACCTCTGTAGTGTCCTTTTTATGCCATGCTAAGGAAGGAATTTTATTTCAGGGCAGTAGGAAGTCATTAAAAGTTTCTAAGCTAATTTTAAAAAAGTAATTCTCCTGGCAGCACAGAAAATTGCTTGAAAAGGGAGGGCAGGTCTGAAGGGGAAGTGAATAATTTGCTAGCATAGGCCTAATGCAATAATTTAAGCCTTCAAATGAATGCCTGATGCTTGAATTAAATTTGTGGCTGGGTTTTGAGGAAGAGGGGATAAATTTGGGGCGGAGGGGAGGTAGTCTTGAGAAGTTTTGACCTTGTCTGTGTGTTACAAGAAAAGGGAATGTATTCAGAAGACCTCTGTGCATTTGGGCTTGATACCAACACTGGGATGCAGGAAAAGGAAGTTTGTGGGGGGTGGTGTTTGTGTTCAAATTTGGTTATGTCAAAATTGAGGTTCTGGTAACATACTGGTGAAGTTGTCTATTAGGTGGTTAGAAATTGGTTTGTGACTCTGCAAAGAGGTTAGAGGCAAAAAGCATTTGCAAGTTGTTGGTACATAGGTGATAGTTGGGCTGTGGGAAATTGAATGACATCAGCCAAGGAGAAGAATGCAGACAAATAGGTATTATTGCTTAAATAGGTGCTAGTATAATACTTAAATGTACATACTTTGGAATTAGAGTGCCTGAATTCAAATCTGATTCTGCCCGTTTAGTGTGCTGGGACCTTGGGAAAGTTACCTGACATCTCTGCACCTCATTTCCCTTATTGGTACAATGATAATGTTAACAGCTCAAAGGATTAGAGTGAAGATTAGTGAAATGATGCAGGTAAGGCACTTAACTAGTGCTTGGACACAAGATAAATTCAAAACAAATAGTATATAATAAGAGTTCCTATCTCATTGATTGAAGTGAGTGTTAAATGAGGTAAGGCATATGTATAAAGCACTTAGAAAAGTATATAAGCACTCAGAAAGTGTGAATTGATCCTCCTGCTATCATCATCAATTTTAAATGAAAAGAAGAACATTGAGGAGCACAGCACCGATAGATATTTAAGGATGATTATAGGAGGAGAAACAGCAAAGGATACTAAAAAGAGTAAAAGAAGTAGAAGTAAGACAAAAAAAATTTGCTTAACAAAGTTTCATTAATCATCAGGCACTATACTCTTCCAAGAATTAAGGGAGGAGGAAGTCACAAGAAGAAAACACAATCACAGTGTCACTGCTTAGGAGAGAGGTCAATCGCATAACATAAAGATAAAAAGCCACTGGGTTTGGCAAACGAAGTTTAGGTGACCACAGTGAGAGCCATTCTAGTGAAATGATTGGGATAGCAAGAAATTGCAGTGGGTTGAAGAGTTATTAGGAGGTAATAAAGTGAGACCTTAAGTGTAAAATACTCTTTCAAAGCTGGGTTGTAAAGAAAATGAGAGAAAACAGTAACTTGAGGGAAAGGAAGGGTCAGGAGGACATAGAATTGGGGGGCAATAAGATAGACAAGAGTGAAAAGGAAGAAAGAATGGAGAAGATCTTTGGTATAGAAAAGAGTGGATGGCATCAGAGCAAGGTGGCGGAGTTCACACATTCTTTTAATTGTTTCATTCAACAAATAGGGATCAAGCACCTGCTGTGTGTTTCAGATACTTTTCTGGGTGCTAAAGATACTGTGCTGAATAAGATAGTTTTGCTCCTTCCACAAACCTTATATTCCAATGAGGAAACAGATAAGCAAGCAATCGGGAACATGGCCACTAAGTGCTGGGCAAAGAAGAACAGAGTGATAGATAGAGTGTTCAGATGACTGTCTTAGACTGAGAAAGTGGGGAAGGCCAGTGAACTGACATTTAAGATAAAAACTGGATGATTTGCAAAGATCAGGGAGAGTGGCATTCCATGCAGAGAGCTTGTGCTGAGGCAGAAAGAAGTTTGGAATGTTCGAGGAACTGAGAGAAGGCAAGTGGTTGGAACAGAGTGAATGAGGGAGGGGCGAGGAAGTCAGGAGTAGTGGTCCTCAGTGAAAAGCCATTGTAGAGTTTGAAGCACTGGCAATCTTTAAGAACTTAGGGGGATGGGGGAGGGACAGAAATGGAGAGACATGAACATTTACACGGTTCTTACCATATTCCAGCCCAGCATTCAATCAAGTCACCTAGGATCAAAGTATAGAGAGACCAAAAGAAACCTCAGGACTGAGCTTTGCAGGTCATTGATTAACTAGTAAAAATGACTGAAAAAGCTTTTGAAAGGTGGGAGGAAAATATAGTGGAGTCACAGAAACTAAAGGAAGATAATGTTTCAATAAAAAGAGTTGGTTGTGCTGCCAATGGGAGTTGAAGCCAAGTGAGGGCAGATAGGTGATCTTGGATTTGGTACCTGGAAATTGATATTGAAGAGAGCAATTTTGTAGCATCTGGGCTAGAAGTGGACAGAGCTGAACCAGACTGGAGTGGTTTGAAAATTAATGCTAGAGGAGACAGCTTCTTCAAGAAGTTTAGCTTTGCCCAGCCCATGTGGCTCAGTGGTTGAGCATTGACCTATGAACCAGGAGATCAGGCTCAATCCCCAGTGTGGGACGTGCAGGAGGCAGCCAATCAATGATTCCCTCATCATTGATGTTTCTCTCTCTCCCTTCCTCTCTGAAATCAATAAAAATATATTTTTTAAAAAAAGAAGTTTAACTTTGATAGGCAGCTGAAAAATAGGATGGTAGCTGGAAAAGGGGTCCGAGAAAGGTTTATTTATTTATTTATTTATTTATTTTTTTAATGTTTAAAGTATTACACATAGTAGTACATATATCTCCTTTTTTCCCCCATTGACCTTCCCCCAGCCTCCCCTACCCCCTGTCACATGCCCTCATCCCACCCCCGCAGTGTCTTGTGTCCATTGGTTGTGCTTATATGCAGGCATACAAGTCCTTTGATTGATCTCTTTCCCCCCCTCCCCAACACTCCCCAGCCTTCCCGCTGTAATTCGACCGTCTGTTCGATGCTTTACTGCCTCTGTATCTATCTTTTTGTTCATCAGGTTATAGTGTTCTTTATTTTCCATAAATGAGTGAGATCATGTGGTATTTTTCTTTCATTGCCTGGCTTATTTCACTTAGCATAATGCTCTCCAGTTCCATCCATGCTGCTGCAAATGGTATAATAGAGCATCTTTTTATACTGATGAAAATAACCCAGTTGAAATTAGGAGGTAGCTGAAAAATGCTAGTATTTGAGGAGCCTTGGAAAAGGTGATATTCAGAACCAAGATGAAGGAGTAATTTGTCTTGGTAGGACAGGCTTTCTCAATTATGAATAAAGGGAAAGGGGGAAAAAAATGTATGGATGCAGGTAGGACGGTAGAAAGAAGCTGGAATTTGAACAGTGTGATTTAAGTTTTTTAGTTAAGCAAGAGGCACGGACATTGATGAGAGGGTTGAGAAGGGTCTGTAAAGTTTAAAGAAAGACCAGAAGACAGAAGGTACTAGTATGTAATAGTAATCTTGAGTGGAAAGGTGAACTAACTGAAAAAGTATGGTTGCCAGGTCTAATAAAGGGGCCAATCCCTATGAAGTTTGCAATCCTGAGTTTGAAGGGAAACCAGTCAGCCCTATTTGACTTTTTTCTCCTATCTTATGCTCGTACTCCCCTTCCTTCCTACTCATTCTCCAATACTAGAGTTCTGTAAGGAGCCTTCACTCCAGTTGCTACCCCAACTTCTAAATTTGCAATGCTGTTAACCAAAGCAGAAATGAAAGCAGGTACTTCTATTGAGAGAAGCCTCATCCCTCGGTTTCTCAAAATTTCCATTTAACCTACCTTCTTTGGTCCCTGTGGCTCCTAGTTCTTGCCTATCACTGCCCTAGAGCTGCTGTAATGCTCTCTTCAGATCTGAAATCTTCCTGGCTATACTTTCATTTAAGAATGGCCATAGGCTATTAATAGATTTTAAGAGGAAAAGGGGTTCTATGGTCAAGTAAGTTTGGAAAATGCTGGTTTTTACAGATTTCTGTTTTCTTAATTGCAGAACTTCTCAGAGCCTTTATTAGGCTTATGTGCATCAAATCATCAAAAAGGCTATACAAGAGTCTGTCTGCATTTCCCAAACTTAAATGACCACAGAACCCATTTTATACAGAATGTCTCACTGGACTTCTATCATGGGAACATCTTTGGGAAGCACTGTTTCAGGGTGCCAAAATACAAGAGATAGTATATATTGCTTCATTTTAAACTTGACTCCCTTTTATGTCTTTATCAGAACCAAGATCATTATGCAGTACTTGGACTTGGCCATGTAAGATACAAAGCTACACAGAGACAGATCAAAGCAGCACGTAAGTATTTAGTTATTTTGAAATAATCAGATATCTGGTATAAGAAATGTTTTCCTTTTGAAAAGATGTGCAGGATCATAGTCTATAGCCATAACTCTAAATTGAACCGCATCTATCGTATGGTTATACCAATGCCTGACCACACTCTCCTTTACCTCCAAAACCAGGAAAAAAGCAATCAGTCTCATGAGTGGCCTTTCTCATTACGAATAAGAAATCACGGTTGTATGTGTGTGTGTTTGTAACAGGATAAAGAACATACTTCAGCCCAGCCGGTGCTGCTCAGTGGTTGAGCATCAACCCATGAACCAGGAAGTCACGGTTCGATTCCTGGTCAGGGCACATACCCAGGTTTTGGATTCAACCGGCAGTTGGGGCATGTGTAAGAGGCAACTGGTGGCCTTAGCCGGTTTGGCTCGGTGGATAGAGCGTCGGCCTGTGGACTGAAGGGTCCCAGGTTCGACTCTGGTCAAGGGCACATGCCTGGGTTGCAGGTTCGATCCCCAGTGGGGGGCATGCAGGAGGCAGCCAATCAATGATTCTCTCTCATCATTTATGTTTCTATCCCTCTCTCCCTCTTCCTTCCTCTCTGAAATCAGTAAAAATGTATTTTTTTTTTAAAAAAAAGAGGCAACTGGTGGATGGATCTCTCTCTCTCTTTCTCTCTGTGTCTATCTCTCTCTGTCTCTCTCCCCCTCCATCTCTCCCCATCTCCCTCACACCTCCTTCCTCTTTCTAAAATCAAAAAGAAAAAATAATTTGACCAAAATCAAATAGTTCTTTCCTTTGTACCATGTACTGCTTCTAAATCACTCTACAAAAAACAGTAATAGTAGAAATTAGGAATGTAACTTGACTCATTAAAAAAAATTTCTTAAAAAAATACTTCACTTGTATTTAGTAGAAGCTGCCTTGTTACTTAGATTTTTTTTTTTTTTTTTAATGTTGTTTTGTGGTCACACCTTTGTTGATACCAACCTTTCTCTTCTGTGCAAAAAAGAGTTATTCAATGTTTCATTATTATTTTCATTGACAAGGTTAAAAATTTGGGGTCGGGAGGGCGGTTGTTGGGAAGCCAGTCTTCATATGCCTTACAAAACATCATCCCCTTATTGCTTCTAAATGTCCTGTCTTTTCCATTCCTGTGGACATAATTCCCTGTACAGCATTTGGTTCAACTAACTAGTAAAGTTTCATGGAAGAGGTGAAGGTGATTAGTTTTCTGTGTTTTATCTTAGAAGAATGTTCCGCCCTCCACTCTAGAGAATGGATGTTGAGGTTAGAGGAGAAGATTGTGGCCATAGGGAAAAGGAATAGGGAGTCAAGGCCAGTCAAGAAGAGAGAATGTTGTGTGTATAGGAAAATGGCTGAAGGAGTCCTATCACATGTTGAAAAATGCTAGTTGATAAACTCAAAATTTTCTCTATTAATGGAAATCACAGAAAATATTCTTTAAGAAGATAAAGGAATTTATGAGATTACTTTAGACCTATTATTGAATTTCTTTAAAAGCTGACATGTTTTTAGACTAAGCATATGTTAATACACATGAATAGTCGTAAAATACATAAGTGCCAGGAAAATTAATTTTCCATGGAAAAGTATTTGCAAAGTCTTACTGTATTAAATAATAGCATACAAATACCAAATATATCTTCATACATATGAATTTGTGTGATTTAGAACTATGAAAATAGTTGGTGTTTTTAGGTGAAAGAATTATTCCTTTCTCTAAATATAAAAAAAAAGTAAAGTATGTTGTAAAAGGAACATCCATTTGCTTCTGTTAAGTTCGTTCTTTTTATTGGCTAATATACATTTTTTAATTCTGTAGCCAAAAGTTTTACAACCCCAGTGCACAGGTTATTAACATTAAGTGGAATTATAATTCATTCTCTGGTTGAATATTCTTATTGTTTATTCAGAAGGAAACTGTTGCTCTCTTTCCTCTATAACTATAAAATAAACAGTTGCTACATACTGCTTTCTGAAAACTTGTCCAGAAGTGAAAATTCCAACTTAGTGTTTTCAGATCTATATTATTAATTAGTACAAACAAACCTAATCAGAATGAGAGTCTGATAGCATTTGAAAGCCTTAGAGTTCTTGCATCGCACTGCAAACACAAAAGAGTTTTATTTCTGTTTAATGTATTTTAATTGCTACAATGAAAATTAAGAAGTCAATTAAGGGTGAATAAAGTTAGTGGTCTATTTTTCCTTTGCATTTCTGAAAAGAATAAATTACTAGAAAAGTTGAATAATGATAGGTTAAGAGAAAGTATTTGAATACTAAAGGTGATATTTCAATTGCTTATATAATTTTCTCCTTGAAGTAAAATTGCCATTCTGGTAAATGATGTATGTAGGTTTGATATTCTTTGAATGGAAATAAAGTCTTTGGTAATTTGAATTTTTTGAATTTAATACTTTTAGCTTAAAATATTCCTGATATTTTAAACTGGAAACTTTCACATTAAACTTCTGTAAAATTAAAAATCATATTGGAGGCTTTTTATGATAACAGTATGAATGTACAATAAAGGCCCCTCTGTGCCCTGGCCGGTGTTGCTCGATGGTAGAGCATCATCCGCTCATGCACTGAAATGTGGAGGGTTCAATTTCCCGTCAAGGGTACATACCTGGGTTGCAGGTTCAATCCCCAGTCCTGGTTGGGGCACGTGCAGGAGGCAATCAATTGATGTGTTTCTCTCACATAGATGTTTTTCTTTCTCCCTTCCACTCTTTCTAAAAATCAGTGGAAAAAATATCCTCAGGTGAGGAGTAACAATAAAAAAAAGCCTCTTTGCTAATGTATCCTCAGAACACCCCAGAAACTGTCTTTGGTTGGGGGAAAGGAAGAAAAGAAGTCTTTGAAATTTCAGATAACAGCTGCTCTCAAATTACTTTGTTTCTTTTTCAAACCAATAATGTTCTTGGTCATTTTTACCTTATTTTTAATACCAGGTTTCATCCTTTGCCTGCTCAGGGACAGCATATAGGACAATCTCAGGACCCCCTCATGTGCATGGACAACTAAAGATAATATAGAAAAGTCAATGAAGAAAAAAAAATAGTGCAGCACAAGAGAAGACTATCCAACAAAAACTTGAGACATCATCTCTCTCAGGCTTTGTCGTCAGGTTCAAAAGAAAACTTAAATCATGTTGGCAGTGTAATGTGAAGACACTGCTTTGGGGGCAGTGTAGACATTGCAGGAGGAAAATAGGGGAGAAATAAGTAGAATTGCCTGGAAACAACATGAAAGCAGAGTTTAGAATTACAAAAGCTGACATACAACTAGAAAATGCAGTAAAGCAGAGCACAACCTTGAGGAATGTTCCCAAGATTCGGTGAGGAAGAATAGAGAGATGCCAGATTTCCCTACGGAAGAAAGCAGAATAAATGTAACAAACAGTAATTAATTGCAAATAAGAAAACTTACCTATTTACAAAAAGATATGTCTTGAAATTGAGAGAAAATATTTGTAGTCATATAACAGGTTTCACTACTCAGCACACACTTAAAATTCAAAAGGGAACAGTGTTTAAATTAGGCCTGAGCTCTCCAGTGGTGTGACTTAGTGGTTGAGCATTGACCTATGAACCAGGGGGTCACGGTTTAATTCCCCCAGGAGGCAGCTGATCAGTGATTCCCTCTCATCATTGATGTTTCTCTCTCTCTCTCTCTCTCCATCTCCCTTCCTCTCTGAAATCAATAAAAATTAAAAAAAAAAACACAGGCCTAAGCTGTATAGAGTATGTTTTTCCAGCAGGAGTGGAAGAGCACTGCAAAGAGAAGCTCATGGCTTTCCCTCAGGCCCTGGCAGTGGAAGTAGCCTGTGCGCAATTTCTGCAGTGCCAGCCCTGGTGCGATCATCACACCGCCAAACTGTCCAGAAGGACATATTATTCCTGACTGCGTGGCCTCCAAGCCTAATCGTCTGGCTCTGAGTTTTGTGAACTGTCTAATAACCTTTAATAAATTCTTTTTCTGCTTAAACCAGTTAAAAGGTGAAAATGCCTCTTCTTGAGTGTTAATGGAAACACTAATATACCTGACTGTAAGAAAAATCTTGGAGCTCAAGAAAAACAATAATGTTTATGTCAGTTTCTTGCATTATATGTAGAAATATGCCCATGAAAATATTTGTACAAAACTGCACAGCAAATTTATTCACAATATCCCAAAATTGGAAAGCACCTAAATGTTCACCAACAGAATATATATATATATATATAAAAGCCTAAGCGACTGTTACGACCGTCGACTGAATGACCATTTGACTGGTCACTATGATGTGCATTGACCACCAGGGGACTGCCCCCTGGTGGTCAGTGTGCTCCCACAGCCAACCTCCCACAGCTGGCCAACCTCCCGCAATCCCTCCCCCTAGCCAGCTGGCCCCCATCAGCTCCTATGGGGACTGGGTGAGATGGCCCTGATCGCCAGCCAGGCCAAGGGACCCCACCCGTGGACAAATTTGTGCACCAGGCCTCTGGTATATTAATATAACTAAATTTGTTTATAGCTTAGATAATATTATGTGATTTTTTAAAGTAGATATCCATGCCTTTTTGATAAATAGAACCTGGAAAATAAATGCAGTTAATTCCCTACTTTGAAAAGTATTTCAGAACATATTACCATTAAAATTTATGGGGGGAGCTAACATACCCATTATTTTTTATGCTTTGTTGTGAGTGTGGGTCAGTGAGTTAGATATTAAATAACAGAACTATTCGAAAAAGGGAAGAAATATATTTTTGTAGGTAATATAAGATCTACCTAGGAAAGCGAAGAGAGTTGTGTCAAGTGGCTAGATGCAGGAAAAATATGCAAAAATAATATGCCGTTTTGAGAATTTATCAAGTTCTCAAATAATGGTCATTTTAAAGTAAATCCTGAGGCAAGGGTAGGTAATCAGAAACATACCCTGGTAAAATTTACTATGGGATGAGGACTTTGAAAAAATGACAAGTTTAGATATTTGCTTGACTATATTAAAATTCCAAAAATACTTAAAGATTTTTTTTAATTTTCAGTTCTAATCATACAAACTATTAATGAAATTAGAAACATATATCAGGCTTTTGGAGAATGAAGGGCCTTCTAGGTTTGAAAGAAATTTCTTCTGGAAGAAATTATAAAGGAAATAATCAGTAAATATAAATATAAATAATTGAGTGTTTTTTATTTATTTTTAATATATTTCTTTATTGATTTCAGAGAGGAAGGGAGAGGGAGAGAGAGAGAGAGAGCGAGAGAGAGAGAAACATCAATGATGAGAATCATTGATCAGTTGCCTCCAGCACGTCCCCCACTGGGGATCGAGCCCGCAACCCAGGCATGTGCCCTTGGCCGGAATTGAACCCGGGACCCTTCACTCCGCAGGCCAATGCTCTATCCACTGAGCCAAACCAGCTAGGGCTGTTTTTTAAAAATGTAAGCTCAATTCCAGCAGCTGGGAAAGCATTAGTATCAAGCATGAAGGACTGAGAGGCACCATACAATCAATCACAGGCTGAGGCGTCAGGCTCCCTGGTTTGGAGCCCGAGTTGGACAGGACTTGGGACAGGTTACAACGGTTGGTTACTTAATCTCTCTATGCCTCATTTTCCTCATCTGTAAAATGGATAAAATAAGAGTATATTCCTTATGGGGTGATTGAAAAGATTAACTGATAAATTATGCCTGGTACATATTAAATGCTCAATAGATGTTAACAGCTAGCTATTATTGTAAAGTGAGTCACACAGACTCAGAAGAAAAACTGACTTTTCCTTCCTCCATAGATAAAGGATGAAAGATAGAAACAAAAAAAGAATTGTTGAATACAAGTGATAATCAAAGTCTTAAATAATTGCATCCAGTGCTGGTGAGGCTGTGGTGCATAGGATGTTACCTAGAATGAAGTGGTATAACTTTAGAAGGAAACTTGTTTATACATTTTCGTTTTTTTTTTTTTTTTTTTGGTTTATTTTTGGATCTGTTTATACATTTTCAATCACTAATTTCACTTCTGTAAATGTGTCCTAAAAAGAAAACTTCTTAGTATCAAAAAATACTTCCCTAAAAAATTATTAAAATAGGGATTTTTTTTTTATAATAGAGAAAAATTTGAAACAATCTAAATATCCGTAAGTAAAGAAATAGTTAAACAAATTATGGTAAATTTACTTGAATGTTGTACTAAGCACTAGCAATCATTTAAAAAATTTTTGAAGTTTTTAACAACATGGAAAATGCAAATGCTCTAATGTTAAGTTAGAAAAAAGCAGAATATAAACTGATATATATGATACAATTATGCCTAAAATTTTTGAAGCATATGCTTAAGGGAAAAAAGTCTGTGTGGAAATACACTAAAAGGTGAATAGTAATTGTGGTTAGGTTCTGGCACTTTGGCCACTTCTTACAATGATTCTTGTTTCTCTAATTACCACATTTAATAAGCTTATGTTTTACCATCGGCAAAATATTTTTAAATTAGCATTATGATTTTAGAAACACTATTTAGCTCATCTTTATTCTTAGTTTTGATGTCTAAAGTAACAAATTATCTAAATCTGGCTTATTTTGTAGATAAAGCAATGGTTTTAAAACATCACCCAGACAAACGGAAAGCAGCTGGTGAACCAATAAAAGAAGGAGATAATGACTACTTCACTTGCATAACTAAAGGTAAGGAAATATTTTAGAGTCAGGAATTTCTAATAGTGATGATTACTCATTTTCAGTTACATGTGGTTATTTTTGGTAATTTTCCCCGGAACCTCACTACACAAAGTGAGGTTCTCTCAACCAGCAGCATCAGCAACACCTGACAGCTTTTCAGAAATGCAGCTCAGGCCCACCCCAGACCTACTGAATCAGAATCTGTATTTTAATGAGATCACCAGGTGATTCATTTAAGAACCTCATCCTAGGGTGAATTCATACCTGTTACATCTAATGATGAGAATACTAAAATCCTTCTCATTTCAGATACTTTATGGGACTAAACTGTTCCTCAGACGTTTTGCTAATTTATATTAAGAAGTTGTTTGTATCCTAATATAGGACCCACAAATGTTCATTGGTAATTACATAACCATGTCCTTGTTAAGCAGATTAATATAGGTGCCACCATTTCTAAATGTTTCCTTAAATGTGATTTTACATTTTGATGCTAATTTTTAAAAAATTGTAGCACACCTTTTAAATGCATTCTTATTGGCCCACTTTTACACAATGCTTAAGATGCCTGAGATCTTTTGATTGTTCACAACCTGGGGAATCTAAGTTAATTTTCTAATAATTTGTTTTTCCTCAGAGTCATGTTTTCTTAAGAGATGAGTATTTTTTTACTAATTTTTTAATTTTTCAATTACACTTAACTTACAATATTATATTAGTTTCAGATATACAACCCGGAGATTAGACATTTATATAACTTAAAAAGTGATCACCCAATAAGTCTAGTACCTATTTGACACCATACGTAGTTATTGCAATACTACTGACTATGTTCCCTATGCTGTACTTTAAAACATCCCCATGACTATTCTGTAACAACCAATTTGTACTTCTTAATTCCTTCACTTTTTCACCCATCTCACCAACCCCCCTTCCAAAATGTTTTCTTTATATGAGTCTGTTTCTGTTCTGTTTGTTCATTTACTTTGTTTTTTGGTTTCCACACATAAGTGAAATTGTATGGCATTTGTCTTTCTCTGTCTGACTTATTTCGGAGTGGTTTTCTGTAGTAGTGTCCTATAGAGTCCAGTGGCGCACCCTCTTGGGTCACCTGAGCTGAGTGCTCCAGGTGTGTGACCCATGTGGATTGGCTTCAAGGACTGGGCACAAACACCATGGAGGATCTGCTGTTCAGGGGCCAACACCACAGAGCAAGACTGGCTTCTATGGGGCTCCAGTGCCTAATGACTCTGCCTCGAGTGTGTCGCTCATGGAGGTGGTTGAGTGGTCCTTCGGCATGGTCTGAAGCTGTCTACCAGGTGCACTGGCTTTGGGGCCTCCTGAGAGGTGCAGGCCAAGGTCAGCCACCACCTGTGCCTTTTCTAGAGCTACTCCGCATGAGCCACAAAACAATCTGCAGATAAGCTGCTGGGCTTGGAGGTGCCTGGAGAAGAAAAGCTGTGTGTGTACTGAAGCCGGTCTAGGGCCACTTAGCAATATGTGCGAGGCATACAGAGGCCAGATGCTGCTTGTTTGGGATTTGTGAACCTTCTAGAGTTTGTGGGGAAGTCCGAAGCATGAGCGAAGCCATTTGTATGGAAAAGCCACTGGAAAGAAACAGCTTGGGTGGGTCAGGGTTTCAAGAAATCACCAGAGCAAGGTGAACAGTGTTGCCAGGTTGATGGAGACTCAAATAAGCCACCTGTCTGCTGATTCTGTGGGGAGAGGCCTCAGCAAAGGAACAATGGCCTCTGCCAGCATTTCTGTCTAGGAGAAAGTTACCCCTTCAGTTCTCACCCTAATACCAGACAATTCAGTTCCTCCCCGTATGTCCCTGGTGTCTTTCAAACTGCTGGGCCAGTGCTGGAGTTCAGAGCGAGTGAGTCTGTGTAAGTTTGTGTGCAGGCCCTTTAAGAGGAACACCAGGAACTCCAGCAGCCCTCCATCTCAGCCACCATCCCTGCTGGTTTTCAAGCCAGAGGTTATGGGACTTCTCTTCCCAGCACTGGAACCCTGCGCTGGGGAACCTGGTGTGGGGCTGGGACCCCTCACTCCTCAGGAGGAACCTCTGCAGCTGAGGTAGCCCTCCTGATTTTTATCCACCACATGTTGGTGTGGGACCGCCCATTCCGCAATTCCACATCACCCCTCCTAACCAGTCTCGATGTGGCTTCTTCACATCCATAGTTATAGGACTTTTGTTCAGCTAGATTTCAGGGGTTCAGAATGATGGTGGTTTTGTAACTTAGTTGTAATTTTGATGTGATTGTGGGAGGATGTGAGACCACATTTACCTGTGCTGCCATCTCGACCAGAAGCCAAGGGATGAGTATTTTTAACTGTTGTTTTGTCATTTGCCTTCCAGAAGAGGTTAAGTGCAATTATATCTACTAGTGCTAGAGCTTTCTTTACCTAGATTAAATTCTACCCCCAAGCACATAAAATTTTAAATGTGAAAAATAATAACTTCTTTTAAAGGAAGGGGAATTTTTTTTCTCACAGGGAAAAAAAATGTCAAGTCATGGTAATATGACCTTATCATTTTTTCCTCAGCTTATGAAATGTTATCTGATCCAGTGAAAAGACGAGCATTTAACAGTGTAGATCCTACTTTTGATAACTCAGTTCCTTCTAAAAGTGAAGCAAAGGACAATTTCTTCGAAGTGTTTTCTCCAGTGTTTGAAAGGAATTCCAGGTGAGTTAAGGCATCCCCTTGTGATCATTATGCTCTATTGCAGCAATTTTCAACCTATTTCATCTCATGGCACACATAAACTAGTTACTAAAATTCTGCGGCACACAAAAAAATATATTTTCTGCCTATCTGACAAAAAAAAAATGTATAATTTTGATTCATTTACACCAAACGGCTATCGTTGTGTTGGCTGTTGTCATTTTTTTATTTGACAGTCTAAGGGAAAAGAGGTCACTGCCCCTGACTAAATAATCGGGTATTGCATGTTTTAAAAATTCTTGTGGCACACCAGTTGAAAATCATTCCTATATTGGCCTGCTTCTTATAGTCTCTAGGTTTCTGCTTTGCTCTCTAAACAGAAGTTTTACTTCTCCATAGTGAAATTCTTTTATAACTCATGGAATGTTTTTCTTTTGAGTTTTCCTTGGGGGCAGACTGCTTTTATATAGTGTGATACTGTTACTTAGGTGACAGTAATTTCCCATTTTTTTGTTTCTCTTTTATTATTAATGGGTACATTACTCTATTTGGCCCATTATCACTTGAAAAAAAGCTTTTGTTCTTTTTTTATACCTATTTTTACTGATTTCAGAGAGGGAGAGGGAAAGAGAGATAGAATCATCAGTGATGAAAGAGAATCATTGATTGGCTGCCTCCTGCATGCCTCACACTAGGGATCAAGCCCACAACCCAGGCATGTGCCCTGACAGAGAATCGAACCGCAACTTCCTGGTTCATAGATTGACACTCCACCACTGAGCCATGCCAGCCAGGCTCTTGTTCTATTTTTTGAGCATCTGTTTATCATAAGGTTCTCTGACTAAGGATGATTTATATTTAAGATTAAAGCATATGTAATTTATTTCATTTAAATCAGTTTTTACATAGGATGTACCAGTATTCTAAATTTTTTGGTTACATCTGCATTGAAAGGTTTTTTATGGAGTACATCTGGACTGCACATTGGATTCAACTGTAGAGTGTGAAAAATTTCTGATACCTGGGTTCCACCTAAAGAGATTGTGATTTAATTGTGATTTCAATTTAATAGTTTTTGAATTCATGTAGGGTTTTTAATGTTCCTAGGTGATTCTAATATGCATCCACATTTGAGAACCACTTTGATTAGCCATTTGGTGTGGTCTAATCTTACTCTTCACATTTGTTTTGTAACAGTATTGAAGGTGGTAAAAAAATGTATTTTTTTTTGTAGAATGGAAAATAAGTCAGTAAGTAGCCTTAAGATCCTTTTACTATGTGATGTATGTGATGGGTGAGGTGCTGAACCTAAAAGTCTGACTTTAAGGGGGAATGTGGTGGTGATGAGGGGGTGGAAATTTGTTCCCTCTGTATTAACATTTTTTAAAAGGCTAGGCCTGCAGGTTGCTGTACTGCCTGTTTACGGGCAGGAGCCAAGTGAGCTTGGGAAAGGGGGCTTAGCGCCTGCTTTTCTTAGCCATCCACTGGCAGCTGCTACAGCCCTGTAATTTATAGACTGATGATAACCTGATGGTTAAAACACCATTTCATTGTTTGCTCGCCCATTCCTATCCATCCTTGTCCTCTATTGCACCTGTGTTGTTCTGCACACCACTCCTAATTTACCAACTCCATCTCTTTAGTCTTAGAGGACCTAGGAGAGGAAGATTTAGGAGTTAGTAAAAACTGATGTTTTTAATTAATTTGTCTGTTTAACTTCTGTACCAAATTTTTAATTGAATTTTCTTTTAATATTTCAGATGGTCAAATAAAAAAAATGTCCCTAAACTTGGTGATATGAATTCATCATTTGAAGATGTAGATGCATTTTATTCTTTCTGGTAAGTGAATACACTGATTTTATGATGCTGTCATTTTTTTTTATATATATATATATTTTATTGATTTTTTACAGAGAGGAAGGGAGAGGGATAGAGAGTTAGAAACATCGATGAGAGAGAAACATCGATCAGCTGCCTCCTGCACACCCCCCACTGGGGACGTGCCCGCAACCAAGGTACATGCCCTTGACCGGAATCGAACCCGGAACCTTTCAGTCCGCAGGCTGACGCTCTATCCACTGAGCCAAACCGGTTTCGGCAGATGCTGTCATTTTTTTTAAAGGCTAAGTATTCAGTAAATACTTGATTGACTGTTCATAAATTAATCGAGGAATCAAAAGCACTTTGTTCAGAAATTAATAAACACTCCATTAGCTCCTATACGATAGTTAGGCTTTTATGATTGTTTTTTCAGTGTTTTCTATTAATTAGATTTCTAGATATCACACACACTCTAATGGTAAAAAATTAAAACTGAGTAATCATTTGAATTGAATAAAAATAAATACGTCTTCACTAGCTATCTTGCTATTAAAAGTACTTGAGTACGTGTGGAAGAAACAGTACTATTTGTCTCTATAACTAATTTCTTAATTTTTAATAAGCATAATATTCAATGGCCACTTTATATGTGCTGTATTTTCTCATTAATATCTGATAAAACATAAAATCACGTAAAACAAAAATGACAAAATTTAGCTCTATAGTTATAGTTGCTAAAAATAACCACTACTATGGTTACTTTAAGAGTTAACAGAGTAGCAATGATGAAGGCAAGGAAAACTTAAGTTCCCAGGGAGAGAGAAACCTAATAGAAGAACAAACGAGGTGTGATTTTTGACTGGAGGGGAATGATAAGTATATTTTAGATTTTCATACTAAATACAATGTCATTTAAAAAGGAAGAAAAGACTTGAGCATAGTGTTAATTCAGTACAAGAAGGGAGTGGAAGGGATTTATTAAAAAAAACAAACTCATTCACTTGCCATTAATATTGGGGTTTTTGTTTGTTTGTTTTGTTAATCCTCACCCAAGGATATTTTCCCCATTGATTTTTAGAGAGCGTGAAAGGGAGGGGGGAGGAGAGAGAGAAAGAGAAACCTTACTGTGAGAGAGACACATTGATTGGTTACCTCCCACACACACCCTGACTGAACCGGGGATTGAACCTGCAAACCAGGTATGTGCCCTTGACCAGGAATCGAACCTGAGACCTTTAGGTGTACAGGCTGATGCTCTAACCAATGAACAGTATCGGCCAGGGCTGCCATTAATGCTTTTTAAAATTATATGCCTCTTAAGTTAATTTTAAAGAGTTTGTTTATTTGTTTTTATTTTATTTCTGTCTACAGGTATAATTTTGATTCTTGGAGAGAATTTTCTTATCTAGATGAAGAAGAAAAAGAAAAAGCAGAGTGGTATGTATATCAATCATTAATAAAGGAAGATTTTTTTTTAATTATATTTTTATTGATTTCAGAGAGGAAGGGAGAGAAAGAGAGAAACATTAGTGATGAGAGAGAATCATTGATCGGCTGCCTCCTGCAAGCTCCCTACTGGGGATTGAGCTCGCAACCCGGGCATATGCCCCAACTGGGAATGAACCGTAACGTCCTCCTGGTTCACAGGTCAGTGCTCATCCACTGAGCCACAATGGCTGGGCAAGGAAGATATTTATTTGGCTTTTTGGTATTTGTAATGATGTAAAAATATACTATATATAAATGAGTTTTTGATATTTTGAGAGCCCTCTTCTCATATGTTAAGCTAGATGAGGCCAGATCAGTAGTCGGTTAAAGATATACTTAAGAAAATGCCATGGAATATAGAATTGTCCAAAAAGCTCAATTCAGCAAATTCTTTTTCTTCTGGTTGCTTAACCTATGTTTTATTTTAGTTTTCCCTGGGAAATTGTTTGACATAAATGTTCCAAAAATATTAATCCAAATTAATTATAAATCACGCATTAATGTTAGTAGCATTATAACATAGCATTATTACCTTCTCAGACATTATTTACATATAAAATTATGTTACATTTTCAGTCATATCTATGAGCAATATTTTGTTTCCAATATTATCTATTTTATAGTCGTGATGAAAGAAGATGGATTGAAAAGCAGAACAGAGCAACAAGGGCACAAAGAAAAAAAGAGGAAATGAACAGAATAAGAACATTAGTTGGTAAGTGTAATTAATATTTTTAAGTTCTTTAATTAAATTTTAGAAATTCAAAAGATTAACTTTCTTTCTGGTAGACAATGCATATAGCTGTGATCCAAGAATAAAAAAATTTAAGGAAGAAGAAAAGGCCAAGAAAGAAGCAGAAAAGAAAGCAAAAGCAGAAGCAAAACGGAAGGAGCAAGAAGCTAAAGAAAAAGTAAGATGACATTTGATGAAGTTGGACTTTAATATTCATAAAATCTTTAATTTTCAGATCTAGTTTAGAAACCATAATCTGGACGCAGAGAATTAGCTGCTAGTATGAATGAATCATGACAAGTTGGTACAATTGATAGTTAGAGGGATCTTTACCAGCAAATTTTTGAGCAAAAACATCTGATATAAATTTCTTTAATATCATGCTTATTTCTAATATGTCTGTTTTGCATTCCTAAATGTAAGTGTTTGTAGGACTTACCAGCTGCTTTTCCCAGTTCAACCTTCAGTCTTCAATACATTGATGTATCATCTTTTTTTAAATTTATTAAAAGGTTGAATTTTTTGAATAATATTATAGAGCATTTAGGAATTCTAATTTTCTTATTAAAATGATTTTATTCCCCATTTTAAAGCAAAGACAAGCTGAATTAGAAGCTGCTCGATTAGCTAAAGAGAAAGAAGAAGAGGAAGTTAGACAACAAGCATTACTGGCAAAGAAGGAAAAAGATATCCAGAAAAAAGCCATCAAGAAAGAAAGGCAAAAACTTCGAAACTCATGCAAGGTATGTCAGATTGACCAAGCAAAGTTGCTGATTCCACTTTAAAATATTTCTTTTCTTATACTATGGAAAATAATTAAACTGTTGTACACATTTTATCTCAAAGTGTAAATGTTTTTAAATTCACTTTATAAAAATTTCCCACATTCATATTTTAATATCCAACTCTGATTTTTTAAATTTTTTTTATTTAACTGCCATGCCATTTTCAAAGTTTAAAAAAACCCACTTATTTAATATCCTAATATTTGGTCTATTTCTTGTTTCCTTTATTATCTCAACAATGTCTTTTTATAGTTGATTTATTCAAATTAGAATCTAAATAAGATCATTTAAAGGCTTCAGTTATGTGTCTCCTAATTTGGTCTGTAACAGGCTCCCTGTCATCACCATCTTTCTCCCTGCACACATGGCCATTCGTTTGTTGGAGAAAGCAGATCATTTGTTCTGATAATACACCACAATTTGGTTTTGGCTGGTTGCTTTCTTAATGGTGTAAAATTCTTAAATTAAATACGTTCTTTTAGAAGTTAAATTTTGCTGTTTTTAAGGATTTAAAAAGCTTTTATTTTTATCTAAATAAAGGGATATCATTTGGGTGAATACTTGTAGTTTGCATTCAAATACAGTTTTCACTAATAAATATTGATGAATAATACTGAAAGTTTTCAAATGTAGTTTTATCCAAGAGATGTTCTTACATTTTAAACTGGTAGAGTCAAAGACTAGTAATATTGTTCCTTATCAGAAAATATTAAGTATTTTCCTCAGATTTCACCTAGAAAATTATTTTGAGAAGGATGCAGTATATCATAGTTGTAAAGACCACTGGCTGAGGGCAAGCTGTCTGGGTTTCAAGTCATTCTCTACTTACTACCTGTGGCCTTGGAGGTTGCTTCAAACCCCTTTGTTCCTCAATTTCCTCCCCTATATAATAACTGAAATAATACCTACTAATAGAGTTGTGAAGGTTAAATGAGATAATTTACATATAGTGCTTGGCACATTTGGCATATGATGTGAAGTCAATACAAAAATTTAAAAGGCCAATCCTATCTGATAAAAGAGTAATATGCAAATTAACCCTCACTCCGTCACACCCACAAGCCACGCCCACCAGCCAATCAGGAGCGAATATGCAAATAAACCCAACCAAGATGGCTGCGGCCACAGAGAGCAGGAGGGAGGCTTGGGTTTCCCCGGCAATGGAGGAAGCCAAGCTTTCCGCCTGCCCTTGGCGGCCTAGGCCTCCACTCAAGGCTACAAAGTTTCAATGATAGAAGAAACATAAACCCAAACAGAAATGGCGGCAGCCACGGAGCTGGGAAGAGCAGGAGGCTAGGGTTGCCCCCGGCGATGGAGGAAGCCAAGCTTTCCGCACACCCTGGCTGGCCTAGGCCTCCGCTTAAGGCTACAAAGTTTCAATTATAGAAGATACATAAATCCAAAAAAAAAAGGGCTGCCGCCACGGAGCAAACAGAAGGCTTGGCTCCACTCCAGGCTACAAAGTTTCAATTGTAGAAGATAAATAAACCCCAGACACCAGGGCCTCCGCTTGGGCCGCCAGGGGGTGTGGCCAGCCTGCAAACCACCATAGGCCCCTCGCCCAGGCCACCCCACGCCCCAAGGGAACCCCCACCCTGATCCAGGACACCCTTCAGGGCAAACCAGCTGGCCCCCACCCATGCACCAGGCCTCTATCCTATGTAATAAAAGAGTAATATGCAAACTGACCATCACTCCAACACAAGATGGCTGTCCCCATGTGGTCAAAGATGGCTGCCCCCATGTGGACACAAGATGGCCGCCACAAGATGGCCAGCAGGGGAGGGCAGTTGGGAGGAACCAGGCCTGCAGGGGAGGGCAGTTGGGGGCGATCAGGCCAGCAGGGGAGGGCAGTTAGGGATGACCAAGCCGGCAGAGGAGGGAAGTTGGGGGCGACCAGGCCTGCAGGGGAGAGCAGTTGGGGGGGACCAGGCCTGCAGGGGAGGGCAGTTAGGGGTGACTAAGCCTGCAGGGGAGGGCAGTTAGGGGAAAACAGACTGGCAGGGGAGCAGTTAGGCATCAATCAGGCTGGCAGGGAAGTGGTTAGGGGGTGATCAGGCTGGCAGGCAGAAGCAGTTAGGGGCAATCAGGAAGGCAGGCAGGCGAGCAGTTGGGAGCCAGCAGTCCTGGATTGTGAGAGGGATGTCCGACTGCCCGTTTAGGCCCGATCCCACTGGGCAGTCGGACATCCCTTGAGGGGTCCCAGATTGGAGAGGGTGCAGGCTGGGCTGAGGGACACTCCCCGCCCCCCCCCCTGCACAAATTTCGTGCACCGGGCCTCTAGTTTATTATATAAAAGGCTAAGTGTCCGTCCAACTGGTAGCTGTGACACGTATTGACCACCAGGGGGCAGACGCTCAACGCAGGAGCTGCCGTGACACGCACCGGCCATTTAAAAATAAACAGCACCACCGACTTGGCGCTGACAAACCAACACTTGGCTTCCCCCAGTGGGACACAGGCCCCGCCACCACCCCCCCAGAGCGACACCCTACCAAATCACAGCCAACACTGCCAAGACTCCATGGCGCAAAATGCAGCCCACAGCCCAGCCCAGCCTGGAAATGGTCGCTGTGGGTGCCAGGTAATGATGTCACGTAGCAATGCCCAGCTTCCTCTCCCTAGCGACTAGCCTCCTTGTAGTTTCTTCAGCCCAAGAATCTGACTTAGTTTATAGCCAGGTGCAAACATTTGACAGTTTAACCAAATGTTTGTGAAGCATTTTCCTATGCCTCATCTCATTTGATCCTCACAGAAGTCCTGGAGTAGGTAGATAGGAGACTCGATAGAATCCCATTTTCTTTTCGTTAGCAAGATGCGAATAGCGATATTAAAATATTTCTTCTAATTAATTTCCTTTCAATGTGCATGAATGAATCCGTGCACCAGGACACAAGTTACAAAATAAAAAGCTTGAATAGTTCTTAAAGATGATGTTTAAATAAGGTTAAAAGTTCTGACATTTGGTAACTTTATCGCTCCTTTCCAGTGTGAGTTCATTTATTTATCAAATATCTGATGAGCATTTACTATGTGCCAAGCAGTTATAATTGATGTGAATATAACGATGAAACAGTCCTTGCTGTAAAGGAATCCACTGGTTTATGATGGAGAATGACAAACAGCTATTTCTAACACTTTAAGCACTTTAAGATGAGTACTAGGATGAGAAGGTACTGAAAAGGTAGTCAGGGAAGGCTTACTGGATCTAGTAGGATTTAGCCAGGTGAAGCAGAATATGTATGGGATTAGCAATGAGAGGTCACAGAGCATTGAGGGAATGCAGAGTTCCAGAGGATTGGGTTTAATGAGCCAGAGGCAGCTCAAGAGGTGAGGAGGAGCCAAGTTTCAAGGATATTATATGTCTTTTTAGTGTAAATCTGATCTTGAATTGGTTTTGGTCAGGATGCTGAGAGAAGACTAGAGTTAGAGAAACCAATTAGGAGTCTTTTGCCATAATCCAAGTGAGAGAGTATTGTGGCATGAACTAAGGTGGAGATGGTAGGAATAGAAAAAGGTAGATGAGCTGAAACTGGTTTGGCTCAGTGGATAGAGCGTCGGCCTGCGGACTGAGGGGTCCCGGGTTCGATTCCGGTCAGGGGCATGTACCTTGGTTGCGGGCACATCCCCAGTAGGAGGTGTGCAGGAAGCAGCTGATCGATGTTTCTCTCTCATCGATGTTTCTAGCTCTCTATCCCTCTCCCTTCCTCTCTGTAAAATGTCAATAAAATATATTTTTAAAAAAAAGAAAAGAAAAAAGAAAAAGGTAGATGAAATGAACCGACATTAAGGAGGCAGAATAAGCTGTTGCCTATTGGTTATCAATTATGTGTTGGAGATAGTAGAGGAGTGAGGGTTAATATATGTCCTGGTTTCTTGCATGGAATACTGGATGGGTGATGGTATAATTCAGTAAAATAGAAAACAAAGGAGGAGGAAAAAGCTAGGGGGAATAATGATTTTAGTTTCGGGCATGTTGAGCGCAGAGACACTCAAATGAAAACAGGTGCTAGTGTGTACAAGTCTGGAGTTCAAGAATGGAATCATCCAGTCCCGCTGGTATGGCTCAGTGGATTGAGCATTGTCCCATGCACCAAGAGGTCACCAATTCGATTCCTGGTCATGGCACATGCCTGGATTGCAGGCTCAATCCCTAGTAGGGGATGTGCAGGAGGCAGCTGATTGACTCTTATCAATGTTTCTATCTCCCTCTCCCTTCCTCTCTCTAAAAAATAAATAAAAACATCTCAGTGGTGCTCTGGCTGGTTTGGCTTAGTGGCTAGAGTGTTGGCCTGCGGACTGAAGGGTCCCGGGTTCGATTCCGGTCAAGGCACATGCCCAGGTTGCAGGCTCAATCCCGTGTAGGAGGCAGCCAGTCAATAATTCTCTCTAATCATTGATGTTTCTATCTGTCTCTCCCCTCTCCCTTACTCTCTGAAATCAATAAAAATGTTTTTTTTTTTTTAAATCTCAGTGGCACTAGGAACATTGTGAGTAGATGAGATCACCCAGGGAGAGGGGAGAGTGAGGAGGGTGGAGGGTGAAACCCTGGCAGACACCAATAGTAAAGGTACTGTTAGAGGAAGAAGAGCCTGAGAAAGAGTGACTCAGACAGGTAGGAAGAAAATCAGTAGTGCTTTTAGAACCCTAGGGAAGTATCAGCAGTGAGACCCATTGGAACTTTGGTGAAAGCCAAGCTGCCTGGCTTAAGGAAGCAAAGAAAAGTGAGGAATGGGAGGCATAAGTGTCAGCAGTATTGGAAGTACTTTCCAATTGTACATCAGGCACATCATGATGTTTTATTCTAAGCATAATTTTTCTAATACCTCCTATTCCCTAACACATTATCTTTTTCTTTAATTTCAGTAAATTTAAAATTTCCATGAAATTTTACAGTTCGGCACACACTAGATTTTGAGTCAGGATACAGATTTTGATTAAGTGATTCTCAGAGAACTCGTTCTGATTTTTATAACATCCAAAAATCTTCTGCACCATCACCATTTTTGTTTTGCTCTCCCACTCACTGGGAATGCCTTTTTATTGCTAGCAGTCAGGGAGAGCCCTGGGAGTACCCTCAAATATAGTTGTTATGGTCAGAAGGCCATATGTTCATCTCAAGAACCTCTTGAGAATGTCATGCTTTGTAATTGTGTTTATGAATGTATTTTGCAGTGTCACTAGATATAAGATGAAAATGTTTATGTTTGTGCTTTTAGACCTGGAATCATTTTTCTGACAATGAGGCAGAGCGTGTTAAAATGATGGAAGAAGTGGAAAAACTTTGTGATCGCCTTGAATTAGCAAGGTATAACTACAGAACTAACACTGAAGTCTTCAGCCCAGGTCAGGTAGCTCAGTTTGGAGCATGCTGCCAATATGCCAGTGTTGCGGGTTTGATGCCCAGTCAGGGCACATAAAAGAATCAATTGATGAATACGTAAATAAGTGAAACAACAAATCAGTGTTTCTCTTTTTCTCTCTCTTCCTTCCTCTCTCTAAAATCATCAAATAAAAATTAAAATAAAAAATCTATTGAAATCATTTCCTGGGCTTAGGATAAAGTTTCATCCTTTTTCCCCCTTAGTTTACAGTGCTTGAATGAAACACTCACATCATCTACAAAAGAAGTAGGAAAGGCTGCTCTGGAAAAACAGGTAATGGAGGAAAACATCACCTCTATTTATATTTAACATTTAATTCTGCTTATAGTGTTGCTTTCACCTCAGTATTTCCCCACCTAACATAAGTTACTATGAGGGCAAGAGCATTTCTCTTTGGGTCCCCCACTCTGCTTTGTTTATAGTAAGTGGTATTGTTGATTTAAATTGCATTCAGTGATATGGTTATATAATGTTTGATTTGTGGTATCCTAGCACATTAGTCATAGGTTTTTGTTTTGTTTTTTAATCATTCTCAGAAAAAAAAATAATTGTTTTGGCTATTCCTTGAGCATTTTTGTAGGATAATAATATTTAGAACCAAAAGATACATTTGTTCTATCTAGTCTACACCTTTTATTTTACAGATGAGGAAACAGGCCCAGAAATTAAATTCAATGCAACAAGTATTAGTACCTACTATAGCACTACGCCCAGATGATTCATAGAAATGCCTAATGCTATTGCTGCACAAAGGAGTTCAGGAACAATTATGCTGAAGAGAAAAGGCCTAAGGACCAAAAGATGGAGGGCCCACAGTAAATGCTGTAGGTTAGACAGCATGTGCCAACCCCAGGGCAGAGTGGCCAGGGAAGGTTTAGTGAAGGGTTTGAGCCAGCCTAAAAGGAAAGACTGTGAAAATGAAAATCAGAGTAACAGCATGAACTATAAAATACAGGTAGCTGTAGAAAGTTAGGGGGAGATGAAGTTGGTTAAGAAAAGTAGTGCCAAATTAAGTATGTTTTTAATGTCATTATTAGTTTCCATTACTGCAGATCTTTGAGTAGGAAAGGGTTAACATTGCACTATTAATCTGGCATTGGTGGGCAGGATGTATTAGGTAAGTGCAAGTGACTATTTGTAAGAATGGAAGGGCTTGGACTGGGAGAGTGATGATGGGAATCATTGGGGTTTTGGTGATTGGTTCTGAGGGACTGAAGTAAGGAAATGAGTCCAAGATGACTCCAAGATAGCATCCACAGAAGCAACAAGGTCAAGAAAAGGTTTTCTTTTTTTACTTGTGCATGTTTGAGGAAAGATTTTATGTAACAATGTAAAGAGTAGAACTTCAAGATAAAACAGAGACCACTTTGCTGTGCTGTTATCTTTTTGTTGAAAAATAATTGAAAGTATCTGCTGAAAGAGTGGGCATGAGCTTATTAAACAGAGGTTTGAAATGGCCTTGTGTGGGTGAATAACCCATTGACTGTAGACTTAGGTAGTGTCAAAGGCACATAGAAATCACATGATAGAAATACAAGGTAGGTCAGGCAGAGGGCGGTTCTTGGTTCCTTAAGGAGAGCTTTGCAGTCGGAAGCCAGAGTGAAAAGCTGATGCCAGTTTTGGGGTTGGCCTGGGTCATTGTCAGGATAATACTGAGTTGAAAACCACAAACCCCAGCCAGAAAGGGAGTGTAGAGTAGCAAGATGCATTAAGTCCCTGACTTAACTATTATATTTGTGTAGATAGAAGAAATAAATGAGCAAATTAGAAAAGAGAAAGAGGAAGCTGAGGCTCGTATGCGACAAGCATCTAAGAATGCAGAGAAGTCAGCTGGTGGAGGTGGAAATGGCAGTAAAAACTGGTCAGAAGATGATCTGCAATTACTAATTAAAGCTGTGAACCTCTTCCCTGCTGGAACAAATTCAAGGTACTGATTTTAATTAAATTTCTCTTCAACCCAGAGCCTGGGTATCTAGACAAAGCATCCAAGTAACAGCATTGGTTATAGCAGGAACTTCCAGAGATAAGCTTGTCTAGACAGACTGCCCTGTACTAAATTCTGTGCCAGAGGGAAGTGTGAAAAGCAGAATGCATTTTGAACCTCCTAGTCTTTTTTTTTTTTTTTTTAATATATTTTTATTGATTCCAGAGAGGAAGGGAGAGATAGAAACATCACTGATGAGAGAATCATTGGTCAGCTGCCTCCTGCATGCCCCACACTGGGGATGGAGCCCACAACCTGGGCATGTGCCCTGACTGGGAATCAAACTGTGACCTCCTGGTTCATAGGTCGACGCTCAACCACTGAGCCATGCCGGCCGGGCTGAACCTACTAGTCTTATCAGCTTACACCAACACACACACATATACATACAGCAGTATGTCTCATCAATTTCTCAGAAATTAAAAATCATGAGGAAAACATTGACTGTTATGTTGGCTTATTCCATCATGGCTTATATTAGGGACTAGAGTGTATTCACAGTCTTAATTCGTTGTTGCTTCTGACTTCAAACCCGAGCTTATTGCAGTTTTGAGTTTAGAACTCAGCCTTAGAGATCCAGATTCCCTCATTCTTTACATCAGTAAACTAAATCTGTTTTCAGAATTATTTATCTCCTTAAGTGTGTGTCCAAATGGTGGGATACACCAAAGCATGGTTTTTATTTCCACTGATTTGTACACAGAATCTATATGGTTTTATACAGACTTGAAATCAAGATTATATGACAGTTGATTTAAACATATGAAAAGCAAGAACTATAGTCCAGGCAATAGTGATGATTAGACCACCAATTTAGAGCCAATTCTGTAGATATTATAGCTAACCCTTCTGCATTAAAAATGTTAGTCATGCCCGGCCGGCATGGCTCAGTGGTTGAACGTCGACCTATGAACCAGGAGGTCACAGTTCAATTCCCGGGTTATGGCTTGGTCCCCATTGTGGGGCATGCAGGAGGCAGCCAATCAATGATTCTCTTCATTGGTGTTTCTATCTCTCTCTCCTCCCTTCCTCTATGAAATCAATAAAATATATACTTTTTTTAAAAAAGTGTTAGTCATTCTGCTTTTTGTTTTGCAGTTTTTTTGCCTTAATTATCCCATTGATTGTTCTAGATGGGAAGTTATTGCTAATTACATGAACATACATTCTTCTTCTGGAGTCAAGAGAACTGCCAAAGATGTTATCGGCAAAGCAAAAAGTCTTCAAAAACTTGGTGAGTTAATTTTGCCAAATTAGTTTCTTTGTTACCTTGATTATTTTAAAATAATCTATGCATTTAATGAAAGGCTAAATGAGATGATCTGTAATATATTTAAATTTTTTCATTCCTCAGATCCTCATCAAAAAGATGACATAAACAAAAAGGCTTTTGATAAATTTAAAAAAGAACATGGAGTAGTGCCTCAAGCAGACAATGCAACACCTTCAGAACGATTTGAAGGTAATTAAATTTTTTCTATAAGTAGAAGATGCTAACTATATATCCACACTGTTTTAGGATATACAAGACCTAAGGTCTGTGTTCAGAATGATTGGGAAATAAAGTGGTTAGATTGGAAGATGTAAAGCAAACATTTTCAAGACAGTGATAGATTTACTTAACACCACTGAGAATCACAGTTCTTCCATTTCATATGCAATTAGTGGAGAGGCTGTGTTTGTTTTCCTCACCAGATTTTACAAATCAGTGCTAAAGGATATTGGGACAATTGAAATTTGAGGTCTATAAACTAGATAATAGTATTTTATCAAGGTCAATTTCCTGACTGAAAAATCCTATATAATAAAAGGCTAATATGCAAAGTATCCCCTCAACTGGGAGTTTGACCAGAAGCTCTACCAGGGGGCGGCCCCTCCCCTGATAGGCCCCCCCCCCCACCCAGATCAGGGGTGGGGCCAGCCCACCAAATGCCCACAGCCCCTCCTTCCCCGCTCCCTCCGGCCAGATTGGCCCCAATTGGGGCAGGCTGGCCAGACCCCACTGTGCATGAATTCATGCACCAGGCCTCTACTACACTATAATTGTGTAAGAGAATGTCCTTGTTTTTAAGGAAAAATATATAGAAGTACTTAGGAATAAAGGGGAAGCATGTCTGCAATTTACATGGTTCAGAACAAATGTGTATATAAAGAGGAAGAGGAAGCAAGTATGGTAAAATGTTCCTATGTGGGGAATTGGGATAGGACACATCAGGATTCTTTATACTCTTGTGAAATTACTTAAAAATGAAAAGTTAAAAACTGTTAGGGTGCTGAGAAGATTGTCTTGGGTATTCTAGCCAATTTTATTGCTCTGGGCCAATTTACAGTGTTTAACTGTAAATCATGATCCAGCCTCCCTAAGTATCCTTCATAAGTGGGTCATAAAATATATTTAATAGGTCATGAATAGAAAATGTCATAGAGCATTATACCTATTTTATAAGTGAGTATTATTTATGAAACTATTGTTCATGTATATATGTGTGTTTTGGGATGTGCCATTATTGAGTTGCTGAAAAAGTTCTCTTTCACTTCACACATTTGTGAGGCACCAGTCCTTTCTCCCTTAAACAGACTAATCTTGGATATGCTTTCCAGATCATAGTTCCAAATGTGTTTTGGGATTAACAGCCTTGACTTTTACTTGTTAACCTGTCCTGGCCTTTAACAATCCCACTTTTCCTGTATTCTTAAGATTGGTTTGGTTTATTATCCCAAAATTTCAGTTTGAAAATACTAAGAACTTATGTTCTGTAGAATATTGTCCCAATAAGCCAAGGCTGCAGGTACAATCCCAGTCAGGGCACATATAATCAACCAATGGCCCAGCTGGTGTGGCTCAGTGGTTGAGTGTCGACCCATGCACCAAGAGGTCGCAGGTTCCATTCCTGGTCAGAGCACATGCCCAGGTTGTGGGCTCAATCCCCAGTAGGGGGCGTGCAGGAGGCAGCCAACCCATGTTTCTCTCTCATTGATGTTTCTCTCTCCCTTCCTCTCTAAAAATCAATAAATATATATATTTTTTAAAAGAATGCATAGCCGAAACCGGTTTGGCTCAGTGGATAGAGCGTCGGCCTGCGGACTGAAGGGTCCCGGGTTCGATTCCGGTCAAGGGCATGTACCTTGGTTGCGGGCACATCCCCAGTGGGGGGTGTGCAGGAGGCAGCTGATCGATGTTTCTCTCTCATCGATGTTTCTAACTCTCTATCCCTCTCCCTTCCTCTCTGTGAAATATCAATAAAATATATTTAAAAAAAAAAAAAGAATGCATAAATAAGTGGAACAACAAATCTTTCCCTTTCTCCAAAATCAATAAAAAATGTAAATTTTTAAAAAAGCCTTTGAGATATCTTTCTGGCATATGAGCTATTTCAAGTTTTTTCTCCCTCTCATTAATATTTAGAGATGTTTGTATCTTATGTCTAAAAAATTTTTTAAATTACATATCACAGGTTTGAATGGGCACTTACCAAGATACCTGTGCACCAGAAGACTCACTGGAAAGGTGTTCCAAGACATTTTTTTATAACTGGGGTTTTCAAATAAAACTTTTCTTAAGCAGGTCCATGCACAGATTTCACCCCTTGGACAACAGAAGAACAGAAACTTTTGGAACAAGCCTTGAAAACATACCCAGTAAATACACCTGAAAGATGGGAAAAAATAGCAGAAGCAGTGCCTGGCAGGACAAAGAAGGACTGCATGAAACGATATAAGGTTGTAGATGTTTTGAGTTTATAGATTTTTGCTTACTTCAATACCACAGTAGTCATGGGCCATCTTAGAAACTTTCAGAGCTCTGGGAGTTAGTAAAATCAACCTTTTAGTAGTAGCTTTAATTATAGATTTATCCAGTTTGAATGTTTCACATATTTATACCAAACACAAAAATGTCTGCCAATTCTAAATAACACCTCTCTCCTTTTCCTAGGAACTTGTCGAGATGGTAAAAGCAAAGAAAGCTGCTCAAGAGCAAGTACTAAGTGCAAGTAGAGCCAAGAAATGACTTAAGACAATCTTCGTTGTGTGTGCATTTTTATAATAAAACTGAAAATACTTTACAAGTTTTCATTCTTGTAATTATACTTATGGAGATAATTTGAAAGCGTGCTATTCCAACATAATTTCTCAAGAGATCTACCATTCACTGTGGTAGCACTATCCGTTGAAAATTTGATGCAGTATTTCATTCAAATTTCCAAGTACGTATGTTCATTTTTATGTTTTCCTTTGGGGACTGATAGCTTAAAACTTGCCAGTCTTTATTAGTTTCATAAATATATATGTTCAAATATTTTGCTTAGGAGCATTTTAATTGTGAAGCCAGCACATGTTACTGCGAATCCTGTTAAAATCTGGTAGTTGCTCAATGGGACCTAAGGATTAAAAGAAAAGAAAGTTAAAACTGACTAAAAGGAAAGTACTTAGCCAACTTTCTACATAGGAGAAAAGTGACCAGGCTTACCAACAGCAGCAATAGCTGGACTCTTATCATAAATATATTTGGAACATACTTCTCGAATTGTCTCAGCATTCACAGCCTAAAACGGAGAAGATAATAGCATTCGGAGCTTTTTACAGTAAAAACAAATTTTATACCTGGAATGATATTTTTAGCTTTTGTAATAAGAATATTTTTACACAAGACCCAATAGTAAGTATGTAAGAACTACTTACATCTACTCTTGCTTCAAGCTCAGGGATGGGAATTCTTCTATTATAGCACAACATTTGCCTACCAATATCTTCACAAATTGGAGTAGAACCTGTTTAAAGAGAAAAAAAGCTAAGGATTGGACTATAGATCAATCACATGAAAACAGAACTTACATCTTTATTCTTACCATCGAGTTGCAATAACATGTTTGTTTTCAGAAGGTTTTTGGCTCGTGCAACTTCACTTTCAGTGACACTTGTACAGAGTCGTATCCTAAAAACCAATTGGAAAAATCAAAATGTCAAGTAGTTGGAGTATATGTTTTATAGTAATGATCTAAAGAAAGACATACTATATCCTATGTATTATACCACAACTCGATTTCAGCTTATAAAAAACATGAAATTACTAATGATCCCAATAGCTAAGCAAAAGCTAATCTATTACTGATTATTTTCCTGGTATTGTTAATTTTTGAAAATGATATGACTAGCAAACAGAAGCTCAATAAAATATAAAAATAGGTTAGCCCGGCTGGTATGGTTCAGTGGTTGAGCGTCAACCTATGAACCTGGAGTTCACGGTTGGATTCCCGGTCAGGACACATGCCCAGATTGTGGGTTTGATCCTCAGTGTGGGGCATGCAGGAGGCAGCCAATCATTGATGTTTCTCTCTCTTTCTCCCTCTCCCTTCCTCTCTGAAATCAATAAAAATATATTTTAAAATAGTCTAACCATATTTTGAGAAATGCTATAACCATTTTGAGACTTCACAAATCCCCATCTGCTAGGCTCTGATATGCTAGAGAATAGGTGGGTAGGCAACTAGTTTCTTAAAAGAATCCAACTGAATTTAACTTAAACCTGATCCTTAATAATTATACTCCAGTCAACTAGATTTAGAGAGATGTAAGCCATTTAAGAATGGTGGAGGAATTTTCTAAGAAGCTGTGGGTCTTTCTGCCTCTGTCTCATGGTACTAGTTTTGATTACAAAACACTACATTTTTCTTTTAGCAATGGCAACTTCAGATTCATTTTCATAACACTGCCTTTCCAAGCTAGATAACTTTTAGAGATATTTTCCAAACTTCTAGTTGGCATGTATTTAAACACAAGAGGCCCAGTGCATGAATTTGTGCACCAGTGGGGTCCTTTGGCCTGGCCTGCAGGATTGAGCTGAGACCAGCTCTCTGACATCCCCCGAGGGGTCCCAGAATGTGAAAGGGCACAGGCCAGGCCCTGGGACCCCACCGGTGCATGATTGGGGCTGGGAGGGACCGTGGGAGGGTTCCAGGGCATGTCCAGCCCGTCTTACTCAGTCCCAATCTGCCGGATCCCAGCAGCAAGCTAACCTACCGGTTGGAGCGTCTGCCCCCTAGTGGTCCGTGCACATCATAGCAAATGGTTGAACAGTCTTAGCATATCATTAGCATGTTATACTTTGATTGGTTGAACTGCCGACCAGACACTTAGCATATTTGGTTTTTATTATATAGGATTTTAAATTTCTAGGATCTCCTTTCTAAAGTATTCTTAAAGAATTTTCTATAGTTGAAATCAGTGCAGCTTCACATGAGACTTAGAGGAAACATCTGTGATCTTTAAAAACATGGCTGCTTCTGGTCTCATTCTTTTGATTACATACTAATAACATCAGTAGAAAATCAACATGAACAGTGTATAGAGGAAATTAGGTGTGAATTCTGGGCAAGATTTATTTTCTTACCATTCTTTTTGAACAACATGTAACATGTCTGCAACAGTGGCTGGTTCACAAACCATATAGATTCCCCATAAACCAGTATCTGTGTAGCAAGTGTTGAAAGACTGGAAGCTATGGCAGAGGTTGCCATGACAGGTTAGCTGGGCCAGCTTACTAGATAAGTTCTGTAAGGAAAATAAAACTGTCCAAGAGAACTATATATATACATACATGTCCAATTTACCAGAAAGAATAATGAGATATAAGACAAATAGTGAATGACCTAAGAGCCTGAGTTTCTCAGTTTCATCTATCAACATCTGTCAAATAATTTAAAATTCAATGAGACTAAGAATTATACTTATCTCACCAGCCCAATGCACCCCCAGAGAAATTCATAATGTAAAAAGCAATGAATCCCAATAATTAACATAATTACACTCACTGCTAAAATAATACCTTGTTATCAACCCAATCTGTAGTGCTCTTGGCTATGTATGCTTAAAGATTTTAAATTATAGTGCATGTGAAACCTAACAAATGAAATGTATTTTGTTGAAATCTTCGAGTACAAATTTACACTGTGTATTTTGACAGACTTACAGGAAAGTTAAAAAACAGTGAAAAGAATTCCCTTTATTTAAATTACCTAACAATTCTTGTATTACCATGCTTGCTTTATATTACCATCCAGTCACTGAAATCCTAGAATGCAAACTATCATTCTTTTTAACATATTTTTTCAGCTATTTGAGAATGCGTTGCAGATGTGATGCTTTTTATTCCTAAATACTTTTTAGTGTGCACTTATGAAAAACAAGGAAATTAAAATTAACTTCACAACAACTACTAAAAATTAGGATGTAACTTTGACTGTTTATAAATCCTTCTATCCTTATTCAAATATTGCCAATTATCCCACTAATAAACTTTATGACAAAAGGAAAAAAAATTTTTTTCTGGCTCAGGATACAATCAGGATCAATTTATATTTTAAAAGTCAAAATTCTAGTACAGAGTTCTACCTTGCAATTATTATGAAAAAACTTCTTTGTTTCTATTTTTATTTTTTATTTTTGTTAATCTTCACCCGAGGATATTTTTTCCATTGATTTTTAGATAGAGTGAAAGGGACAGGGAGAGACAAAAGAGAAACATCGATTGGCTGCTCCCACACATGCCCAGACTGGGGCTGGGGATGGAGCCTGTGCCCTTGAGGTATGTGCCCTTGAGCAGAATCGAACCTAAGACCCTTTGTGGGCTGATACTCTAACCACTAAGAAACTGGCTAGGGCTGAAAAAAAATTTTAAATCACTTACCATTCCTCCTCCGAAAGAGCGATCCCAGTTGCCAATTAGTGTGTTTGCAACCATGAGACAGATTGTATCCGGATGTGCCCAACCAACAGCTTCAACAGCTATTGCAAGATGTGCTAAAGGCATCTTGTCATCTCTGACTCGAATCTAGTTAAGATAAAGAAAACAAAACACTACATAACATACTTAACAAGAAAGAAACAAATTTACCATTCCCATCAATTGCAAAATTAAAATGCTCACCATGACTTATTTTGGTTTAAACTATTAAGCCTCATTACATTGTACAATCTAATCTAGAAGAATTTCATGAGTTAGGGACTTTCATCAAAAGGTCTCCAATTGAAATACTAGACATAGCCACCAGATGGTTACCTCGTAAAAAAGGTTTGCATTATTTTACTAGTAGAAATCAATCTTTTGTGTTTGTTGATCTGAATTTTTAAATCTAAATTTAAGCTTATTATTGTACTGCCAATGCTATGTTCTATTTAACTGCCAACATCAGGCCTCCTTCCAGACACTACTTTGAGCATCATTCCTAATGTGGCAGACTAAGCCGCTACTGAGGCTTAAAACTATAGCTGACAAGCGGCAGATTTCCTGCAAGTTCTGGCTCTACTGGGCAGAAGAAAGAACTTAGCCAAGAGTAAACCTAATGTGAAAGTCAAAATTTGGGGTGTTTTTAAAATAAAAGTTTATTTTTATACCTTACAATATATAAATGGGCATAGTGCCAAAGAAAAGCACAAAAAGACTAAATTTGCTGCCCTTAAAACCTTGCTTCCTTAGGAAAAGTAGGTGGTTAAATAATATGAAATTGGAATGAATATAAGCAAATGAGTCCATCCTCTTCCCTTTTTCTGTGTTTCAGTTTAAGCTTTTGGTTTCTTCCATTTTACTCCTGTTGGAAACATGCACATTTTGTATACTCATTCATAAATACAACACAAGAAACTCAAAAGGGTTAACTACTAGCTTAGGAGGCTTGCCCTACCTCACTTCCTGTGAATTTGCAGGGAGGAAGAGCTGGTATTTCTCCTTTGTGTGTGGACAAAGAGTCACCAAAATGAAACTTTGCTAACTCAAGCAGTTCATCATGGGAAACTCCTAAATTAAAGGAAAATATTTTACATATATAATAGCAGTACAATCAAAGCAGAGAACTAAATACTTCAGTTTACAATAACTCAAGGTGATGTAATGTGATATAGGTTACACGTAACTTTTTGCATTCACTAAACCATTTAAGAGTAAGCTCATACAGCACACCTTTTTTCCTTGGTGTTATAGGCTTTTGGTTGCACAGCTTTGTCATTCTGTAGAGCAACCAACAGTTATTAACATACCAGTGGATTCACAGGAAAATATAGTAAGGCAACTTGAAAATACCATATTCCATATGAAATCATGTTATATTAAGTCACTGAAAGTCCTAGAATGCAAACTAGCAAAAAAAAAAAAGTAACAGTAAAAATTTTTTTAAGTGAAAAAGTGAGTTCTAACACTTAAAGAAAGCTAGATATACAGATATGCTTTTCTCTGAGCTGCTATCAAATTTAGGAACAAAATAATTTCATCTAAATTTCCGAATAAATCCCTAGCTATGCAAATTCTTATTACTTGCTATCCAAAACTTAAGAATTACTTAGATTCTATAACCCTTACTATCCAAACTCTAGACAGATTCAATCTTAGTGAAGATTTTTTTTTTTAGTGAAGGATTTTTAAACACAAATATAAACTTACAAATTTAGGCATGTATAAATGGTTTTAAAAATATTGCCACAAAATCTCTTTAAATAAAACATTCTAGCCCAGCTAGTATGGCTCCTGGTTGGTTGAGCGTCAACCTACGAACCATGACATCACAGTTCATTTCCCATTCAGGGCACATGCCCGAGTTGCCAGTTCAATTCCACAGAAGAGGGCGTGCCGGAGGCAGCATATCAATGATTCTCTCTCATCACTAATGTTTATATCTCTCCCTTTCCCTTTCTCTCTAAAATCAATAAATATATATTTTAAAAAATGAAACATTCTAATAAAATAATATGCAAATTAACCATCACTCTGCTACACCCACAAGCCATGCCCACCAGCCAATCAGGAGCAAGTATGCAAATTAACCCAACCAAGATGGCTGTGGCCATGGAGCGAGCATGAGGCTTGGGTATCCCTGGCAATGGAGGAAGCCAAGCTTTCCGCACACCCTGGCTGGACATGGACTCCACTCTAGGCTACGAAGTTTCAATTACAGAAGATAAATAAATCCCAACAAAAATGGCTGCAGCCACGGAGCTGGAGAGAGCAGGAGGCTTGGGTTTCCCCAGCGATGGAGGAAGCCAAGCTTTCCGCACACCCTGGTGGCCCAGGCCTCCACTCAAGGCTACAAAGTTTCAATTATAGAGGATAAATAAATCCCAACAAAAATGGCAGCAGCCGCAGAGCTGGAGAGAGCAGGAGGCTTGAGTTGCCCCTGGCAATGGGGGAAGGCAAGTCTCCGCAGCCCTGGCCTGCCTTGGCCTCTGCTCAAGGCTACAAAGTTTCAATTATAGAAGATAAATAAATCCCAACAAAAATGGTTGTGGCCACAGAGCAAGCAGGAGGCTTGGCTCCGCTGAAGGCTACAAAGTTTCAATTATAGAAGATAAATAAACCCCAGATACCAGGGCCTCTGCTTGGGTGTTGCCGGGGCGGGGGGGGCGGTGTGGCCGGCCTGCAAACCACCATAGGCCCCTCGCGCAGGCCACCCCACGCCCCAAGGGAACCCCCACTCTGATCCGGGACACACTTCAAGGCAAACCAGCCAGCCCCCACCCATACAGCAGACCTCTATCCTATCTAATAAAAGAGTAATATGCAGATTGACCATCACTCCAACACACAAGATGGCTGCCCCCATGTGGACACAAGATGGCCGCCACAAGATGGCCAGCAGGGGAGGGCAGTTGGGAGGGACCAGGCCTGCAAGGAGGGCAGTTGTGGGCGATCAGGCCAGCAGGGGAGGACAGTTGGGAGGGACCAGGCCTGCAAGGAGGGCAGTTGGGGGCGATCAAGCCTGCAGGGGAGGGCAGTTAGGGGTGACCAAGCCAGCAGAGGAGGGAAGTTGGGGGTGACCAGGCCTGCAGGGAAGGGCAGTTGGGGGGGGGACCCAGGCCTACAGGGGAGAGCAGTTGGGGGGTACCAGGCCTGCAGGGGAGGGCAGTTAGGGGCAAACAGGCTGGCAGGGGAGCAGTTAGGCATCAATCAGGCTGGCAGGGGAGTGGTTAGGGCAGGGGTGGGCAAACTTTTTACTCGAGGGCCACAATGGGTTCTTAAACTGGACCGGAGGGCCGGAACAAAGGCATGGATGGAGTGTTTGTGTGAACTAATATAAATTCAAAGTAAAGGAGCGGAGGGGAGAGCAAGAGAACCCTCCGCTCTTTCGGCTCCGCAGGCCGGATAGAACAGCCGAACGGGCCGGATCCGGCCCGCGGGCCGTAGTTTGCCCACGGCTGGGTTAGGGGGTGATCAGGCTGGCAGGCAGAATCGGTTAGGGGCAATCAGGAGGCAAGCAGGTGAGCAGTTGGGAGCCAGCAGTCCTGGATTGTGAGAGGGATGTCCGACTGCCCTCGAGGGGTCCCAGATTGGAGAGGGTGCAGGCTGGGCTGAGGGACACCCCCCCCCCCCGCCCCATGCACGAATTTCATGCACTGGGCCTCTAGTTAGAATATAAAAGCACAATTTACACCCATATTTTCCAAACACATCTGTGGTATGAAACAAGACAGGGCATGCTTGTACATTTTCAGAATCCCTATATAGGAGAGCCACCTTAGATATCAATCCAGAGGGTAACAAAACAAGGGAAATCTTCGTGGTACAAGAATGACAAGCAGAGAGTGAAAACCCATGAACATGCACACAGTTCTCAGCACCTGATGACAACTGCTTCTACTGTTCTATCACCTTGACCTGTAGCCCCCCTGGCTGGGCATTCCAGACTCAGCTGCTCCAATACCAACTCTACTTACTAGTATCTCTATCCAAAAGGCAGGAGAGCAAATAATGAAGCTAAGTCTGACCTATCTCATTGAATTCAAAATGCCAATGTTTATAAAGCACATCATTATTTATCAGTAAGACAAAAGGCCAATTAATCTAGGACAAACCATTACTATAAGACAGTGGTCGGCAAACTGCAATTCGCGAGCCACATGCGGCTCTTTGGCCCCTTGAGTGTGGCTCTTCCACAAAATACCATGGCCTGGGCAAGTCTGTTTTGAAGAAGTGGCATTAGAAGAAGTCTAAGTTTAAAAAATTTGGCTCTCAGAAGAAATTTCAATCGCTGTACTGTTGATATTTGGCTCTGTTGACTAATGAGTTTGCCGACCACTGCTATAAGATATCCTACCTTCAGTAATGTTAAAATGAACTCATGAACTACAATAAAACACACTGTGTCCATATGCCACAACAGCAGCAGAGACATTCCAGACAGTTTGGATGTTGACGTCCCACCTAACCAACAGTCCTCTGTTTCCCAAGAGAATTTTAGAGTGCACTGCTTGCCATACACAGATAACATAATTTAGCTGAGAGCCACAATGAATAATATGTTTGAGATATTTAACGCTCCTATTCATCTTCTCCATTATTTCCAAGTTATTAGCTCGTAAGTCTATCCAGAACAACTAGAATTTTAATTTACTATCATTTCCAATGGAAGAAAAATTAACACAAAGAATCTATACTTGATCTAACTTCACTTTGCCCTAAAGAGAAAGAGAAAAAAGAAGGAAAAAAATGGGAACCAATAAAATGTACTGTTTGCCTGAATTCAGAGTGCCACGAAATCTAACAGAATCTAATGTGAATTTTCTTATCATTCACAGGCTTTAAACATGTCCCCAAAGAAGCCTTGTCCTAAAGTCAGCCACATAGATTGCAAGTTTGGATTCCCATTAAACATTCTCATGGTTCCCTCTGTACTTCCCCTTCTCAGTAATAGTAGATTAATGGAAGAATGAACAAATGAAAGAATTAAAGAACATATCCATTCCATGCCTGACCAAGGATGAAGCTGGTTCTCAAGAAATAATTTAAAATCTTGAAAGAGTCCCTAACTGCAGGGCACTGTCTTCATTGTCTCCCAGTTCACTCGTGCCCTCTCTTGCAAGTAAATTCCTTTATGTATGTACACTAACGTATTAGAGAGTCCATACATTTTTCTATTTCAAAACTCAACTATAAAATAGAGGGGCAAGTCTGGTTCCCCTTACACCTCTGTAAATACTCTTAGGGTATCTCCCAATGGGATCAAACTGATAAGCACATTACTCTGTTTAAAAGTACAGTAAACACTTGATTTAACAGACTTCAGATTTAACAGACAAAATTTCTGGTCCGTATGTCCTATGTGAAAATTAACACCCTGTTGATTTTAAAGTGCTTTTAACCAAGATTTGCTTAAAATTAAATTAACAGGTTATTTTTTTATTAATTCACTGTTATTTTAAACAAATTTTAGCAAATAGTCCATTATGTTGGAAAAAACATTGTAGTAATTTCACTGACAGATATAAATATTACGTATCTACTATAGTCTACATCAGGGGTAGGGAACCTTTTTCTGCCAAGGATCATCTGGATATTTATAACATCATTCTGGGGCCATACAAAATTATTAACTTAAAAATTAGCCTGCTATATTTGGTCAAACATTTAATTAACTCATCCCTTGGCAGGGCCAGACCAAATGATTTAGTGGGCCTAATACTGCCTGGGGGATATTCCCTGCCTCTGATCTACATATCTAAATCCAAGCGTCACTGCTCGTCAGCAATGTTCAGCGAATGATTAATACAGGATCACACCGCAGAGCACATGGTAATTGGTTCTGTTTCTGCAGCAGTTTTAACACGTGCCAGCCAATGTTCCAAAGTGTGCTAAGCCACACCCCAGACGTGTGCATTTGTTTACTCAAGGTGACTGACTGCTGAATGCTCACATGTATTAGACCTATTCAATATAAATTTAAAATTACAGTAATACATATAGAAAACTTCTGTGAAACTAAACTTTTCATACTTAATTTGAATTACACAAATGTGTCTACGTAAGTAAAAACAGGTAAACTAATTTGTCAATTTTTTAACATATGCACGTAGAAAACCTACTTTATTATATAACAGACTTTCGGCTTTAATGGACACCCCCTCGCCCGAATTAGCCGTTATATTGTAGTTTTACTGTAATAGATATTTAAATCAACTAACCTCCAGCAGCAGCAAGTACTATCCTTGGTCCCTTATAATGTGTAGTTATATAATCCACTAAGTCCTTACGATTTATAGATCTGTGAAGTGGAGTAAGAAAAGTAATTAAATGGAAATTAAAAAGCACAGAACTTCACATAACATACCTGAAATTAAATTAGACCTTAAAGAAAATCTAAGTTAAACTAAGTTAGAAAGCTTGGCTGGTGTGGCTCAGTGGTTGAGTGTCAACCTATGAACCAGGAAGTCATTGTTCGATTCCCAATCAGGGCAAAGGCCGGGATTGGGGGCTCCATCCCCAGTGTGGGGAAGGGAGGGGTGCAGGAGGCAGCTGATCAATGATTCTCTCTCATCAGTGATGTTTCTATCTCTCTTCCTCTCCCTTCCTTTCTCTGAAATCAATGAAAACATAAAAAATACATAGTCCGAAAAAGTATACTGGCATCAAATATCAAAAAATTTAAACTTTTTTATATCAAGAAAGAAGCCAGATGTGATACCATCACTTGTTTTTTCCAGATGTAGTTAGGAGCCCAGACACCAGGGAGTTAGGTGTGGCTAAAGTACAGCTAACTACAATTTCATTCAGATTATCATGGGTTGGGGGGGGGAAGGAATTTTTGAAACACAATTTTTTAATGTTTATGAAGGTTAATTTTCACAACTCATAAGTTTTTCTCAAAAGAAAATCTCAAATTATACTTACTTGATATTTTCAGTTGGTCCCAAAATTGTCCGTCCAAGTGCAGTATTTTGATAAGCTGTGGCATGAAGATAATCGAAAACTACTTCCTGTAAGTTGGTTTCAACTTCCTGCATCTCTCTAAGGATTACTCCTCTTTCACGTTCAATCTCTGCTTCTCCCAATGTGCTATTTTGTATTATATCAGCAAGAATTTCTACAGCTAATTGACAATAAGCATAAGAAATACTAAGAATCTTAATATTCACTATTAAAATCTAGTTAACTAGCACCAGAAACCATGATACTATCACTCAATATTGACTAAATAATTAAACTTAGAAAAAACACATTTTTCTATACATTCAATAAATCTAAAAGGACATTAAATTTTTTTTAAATATATTTTTATTGATTTTAGAGAGGAAGGGAGAGGGAGAGATAGAAACATCAATAAAGAGAGAGAATCATTGATCGGCTACCTCCTGCAACCCCCGCTAGGAGGGACCAAGCCCTCAACCCAGTCATGTGCCCTGACCGGGAATGAACCGCGACCTCCTGGTTCATAGGTCAAAGCTCAACCACTGAGCCACGGTGGCCAGGCTTAAAATTTTTTAAATGTAAATCTGCCAGAGGACCCACAACACTTAATGACTACCTACAACCACTTCAAAACTGTCATGGATGCCCTAGCCGGTTTGGATCAGTGGATAGAACATCGGCCTGCGGACCAAAGGGTCCCGGGTTCCATTCCAGTCAAGAGCATGTACCTTGGTTGCAGGTTCCTCGCAGCTCCGGGCTCTGGTCGGGGTGTGCAGGAGGCAACCAATCAATGTGTTTCTCTCACATCAATGTTTCTGTCTTTCCCTCTCTCTCCCACTCTCTCTAAAAATACCAAAAAGATCAATGGATATTGGGTGAGGATTAACCAAAAAATAAAAAAATCATGGTCCTAGCTGGTTTGGCTCAGTGGATGGAGAGTCAGCCCACAGACGGAGGGGTCCCAGGTTCAATTCCAGTCAAGAGCACATGCTCAGGTTGCAGGCTCGATCCCCAGTGTGGGGCACGCCAGAGGAAGCCAATCAATGATTCTCTTTTATCACTGATGTTTCTATCTCTCCCTCCCTCTCTCTTCCTCTCTGAAGTCAATACAAATATATATATTTTTTAAATGTCATGGACACCTGCATATGTGTAAATTGTATTAAAATTACAAAGCAGAAAATTGGCCATATTAGAACATCTAAGAATGGGTGAACTGTTTTGTTTTTGTTTTTTAGTTTAAATAAAATAACTAAAAAATAAATTAATGGAAAGGAAGGTCAAAAAAGAAGTGCACTCTAGGATAAGGCTCTAGAACAGCCGTGGGCAAACTACGGCCCGCGGGCCGGATCCAGCCCGTTCGGCTGTTCTATCCGGCCCGCAGAGCCGAAAGAGCGGAGGGTTCTCTTGCTCTCCCCTCCGCTCCTTTACTTTGAATTTATAGTAGTTCACACAAACACTCCATCCATGCTTTTGTTACGGCCCTCCGGTCCAGTTTAAGAACCCATTGTGGCCCTCAAGTCAAAAAGTTTGCCCACCCCTGCTCTAGAATGTGAGAATGTGCAAATGCAATAAAGAAGTAAGCAAGTTTTTCCCTGGCCAGGTGGCACGGTTGAAGCATCACTCAGTGCACCAAAAGGTTGCAGGTTCAATTCCCAGACAGAGCACATATCTAGGTTGTGGGTTTGATCCCCAGTTGGGGCACATATGGAAGGTAACAGATCAATGTTTCTCTTTCTCTCTCTCTAAAAATCAAAAACAAATCCTCAGGTGAGCATTAAAAAAAAAAAAAAAAAAAAGCAAGCAAGTTTTGTTCAAAAAACAGCCCAGCAGTCAGTAAATATAAAACGTGTTCAGGTTTATAGAAATAAAAAATTCAGGGGAAACCAAGATGGCGGCATAGGTAAACACCTAAACTGCTGCCTCGCACAACAATTTCAAAACTACAACTAAAAGACAGAACAGACATCATCCAGAACCACAGGAAAGCTGGCTGAGTGGAAATTCTACAACTAGAAGGAAAGAGAAAAGCTCACGAAGAATCAGAGGAGTGGCAAAGGGCTGAGGTACGGAGACACGCACGCAGAGTATAAGGGCAGCTGAGAGCCTGGCTGACTTTCTCTGGCGGGAGGGGGAAGGAAGCCCCCGACTGCACTGAACCCCAGTTCCGACTGCACTGAACCCCAGTTCCAGGCGAAACCCTGTGGACCCAGGCTCATACAGGGGGAGTCTGGACTGTCAGGTAGAGAGAAAGGCATTCGGAGACTTGGAGACTCAGGGGAGCCGCGGCGGGCAAAGGTCTGGTGGTGCACGCGCGCAAGTGCTCGCAGAGAAGACTGAATGCGGAGGTTGCCGCAGGCTTTCCCTAGCGGAAGGGAGTCGGAAGCTCCTGACCGCACTGAACCCCCGTTCTGGGTGAGCCCCTGGGGACCCACGCTCTTACGGGGGCGGGGGGGGGGGTGGAATCTGGACTGTCAGGCGGAAACTCAGGGGACGCACGGAAGGCAGAGGTCTGGAGGCATGGGCGCAAGGGCAGGGCTGACAGGAAGCCAAGACTGTCTGCTCCGCCCTGAGACTCCGCCCCATCCAAGCTGAGCACAGAGGCTTTTGCAATTTTGCAAGACTGATCCTATAAGGCTGTCTCCAGCACCGATTTCTCCCAGCGTAGACACAGCTGATCCTCACAGCCAACTGGCCTGGAGGTCAATTCCTCCCAGTGATACCAACAACAATCAAGACTTAACTACAACAAGGCTGTACACACAGTCCACAAAGGGGTGCACCAAGAGTGTCCACCTCAGGTTAACTGGGGAGGCTGACCCACTGGGCCATATAGGAAACCTAGCACACAAAGCTACCCTACCAACTCAGGGAAGCAGCGAAAATGCGGAGACAAAGAAACAGATCACAAACGAAAGAAATGGAGGAAAACAAATGACTGGATATAGAATTCAAAACCACGGTTATAAGGCTTTTCAAGAATATCCTAGAAAAGGCTGATTAAATATAATGAGACCCTTGAAGATATGAAAAAGGACCAACTAGAAATTAAACATACACTGACTGAAATAAAAAATATTATACAGAGACCCAACAACAGACTCGAGGAATACAAGAATCAAGTCAAAGAACTGAAATACAAAGAAGCAAAAAACACTCAACCGGAAAAGCAAAAAGAAAAAAAAATCCAAAAAGTTGAAGATAGTGTAAGAAGCCTCTGGGACAACTTCAAGCGTAGCAACATCTGAATTATGGGGGTGCCAGAAGAAGAGAGAGAGCAAGATACTGAAAACCTATTTGAAGAAATAATGACTGAAAACTTCCCCCACCTGGTGAAAGAAATAGACTTACAATTCCAGGAAGCCCACAGAACCCCAAACAAAAGGAATCCAAAGAGGACCACACCAAGACACATCATAATTAAAATGCCAAGAGCAAAAGACATAGAGAGAATATTAAAAGCAGCAAGAGAAAAACAGTTAGTTACCTACAAGGGAGCACCCATACGACTGTCAGCTAATTTCTCAACAGAAACTATGCAGGCCAGAAGGGTGTGGCAAGAAATATTCAAAGTGATGAATAGCAAGAACCTACAACCAAAATTACTCTACCCAGCAAAGTTATCATTCAGAATGGAAGGTCAGATAAAGAGCTTCACAGATAAGAAGAAGCTAAAGGAGTTCATCACCACCAAACCAGTATTATATGAAATGCTGAAAGGTATTCTTAAAGAAGAGGAAGAAGAAAAAGGTAAAGATAAAAATTATGAACAACAAATACATATCTATCAACAAGTGAACCTAAAAATCAAGTGAATAAAAAATCTGAGGAACAGAATAAACTGGTGAATATAATAGAATCATGGGCATAGAAAGGGAGTGGACTGACAATTCTCGGGGGGAAAGGGGTGTGGGGGTGCAGGAAGAGACTGGACAAAAATTGTACACCTATGGATGAGGACAGTGGGGGGTAGGTTAGGGCAGAGGGTGGGGTGGGAACTGGGTGGAGGGGAGTTATGGGGGGGAAAAGGAGAAACAATTGTAATAATCTGAACAATAAAGATTTCTTAAATTAAAAAAAAATTCAGGTAACAGTATAAAGTGAGGGAGGGAAAAACAGTCAGCAGTAATAAATAACTAAATACAAACAATTAAAAATGTTTCACTACACAGGTATGGCTTTGGAGGAAGTATTTTTAAATCAAGCATTAAGGCCTAGTTTATACAAGTCTTGCAGCCTATAAACATACATATATATTTTTTTGTTAATCCTCACCCAAGGATATTTTCCATTGATTTTTTTAGAGAGAGTGGAAGGGAGAGGGAGACAGAGAGAGAGAAAAACATCAATTGGTTGCCTCCCGCACAAGCCCCAACCAGGGCTGGGTCAAACCTGCAATCAAGGTACACGCCCTTAACCAGAACTGAACCTGGGACCCTCAGTCAGCAGGATGATGCTCTATCCACTGAGCCAAACCGGCTAGGGTGCCTATAAATATTTTCTATCACTTGTCATATTGGAAGAAAAAAGAATTTTTTTTTTTTACACTTCTGGGGGTTACCCTTTCACAACAGGCAGAATAAAAACAGTACTAAATTTTCTTGATTCTTATGAAAATTACATATCTGCAGTATAAATAACAATAATACCTCTTGGCAAATCTTTAGAAAATGCTTTGGCATAATATACAGTCTGTTCTCTGGAAGTATAGGCATTGAGATGAGCGCCCATGTTTTCAATTTCAAGTTCCAGATCTAACTGGGATCTCTTTTTGGTGCCCTGAAATAAAAGAGGGGGGGGGGTGTGTTATGATACCTGCCTTTATCCTCCATCTGTTCTAAATACTTTAGACAATTAGTATGAGGACATAAGTCTATGTCAGTTTCAGGCAAGGAACAAATTTGGTTTCTAAAGTACATTAGGCTTCAGAAATCATGGTATAATTCAGCCGTGGGCAAACTACGGCCCGCGGGCCGGATCCGGCCCGTTAGGCTGTTCTATCCGGCCCGCGGAGCCGAAAGAGCAGAGGGTTCTCTTGCTCTCCCCTCCGCTCCTTCACCAGCAGCAGTGTTAACATGGCAACGTCGGGAAACACGGCCGCAGCTCCTTCTTCTGAGTGGGCGGATTTATATCCGCCCTTTCAGTAGAAGGAACAACCTCTCAATCTTCCAGAGGCTCCTTGTAATGCCCGCGGACGCGTCTCCGGACATCACCCTGGGAATGCGTAGACACGTTATCGTGGTGATGTAGGGAGACACGCCCCTGGAGAGCACAGTATCAGAGCATTAGCTAAAAAGGAGACCAACAACACTGTTCCCACTGAAGTTGATGTTTTAAAGACCAAAAACCTTTCAACCCAGTCTACATTGCCATCTACATCTACGTCCCGGGCATAATTTGGAAGTTGCACTAAAGAAAATGTTTAATTTACTGTTTACACATTTTGTTCTTTTCTATTTGTTTTAGTTTTAAATTATTTTATTATATTTAAGTTTAATTTGAAAGTCTTTTGTACCTTTCTTTTGTTAGGCAATTTTATTTTGCCTTTGCCATCTTCAAGATAAGGTATGTTATTGTGCTATGATTCCTCCATTTTTTAAAGTTTCAAATTATAATAATTAGTGTTTACATTCTTCTTGTTAAAATGTTTGAAATGAATAAAACTATTGAAATAAAAAAAAAAAAGACCGTACCCTTTTATGTAATGATGTTTACTTTGAATTTATATTAGTTCACACAAACACTCCATCCATGCTTTTGTTCCGGCCCTCCGGTCCAGTTTAAGAACCCATTGTGGCCCTTGAGTCAAAAAGTTTGCCCACCCCTGGTATAATTTCAGATAACCTTTACATCCCAAGAGAAAATCCTGTTTCATTTCTACAGAGCAATTATAAGTAATTACTTCAGATAATTATTCTGGAAAAAAGAAAAGATTTTAAAAATAAAACATGCCATACTGTTTAAGTTTGTCATGCCTTAGAATGAAATTTTGTGCTCTCTTAAAACAATGCATTCTTATAAAATACTAGAGGCCGGGCCTGCACGCTCTCACAGTCCGGGATCCCTCAGGGGATACTGATGGTTTAGGCATGCTGGGAGTGGGCCTAAGCCATCCCTCAGACATCCTTAGCGCTGCTGCCGGGCGAGAGAAGCTCCCGCCACCGCTGCTGCATTCGCCAGCCATGAGCCCAGCTCAGGGCTTTTGGCTGAGTGGCGACCCCCCTGTGGGAGTGTACTGACCACCAGGGGGCAGCTCCTGCGTTGAGCGTCTTCCCCACTGCTGGTCAGTGGGTATCATAGTGACCCGTAGTTCCACCGTTCAGTGGATTTGCATGTTAGCCTTTTATTATATAGGATGTCAGACAACTTGCCTTGAAAGCCATATGCTCCAGAAAGTGAGCTGTTCCATTATTCTTCTCATTTTCATATCGACTTCCAGCATCAATCCAGAGTCCAACCTTAATGTAACCAAGGCACAATTAAGTAAAGCACCATTTCCTTTCTTTGGGGAAAATGGCAGTGGGAACCAGGGAGAAGGCACCTTCCTTTTTCTGACAAATGCTTTCTAGTCTTAACACTAAAGTTTTCCTGACTTGAGTGGATTGATAGTATATTGCTATGAACTATGAGATTTAAAAATTTTGGTCATCCATACTCTGCTGGATGCTTCACTGAGGACCCAGATTCTTAGTCCAACTTGTACTATAGCCATTAACAACTATAACCTAAAAAATATCAGATATTGTCAAATGTAAGTTCAAATCCTGGTTCTGGAATGTATTAGCTGTGTGACCTCGGACAAAACCACTCAACGTCTCTGAACTTGTTCCCCTACTGTAAAAAGATGATGATGCCTAAATACAAAGAACTGTTTTAAAGATCAAATAAGAAAATACAGTATGTAAAAGCAGCTGGCAGAGTAGCCCAGCAAATATAACGTTCATTACTATCAACATTACTAACAACAAATAATATAATAACAGGCTACAAAAACCAGATGTAGACGCTTCAACTGGGGGCACGTGCACCCAGTATGGCAGTCTCACTGGAGCAAAGACTCATAAGCGACATACCGGCCCCTGTTTTTCAAGCACCAGCCAACTAAGCAGCTCGGGTTAAAACCAGCCATTTGCTCTCCTGAGGAGCCACTTACCGTGCACGTGGACAGCCCAGAATCCTCGGAGGCCACCCGGAGGCCGTTCTCCAAATGTGTCACTCGTGTTTCGGGAACATTCAGAACCACCTGTGCAGCCGCCTGGGTGCTTCTCAATCTGCTTCCTCCAAAATGCAATGGCTGGGTGGCGGTGGAGGGGTGCGGGGGAGGAACCAAAACACGTCATCATTCCGATAGTCAGTGTCGACTGGAACCCTAAATCTGTCTCAGACAGGTTCTCTCTGTGCGGTACGCTCCCCTCCTCGGCTTCTGTTCGCTGGGACCACCCCTGTGCCCGGCGCAGGGACTTTCCTTCCGCGATCGACCCTCTCCCAAAGCCAGGAACAGCCCACCAACGTGCCCTTCCCTTAGGGACGGGAGCAGTTACCACCAAGCAGGCGGGGGAAACCAAGGAAGGGGGAGGAAAACATAAAAGTACGTATACACAACACAGAAATGGGCAGAAACCATCTCACCTCGTCATGTCCCCCAGTTTGCAATCACTGGTTTGAGTCACCAACGTGCACTCTTTATAGTGACTCCTGAGTAACGGGGTAGAGAGGCCCGTAACCAGGGTCATCCCACAAGTCACGGCAGGCCACGCGCAGCGGGTAACCAAAGCCAGCCCGCCCCGGCAGGAGTGCGGCGCCCCGGCCGCCCGGCGCCCCGCGGCGCCCTTCGCGGAGCCGGGCCCTGCCCGCCGTCGGGGTGAGCGGCGCCGACGCCGCGGCCGGGAAGGGCGCCTGCGACGCGGGCTCCGCCGGAAAGGCCCGCCCGCCCGGGGCGGCACCCAGATGGAGGAAGACAGCTCACCCGTCCGGCAGCGCCTCCGACCAGGAACCTCCGGACGAAACTCCAAAGCTGCGGCCGCGCCGCGGGTAAGATCACCGCTCGGGCCGCCGCGGCCGCCATCTCTGCTGGGCACTGGGTGGATGAAGCGCTTCCGAGGTCGTGACGGGGGCGGGGTCAGGGGGCAGGTCCCAGAGGAGAGCGAGGATACCACCTTGTGGCCATGATGGGAATGACACTGCCCGAAGGGATCTACCTGGGCCAGGTGCTGAGCGGTCTACTCCAAATAAAACGCAATAGGGAGTCTGCAGAAGCCCCTGCATCATCAGTTACTCCAGTCGCCTAAGCCTTAGGCCCTAGGGGTGCAAGGCACAGATGTGGAGGAGGTAACGGTAGCCTGGTGCGCCCTGGCCCGTGTGCCTCAGTTGGTTGAACGTCATCTTACGCCCTTCAAAGGTCCCCCGGTTGGATTCCCGGGTCTCACATGCCCTGGTTGTAGGCTCCATTCCAGGTAGGGGGCGTGTATGAGGCAGCTAATCTATGTTTCACTCTCATACTGATGTTTCTCTATCTCCCTCTCCCTTCCTCTCTCCATAAAAAATCAGTAACGATATATATATATATATATATATATATATATATATATATATATATATATGTAACCTGGTGCCCAGCCGTGTGGCTCAATGGTTGAGCATCACCATGAACCAAGAGGTCACTGGTTGGATTCTGGTCAGGGCACATGCCTGATTTCTGGTTCCATCCCCGATGGGGGGCATGCAGAAGGCAGTCAATCCATGTTACTCTCGCATCGTTGATGTTTCTAACTCTTGATCCCTCTCCCTTCCTCTCAAAAATAAAATAAAATGGTAACCGGGTGCAACATATCCCATTGGTGGCTGAAATTGATTGGAAAAAGTGGGATAAGACCCCAAACTGACTATCATGAAAGGAAGCATCTAATCATTAGATTCTAATGGGAGGGGGAGAAACCAAGATGGCGGCATAGGTAAACACCTAAACTGCTGCCTCACACAACAATTTCAAAACTACAACTAAAAGACAGAACGGACACCATCCAGAACCACAGGAAAGCTGGCTGAGTGAAAATTCTACAACTAGAAGGAAAGAGAAAAGCTCACAGAGAATTGGAGGTACGGCAAAGGGTCTTTGTGCGCGCAGAGAGGAAGGGCGGCTGAGAGCCTGGCTGACTTTCTCTGGCAGAAGGGGGAAGGAAGCCCCCGACCGCACTGAACCCCAGTTCTGACTGCACTGAACCCCAGTTCCGGGCGAGCCCCTGGGGACCCACGCTCTTGTGGGGGAAGTCTGGACTCTCAGGCGGAGACTCGGGAGCCGGGGAAGGCGGAGGACTGAAAGCGCATGCGCGCCAGTGCGCACAAAGGCTGCGGAGGTTGCCACAGGCTTTCCCTAGTGGAAGGGAGTCAGAGGATCCTGACTGCACTGAGCCCCAGTTCTGACTGCAGTGAACCCCAGTTCCAGGCGAGCCCCTGGGGACCCACGCTCTTGTGGGGGGAGTCTGGACTCTCGGGCGGAGACTCGGGAGCCAGGAAGACAGAGGTCTGAAGGCACGCACGTGCGCGCAAGGGCAAGGCTGACGGGAAGCCAAGACTGAGACTCCACCCCATCCAAGCTGAGCACAGGGGCTATTGCAATTTGGCAAGTCTAATCCTATAAGGCTGTCTCCAGCACCGAACTTCTCCCAGCATAGACACAGCTGATCCTTACAGCCAACTGGCCTGGAGGTCAATTCTTCCCAGTGATACCAACAACAATCAAGACTTAATTACAACAAGGCTGTACACACAGTCCACAAAGGGGTGCACCAAGAGTGTCCACCTCAGGTTAACTGGGGAGGCCGACCCACTGGGCCATATTGAAAACCTAGCACACAAATCTACCTTACCAACTCAGGGAAGCAGTGAAAATTCGGCATCAAAGAATCAGATCACAAACGAAAGAAATGGAGGAAAACAAACGACTGGATATAGAATTCAAAACCATGGTTATAAGGCTTTTTAAGAATATCCTAGAAAAGGCCGATAAATATAACGAGACCCTCGAAGATATGAAAAAGGACCAACTAGAAATTAAACATACACTGACTGAAATAAAAAATATTATACAGAGACCCAAAAACAGACAAGAGGAACACAAAAATCAAGTCAAAGAATTGAAATACAAAGAAGCAGAAAACACTCAACCGAAAAAGCAAAAAGCAAAAAAAAAAAAAATCCAAAAAGTTGAAGATAATGTAAGAAGACTCTGGGACAACTTCAAGCGTACCAATATCAGAATTATGGGGGTGCCAGAAGAAGAGAGAGAGCAAGATACTGAAAACCTATTTGAAGAAATAATGACTGAAAACTTCCCCCACCTGGTGAAAGAAATAGACTTACAACTCCAGGAAGCCCACAGAACCCCAAACAAAAGGAATCCAAAGAGGACCACACCAAGACACATCATAATTAAAATGCCAAGGGCAAAAGACAAAGAGAGAATATTAAAAGCAGCAAGAGAAAAACAGTTAGTTACCTACAAGGGAGCACCCATACGATTGTCAGCTGACTTCTCAACAGAAACTATGCAGGCCAGATGGGAGTGGCAAGAAATTTTCAATGTGATGAATAGCAAGAACCTACAACCAAGATTACTCTACCCAGCAAAGCTATCATTCAGAATTGTAGGGCAGATAAAGAGTTTCACAGACAAGAAAAAGCTAAAGGAGTTCATCACCACCAAACCAGTATTATATGAAATGCTGAAAGGTATTCTTAAAGAAGAGGAAGAAGAAAAAAGTAAAGATAAAAATTATGAACAACAAATACATATCTATCAACAAGTGAACCTAAAAATCAAGTGAATTAAAAACCTGAGGGACAGAATAATCTGGTGAATATAATAGAATCAGGGGCATAGAAAGGGAGTGGACTGATAATTCTCAGGGGGAAAGGGGTATGGGGGGTTCATGAAGAGACTGGACAAAAATCATACACCTATGGATGAGGACAGTGGGGGGGGAGGTAAGGGAAGAAGGTGGGGTGGGAAATGGGTAGAGGGGAGCTATGGGGGGAAAATGGAGAAATAATTGTAATAATCTGAATAAAGATTTATTTAAAAAAAAAAAAAAGATTCTAATGAGAGAGCCTGGCTAGTCAGGGCAGGGAAGGATGTATCAGTGTCCACCCCTAATTACTCTTCAGGCTCTTTACAGTCATTTCATTGCATAGAGATTGCACTTGGTGAGGCCACTAATTGCTGAAAGATGGACACTTTACAGACCTTATATCGTATTGGCAGAATTTGACATGATAGCTGAAATTTTCTTTTTTCAAAATATCTTAGAGCTTCTCCTCCTTCTTCACCTTCTTGGGCAGCTTTTTATTCATAGGTCGTTTAAAGAAACGAAAAATAGCATGCACTGTTCTAACTGTTATTGTTATGCTCATTTTACAGATGTGGAAACTAAGGTAAAATAACTTGCCTTAGGTCACAATGCTAAGAACAGGCTGCCTGGCTCAAAAGCCCGGTGCTCTGAAACACCACACTAATTTGCCATAAAGCTTGGTCTCCCCAGGATTCTGGATCTGGGCCTCTTCTACTGCACACTTCCTGAGGGTTTCCATTTCTACCTGAGGACTTCCCTGCCTACCCAACCAGACCTTTCTCTTAACCATTCAATTACTAGAAAACTACATCTGAATATCTCATTGTCACCTCAATATCAACTTGTCCAAAATGCAATTCACTATCTCGCTCCTAAGTCTCTTCCTATAATATCCAATGCAAAGCAGCCAATGATATCTCCATTCACCCAAACATTCCAACCAGGAACCTGGATTTCATCCTCAAGTCAAAGTCAAAATTAAAATCCCAATGAGATACCATTTTACCTCCATTAAGATGGCTTAAAAATGAGAGAGAGACAGAGAGAGAGAGAATATCAACAATTGGTGGTGATATAGAACCCTCATGTACTGCTGGGGGGTGGGGGTGGGGAATGTAAAATGGTATCGCCACTTTTAAAAATAGTCTTAGTGGTTCCTCAAAAATTTAAACATAGCCCTGGCCAGTGTCGCTCAGTTGGTTGAGCATAGTCCCATCCACCAAAAGGTCACTGGTTTGATTCCCACTCAGGACACATGCCCGAGTTTCGCACTCAGTCCCCAGTAGAGGCATGCAGGAGACAGCTGATCAATATTTCTCTCTTACATGGATATTTCTCTCTTTTGTGCTCTCCCGCCCCGCCCTTCCTTTCTCTTTAAAACCAATAAAAACATATTTCAAATAAAGTTAAACATAGTTATGATTTAACCCACCAATTCCACTCCAAGGTGTACCCAAGAGAAATAAAAGTATATGTTCACTTGTATACTAATAACTTGTTGGAAGCAACCCACATGTTCATCAGCTGATGAATGGACAAGTAAAATTTGGTATATCCATACAACAGAATATTAGTAATACAGTGAAGGACTTATACATTCAACGACATGGATGAACCTTGAAAACATTATATTAAGTGAGGGAAGGCAGTATATTCAATGATATATGAAAGACCACATATTTTATGATTCCACTTATATAAAATAGAATAGGCAAATCTATAGTAGATTAATGGTTGCCTAGGGTTGGGGAAAATGGGAGGATTAAAGGTTGACAGTTACTAGGTATGGGGTTTCTTTTTTGAAGTGATTTAAGTGTTCTGAAATTAGTGATGATGGTGGCACAACTTTATTAATATACTGAAAGCTATTGAATGGTATACTTTAAGTGGGTGAGTTATATAGCATGTGAATTATATCTCAATAAAATTTTTACCAAATATTGGACATAGGATTTAAATAGATATTCCTCCAAAAAAGATATACAAATAGCCAATAAACATGAAAAGATGCTCAACATCATAGCCATCAGAAAAATGCAAGTCAAAGCTAATGCTAAGATACTGTTTCATATACACTAAGATGGGTATAATGAAAAAGACAGACAGTAACAATGTTGACGAGAATGTGGAGAAATTTCAACCCATAACATTGCTAATGGGAATGTAAGTGGTGTAACTGCTGTGGAAAAGTTTGGCAGCTCCTTACCATTTGACTCAGCAATTCCATTCCTAGGTATATACCCTAGAAATGAAAATATATGTCCACACAAAAATTATACACAAATGTTTATAATACCATTATTCATAATAGTCTAAAAGTGTTCATTAATTCATAAACAAAATGTGGTATATCTGTACAATGGAATATTATTCTCAACAAAAAGAAATGAAGTATTGATACATGTTACAACATGGATGAATTTTAAAAACATTATGCTATGAGAAAAGCCAACCACAAAAGGCCAAATATTATATGTTCCATTTATATGAAATGTTCAGAATAGGAAATTCATAGAGACAGTAGATTAGTGGTTGCTAGGGGCTGGGGGCAGGGAGAAATGGAGAATGACTGCTAATGGATATGGAGTTTCTTTAGGGGTAATGAAAATTTTCTGAAGTTAGATAGAAGGTTGCATAACCTTATGACTATACTAAAAACCATTGAATATTACATTTTAAAGTGGTAAATCCTAGGCTATATAAATTATATCTCAATTTTAAAAAAATACCTCAAATCTCATCATCCAAAAAGTATCACCATTAACATTATGGTAACATTTCAGATATCTTTCTATGCATGTATATGGCTAGAAAGGTGGATTGGATGGATGGATGGATGGATGGATGGATGGATGGATGGATGGATGAATGGATAGCTATACTGATTGAATACACAATCGATACTTTTTAAAAGAATGGGATAATACAATAGATGCTGTGTTTATTAAAAAGTATCTGGATATCTTCCTTTTGTGCCCATGTTGCAGAATCACATCCCAAAATTCGGGTTCATGTACCAGATGCCCTAGTCTGCCAAAACATTGGGACACTGGTACTTGGAGTTAGAGAAAGGTTTATTGGATCTGGCTGACCCAAGAGGATGACAGGAGAACAAGATCTCTCAAATCCAGCTCTCTCAATAAAGCAAAAGTAGGGAGTTTTTATGCAGCTAGGGAGTAGGGGAGGGGGAATTCCAGGGAACTGAGAGAGAAGTCTGTGTTTCTTTAGTCATAGTTTTTTCACATCATAGTCCTGGGAGGCAGCAGATGGTCACAGAAACCTTGAAGACATTCTTTCTTTCTGCAAAACAAACTCATAAATTCTCCATGTGACCCTGAAGTTGTCTCATCCTGCTTAACAAATAGACACCACATCAGCAACTTATGACTACATTCATGAGAACAAAAAGAGCTGAGCAGAAAGAGTGATTAACATGTGAACAAAGGCCTACTTAAGAATTAAATTATTTAAATCTAGCCTACAGAAATACTAGGGGCATTAAAATCACAAGGGGCTGGGCTATAGCCACTCCTCACCCTTTTCATTCTATCCTGTGCTTTAGGACGGTGACCTGCATAGCTTGCTTGATTCGATCGGTTTCTAGCTGGGTTTAGCCAGTAAAAGTCACCACAGGACACAGAAGCCTGGAAAAGTGAGGTGAGTACATTTATCCCTCAGATTTCTCCTCGGGGGTTGATACATTACTTTACGTAGGCCCCAGCCTTCTTCATACAGCTGCCCTCTCTGTGTTCTAGTGGCCTTTCCTTTCTCTTCTACCTTTGAGACTAAGTGGATACAGGTCTTAGCTGTTACTAGTTCTGCAATGCTGTAATCCCTCTTTAAACGTTGGTTTCTTTAAACCATGCCCTGCATTTGTAAATAGTACCATCATTAAACCCTCTTCAAATTGTTGAGGAACTCAAGAAGTTAAAAATATTTAGCTTAATTATATAGTTAACTAGTGGCCCAGTGCACAAAATTCGTACACATTAAAAGGGAATTAATTAGAGGAAATATTTTAATATTGCTATTTGCCCTTTCTCTATAACAGAAGTGTCAGAGATGAAAGAAAATTAGTAAAATGTATATGAAAATCTCCCTCCTGTCAGAGTCTGGGGCACGCCACAGGACCTAGAATCAAGTCCCCACCCACCCACGTGCGCCTCGAAATCGCGCAAGACCCAGACCCGGCTGGCCCCACCCTACTCAAGCCCCTCCGGGCAGGGGGTGCAGCTTTAGGTCCCCCATCAAGCCCTGCCAGATGGGGGGAGGGGGGCCATGGCCTCAGGTCCCCCGGTGCCAGGGCGGGGGTGTGGCCTCAGGTGGGAATGTAAAATTTCAGAGTGGTACAGTCACTGTGGAAAATTGTTTGACAGGTTCTTAAAATATTAAATATGTGCTTAATATACAATCCAGCAATTATACCCTTGGGCATCTATCCCAGAGAGGTGAAAACACCTATATGAATAGTAATAGCAGGTTTATTCATGATAGCTCAAAACTGGAAACAACTCAAATGTCCTTAAAAAGATAGCTTGGCTGTTGTGGCTCAGTGGTTGAGTGCTCACCCATGAACCAGAAGATCACTGTTGGGTTCCAGGTCAGGGTACATGCCTGGTTGCAGGCTTGATCCCTAGTAAGGGACGTGCAGGAGACAGCCGATGAATGATTCTCATCATTGATGTTTCTCTCTCTCCCTCTCCCTTCCTTTCTCTGAAATCAATAAAAATATTTTTAAACAGAGGTAAGTGGTTATGCCCTAGCTGGTTTGGCTCAGTGGATAGAGCGTCAGCCTGCGGACTGAAGGGTCCCAGGTTTGATCAAGGGCACATGGTCAAGGGCACATGCCTAGGTTGTGGGCTTGATCCCCCGTAGGGGATGTGCAGGAGGCAGCCAATCAATGATTCTCTCTCATCATTGATGTTTCTATCTCTCCCTCTCCCTTCCTCTCTGAAATCAATAAAGATATATATATATATATATATTTTTAAAAAGGTAAGTGTTTAAACAGTAGTACATCCATACTATGGAATATTACTCAGCACCAAAAAAGAATGAGCTCTCAATAAATGCAACATGGATGGGCCTCAAAAGAATTATGCCAATCTTTAAAGATTATATACTATAATTCCATTTATATAAAATTCTTGAAATGACAAAATTACAAAGATGGAAATGGGATTAGTGACTGCCAAGTAGTGATATGGGAAGGGGAGGGGGAGAGGAACAAGACAGAGGTGGGTATGGCTATAAAAGGGTTGCATGAGAGATCCTTGAGGTGATGGAATTATTCTCTATCTTGAATATGATAATGGTTACATGTGATAAAATTTCATAGAATTAAACACACACAAATGAATGCATGTAAAACTGATGAACTATGAAGGTCAGTGGATTATGTCAATTTCCTAGTTGAGCAAGATGTACCATTGGGAAAAAATAGATTGGGGGTACATGAGACCTTTCTGTATCATTTCTAAAAAATGCATGCGAATCTACAGTTATCCTAATAAAAGAGTAATATGCAAATTGACCATACCTCCACTACACCCACAAGCCATGCCCACCAGCCAGTCAGGAGCGAGTATGCAAATTAACCCAACCAAAATGGCTGTCGCCACGGAGTGAACAGGAGGCTTGGGTTTCCCTGGAAATGGAGGAAGCCAAGCTTCCTGCACACCCTGGCCGGCCCAGGCCTCCGCTCAAGGCTACAAAGTTTCAATTATAGAAGATACATAAATCCCAGATACCAGGGCCTCTGCTTGGGTGTTGCCGGTGGGGCATGGCCAGACTGCAAACCACCACAGGCCCCTTGCCCAGGCCGCCTCATGCCCCAAGGGAACCCCCACCCTGATCCAGGACACCCTTCAGGGCAAACCAGCTGGCCCCCACCCGTGCAGCATGCCTCTATCCTTTTCTAATAAGAGAGTAATATGCAAATTGACCATCACTCCAACACACAAGATGGCTGCCCCCATGTGGTCAAAGATGGCCGCCCCCATGTGGACACAAGATGGCCAGCAGTGGAGGGCAGCTGGGAGGGACCAGGTCTGCAAGGGAGGGCAGTTGTGGTCGATCAGGCCAGCAGGGGAGGGCGGTTGGGAGATACCAAGCCTGCAGGAGAGGGCAGTTAGGGGTGACCAGGCCTGCAGGGGAGGGCAGTTAGGGGGGACCAGGCCTGCAGGGGAAGGCAGTTAGGGGCAAACAGGCTGGCAGGGGAGTGGTTAGGGGGTGATCAGGCTGGCAGGCAGAAGCAGTTAGGGGCAATCAGGAAGGCAGACAGGTGAGCAGTTGGGAGCCAGCAGTCCTGGATTGTGAGAGGGATGTCCGATCGGGCCTAACCGGGCAGTCGGATATTCCTTGAGGGGTCCCAGATTGGAGAGGGTGCAGGCTGGGCTAAAGGTCACCCCCCTGCCCCCGTGCACGAATTTCATGCACCGGGCCTCTAGTTTCTAAATAAAAAGTTGAAGAGAAACCAAGATGGCGGCATAGGTAAGCACCTAAACTGCTGCCTCGCACAACAATTTCAAAACTACAACTAAAAGACAGAACGGACACCATCCAGAACCACAGGAAAGCTGGCTGAGTGAAAATTCTACAACTAGAAGGAAAGAGAAAAGCTCACAGAGAATTGGAGGTACGGCAAAGGGTCTTTGTGTGTGCAGAGAGGAAGGGCGGCTGAGAGCCTGGCTGACTTTCTCTGGCGGAAGGGGGAAGGAAGCCCCCAACCACACTGAACCCCAGTTCTGACTGCACTGAACCCCAGTTCCGGGCGAGCCCCTGGGGACCCACGCTCTTGTGGGGGAAGTCTGGACTCTCAGGCGGAGACTCGGGAGCCGGGGAAGGCAGAAGTCTGAAGGCGCGCGCGTGCCAGTGCGCACAAAGGCTGCGGAGGTTGCCACAGGCTTTCCCTAGTGGAAGGGAGTCAGAGGCTCCTGACTGCACTGAGCCCCAGTTCTGACTGCAGTGAACCCCAGTTCCAGGCGAGCCCCTGGGCACCCACGCTCTTGTGGGGGGAGTCTGGACTCTCGGGCGGAGACTCGGGAGCCGGGGAAGGCAGAGGTCTGAAGGCACGCACGTGCGTGCAAGGGCAAGGCTGACGGGAAGCCAAGACTGAGACTCCACCCCATCCAAGCTGAGCACAGAGGCTTTTGCAATTTGGCAAGTCTAATCCTATAAGGCTGTCTCCAGCACCGAACTTCTCCCAGCATAGACACAGCTGATCCTTACAGCCAACTGGCCTGGAGGTCATTTCTTCCCAGTGATACCAACAACAATCAAGACTTAATTACAACAAGGCTGTACACACAGTCCACAAAGGGGTGCACCAAGAGTGTCCACCTCAGGTTAACTGGGGAGGCTGACCCACTGGGCCATATTGGAAACCTAGCACACAAATCTACCTTACCAACTCAGGGAAGCAGTGAAAATGCGGCGTCAAAGAATCAGATCACAAACGAAAGAAATGGAGGAAAACAAACGACTGGATATAGAATTCAAAACCACGGTTATAAGGCTTTTTAAGAATATCCTAGAAAAGGCCGATAAATATAACGAGACCCTCGAAGATATGAAAAAGGACCAACTAGAAATTAAACATACACTGACTGAAATAAAAAATATTATACAGAGACCCAAAAACAGACTAGAGGAACACAAAAATCAAGTCAAAGAATTGAAATACAAAGAAGCAAAAAACACTCAAAAGAAAAAGCAAAAAGCAAAAAAAAAAAATCCAAAAAGTTGAAGATAGTGTAAGAAGACTCTGGGACAACTTCAAGTGTACCAACATCAGAATTATGGGGGTGCCAGAAGAAGAGAGAGAGCAAGATACTGAAAACCTATTTGAAGAAATAATGACAGAAAACTTCCCACACCTGGTGAAAGAAATAGACTTACAAGTCCAGGAAGCGCACAGAACCCCAAACAAAAGGAATCCAAAGAGGACCACACCAAGACACATCATAATTAAAATGCCAAGAGCAAAAGACAAAGAGAGAATATTAAAAGCAGCAAGAGAAAAACAGTTAGTTACCTACAAGGGAGCACCCATACGACTGTCAGCTGATTTCTCAACAGAAACTATGCAGGCCAGATGGGAGTGGCAAGAAATTTTCAATGTGATGAATAGCAAGAACCTACAACCAGGATTACTCTACCCAGCAAAGCTATCATTCAGAATTGAAGGTCAGATAAAGAGCTTCACAGAAAAGAAAAAGCTGAAGGAGTTCATCACCACCAAACCAGTATTATATTAAATGCTGAAAGGTATTCTTTAAGAAGAGGAAGAAGAAGAAAAAAGTAAAGAAAAATTATGAACAACAAATACATATCTATCAACAAGTGAACCTAAAAATCAAGTGAATTAAAAACCTGAGGAACAGAATAATCTGGTGAATATAATAGAATCAGGGGCATAGAAATGGAGTGGACTGATAATTCTCAGGGGGAAAGGGGTATGGGGGGTTCATGAAGAGAATGGACAAAAATCATACACCTATGGATGAGGACAGTGGGGGGGAGGTAAGGGCAGAAGGTGGGGTGGGAACTGGGTGGAGGGGAGCTATGGGGGGAAAAGGAGAAACAATTGTAATAATCTGAATAAAGATTTATTAAAATAAAAAAATAAAAATAAATAAATAAATAAATAAAAAGTTGAATTGAAAGAAAAAGTGATGGGAGTGTGTGGAAGGAGTACACTTTCTATCTATTGATCGTCATGTTTCACAGTCACATAATCATGCATTCAAACTCGTGCGTACACACACACACACACACACACACACACACACACACATCACATCACATCACATCACAGAGGTTCTTATACAAATTGAAATAGGAAGAGAAATTCAGAATTGTTCATCTGGCCATAACTAATAAGGTCATACAGGGAACTGCAAATGAATTGGAGCAAAAACTCTTTGCATGTTTCATAGAGCTTTCCTGATTCAACTTTTTCTACAATGGGCCCCTGGTGAGGAGGGAGCGATTTATGCATAATGTGACAGTTTAAGTAGCTCCCTGTGTCTGGCTGTGATGCTGGCAGCCTTGAGCCCAGTCTGGACGCATTGAAGTGCTTCAGCTTTATTTCTTTTTGTCTCTTGCCTCTTAATGGAGGTTATACTGAATAGGAAGTAGGCCCTGAGCTGAATGTATAATCAGTATAATCACCATGGGAACTGAGACCATAATAAAATGCCTTCTTTTAACCCTGCCCCCCTGGCCACACATTCCCTTCCACAGAGACAAGCAGTAACTCCTTCTCATGGCTCCTCTGAAAGGGTGACCAGGATATACCAGCAAACATATATGTATACGTAGATCTTATTCTTCTTTCTTCCTTTTGCTCTCCCTCCCCTCCTTTCTCTTTTATACGACATTCAGCCTCTGCTTTTTTAAAATAATATATCTCGCGAGCACACTATAGTACGACATAAAGATCTTCATTTTAAATATGCAGTGTCATAGCATTCCACTGAATTGATGTCTTCTTATTTATTTAACCAATCCCCAATTGATGGATAATTAGTTTTCTTTGAATTTCGTGCTATTACAATGCTACAGTGGGTGTCTGCACACACACATTGGTTAGTACAAGCCGTGTTACATTGAAATGATCTCCTTACTAGTCTGTCCTGGCTTAGGCTGTAGGTTCCTCTGAGACAGGAAATGATGTGTTATGCATCTCTGAATTTACCTGCTTTTAGCCGGGCCTGGCGTGTGGTAGGGGTGCAGTTAAACTTGGTTGGACTGAAGGAGTAAGCTGATCTCCACGTGCTCTGCCACCTGCACAGGTCTGAGAACCGCCAGATCTGCGGGCCTTTAAGGGTCTGTTTGTTTATTCTGTTTGCCCTCTTCCACCCCAACTAGTCTCTGTCCCTCTACCTGATCTGGGTACTCAGGAGGGAGCTAAGTCTTACTGATAGAGCATCTGGGCACCCCTCCTCTGGCTGCTCTTGGGGTTTAGTCCATGGAAAGCACTGCCAGGGGGTGGACGGTGGGGGAAGAGGGAGACGGAGGTCCTTCTTGCCTGCATCCCCAGTTAGGTTCCAGCAGTGGTTGTGTCTTCCTCTGGGTCAGACGATAACTCCCTCCATAACTCCAGCTCTCCCAGTGCTCAGCACTGTCTTCTGCCCTTGCCTTTCAGACCTCGGGTAGTAAGAGCCCCACTGATAGTCCTTAGTGCTCCCTCATCCTTTGTGGGTCCATTAACCCTGTCCACATCCCTGTAAACCATCTTGCCAATAAACTATCTTCAGTTAAACATTTTGCATAGAACTCTGTTTTCCGCCAGAACCCTCACTGACATAGGGTCCTTTCTGAACCTGAGATCCTACCATTCTAACCCTTGATAGTGAGTTTCCCAGCCACTTCTTTACATATAAAGAAATGTAACAAAAGCTGGCTACACAAGCAATCAAACCATACCTGCTCCCCAAAGCTTTATAACAATAGTAATAAAGTATTGAAAAGATGAAGCACCTAACCCCCCCCCCGCCCCCCCCCCCCCGCCGTTCTGCTGTGATTACTTTGCCAGCATCAGCGTTGGCGATTCAGCCTTAAATGTTGAGTGTTTTGGTACCTTCACCTAGAAGTTCCTTCTATTCATTGAAGCAGCAGATAGGAACTGAAAAAAAAAAAAAACAGAGCAAGCAAATAAGACGAGAAAGATTTTATGGGAATTAAGCACTATTTCACTTTATACATTCCTTATTATGTATATAAAGTGTTTTCAATGTGAGCATTTATTGAATAAGCTGCTCATTAGTGGGCTGTGAAATACTCTTTTATATCTACAGCTTGCCCTCCAACCAATTAAGGTGAAAACAGCCCCCCGCAACCCCCCTGGATTAATCACTGAGCAATAACCTGAAGAGTCTTCACGGCATGGAGATTGAGTCTTTGTACTTTTGAGTTGTAAGGGACTCTGCTTTAAAGAAAACACAATGGCTGCAGATTGCAGTGTTGCTCATTAGCAAAGTTCATGCTTTTGAAATTGGTGATTAGGATCTTCCTTTAGGGAGAATCAGGCTGCAATGCCTACATACACAGTTTTCGCTTCTAGACATTAGCTACCAAGAATTTTAAAAGACACACAAAAAGTAGGCCTGTCACTTTGTCTCAAATCAGGCTGCTTCTAAGATAGCAAGAACTTTCTCAGGCATAAAAAGATAGTTTGAATGGTTCATGGGGAAGAATCCTTTCCCTACCTTGAAAATAGTGGGATGAGGGGAATGACAAACAAAATGATTCATTTATTTGCAACAAATAAATGGAAATCCCTTTGGGGAAATATATACTATATATAAGCACATGTGTATATGCACACATAAAAACACATAAGGAATGCAGACGCTTTCTCATCTACAACTCTGTGTAGAGACTTTCCTTTAAAGCCAGTATTTATATCGGACTAAATTTAATAATATGCTTATTTTATTTGCTCTTAGACAATTACTTGTACGTATCTTATATCAAATCTTATATATGCATGTTTTTCTTAAAAATGTTTTCATTTAGCCTGGCCAGTGTGGCTCAGTGGTTGAGTATTGACCTATGAACCATTAGGTCACAGTTCGATTCCTGGGCAGGGCACATGCCCGGGTTGTGGGCTCCATCCCCAGTATGTGGCATGCGGGAGGCAGCAGGTTGATGATTCTCTCTCATCATTGATGATTCTATCTCTCTATTACTCTCTGAAATAAATAAAAATATTTTTTAAAAATATTTTCATTTAGAATAGCATTGATGTACCAATAATAGAAGACAATACCTTTAATTTTAATCAGGTGGGGACATTGCATTCATGCATTATACTAATGTTCTCCTTTCTAGTTGACTGATGTTATCTTAAAATATGCCAATGTTATGGTTTTAAAATTCATAATGGTCATCTTTTACATTTGTGTTTTCTATCCCATACCACCTAGTATGTTGAGACTTATTGGGTGCCTGTGACCAACTTACTTACTGCTAATGAGTGCAAGAAATATGGTTGTGTTTCCATGGAGAACTAGGCCCATTTATTATTATAGATATAAAAGTGATATTATATGTACAACTAATAATTACTGTTTATATGGTAGTTTACAGTTTCCCATGAGACCTTTCTCTTTTAGTCCTGACAATTGCCTAGCAATCAGTTAATATGATCACTGCCATCTTACAAATGAGGAAATTGAGGTTCTGAGAAGTTAGGATCACATAGGTTGTAAGAAATCGAGGTGAGGTGCTGAAAAGAACCTGGAGCTCTGACCAAATCCTATGATTCATGGACTCCATTATTCTAAGGCTTTATCTTCACAAGATATCTGCAGAAGGAATTTCCCAGAACAATCTTGGCCTTGAATTTTATGGTATTAAGGGCATGAATTCACTTAATTTAACGAAGAAAAACTTGTTCAGGGAGATTCTCCATAAGATATTTTTCCTGTTCTGCTTTAGAAGATCAATGTAGAAATGGGAATAGTCTTGTGCTAGCTGGTTTGGCTCAGTGGATAAAGCATCGGCTTGCAGACTGAAGGGTCCTGGGTTTGATTCCAGTCAGGGGCACGTGCCTGGGTCTCCTGTGGGGGGTGTGCAGGGAGCGGCCGATCCGTGATTCTCTCATCATTGAAGTTTCTATCTCTTACTCCCTCTCCCTTCCTCTCTGAAATCAATAAAAATACATTTTAAAAAAAGAAAGAAAGAAATGGGAATAGTCTTTTCTAGCACAGCACAACTTAATGGGACCTGGCATACTGGTCCTCACACAAATAAACAAACAATTTTATCATTGGAATCAATAACACCAGTTTCAGTAACATCTAAGTGGCTTTTATTGAGTATACTATATACTTACTATCACCTTTCCTTGAATTGACTTAAAAATCCACATAAGAATCCTTCCAGGGAGATACTTTACAGGTGAGTGCAACAAGGTAAAAGAAAGAAAATACAGCTTTTTGGGAGTGAGTCCTCAATGTGAGAATATGCAGAACTCTGAGCTTCAGAGGGCAAGAGAAATTTCAAAACAGCAAGCAGTCAGGACTCCAGAAGAAAGAATGGCAACAGTTTTTTCTCAAAATACTGGTTAAAACCAATAGAAAACACCCTGCTGGTGAAATGGTCACTGTTTGCTAATAGTGACTTAATTGTAGCGTTTTGATTCAACCAATTGTGAAGCCTGTTAGACTATGGATCATTTGTGGATTTGGAGTTAAAACTGTGTATAACGGCCGAAACCAGTTTGGCTCAGTGGATAGAGCGTCGGCCTGAGGACTGAGGGGTTCCGGGTTTGATTCCGGTCAAGGGCGTGTACCTTGGTTGCGGGCACATCCCCAGTGGGAGGTGTACAGGAGGCAGCTGATCGATGTTTCTCTCTCATCGATGGTTCTAGCTCTCTATCCCTCTCCCTTCCTCTCTGTAAAAAATCAATAAAACATATTAAAAAAAAAACAAACAACTGTGTATAACGTCCATTCCTCAAGACCCCACCAAACAGAGCTGATCACCTACCGCTCTTTGGATTACTTTTCTATTCCCTGTTGGACAGTAAAAATCAGCTTATATTCACTGTGTCTCAGAGACTGTGTTTTTCCTCAATGTTGTTATTTTGTTGTTGTTGTTGTTAATCCTCACTTGAGGATATTTTCCATTGATTTTTAGAGAGAGTGGAAGGGAGTGGGGGAGAGAGAGAGAGAATAGAATCATTGATGTGAGAGAGATACATATCGTTGGTTGCCTCTTACACACGCCCTGACCAGGCCCGGGGATCTAGCCTGCAACTGAGGTACCTGCCCTTCACCGGAATCGAACCTGGGACCTCCGGCCAATGCTCTATCCACTGAACCAAACCAAACCGGCTAGGGCTCAATGTTGTTGTTATTAATATTATCACATCGATTACATAGTAATTCAAATGGCAACTTATTTAAAAAATAGCAGCTAGTAAACTTTCCAGTAAAGATTTCTTTAATCATTCATTCACTCTGTGGACGACTACTCTGTGCCAGGAGCCATAGTAGACCTTGGGGATCCAGAGGTGGCATGGAGCCTGTTTGAGATTCAGATACCAAATAAATGGCCAAACATACAAATATAAAACCAGGATTGTGACCTGTGCTAATAGGGAGGTGTTTGCAGTGCCTTAAGTTCTCACTGGATGGGAGTTTGTCCTCTTCGGGGTGGATGGGAGTTTGTCCTCTTCGGGGTGGATGGGAGTTTGGCCTCTTCGGGGTGGATGGGAGTTTGGCCTCTTCGGGGTGGATGGGAGTTTGTCCTCTTCGGGGTGGATGGGAGTTTGGCCTCTTCGGGGTGGATGGGAGTTTGGCCTCTTCGGGGTGGATGGGAAAGGTTCTTCGGAGGAAATGTCCCTCCAGCTGAGAAAGGAGAAGCAGCATAATAAAAAGTGATGCCGGCACAGGGCACAGCAAAGGCTGCTGGGAGGGAGAGGGTAAAGGATAAGGCTCCCACGGAGCCAGTGCCTGCAGCCGGAAATGAGGCTCACAGGACCTGCTTTGCATACAACATGGATCATTGCACGCTAGAGTGGGTGCTGGGAGGCCAGTGAGGTAACCAGTACCCATGGAAGACTGATTAGTTCCTAAGAGGCTAATTTTAACCTGTGACATCAAAAAGATTGTCTCAGAGGTGTCCTCCACCCCAGCTTGTTTAGGCACTGCTCTTTTCCTGTCTTTATTTCCCTTTTCGTCCATATTTTCTCCCTTAGTCACTGGTGCTGGGTATAATAGATTGAATGCATTAAGGAATAAATACATGGACAAAAGCTTAGTTATTATGCCATCAGTCTGCTTGTGAGAATGTTAAACTTAGGAGTAGCACCATCTGCAAAGAACAAATGTTACTGATACTGATACATTGTGTACAATATCTCTTCTGTTCCTTAAATCACAAGATAATATATTTTCTGATGAATTTTGAAATTAGTTTCTTGAAATGTAACATGTTAAAAGTGCTCCTCTAAGTCAAAGGATTGGGTGTAGCCTTTGTTTTCTTTATGTTGTGTGCTGGGTAAGAACAGGCATTCCAGGTAGCCTGCCTGGTTTGAATCAGCTTTTGTTTACCTCACAGGGCTGTTGGGAGAATTAAATAGTTTAATACATATTAAAGCACTTAGTTCAGAAGCCGGCACACAGTAAGTGCACATTGTTTCCAAATGAGCACATATGATAGTCAGTTATTTTATTTTATTTTTTTAATATATTTTATTGATTTTTTACAGAGAGGAAGGAAGAGGGATAGATAGTCAGAAACATCGATGAGAGAGAAACGTCGATCAGCTGCCTCCTGCACACCTCCCACTGGGGATGTGCCCGCAACCAAGGTACATGCCCTTGACCGGAATCGAACCCGGGACCCCCCAGTCCGCAGGCTGACGCTCCATCCACTGAGCCAAACCGGTTTTGGCGATAGTCAGTTATTTTTATGGAGGAATGAACAGCATTTAGGAGTCAGTGCTTATCTCTAGATGCTGGGACGGATGGTGATTTTATCTCTTTCTTTATACCTCATTGTATTTTGCTAAGTTTCTAAAGTAGACATTCATTATTCTATGATATAACATTTTCTTTTTAATTGTCTTTTTAAAACTGAGATTACTGCCAAAGGCCAGTAGAATTAGAAAAACAATTCTCCAGATGCCTCACCAGGTAGAAAGGGTGACCAAGCCCAGCGACTTGCTGGGTGTGGGCCCAGGGACAATGCTGATAAAACAGTACAAGCTATGCCTGCTCCTTCTTACTTTTCAGCTCCCAAATATAGTCAATAACCAACTGACAGCTGTGTTTAAGAATTCAAAATATTACAACATTAATCTACTATCTAAATTGCAACTCCGTCTTCAGTGAACCATTAATGCTAAGAGCAGCTAACGTCTCCAGCTCTTTAATATATAAACACTTCAGATTAATTCAAAGCTCCATAGAAGGAAGCACTCTCCTGCAACCCCAGGGTACTTTAATCTTGATATTTTCAGGCTTCATTCTAATTTAGAAGGTCAAAAGGTCAAAGGCTTACCCTGCTTTTACACACCTCAGTGTGACCCTCACTTAAAGCCTTCAGGGACAGTTTTACTATCCGGATATGTCTACCAATACAAAGAGGCAGGAGGAATGAACAGCATTTGGGAGTCAGAGCTGATAACTGGATTGGAATAGACATTTGGAGAACAGGTGCTGATCACTAGCAAGACGACGAGACCTCAGTTCTTGTCTTCTGGAAGGAAAGATTTCAATCAAGAGACAAAGCGCAGCAAAGCAAGCAAGAATTTGTTGGCTGCAGCAAAAACACTTAGGACAGCGAAACAAGGGCGGGCATAGAAGCAACAGGAAAGCCTAGGTGGGCTGCATAGGCTCACTGGGAGGTCAGAGAAAAGGGGACCTTGGAGACAGGTTCTGGGGTTAGCATGGGATCAGCTGCCGTCGCCCACTGTTCCCCTGGTTGCAAGTCTCATGGGGTCCCTTAGAGTTTAGGAGATGCCTGTGGGGGAAGGAGAAGGGGAAAGGAATGACACAGGCATGCCCCTCTGGGGGAGAGTGGGCTGGGTGCTTTGTGTTGAGGGTCTTTATCTCTATCTTGCAGGTGGAAATCTTAGGGGAGTTCTCAGGAGAGGGTCACCATGTATCAAAATGAGATTTGTTCTCTTAACTTCATCTGTCCTTGGGGTGGTTGGCAAGTGGCACTAATTGAATTTCTCTGTCTCCCCGAGTCAGGTGATTAAGCTCTTTATCTTCTGGTTGGGGAGGAGAAGTGCAAACCATTTATTCATAAGTGTCCCTGATTCAGGGAAGATAGGTCTTACTAGAGGGCTGCAAACTGCTGTTTCACTATCTGCTCTCAGTTTCCCTGTTCCACTTGCGCTGGCTACTGGCCTGTCTCACTGGGAGAAAGGTACCGTCCAGGAGGCAGGACATGCTTTCTAAGCCAGATGTTGGAAGATCTAGCGTCAAGTACCTGGAACATCCCAACTGGTGAGGGACAAGGCCTGGAAGTCCAGAACAGGTGGTACTTAGAAATCCAAGCAGTAGACTGAGGGAGGCTTGTTAGCTTGTGGTAAGATCACATTATTGGACTGGCTTCAAGAGCAGGAGTGTTGTCCTTGATCCTTCTTATGGAAGGACTGTGGGGGTTGGGAGGTTTGACAAGAGGGATCCAAAAAGAGACCTTGGTACTGGAAACTCTTTCAATGGGGTGAGGGGAGAACATGGGGAGGAAAGTTGAGCAATTCCCTTAGTCATACAGCTGACCCACCTTCATTCTGTGATCTGGACCTTGGTTTTGTATCCTAAGAATTATCATTGCTGGCTGTGACCTTCAGCTGCTCTCTCTGAAGCAATGTTTATACTATAATCAGAATGAGAACACTGAAAGCATGCTTATAAAATCATAAATGACAGAAAGATGGAGGGACAGAAATTTCTGAATGACTGACTGGACTGAACAATTTAAGAAATGCTAAGTGCTTGCTAGGGCCAAATACCTGGAATACACCATGCCCAGGCAGCACTTTCTGATGTTACTGTATTCTAACCTTTGTCAAAACCAGATCATTATCCCCAGCTGCAACACATCTCCTATAGTTCAAACTCCCCAGTGGTTTTCTAGTGCCACTTGCTGAATGATCTGGCCCCTGCTACCTCTCCAATTTTATCTTCTGATTTCTTCCCCTTACTCTCAATAGTTCCACCACCCTGGCCTTCTTTCTGCTCCAGGACACCAACCTCTTTCCTGTACCCAGGCCTTTGCTAGAATGCTCTGGAATGTGCTGGAATGCTCTTGCAGAGATTTTGACAAAAGTAACTCCTTCTCAACATTCAAGTCTCAACCTCAATTTTATGTTTTTCAGAGGTCTGCCCTGTCAACTCTAATTCTTGCCCCCAGCCCAGTATCTCTCGATCTCATTACATTGTTTTTTATGTTACGGTACTTATCACTAAATTAATTTTCCTTGACTTATTTATTGCCTTTCTTTCACATTATAACGAGTGCTCCCTATGGGCAGGGACTTAGTGTATATCACTAGCAGCTATAACAACATCTGGCACATAGTTGGCGACTAATTCATATCTATTGAATAAATGAACACATTTTTTGTCAAGTGACCTCTTGTGTTGGCCACAGCTGAGTGGACTAGGAATTGCTATTCTAGACAAAATCATATGTTAGACTAGTCATGGCAGAGCAGTGGCCTGGGAGAGATCTGCATGAGGAATCTGCCCAACAGTGTGCTCAGATCCCACTGGATTCGCATTAAGGACATTTTGCATCCCAGATATAGCAGGAAGGCAGTAGACATAATCAGCAGCAGAAGAGGCAATAGAAGCAAAGTTAATAGAAAAGCAGATAGAGAAGGAAACAAAGGCACTTTTGGGGTCTCAAAACTGGTGGAGGCACTAGCATTTGGATTACCAAAGATGTTTTGGGCCAAGAGAGCTTTGGGCCAAGAGAGCTACTGCTGTATTCTAAATGATAAACATTGTCCAGTCTTCTATGAGTCTTTCTCGCCCCCCCCCCCCCCGTCCCCCGCCGCCATCTTTCAGTAAAAGCCTATCACCTTAGTCATGTTTTTGTCACATAAAAGGATGTGACAGAGACCAAATCAGAACCTACTAGTAAAATGCCCTCAATAGGCTGGGGTTATTTCATAGGTATAAGCTCTCCATTTATGTTCAAAGAAGCAACTTACAAAATGCAATTAGTGGGAGATAGGACTAAACAGCAACCAAGTTAAGTTTAAATTAATAATAATGTGATGACTGAAAAAAGTAATTTCATCGTAGGTAACTTAAATTTATTGATTGACTTAGAGCGAGAGAGAGATTTGTTGTTCCACCATTTATGTATTCATTGGTTGATTCCTGAATGTGCCCTGACTGGGGATTGAACCTGCAACCTTGATGTATTGGAATCATGCTCTAACCAACTGAGCTACCTGTCTGGGGTCACTTAGGCAACTCTTATAAAACTACAGTTCTACCCCGAAGAAGAGATCTTCCCTCTCCATTTCTACACATCCAACTCTACACTTCGTGAGAAATTTTATAGGAGCCCTCAGGCTGAATCTATCTGAATCCACCACTGGAATCCAGGTGGCATAGGTGTGTCTGGCTGGTTGATGGACAAATGAGCCTCTCAGGATAGAATAGAACGAAAAGGGAGAGTCAGGTGACTAATCTTGGCCTGGTTACAAAGCCTTAAGTGTTGAAGGAAGAACTGGTCTGGGCATAAGTTTTGTTTGTTTGAATTTTTCTCCTGATTTAGGAGATCTCTCCTCCTCAAATTAATAATTGATTTCTGTGGAAAGGAGATGGGAGTAAAATAATTAAACAGTAGTTTCACTAAACCTCTTCAAAACTTTGGGAGTTTTGGGGTCTAAGCAACACATCTTTGGTACTTGTGGAGATAATCAACCTTTGTTGGGCATCAGTTATGGTGCCCATAGTGCATCAGTTATGGTGCATCAGTTATGGTGCCCATAGTGAACGGCCTCTGGCACAAGCAGCAGAGCTGGTGACAGCAGAGTGAGCTGCCCCAGGAAGGGCAGCTCAGAGAAATAACCGAAATACATCCCAAGGGAGGGTAGAGTTGTGATCTGTGTGTGTGATTTATCTTGAAATATGAAAAAGGGTCTGGAAACAGTGACAAATGAGTAATAATTTTAAAAAATTTAGCTTGGGAAAGAGACATGGAGGAATATGATAGATGTCTTTCACTGTTTGGGAGCAACTGGGAAATGGAAAAAAAAAGGAACATTATTTGTAAAGAAGTGCTTACTCTTCATCTCTTCAAAATAATGCCAAATGCTTCCACATTTCGTTTCATTCTCTCAAAAGAAATATCTCATTTGATTTCCACAGTTGTCATTTCTTCCATTTTTACAAATGAAAAAAACTAAGGCTTGGAGAATTTAAAGAACGTACCTGAGGTAACGTAGCCAATTGTTGGTTGAGCCCGGATCATGCCATAAATCCAGTGGCATGCTGGCAAATGTTTAACCACCAACTCTAGTGGGAAAGAAGCCCTCGTTTGTCGTGTCTGCTGATTTCTGTGGTGTCAAACTCCCATCAAGGTGGATTTTAAGCTACCAACAAACATCAAACACAGGGTTGGGAAGAGATGCACACAAATACTCTTCCAAGCCACATGAGACAACCCAGTATACCACCTTACTTACTCCCAAGTCAAGTTCCTTCCCAGGATCACATTTAGTCTCCATGGAACAGAGGATGCAATAGCTAATGACTAGAAACTTAGAAAATAACATAGGCTGTCCTGAGGTGGTTGGTCCCCAACCCTAATTCAGAGACAGCCAGGTATGAGGTTATAAGAGGAGATTCATACATCAGTTGACAGTTGTCAGGGTTTCCATGCTTTGCTGTATAGCAGAGTCATCTGCAAAATTTGTTAACATGCAAATTAGGGGAACCATAGCACAGAAGTTAAAAGTGCAGACACTGAAGCCAGGCAGCTTATGTTAAAATCTGGCTCAATCTCTGATTGGTTGGGTGACCTTGGGCAAGCTCCTTAACCTCTATGTGCCTTAGTTTCATCATTGATAGTTGGTGATGATAATAACAATATTTACCTCACTAGGTTGTTGAGCAGGTAAAATGAGTAAACGTAATGTGCTCAGAACAGTGCCTAGAGCAGCCGTGGGCAAACTACGGCCCACGGGCCGGATTCGGCTCGTTCGGCTGTTCTATCCGGCCCTTCACCAGCAGCAGTGTTAACATGGCAACGTCGGGAAACACGGCCGCAGCTCCTTCTTCTGAGTGGGCGGATTTATATCCGCCCTTTCAGTAGAAGGAACAACCTCTCAATCTTCCAGAGGCTCCTTGTAATGCCCGCGGATGCGTCTCCCGACATCACTCTGGGAATGCGTAGACACGTTATCGTGGTGATGTAGGGAGACACGCCCCTGGAGAGCACAGTATCAGAGCATTAGCTAAAAAGGAGACCAACAACACTGTTCCCACTGAAGTTGATGTTTTAAAGACCAAAAACCTTTCAACCCAGTCTACATTGCCATCTACATCAACGTCCCGGGCATAATTTGGAAGTTGCATTAAAGAAAATGTTTAATTTACTGTTTACACATTTTGTTCTTTTCTATTTGTTTTAGTTTTAAATTATTTTATTATATTTAAGTTTAATTTGAAAGACTTTTGTACCTTTCTTTTGTTAGGCAATTTTATTTTGCCTTTGCCATCTTCAATATAAGATATGTTATTGTGCTATGATTCCTCCATTTTTTTGAAGTTTCAAATTATAATATTTAGTGTTTACATTCTTCTTGTTAAAATGTTTGAAATGAATAAAACTATTGAAATAAAAAAAAAGAAGACCGTACCCTTTTATGTAATGATGTTTACTTTGAATTTATATTAGTTCACACAAACACTCCATCCATGCTTTTGTTCCGGCCCTCCGGTCCAGTTTAAGAACCCATTGTGGCCCTCGAGTCAAAAAGTTTGCCCACCCCTGGCCTAGAGCATAGTAAACACTATGTAAGCATTTGTTATTATTACTGAGACTTCTCCTAGGTGAAGCCCATCTGTCTGTTAAACATACTTTTCAGTGATTTTTATGCAATCACCTGGGAAGCCACTGAAATCTGATTCTTGCTCTTTGGGAGTTGAGTATCTTTTTAGAGGAACCAAGACCAACCCAAGAGTAAATCTCAGGCTGTCCTTGCAAATCTGGGACATTCTGTAAACCCTAAGTACACTACGATTACATTGAAAATCACACACATTCTTATCTTTCCATAGAAGACCGAGGTTACAGGATACTATATAAATCTTCTTGTCATTTTAAAAAGGAATAAGTAAAACCTGATAATCAAAATTTCATATTACTAATGGTACAGAACATGACAGAGGTTGTAGGTTAATCTGAATTTCTACAAAACATTGTAATTTCCACTAATGAACATTGACATATATATGATAAACCTGTATTTCATGTTTGGCCTGGATCCATGTAGGGAGTCCTTAGGGCTATAGCTTTGCTCTCTCTGAGTTTTAAGAACTGAAACAGAGAATAGTTTGTTTTATAAGAGGGTTAGCCATTAGTCCTTGATGCTGGGGAAACTCTGAGCATAGTAATACACAGCTTTACCCACCTAGCAGTAAATATATGTTACCTAATGGGATGCTTAATATAAATTGTGAAAATTTTGATTCTGGAAATAAGGATTACATTTCCCTCCACAAGCTATTGTTAACTGCTGAGTGGTATTTCTTAAGCAATATAATGTCACATTAGCATAATAAAAAGCAAGTAAGAAGCTCACCTAATTATTGAATCTCTCCATCTAACAGACATGGGACTGAGCCTTGCCTCTGCATCTCACTAGCCTTGTGCCCTCAGGAAAGTTAATTAGCTTCTCTAAATCTCAGCTTCCTCCTCTATAAAAAGGGCATAATAATGCTTAGTGCCCACGTTTGTTATGGGAATTGTAAAGCATTTAGCATAGTGTCTGATACATGGAAAATGTACAATAAGTGGTACCTTAAAAAAGTAAGCTGAATCTCAAATGTAAAATTCTAAACTGATATAAGTATCTATATATATAAAGAGCCAGGGTCGTAACATCCAAAACGACTGAAGGCTTGACTGAATGCCAGGCTGTGCGCACAGCAGGCGAGCGGGATGAACTGCTGACCTCTCAGAGTGAGAGAAAGGCTGATCAGCAGCAGCAGCGGCTGTGGGCGAGGCCCGTAGAGAGAAGCAGGGTTATCAGACCCTGCTTCTCTCTCCGGGCCTTGCCAGCAGCCAAGCCTCTCTCTCTCCCCCAGAGGTCAGCAGTTCAGCCCACTCGACAGCAGCCTGGGGTGGCTGCTGATCAGCCCCGCCGTTATGATCAGGCCTGGAGATGTTGACTCACATAGAAACCGAACAATCAGAACCAAATCTGGGTGAGTTGCAAGGAGCCAATGGCTGCCTAGGAGGCGGAACTTTTGACGCTGACTGGCATAAAAACCGACCAGTCAGAACCTACTCTGGGTGAACTGCGAAGGCAGAACCTAAGGTGGGGGCTGAAGAGGGGTTTTAAGGGCAACAGCTGTTTGGTGTAAGGTGTAAGGAAGTGATTCAATTTTTTAATTACCAGTTTGGCAGTATAGTGCATATGGCTGGCTATCAGTCCAGATATATAGGGATTATGTGTTTTTGTCTGCCAAGAGCATCTCCTCCTGATGAAAAAGGCTCCCCCCCCCCCAATTTAAGCAATCCTATCCTATATAATATATCTATACTAATAAAAGGGTAATATGCTACTTAGACCGGGTCAACTGGCCATCTTTCAGACGTCTGACTTCCTTCCAGACAAAGCCATGGTGGTGGGGGCCGAGGCAGAGGCAGTTATGGGCGATCAGGCCGGCAAGGGAGGCCAGCTGGGGGTGAGATCAGGCTTGCAAGGGAGGGCATTTGGGGGTGAGATCAGGCCGGCAGGGGAGGGCAGTTGGGGGCGAGATCCGGCTTACAGGGGAGGGCAGTTAGGGGTTATCTGGCAGGTAGGCAGAAGCAGTTAGGGGTGATCAGGCAGGCAGGCAGAGAGGTTAGGAGCGATCACGCCAGCAGGGGGACAAGGTAGGAGTGATCAGGCCGGCAGGGGGGCAAGGTAGGGGCAATCAGGCTGGCAGGCAGAGGGGTTTGGGGAGATCAGGCAAGCAGGCAGGTGAGTGGTTAGGAGCCAGTCATCCCGGATTGTGAGGGGGATGTCCGACTGCCGGTTTAGGCCCAACCCCACAGGGATCCGAGGGGTCCCAGATTGGAGAGGATGCAGGCCGGGCTGAGGAACCCCCCTCTGTGCACAAATTTCATTCACTGGGCCGTTAGTATAGTATAAAACAGCAAAGGAACACACAGAGATGACTACATCATAAAAGTTATGCATGATCCTCATCGATGTTTCTGGCTCTCTATCCTTCTCCCTTCCTCTCTGTGAAATATCAATAAAATATATTAAAAAAAAAGTTATGCATGATCAAAGACAAACTGTAAATTAACATCAGTCTATATATTGTGAAGTGTGATTTAGCAGGTTTTCTAGGTGTGTGGAAATGATAGCCTCATTTCCACTTAAAGGAGGTTTTCTCAGTCGGTTTGTCCTTTGTATTTTGTATCAAGAAAATGGAAGATATATCTGGAGCACTCAAGGAGTGAGGGTGGGTAATTTTTATGCCTCAGAAGAAAAACTGAAGGGAGATACTTTCATGAGTTGTTACTCAGAATGGTCTATAAGGACAGAGTTGTAAACTAGCTACCATAAAATCCTAAAGTTGTAGCCTCTGCCTAGAGGCATGCAAGGATGCAGGGCTGACAAATTGTGTGTGGCTGCCTGCCATCCGCCTCAGTTAAGAGCTTCTAATCAGCAGATTACTGTGCAAGATAGCTCATACTGTTAACTCCACTTAGAAACTGACTTTGAAGCAAGGTCAAGAGAGATGCTAAATTGCATGTACAATAAGTATCTGTAGATAGCCTTGAATTAAATTATTACACAAATCTGCCTCAACTTTTTCTCCAGGACTCTGGACATCTTGCTGAAACATGAATTTCCTGTCTTCTTGTACTTCACTTCCATCCATTCCCATTCCCAACCCCTCCCCAACAACCTCAACTAGGTTCTCAGAGTTCAGGGATTAATTATTCATCTGTTTATTCAGTCTACAAACATAATATGAGTGTCTGCTATGTGCTGAATACAGAAGTAGGTGCTAGAGATATAAACACGAATCTGACAGAATACTGCTTATGAGTAGCCCACATTCTGATTTGGGAAAACAAATGGAAAAGAATATTCAACTATAATTTGATACTGCTTTAGTTCTCCAAAAGCACCAAGGCAGAGATGACCACTCTGCTTTGGGAAGATGAGAGAGCTTCTCAAAGTCTGTGATTTGTGGTTTGAATGTTGAGGAGAGTCCGAGTGCTCAGGGGATGAGGCAGGGAAGAAATTTACAAGCTAGAAGAAACAAGCTCCATGCGCTTGTGGTTGATGTGTACCAGTAGACTTTGTGGTGGAGGGGAGGCTGGCTAGGCTGGAGAGAGATTGTAATAGCAGTAACATGTGAATGTGAAGTTAAAAGGTAAAATATGTTTTGCAACAGCTCAGAATTTTAGAATTGGAAGGGCTCTTAGTGATCATGTAGATCAACTTCACAGAGGCTTAGGGCAGTTAATGACTTGTTCATGACAGAACCAGAAGCAATCTCTGTCAACACTAGGTCTTCTGCTCCTTCCTCAGAAGCCTCCAATCGCTACTGCTAATACCAACCAGGAAAACGGGTCCTATAACTCCTGAAAATTTGGTCTCTCAGAGCTCAGCCTAGAAGTCTAGTATGGAGTCTATATCTACAGTCCTGTGTCCATCTTACCTAATAATAGACAAACATGTAAATTGACCATACCTCCGCTATGCCACCAGCCAATCAGGAGTGATATGCAAATTAACCCAACAAAGATGGCGGTTAATTTGCATACACAGGCACTGAGTGACAGGGTGGGCAGGACGCTTGCGTTGTCGCCATGGCAATGATGCAGGTGTTCTGCCCCACCCCCAGTCTCTCAGGGCCTCTGGGCAGCATGGGAAGGCAGGGCTGGAGCAGAAAGAGGCGGCTCCTGGAGTGGAAAGAGGTGGCTCTGGGGCCTGAGCAGAAAGGGGCTGGGCTGGAGTGGAAAGGCGGTGCTGGCCGCCAGGGAAAGGAAAGCCCATTCTAGCATGAATCTTCATGCATCGGGCTTCTAGTTCATTAATGTTATGCTAACTTGACAAACACACATACACACACATACACACACATATACATATATATATATACATATACTTACATACATATCCTATATAATAAAAACCTAATATGCAAATTGACCGAATGGTGGAACGACCGGTCGCTATGATGTGCACTGACCATCAGGGGGCAGGTGCTCAATGCAGGAGCTGCCCCTGGTGATCAGTGTGCTTCCACAGGGGGAGCGCCGCTCAGCCAGAAGCCGGGCTTCCCAGCAGGCTCACGGCTGGCATCACAGTAGTTGTGGCGGCAGCCTCTCCCACCTCTGCGGCAGTACTAAGGAGCAGCAAGCCGAGTGGTAAGAAGCAGTGAGCAGGCAGGCGGTAAGGAGTGAGGGCTCCTGGACTTCGAGAGGGTGCAGGACGGGCTGAGGGACCCCCACCCCCAGTGCACAATTTTGTGTACCGAGCCTCTAGTACATATATATTGTCATCAGACTTCAAAGACTGATAAAAGGACAGCATATTTGTTTTCTATTGTTGCTGTCACAAACTACCATAAACTTGGTTGGTTAATACAAAACATATTTGCTTTTTTTTAAAAATAAATCTTTATTGTTCTGATTACTACAATTGTTCCTTTTTTTCCCCCCCATAGCTCCCCTCCACCCGGTTCCCACCCCACCCTCTGCCCTTACCTCCCCCCCCAGTCCTCATCCATGGGTGTACACTTTTTGTCCAGTCTCTTCCCGCACCCCCCACACCCATTTCCCTCCGAGGATTGTCAGTCCACTCCCTTTCTATGCCCCTGATTCTATTATATTCATCAGTTTATTCTGTTCATCAGATTTTTTATTCACTTGATTTTTAGATTCACTTGTTGATAGATATGTATTTGTTGTTCATAATTTTTTTTAAAATATATATTTTATTGATTTTTTACAGAGAGGAAGGGAGAGGGATAGAGAGTTAGAAACATCGATGAGAGAGAAACATCGATCAGCTGCCTCCTGCACACCCCCTACTGGGGACGTGCCCGCAACCAAGGTACATGCCCTTGACCGGAATCGAACCTGGGACCCTTCAGTCCGCAGGCTGACGCTCTATCCACTGAGCCAAACCGGTTTTGGCTGTTGTTCATAATTTTTATCTTTACCTTTTTCTTCTTCTTCCTCTTCTTAAAGAATACCTTTCAGCATTTCATATACTGGTTTGGCGGTGATGAACTCCTTTAGCTTTTTCTTATCTGTGAAGCTCTTTATCTGCCCTTCAATTCTGAATGATAGCTTTGCTGGGTAGAGTAATCTTGGTTGTAGGTTCTTGCTATTAATCACTTTGAATATTTCTTGCCACTCCCATCTGGCCTGCATAGTTTCTGTTGAGAAATCAGCTGACAATCGTATGGGTGCTCCCTTGTAGGTAACTAACTGTTTTTCTCTTGCTGCTTTTAATATTCTCTCTTTGTCTTTTGCCCTTGTCTTCTTTCCTTTTTAATTATGATGTGTCTTGGTGTGGTCTTCTTTGGATTCCTTTTGTTTGGGGTTCTGTGCGCTTCCTGGAGTTGTAAGTCTATTTCTTTCACCAGGTGGGGGAAGTTTTCAGTCATTATTTCTTCCAATAGGTTTCAGTATCTTGCTCTCTCTCTTCTTCTGGCACCCCCATAATTCTGATGTTGGTATGCTTGAAGTTGTCCCAGAGGCTCCTTACACTATCTTCATATTTTTGGATTCTTTTTGCTTTTCTGGTTGGGTGTTTTTTGCTTCTTTGTATTTCAAATCTTTGACTTGATTATTGCAGAGTCCTCTAGTCTGCTGTTGGATCTCTGTATATTATTTTTTATTTCAGTCAGTGTATGCTTAATTTCTAGTTGGTCCTTTTTAATATCTTCGAGGGTCTCGCTAAATTCATTGGTCTTTTCTAGAAAATTCTTGAAAAACCTTATAACCGGGGTTTTGAACTCTATATCCAGTCATTTGCTTTCCATTTCTTTCATTTGTGACCTGTTTCTTTGTCTTCGCATTTTGGCTGCTTCCCTGAGTTGATAAGAGTGGCTTTGTGTGCTAGGTGTCCTATAGGGCCCAGTGGCTCAGCATCCCCAGTTACCTGAGGTGGACACTCTTGGTGCACCCCTTTGTGGGCTGTGTGCACAGTCTTGTTGTAGTTAAGCCTTGACTGTTGTTGGTATCACTGGGAGGAATTGACCTCCAGGCCAATTGGCTGTGAGGATCAGCTGTGTCTACGATGGGAGAACTTCTGTGCTAAAGACACCCTTATGAGACAAGACTTCCTTCAGTGGGGCTTTGGTGCTCACTGAGTCTGCCCCCTGAGTATGTCCCTTATGGATCCGAGGAGTTGTAATCTGGATGGTCCCACTCTGACCCTTGGGTATACTGTCTCTTGGATCTCCAAGGAGGTGCTAATTTAGCCTCTGCCTGAGGCCACCCAGCAGGAACTATGGAGAGATCTGCAGATTCCTCTTCTTTGTTTGGGGTTTGGAGGTGCCCAGATGAGGCCCAGCTGTAAAGCAATGCAAGCTGCTGTGGGGCCTTGGGCCTTCTTTTGGATGTTCTGGGTCTCACTGACTCAGCTGCAGTTTGTTAGGTAAGTTTAGAATTCAAAGGACTAGGCCCATGGTGGGCAAACTGCGGCTCGCGAGCCATGTGCGGCTCTTTGGCCCCTTGAGTGTGGCTCTTCCACAAAATACCACGGCCTGGGCGAGTCTATTTTGAAGAAGTGGCATTAGAAGAAGTTTAAGTTTAAAAAATTGGGCTCTCAAAAGAAATTTCAATCATTGTACTGTTGATATTTGGCTCTGTTGACTAATGAGTTTGCCGACCACTGGACTAGGCCATTCATATGCAAAAGCCTCTTTGCTCAGCTTGGATGGGGCAGAGTCTCAGGGCAGAGCAAACAGCAATGGCTTCCCGCAGCCCTGCCCTAAGAGGCCCCTGGGTCTCAGTGTCCCGCGGTAATCGCTGCAAGCACCTCTGAGAGAAAGCCGCCCTCGAGTTTCGCCCACTGCCAGACAGTCCAGTTTCTCCCTGTATGTGTCTGGGTCCCCAGAGTCTTGCCTGGAACTGGAGTTCAGAGCAGTTGGGAGCTTGTGTCTCCCTCCTGCTGAAATAGCCAGCCACGTACTCAGTTGCCAGCCCTCTCCACGCGTGCGCCTTGGTACCTCTGCCTTCTGCAGCTCCTGTGAGTCTCAGTGTGCTTTTCTCTTTCTTTCTAGTTGTATAATTTCCACTCAGCCAGCCTTCCTGTGGTTCTGGATGATGTCCGTTTTGTCTTTTAGTTGTAGTTTTGAAATTGTTGTGTGAGGCAGTTTAGGTGTTTACTTATGCCGCCATCTTGGTTTCTCCCATATTTGCTTTCTTACAGTTCTGGAGGCCTTAAGCTGAAATCAGTTTTACTGGGCTTAAGTCAAGGTGTGGGCAGGACTGGTTCCTTCTACAGGCTCCAGGGGAGAATCCATTCCTTGCCTGTTCTAGCTTCCAGAGGTCGTCTGCATTCCTTGGCTGTGGTGGCATCTCTTCAATCTCTGCTGCTGTTACCATATTGCCTTTTTTCTTTGACTTTCTTGCCTCCCTCTTATAAGGACTATTGTGATTACATTTAGAGCCCACTTGGATAATCCAGACTAATCTCCCACCTCAAGGTCCTAATTTAATCATATCTGCAAAGTCTCTTTTGCCATATAATGTAACATTTATAGATTCTGGGGATTAGCAGATAGATATCTTAGGGGGAAGGGAGGATTCTTCAGTTTACCTCAGAGAGCAGTATTCTTGGTCCCCAAATTGGAAGCATGTAGATGACACATACCTGTTTATAGCTGAGGACATGGGAATTCAAGGATAGATGGGAAGGGCTAGGAGAAGTAATCCTCCTTGGTTACTCAGTCTATGGAGAAACAGATACCTGAGAATATTCAAGGCGGAATAGATATTAACAATGGCAGATTCATCTTAATCACTCCACTTTTGAAGTTCTCCCCTGCATTTTTGTAGCTATTAGTCCACATGGAAAATACTAAGTCTAAGAAGTTAGAATTCCAGCCCAGATGGTGTGGCTTAGTAGTTGAATGTCGAGCTATGAACCAGGAGGTCATGGTTCGATTCCCGGTTAGGGCATATACCCAGATTGGGGGTTCCATCCCCAGTTGGGGCACATATGGAAAACAACTAACCAATGTTTCTTTCTCTCTCACCCCTCTTTCTCTCTCATTCCCTCCTTCTCTCTCTCTTTCTAAGCATGTCCCCACCAGACTTGAAACCAGAGGAGCAGCAGGCAGTGGCAGCTCATCCCAGGCTAACTCTCTGAATCTGTCTGTAAGTAAGGCCCCCTTTTATTTTACTTTCTAGTGAGCTAACAACAGCCCCACCTTGTCGCACTTTTGTCACTGTGACGTTTACTTCTGAGTTCACTCAACCCTTCGTGGCTCACTTCTTTCCTATAACATTTCTAAGAAGCCAAAGCAGCCCCTCCTAGGCTCTCCTGTTTCTTCTTCTACCTTAAGCTCTTCCTTTGTTTCACTGTTTCCAGCTTTAATAAACATACTCTCAAAATCACCTGGACTCTGGTGAGATCTTCTCTGCACAAAGTCAAAAACCCACACACTACCAGCCAGCTCGAGGCAGACCTGCTCTGGGCCCAGTCCCCAGTTCAGTAACATAATCAGCACCCTCGCTTCACATATTTTCCCCTCAAAACTTTTATTTTTTTCCTTTATTGATTGAGGTATTACATATGTGTCCTTATCCCCTCATTGCCCGCCCCCATCCCGCTACCCCTCAAAACTTTTCGTAGAGCCTCCAAATGATACAGCTGCAAGTAGCCATAGACACTTAGTGTTATTTTGAGGATAGGGATGGGGGAACTAGGAGGTGAAAAGGGTATTTCCCAAGGTCAAAGAGAACCTAGTAGAGAATGGTAGGGCACAGAGTACAATTTAACTTCCCAAGATTCTTCCTTTTGCTATTTGAAGTTATCTAAAGATTCTTAATGGTCAGAAAAACAACATTTGATTAAATAGGAGGTGAACACAGTATTTAAGTGACTTCCACAGATGCTGCTATAAATACAAATTGAATGAAAGTCCTCTAGTAACAAATCATGTAGTCCTTTATTTATTTATTTATTTTTATTTTTTTAAAAAATATTTTATTTTATTTATTTATTTATTTAAAGAGAGGAAGGGAGAAGGATAGAGAGTTAGAAACATTGATGAGAGAGAAACATCAATCAGCTGCCTCCTGCACACCTCCTTCTGGGGATGTGCCCGCAACCAAGGCACATGCCCTTGACCAGAATCGAACCTGGGACCTTTCAGTCTACAGGCTGACGCTCTAGCCACTGAGCCAAACCGGTTAGGGCCATGTAGTCCTTTAGACCTCCTTTAGGCCTGGAGCTGGGAGAACAGTACTGATTACAGAACTCAATTTAAAGATGAGACCTACTATGCTAAAACTGTTTTAACTGTGGTTCTCCAGAAGGAGCTTAAGTAGCACCTAATATTTTGAGAAGTATGAAAATAATCTTATTTAATTCTAATCTCCAAAAACAGTTACATTGGCCACTAGTCACTTTTAAGGAATCGTGTAAATTTGCACCTTTTTTTTTTTTACAGCATTAACTAACATTTAAAAATTAAATAACTTAGAAATAGTTACCATTATCTGCTGAGTTCCTGACTTCCTAGAGGGTGCATAAAAGGGAAGGACAAATAAAACCCAATTCAGCAGGTCAGGATCTAAAATTAAACCATGAGTAAAATGCAGAGGGTGCAATGTTCATTTCGTTCTGTACTGTGAAGCAGGGAAAGCTAGATGTTTTGTCTGGAGTGATATAAATTATTATATGGAACAGCTTCTTTTTATTGTCTAGGGAAAAAAACAGTCATTAAACTTTAGAAGTCAGGTTGAGTAGAGATTCCAACATAATCCATTAAATTTATGTATTCCAGGAGTTAAGTATAAACATTACTATTTAATACAGCTTCAATTATAGTCTCAATGTGGTGTTAAAAACTACTCTTTCCTCCTAGACTTTCCTGGTATACAGAGATGTGCTTATCTAAAGCACCTGCTCTTTTTTTTTTTTAATATATATTTTATTGATATTTTACAGAGAGGAAGGGAGAGGGATAGAGAGCTAGAAACATCGATGAGAGAGAAACATCAATCAGCTGCCTCCTGCACACCTCCTACTGGGGATGTGTCCGCAACCAAGGTACATGCCCCTGACCGGAATCGAACCCGGGACCCTTCAGTCCGCAGGCCGACGCTCTATCCACTGAGCCAAACCGGTTTCGGCTAAAGCACCTGCTCTTAATGAAGAACACCCTATGAACATCTGTCTATTCATAATATCCGTGAGTATGATGTGTAAAGAAAATAGTTATTGCCCTGGCCGGTGTAGTTCAGTTGGTTCAGCACTGTCCCTGCACCAAAAGGTTGCTGTTCCAACTGCTGGTCAGGGCACATGCCCAGGTTGCAGGTTTGATCCTCAGTCGCAGTTCATGTGGGAGGCAAACCGATTGATGTTTCTCTCTCCTTTCCTTCCTCTCTCTCTAAAAATCAATAAAAACATTAAAAAAAGTCATTTTGTGAACATTTCAAATTGTTTCTTCAGTATCATAAGCAAATGCAATAGATGGCCATAGACAGTATCCTAGTTAAAAAAACAAAAACAAAAACCAAACATATAAAAAAAACCAACTCCTAGCTATAAAAGATATTTGTGGGACAATCATAGAATCTTGAATGTGCACTGAACATTAAATGATATCAGGAAATTGTTTTCTTAGGTGTGATAATATTATTGTGATTCTGAAGCAAATGTCCTTATTCTTAGGAGAGGCAGGCTGAAGTATTTAGAGGTGAAGTATTTTGATACCTGTAACTTATTCAAAAGGTATACAAAATGGCATATTTATTTTCTGTATTTTTGACAATTTACATAATAAAAAATTATGGTGAGAGGAACAAAGGGCATCTTTTTAAAAGTTCCTTTGCCAAGTAACATCATACCCTGTGGGTTTGTAGCGCTGTTTTGTTTTGATTGCTGTTGCACCACAGGTACCATTGAGCGAGAGCAGTCTCTGCTCCACGCAGGCGCAAGCAGTCCCTAATCACACTTAAGTCCCCGGGATTCAGCATCAACTGCTCGCTAGCCTGAGGGGGAAAGGCTCACACCAAGCACAGTCTTTTTTATATTTCTACAGTCTAACTCAGTGGTCGGCAAACGGCGGCTCGCCGCTCTATTGACTAATGAGTTTGCTGACCACTGCATTACCCTTACCCAGAAGTTTTGACTTCAGGTTAAAGACATTAGTACATTATTAACATGATTTTTTAAGTGTTTTTCCCTATGCACTTTCAAAATGCAAATTAGTTTGCTTTGCCTTTTCTAGCAGTCATATCTGCATTTTGGGACCTGTATTTCTTTTCTTTTTGCCAATTAGACCCGAGCGCCGGACAGAGGGCATTTCTTTCTCCTTTTTTTTTTTTTAATTTAAATTAACAATTTATTCAGAGGGTATTTCTTTCTGTCCAGTGGCCACACTGTGGATGACTTTATAGAGGACTCTTTTTGCCCAACCATCCGTTGTTGAATTCTATTTCGGTTTGTTTGTATTTAAGTTATTTCTTGAAACAGCTCATCTCATCCTGCAGTTAAGAAAGAAAATCCTGGGAGAAACTCAGAATCACAACTTTATGCTCTTATCATTATCCTGACTTTTTAAAAAAAAGTGAATATAACTTTAAAGGTTAATGAGCACACTGACCAGGCCGTGCTGCCGTTCATATTCAGTACCTACTGTAAACTTCACGTTCCCGGTAGTTTCTTCGCTACCTGGCTCGCGGGACCTTAGGTTAAGTCTGCTGCTACCCAGCGCTCGTCCACTATGACTGCGCAGGCGGTGCGAGGCCACCACCATCTCCCCTAGTTTTAGCAGTTACGGCGGGTGCCCAGGAAGGTATTCCTGGGAACTGAGAGTCAGCTTCGGGGTTAGGACTGGGAAACCCATTTGGACTTAGGGCTCCCGCAGAGCGCGCCCGGGGCGCAGGCGGGGTCGGGAGTGGGCCAAGCGCACGCCCGAGGCGCCTCCTTACCCAAGATGGCCTCGGCGTGGGGGGCAGCGGGGGCCGCCATCTTGGTAAAGGCCGAACTGCGGCCAGCGCCTGGCGGACGCTGGCAGGGCTCCCAGCTCTGAAGGTCACAATGAGTGAGTGATCGGGCAACGTGGAGCGAACCCGGTTGGGGCCCCGGCCTCGCCGCGGCTCGCGGGCGCCGCGGCCCCGGCCAAGGCTCGCTCCAAGGATGGTGAGGCGGCGAGCGCTAAGGCGCTGCCTGCAGCTGCTGGCGCCCTCGCAGGAGCCGTCGCGACGGAGCCGGGGGCGGAGGAACCCGAGCACCTGCCGCCACCGCCACTCCCGCGGCGCGGGGGCGCTGTGGCTCCAGGCGGAGGAGCAGCCGAGGCAGCGGAGCCGGCGCGCGCGTCCTGCGGTCCCCAGCGCTCGGTGAGCCCGCGGCCGCCGCCCCCGGCCTGCGACTGCGCCCCCGGCCGCTTGGCGCCGCGCCCTCCGGGCTCTCGCGCGTGGTGGCTTCCTTCCGCGCGCGGTTCCCTTTCGCCCCTCCGCTGCTTTCTGAGTCTCTGGGTGGGACCCCGGCCTGGGGCGCGGGCGGGGGGTGGGATTCGGTCCCGAGCCCTGCCTCCTAGTGGAGATGCCGCACTTGTGAGCCGCCGGGCTTCGTTTGCATTTCCGCACCTCGCGACTTGCGGAGTCCGCGTCTGGAGCTGCCTGGGTGAGGAGCCACATTGACTATTATTTTTTTCCCCTGGGAGAGAAACCGTCTCTGGGATTTGATCCCATCTTCTCTGCAAATCATAGGTTGCATCCTCAACTGACCGAATACTCGTGGGCGAATCGTCTTGTGGTTGTATGTAAATGAATGGGTTTCTCGGAGCTACTTGATTCTGCTTCATCTGTAGTATTTATCTTCTAAAAATCCATTCCAACAGGTTTCTCCCCTTTTATCTTGAAAGTTAACTAAGGAATGGAAATGAAGAGCAAAAGAATGGAGCGAGGTGGGGCGGGTGGTGGGAGCCGGCGCTTGCTTGAGTTTTGTGTACTGTGGTGGTTAGTTATGTTGGGTGTTCTGTATGGCAGGCTTTTCCGAACAGGTATTGGGGTGGTGTCCCTCTCCCACCCACCCCCTTGCAAAGAGCTCGCTAGGGTTCTGGTACTTGAGATAAATTCGCTTCCATAGGCTCCGGAGTCTGATGCATCACACCTCAGTTGAACCTGGAAAATATGTATCAAGGGAATGAGAAAAGTTAAGCTTTAAAACCCCATTTAGTTCTTGTACTTGCCTTTACTGCAGGTTCTGTATGTTATAATAGGACTCACCTGGCTTACTTTAAAAGCTTAACGTGAAGTGTTTGCTATTTGATAACTGATTCATTTATTGAGAAAATGTTTCCTGACATAATAGCTCTCTGAAAAGTAAGAATAATTTATATTTTTGTTAAAAATGGATATCTAGCAGTCCCATTTCCGTTTTCAGTTGCATTGGTTTTGATTTCGCCGCAGACATCGACGTCTTTTAGAAAGAAGTTATGTAATCTTTAAAAAAGAAAAGATTACCTATATCCCACAGTGGTCTGGTTTTGTTGCAAGAAAATATTAGGTCTATTCGAGAAAATATAGGGCAAGTGTACTTGTTTGAAATAAGAATTTAAGAGAGAGATTGACTACAGTTAAAACTGTTTTAAACAAATTAAAATATAGTCACAGTTTTCAAAGATTTTATTTCATTACATTTGCAGGCATTCCTGCTGCAGGAATTTGGTAAGTCTCCAAGAGACAAAAATATTTAGTGTATTTCTCATACCCTTATTTTCACTGACAATTCCAAATTATATTGTATACATACTGTATTGCACAATTTAATTTTAAAGTTGGTCCAGTTATAAATGTGTGAAGGATATTTTAATATAAGCATTCCATCAAAGGGTTTGGTTGTGCTTTATTTGACACAGTCATCCTCCTGTTTGAAAAGGGTATTTTTGTTGCTTTAGGCATTTGTGAGTTTGGGAAGCGGGATTTTTAAGAACATTTTTTTCTGTGTTGGGAAAAGTACTATTTGCATTTAATTTTGTTGTTTCATTCTGCTTTTTCTTTGTGGTGGTAGATAGCTGTGGATAATGGTGTGTGGTTTTTTTCCCATTTCATTTCACTCTTTTTAGGTAAATTAGAATAGATGGTTGTAGCTGGAGGGCTGTGTTGATCCGGGCATTTTAGATGGAAATGCATACAAGTAAAAAGTGTTTTCATTGGAGTATTGGGGAAATGAACTTGCACTTGCACCTAGTTAATGGTTAACAAGCCTTTGTCCTGAAGGGATGGATATAAGGGTCTGTATAAACTTGGCATTAAAAGAATCACCTATGTGACTTCCAGCATGAGGTTCAAGTAATACACCATTCTAACTGCTGTAATACTAAAGCATCCTACCTATCTATAATTTATAGTGCTTTACATGACTTCTCTTTTTAATTTAATAACTATTGTGTATTATAAGTATTTTATTAACAATTTTTGTGACATTATATATGTACTCATATATCCTCGGGGAATAGTTTTGTTATATCAGAGGTATAGTCTTTTGCCAATTCAGCTGGTTAAGTGAGGTATTATAACTTTATAATTTACAAAGTTCTTTCATGTATTTTTAGCTATATTTATTTTTAGTTCGATTTTACAAACATACAATATGTGAGATTGTTAACCCCATTCCACAGATGAAGAAAACAGGAAACTGAGGGCCTGGGAGATTTCAGTATTTTATTCAAGGTCCCTTAGCACAGCAGTCCTGGCCTTTGACAGAATATACTGTATACACTTCTTAGAATGGGGTACTAGTGTAGCCAAGATAGCGTGGTATGGATCAGCAAGCCTTGGTCTGCAATGGTCAGTACCATTGGTTATGGAGGCACAGTACCATTGGTTATGCTGGCATATAGATGGATGAGCATAAATTCAAAAGCATGATTGAAAAACAACTCAGTATGTACCTGCTACTTAGAATAATCCATCTTTTCCCTTGAAGGTGGCAATTTTTTGTTTATCTAATTTGGAGTCTTTCCCAGATTAAGGAACACTAACATATTGTACAATAAATACCTTTAGACATCTTTTTGTAATCTCTTTTAGTGATAGGAATAAAGTTGTCAAACTAAAGAAACACCAAGCTTCGTCATTGGCCCTCCTTACACTATGGATTTGTTTGTTTTGCTTACAAGACCCAATGCTGGGACAACTAGACAACAGCAATAATTTGTTATGAAACTTGTTTTCTGAGTTTTGAAAGTCCTTCAAACTCCAAAGATGTTTGCCCTCTTTTGAAGTTACTGTGATCATTTCTTTGGCTTGTTTAGAGAGTTCATGAAAACAAATACTATATATGTTCAGAATATTGTGCAATTTTATAGTTGAAGTACCTAATGACAGCTTAAAGAATTTGTAGATTCAACGTCCTTTTTTTAAAAAAAATTTATATATATATATATATATATATATATATATATATATATATATAGATTTCAGAGAGGAAGAGAGAAGGAGAGAGAGGTAGAAACATCAATGATGAGAGAGAATCATGGATGGGCTGCCTCCTGCATGCCCCCAACTGGGATGGAGCCCGCAACCCCGGCATGTGCACGGACGGGAAATCCAACCGTGACCTACTGGTTCATAGGTTGATGCTCAACCACTGAGCCACGCCGGCAGTACTCAAAGTCATTTTTTTAAACTTGAGGCCAGTTTATCTGTTTATGATATAAACTAAGTAAAATACCTCACATGAGGTGAAATGTGTCATTTATCTTTCCATGCTGACCATACACTCCTTTGGTTCTAAGTGTTTGTAAGTATACTTAAGATGAGAACATGGCTAATAAACAGTCCAGGCTCCATCGCCAGCCAGAACTGGACCCCTGGAATGGTGTAACTTTGGCTTGACTTCATCTGTGAAGGGGTCACGCAGTCATGGAATGTTCAAGTTGGAAAGGACCTTTGAGAGTATGTGCCAGTTCAAGCTCTTGAAACTTACAGATTTCCTGTTTCTACCTGTACGAGACTTTTTAACCTGTCATGATGTCACAAGACTGAAACATCAAAATTGGGCTTTTCCACCATTTCACAGAGATGAGATACTTAAAATTTTTTGGATGAAATTTGATTCTTTTCTCATTCTTTCTTTATATGGTGTCTCAATTTTATATGTAGATGAAATATCCAGTGTGTGTAAATGTGTGTGTGCTATTTGGAGCCCCGCCCCCTTTTTTTTAACTGGCTGCACATACTGAATATCATCACAATGAAGGATTTGACAAACTTTTAAAAAGTTGTTTTATTTTTATTTTTATTGTTGAAGTATTACAGATGTCCCCCTTCCCCAGGCCTTCACCACACTATTGGAATTTGACAAACTTGATATTCTCAGCAACATTCTCTTGGTTAAGTATGATTATCTAGAGCTGTATAATTTCTTTTTGCTAGCTGCTCAGATATCTTAAAATCATACTTTAGAATATGCTCATCTCCAATTTTGAATACACTGCCCACGTTTTAATACGTTTTGTTGAAGACGTAACTATGCATTTATATGGTACCTTGAGGTCCAGGTTTTCCTGGGACTAAGGGGGTTCCCAGGATGCAGGACTCTCAGTGCTAAGACTGGAAAGTCCCGGACATACTGGATGTGTTGGTCACTTTGTGGGACTTGATTAATAAGTCTTCCCTTTTGGGAGGATAAAATGCCAGGTGGTTATATGCTGGATGAACGTAGACATCTTTTCAAAGCAGGGAAAATATCTTCAAGACCCCATTTATTTTTTCTGTTTATTTGACTGAAATATAGAACTAATTTTTAAAAATCCTCACCTTAGGATATGTTCATTGTTTCTAGAGAGAAGTGGGGAGGGGGGAGAGAAACATACTTTGGTTTGCCTCCTATATGTGCTCTGACCAGGGGTTGAACCGGCAACCTTTTGGTGTATGGGAGGATACTCCAACCAACAGAACCACACCAGCCAGGGCTAGAATTGATTTTTTACTTGTTGTTGGTTCTTTTCTGTGTAACTAATTGATAACAATTTACAGTTAAATAGAATACAGCCTGTCCCCCCAAAAGTAATAGAATACAGCCTGTCCCCCAAAAAGTATATGCACTTTGAATGATTATAAAGTCAGTGTTTATTAAATAGTCATTTTCAAAATTTAAAAGAAGCTACAGAAATGAATAATTTTTTCTTGTCAATGCCTCTTTTCAAACTGATGACCATTCTGGTCCAGGCACTACTGATAATGTGAAGTAATGGGATCACAAACATCAAGAATCATTTTGTTTGGTATTTTTGTGCCCTCAATTTGTCGACTGTTGCTGGTTTTGTACTGTAAACTTTATCTTTTATGAATCCCCATAGAAGTCTGGTGGCACTTTAGGATAAAATTTCTTTGTTCACAGCTTAGTCTGGCTTCACCCATTATTTCAAGCCAGTTAAACCTGAAAAGGAGTGGACATTAAGTAAGTTATCAGCTGTTAAAGTGTATGTACATTTTTTTGGGACACCCTATAATTATATCACCACGATCAATATGCCATTTCTAGCTGGAAAGCTGGGAAGTGTTGTTTACATAGCTACCCTAAGTAAAACGGGGGTTGTTACTGAGGAGAAAAGGGCATCTTCTAGTCTTTACGACAGTGTCACCACTTTTACCACCATAGAGTTCAACTAAAGTATTCCCCAAGATTTTTCAATTTTTATTTCTATAATTAGTAGAATTAGTGGGAATGTCCTTTGTTGAGTTTTTTTTTTTTTTATTGATTTCAGAGAGGAAGGGAGAGGGAGAGATAGAAACATCAATGATGAGAGAGAATCATTGCTTGGCTGCCTCCTGCGTGCCCCTCCGCTGGGGATCGAGCCAGCCACCTGGGCATATGCCCTGACTGGGAATCGAACTGGTGACCTCTTGGTTCCTGAATCGACGCTCAACAGCTGAGCTACACCTGGCTGGGCCCTTTGTTGAGTTTTGTCTCATTGCCCTTTGGTTACTTTTGCTTCTGTTATAATTCAATTCCCAAGAGAGCTTTTCAAAAACAATTACTTTATCCCAATAAAAAATGAGTTTACCTGGCTCCTATTTGTTATTTATTCACCCAGTAAATATTTATTGAGTACTCATCATGTACAGGCTGCTGTGGGTTATTGTAGGCAATGTGAACCATCACTGATTGTCTTTCCTTTTTTCGGTTTGGCTTCCTGTGCACACAGAGTCGAATTTGTGACTCAGCCGGACTGTGTACAAGTCTGTGACCTATCAAACTTTGTCCTTAGCAATGTAGTCTTCCCAGTGCCAGACCTGTGAAACCATCTTTGGGTTATGCTGCCTCTGTAACTTGTAGTATGGGACAGGGAGGAAGAATAGGTTTTATGATTGGCAGGTACCAGGCTGGCATAAATTTGGGGTTACCAGAAAGTCCCTTTGGTCCTTCCTAAATGCCTATCCTACCTTTGTGCCAATAACTAGTAATAGTTCTTAACCTTGCCTAGATAATCAGAATACCCACAGAACTTTTTTTTAAAAAAATATATATTTTATTGATTTTTTTACAAAGAGAAAGGGAGAGGGATAGAGAGCTAGAAACATCGATTAGCTGCCTCCTGCACACCCCCAACTGGGGATGCGCCTGCAACCAAGGCACATGTCCTCAACTGGAATCGAACCCGGGACCCTTCAGTCCACAGGCCGACGCTCCATCCACTGAGCCAAACCAGCCAGGGCTACCCACAGAACTTTTAAAAACTACTTGGGAGCTCCCACCTGACATTTTGATTTACATCCTCAGATGTCGTTTAAAAAACTCCACAGGTCCCTAATTTATAATGGTTCAGCTTATGATTTTTTAACTTTACGATGGTGCAAAAGCAATATATATTCAGTAGAAACTGTACTTGGAATTTTGAACTTTTCTCAGACTAGCAATATGTGGTAGGATGCTCTTTTTTGATGCTGGGCAGCAAGCATATTTCCCAGTCAGCCACCCAAACATGAGGGTAAACAACCGAGACTCTAGAGTGTACTGTGTTGTCAGCATTGTTGTTTGTTTAGTTCAGTGCCTCAAGCATTCTTTAGGGCCAGCATGCTTTCAGCTGTGTACATTAATGGTGAGTACTCAACCAACCATTCTGTTTTTCACTTTCAGTACACTATTCAATAAATTACGTGAGATATTCAACACTTTATTATAAAATAGGCTTGGTGTTAGATGATTTTGCCCAACTGTAGGGAAATGTGTCTGAGCACGTTTAAGGTAGCCCATGTTAAGCTATGATGTATTAAATAGGTGTATTAAATGCATTTTTGACTTCTGATATTTTCAATCTACAATAGGATTATTTGGACATAATCCTATTGTAAGTCGAGGAGCATCTGTAATTCTGATGTGCAGCCAGCATTGAGAATCACAGGTTTAAAGCTTTGCACCCAGCTGTCCTCTTCTAGGGAGGAGTCCCAATTGGTCCATATCAGTCATAATGGAGATCAGATCCTTCCTTGAAAATCTGTTTTGATGACTGAAGAGTCAAGTCACTTGAGTAGGAGATGTAAAACACAAAGGAGGAAACTTTTGGAGCAGCGGTCGCCTACCGGCGGTCCGTGGACCACTGGTGTCCATGAGGTCCGAAAGGTTGGCGACCGTGGCTTTAGGGGACATTGAGCTAGAACTGACCTTGCTTGCCTATTTTGCCTGTTCCTGTTGTAGGGAATTTTTCCTTTGATGCAAAGAAGAATCTTGGTAATGGGCTCAAACTCTGGGGACAGTGCTGGTTGTAGATGTGGCTGCTGTTAGTATCCTGAGTTTGCACATTTTTGCTCTGTGGGGGCAGTAAGGGGAGAAGATTATTGTTTTCCGAACAGGACACTATCAAGATTTATGAGGACCTCTTGGTGAATCCAGGGGAATTGGTGAGGCCGCAAGGACCTGTGGGGTTGTATAGGTTCCTGTGGGGAATTGTGGTTTCCTATTTGTTTTAAGGAAGACCAGGGCTTCTCTTACTCAAATATAAGAACAAAAACACATTTCAGAGTTTATTCCATTTCAGTTGATTCATGCTATTGCCCTTAATGTAGACATTTCAAAATGGAATCTGTATCCCACTAACCTTACTAAACAGTGTTTAGAACATAATAGAACAGTGGCTTGCAGTCATTGTGGCTGTGTGTGTGCCACACACTGGGCTAAACATTATGTACATTTTGTCCAGTAACCCAGGAACAGGCACCCGACAAGGAAACAAAGACTTAAAAAGGATGACAAGGGTGCCAAGTTGAGAAGTACTTATTTTCAAATGTTTTAAATCCTTTGTGCTTCTTTTCTTGGTAGTGAGATTTTAATTATATCCACTTTTGATGTGCTTTTATGATTTACTGCATCTTGGCATTCTCCCTCCCACTAGTTTTATTGAGAAATAATTGACATCACTGTATAAGTTTAAGACGTACAGCATGACGGTTTGATTTACAGGTATTGTGAAATGATTACCACAATATGTTCAGCTAACATTTATCTTATGGATATATTGGCATTGGCGAGAACGGCACCAAGTGTCTGACTGGTGGAGTCCGACCGGAATTGGGTTCAGCAACGTTGGTACTTGAGTTCTGGCTAAAAAGAGAATTTAGAGCCAAAACTCAAACTATAGGAGGACACTTATTTAGAAAATCACAGAGGTAGACGTAGAAATTTGTAGAAGAAATGGGCTTAGGAAACAAGTTATAGAGGCAAAGGAAGGGCCCTTGGAGCTTAGAAGTGAGGAAGACAAAGGTGAGGCGCTTTGGAAGATGGGGAGAGGGAGGAGGAGGGAAAGGCATGGGTGTGCTCCCAGGAGGGAGCATGGTGGGGTTCTTAGGAGTGGTCCCAGGGGGAAGATCTCAATAGAATATTCAGCAGCTTTCCAGATGTGTCCTTTCAGGGTCCTGATCCCCACTGATTGGTGCCAGGGCAGGGGGTCAGTATTCAATGTACCTGGTCCTGAGGTCAGCCATGGCGTCACTTGTCTGTTTTTGCTGCTTTTCTGGGCCTGGAGCTGAAACTGAGGCCTAGATATTATCTCTAGGGAGGAAAAGTCAATGGGTTGAAACCGAATGACTAGCAAATGACCAGTGATATGAAGTCAGGGGCTCCAAACCATATGACTAGTGATACCTATGCTAGGGGAGGAAAGGTCACCTGGGGATGAGGTCTCACACTACAATTGTCTGTTGCTAGTCACCCAGGGCTTTCTTCCCTGGTGACCTTTAGTATATCTAGCCCATGGTCCTTGCTCTGCTCATGTCTGTCTGCCTACTAGATACAGTGAAAATAAAAGAGTTCCCGGGCTGGTGTGGCTCAGTGGGCTGCAGCATCATCCAGAAGGTTGCAGATTCGACCCCTGGTCAGTGTGTATGCGAGGCAGCCTACCAGTGTTTCTCTTTCTCTCCCCCTCCCTCTTTTTCTCTCTCCTTCTCTCCCTCTCTTCTCCTCCCTCCCTTCCCTCTAAAAACATGCCTTCAGGTGAGCATTAAAAAAAAGTTTTAAAAAATAAAATAGAAAAAAACTTTCTTAGATACTCTCTTAACAAATTTCCTATTTATCATATAGCAGTGTTACCTATAGTCATCATGTTTTACATTATTACATTCCTAGTACTTATTTATGTTCTAACTGGAAATTTGTACCTTTTACCTCCAATTTCCCTACCCCCTGTTCCTTTTCTATGAGTTTGGGTTTTTAAAAAAGTTCCACATATAGCCCTGACTGGTTTGGCTCAGTGGATAGAGCGTCGGCCTGCGGACTGGAGGGTCCCAGGTTCGATTCCGGTCAAGGGCATGTACCTTGGTTGCGGGCACATCCCCAGTGGAGAGTGTGCAGGAGGCAGCTGATCGATGTCTCTCTCTCATCGATGTTTCTAACTCTCTATCCCTCTCCCTTCCTCTCTGTGAAAAATCAATAAAATATATTAAAAAAAAAAAAGTTCCACATATAAAGGAGATCATACAGTATTTGGCTTTCTCTGTCTGACTTATTTATCATAGTGCCTTCAGGTCTACTCATGTTGTCACAAATGGTAGGATTTCTTCATTTTTTTATGGCTGAATAAATATTTCATCGTATGTACATGCCATACAAATAGGTGTGGTTTTTTGTTTGTTTCTTTGTTTTTAATCCTCACCAAGGATATTTTTTCCCATTGATCTTTAGAGAGAGAGTGGAAGGGAGGGAGGAGAGGCAGAAAGAAAAAGAGAGAGAGACATCGAGGCATCCATGTGAAACAGACACATAGACTGGTTGCCTTCCCCAAGGACTGAGGATCGAACTTGCACCCTTGGTACATGCCCTTGACTGGGAATGGAACCCAAGACCCTTTGGTCCAAGGGCTGAAGCTCTAATTACTGAGCAAAACCTGCTGGGGCTCAAATTAGTGTTTTTGTTTCCTTTGGATATATTCCCAGAAGTAGAATTGCTGGATCATATGGTAGTTCTATTTTTAATTTTTTGAGGATCCTCTATACTGTTTTCATAGTGGCTGCACCAATTTACATTCCCACCACAATGTACAAGGCTTCCCTTTTCTCCACATCCACACCAGTCTTAGTTATCCCTTGTGTTTTTGTTGATGGCCATTCTAACATGTGAGATTATATCTCATTTGTGATTTTAATTTGTATTTCCCTAATGACTAGTGATTTTGAACATCTTATTAGCCTTTTGTATATCTTCTTTGAAGTGTCTAATCAGGTCCTTTGCCCATTTTTAATTGGGTTATTTGTTTTTTTGCTATTCAGTTGTGTGAGTTCTTTATTTAAAGGTGTGTTGTTTTTTAAATTGATATTGAGAGAAAGAAGAAGGGAGAGGGAGAGAGAGAAACATCGATGTGAGAGCATTGATTGGCTGGCTCCTATAGAGCCCATAACCCTGGCATGTGCCCTGACCGGGAATGGAACTGGCAACCCCTCGGTGTCCCAACCAGCTGAGCCACACTGGCCTGGGCATGAGTTCTTTATCTATTTTGGATATATCTGATAAGCGTAGTATCAGATATGTGGTTTACAATTACTGTTTCTCATTCCATAGGTTGTCTTATCACTTTGTTGATGGTTTTCTTTGCTGTGCAGAAGCTTTTTAGTTTGATGGCAGTCCCACTTGGTTTATTTTTTATTTTGTTGCTTGTGCTTTAGGTGCCATAGAAAAAAATTATTACCAAGACCCATGTCAAGGAACTTTATTCCTGTTTTCTTCTAGAAATTCTATGGTTTCAGCTTATGTAAGTCTTTTAATCCATTTTGAGTTAATTTTCGTGAGTGGCATAAGATATGGGTTCAGTTTCATTCTTTTACAAGTGAATATCCAACTGTTGCAGCACCATTTATTGAAAAGCTGTCTATTCCTCATTAAGTATTCGTGGCTCCCTTGTCCAATATTAGTTGACTTCCTGGTATTCTTAAAATATACTGAATTGAACTCAGAGATCTCTAAGTTTCTTTAAACCTCAAGATTCTGTTAGTTGACATTTTGGGGATGTCTCAAGGCCTTCACTCTGAACCTGTTGTTACACTGTCAGGAGATGGGCTGAACAGGGTCAGGCCCCAGGGTTTTGCTTCCTTGTAAAAACCAACATTGTTGGTTTGTTTTTGGTCATTTACCTTTTTCTCACAAAGGACTGGCAAGGCTGACATCCAGAGCCGAATAACGTCTGTCCTTCTGCCACATTCATTCATAAATGAATCAGGGCTCAAGTAACCTCTCCAGTGACTTTCTTGCTTTCCATTACCTGCTCTGGTGGTATCAGGGCCTTTTAACTTGTTGGCCAAATTCATAAGGTTAGGAGCCTTGTCAGTGTCATTGACCTCTGTGGATCCCTTTAGTATTATGTAGTGACCTTCATTGTCTCTTGTTGTGGTCTTCATTTTGAAGTCTTTTGTCAGATACAAGTATTGCTACCCCAACATTTTTTTCGTTTCCATTTGCTTGGAAATTTTTTTTCCATCCCTTCACTTTCATTCTCTGTGAGTCTTTTGTTCTGAGGTGGGTCTCTTGTAGACAGTATATATATGAGTCATGTTTTCTTACCCATTCAGCTACCCTGTATCTTTTTTATTGGAGCATTTAAGCCACTTAACATTTAACGTTATTATTGATAGGTACTTAATTTATCACAATTTTTATTTTTTATGCCTGTCTTTCTCTCTCTCACTATTTCTCCTTATTATCTAGTGAATAGCACCACACATAGAACCCACTCTTCCTCATGCGGATATAAGAAATGTCCAAACCTGTAGAGAATTTTTATGAGTTTATTTGAGTCAAACTGACAGTTGCTAGGAAGCAAAATCTTAACAGATTGAGAAAATGCTCAAGATAATGGCAACAGTTTTGCAGCATATTTTAAAGTTTTGTTTTTTAAAAAATATATTTTTATTGATTTCAGAGAAGAAGCGAAAGAGAAACATCAAAAACATCAATGATGAGAGAGATTCATTGATCAGCTGCCTCCTGCACTCCCCCTACTGGGGATTGAGCCTCCAACCCAGGCATGCTCCCTGACTGGCAATACAACCATGACCTCCTGGTTCCTAGGTCAACACTCAACCACTAAGCCCCATAGGCCAGGCTGCAGCCTATTTTATACTTTACCATCAAAGGAGGAGACCTAAGGGTTGTATGTGAAATTCATCGGTGATAGATTAAGGAGGCAGAAGAAAGCAAAGTGGGGAAATCTCTGAGATTGGATCAAGAGTACAACAGACAGACAAAAACTTCTTTTACCTTGGTGGGGGTAGCATAGTTACTAGTAACATTTACAGCACGTAGAGATGGCATATGGGGGAAAGATAACAATGAGGCGCTCTGTGGTCTCTTGCTCTGGTGCTGTGGGTGTACCCTGAGGGGTCTGGAAAAAGGGGGGGTGACTTTGACATTCCAAGGGTATGTTATCTTAGATGCAGAAAGACAATGGATAGGCTTACTTAAGGTAACGATTGACCTTTGTCAAGGAAGCTACAGGCCTAGGATGTGACTGCCAGCCATGACTCACTTTGTAGTTAGTAACCATGTGGCTACTTTCAGGTTCTGAGTTTGGAAGGCCCACCATGCCACTTCCCCTGAGCTTGTCAGGTTTAGTAAGTATGTGACCCCTTTTTTGTCCATACTCATTTCTAGTTTTCCTGTCATTTAGGATGACTCTTGTGAGATTGTGGCTGTATCCATTGCCGAGTGACCGGAAGGCTGATATGACCCGCCCCTTGGGCAGGCTCCATACATCCCCCCAGCTGAGGCTTACTTTGTCCCTGGAGTACCTTTTGCACACTCACCAAATGGACTTCCAGTACTTTTCCTCCAAAAGAACAAGTCCAGATTGTCACGGTTCATGTTTTTATGTCCTTCTGCTCCTTCCCAACATTTCACACTTAACAGTGCATAGTGTGAAATGGTGTGTCTGAATGCCAGCGTTTTGTGTTGCTTGAACAACTTTCATAGTAATTCATAATCCTGTGAATATCTGTGTCCATACATTCCCTCCTCTCACGGCAAGGATATTTTAAAACATCATGTGCCCAGGCTCTGTTAATAGCAGTAGTGGTCCTGAGGAAATAGACGAAGGCCACTGTTCGGAGCAGAGGAACTGAACGTGGGCTAGAAACACACCATCTTACTGAACTTTGCCCTCATTCTGAGACCAAAGGGCTCTGGAGGTTTCCCCTTTTTGTTTGTTTTCTACCAAATTTTCCTTTAAAAAGATCGCTCCAGAAGAGTGGATTTTGTGTGTGTGTGTTGGATGAGGGGGTATGTTAAGAAAGGATGGCTATTTTGATAAAGAGCCCTTTTCCCCTGATTGATTTGGGGTGAGAACCTGAGTGGATGGGAGGTGAGGAAATGGGGATAGCATGAATAGACAACTTTGAAAAAGTTTATTGTTCAGGGAGAAAACAGCGCTGAAACCATTTCTCACTCTCATTTTACTCTCCAGGCTCCTGGAAACCTCTCTGTTATCTTACTCTCACTTTTATCACCCCTATAGCAACCTGGATCCCAGCATCATCCATTTCCACTGGGTGTCAGTGAGCACTTCTGCTTGAATTCTTGCTTCCCCATGACCTCAAACCCCACTTCAGACGCTCTGGGTCGGAATCCACCTTCTCGTCCATACTCCAAATACTTGCTTTCCCCTAATTCTTTTATTTGGTTAGTGGTGCTGCCACTTCTGATTCCTCCCACTATTGTAACCCCCACCTCATCCCCACCTGCCTTACAAATTGTACAAAGTTTTGGACTATCCCGAGACTCTGAAGTCTTAGAGATTCGGCTTCGTTATTGACTCTTGGGTTTTTTCTGTTCTTTCTCTTCTCATTGTCACTGCCTCATCAGTGACTGCTGTCTACCTCTCAGAGCTTCAGTTAAAAACTGGGGATTACATTACCCACCTTGAAATTTTGGTGGGAGCAGTAGTTTAAGTGAAATGTGTAGACCAGGGGTCCTCACAGTTTTTAAACAGGGGGCCAGTTCACTGTCCCTCAGACCGTTGGAGGGCCGGAATATAGTTTAAAAAAACAATTATGAACTAATTCCTATGCGCACTGCGGGCCCAGGACGAGTCGGCTGCTAAGCAGGACAGGCAGCGGCACCCGGCGGGCCGGATAAATGTCCTCGGCGGGCCGCATGTGGCCCGCGGGCCGTAGTTTGAGGACGCCTGGTGTAGACCATGTAGCATAGGGCTTTGCTATTAGTGATTTTTCTGCTTCCTACTCATTATTTTGTCTTCCTAGCTCCAGTTTTTAGCCATACCCCTTTGTTTTTGTCCTAATACTAGATTGTCTTCTGTAAATACACCCCTTTTTAAGCACCTTCAGTTTTTCTCCATTGCCTACAGTGTAACCAAACCTCTTAATGTCTCAGTCCAGGCCCCAAATCTAGTCCCACTGTCTAATGACCCTTCACACCTTTACCATCTCGACTCTCACAAGCCTTTCTTGCTTCTTATGTCCCAGCTGCATTAGACAAGTGGATGCTGTCTAAAAGCCCTGTTTTGACTTTGTTTTTGTGTTTTTTGATGCCAAGTACCCTTTTCTCCTTTCTCCCTATCCTCTGATTGTTTAAAATAATGAGCCCAAAATGTATTATATAGTTGGTAGAATTACATGTGTATTATATAGACAGTGTTTATTAAAATACATTTCATTTTGAAAGTTGAGCTGTCAGTTGTTAGAGTGTATAGACATTTTTTGGAGGCACCCTGTATATGAATATATGTGTATATATGTAGACTTATGCACATGTCTCACAAACTGCTCTCCTATCTTTTAGACATATTATCTTGGGAATTACTTAGTCTCTAAACTTGTGTGTTTACCTCTGTTAAATGAAGTGGGGTTCAAATGGATGGTGGTCTTTGTTTCTTCCTTTTGTAAAGGCCTGGGCCTGAACTTAATAACCTGGGTGGAGCAATTCTATGAGAAGAATGGGCATAACTCAGCCAGACCCTTGGTTTTCTAATAGAATTTAAAGAATTTAGATGAGTGGCCAGTTAGCTGGGAAAGGGGAAAAAGAGAATTAACATTTGGTGAATGAAAGCACTTTATGTGTGTTATATCATTTAATCATCTGAAACCCTATGAGGTAAGTAGGGATTTAACAGGTGAGAAAGTTATTTGCCCAAGATATAAAGCTCATTAGACTCTCTTAGCTTATAGGTTCTCCCACAAACAGAGAAGGCTGAGCAGCAGCGAGTGCTTTTGTCAGCTCTGGTTTCTTTTCTGAACACTGATTATTCTCTAGATTGTAGACTATTTACTCCTAACAGTTTGAAAAAAAAAAAAAAAGTTTGGTTCAGTGAATGTTTTCATCCTAGGGTTTGTTCTTTCCCTTTTTCTCCTGGATAATATTTCTATTTAAACACTACTGAAGCCATAAAAATAATATTTGGCTTTCCGTTATTGTGCTTATTTCCTTAGGATTATAATGTATTAAGTGTATGCATTGTATTTAAACTAGAAAGAAAGCAAATATTTGTTTAGGAAATAGGAAAGAAATGAAATTCATGGCAGATGAATGCATATTCTTAGTACATTATTTATCACTAGAGGCCCGGTGCATGAAATTCGTGCACGGCGGGGGGTGGTGTACCTCAGCCCAGCCTGCACCCTCTCCAGTCTGGGACCCCTTGAGGGATGTCCGACTGCCCATTTAGGCCCGATCCCACTCGGACATCCCTCTCACAATCCAGGACTGCTGGCTCCCAACTGTTCGCCTGCCTGTCTTCCTGATTGCCCCTAACCGCTTTTGCCTGCCAGCCTGATCACCCCCTAACCCAGCCGTGGGCAAACTACGGCCAGTGGGCCGGATCCGGCCCGTTCGGCTGTTCTATCCGGCCCGCGGAGCTGAAAGAACGGAGGGTTCTCTTGCTCTCCCCTCTGCTCCTTTACTTTGAATTTATATTAGTTCACACAAACACTCCATCCATGCTTTTGTTCCGGCCCTCCGGTCCAGTTTAAGAACCCATTGTGGCCCTCGAGTCAAAAAGTTTGCCCACCCCTGCCCTAACCACTCCCCTGCCAGCCTGATTGATGCCTAACTGCTCCCCTGCCAGACTGTTTGCCCCTAACTGCCTTCCTCTGTAGGCCTGGTCACCCCTAACTACCCTCCCCTGCAGGCCTGGTCACCCCTAACTGCTCTCCCCTGGAGGCCTGGTACCCCCCAACTGCTCTCCCCTGCAGACCCAGTCACCCCCAACTTCCCTCCTCTGCCAGCTGGGTCACCCCTAACTGCCCTTCCCAGCAGGCTTGATCACCCCAACTGCCCTCCCTTGCAGGCCTGGTCTCTCCCAACTGCCCTCCCCTGCTGGCCTGATCGCCCACAACTGCCCTTCCTTGCAGGCCTGGTTCCTCCCAACTGCCCTCCCCAGCTGGCCATCTTGTGGTAGCCATCTTGTGTCCACATGGGGGCAGGATCTTTGACCACATGGGGGCAGCCATCTTGTGTGTTGGAGTGATGGTCAATTTGCATATTACTCTTTTATTAGATAGAGGCCTGGTGCATGGCTGGGGGCCAGCGGGTTTTCCCTGAAGGGTGTCCCGGATCAGGGTGGGGTTCCCTTGGGGTGTGGGGCGGCCTGGGCAAGGGGCCTGTGGTGGTTTGCAGGCTGGCCACGCCTGCCGGACACCCAAGCAGAGGCCCTGGGATCTGGGATTTATTTATCTTCTACAATTGACACTTTGTAGCCTGGAGTGGAGCCAAGCCTTCTGCTCACTCTGTGGTGGCAGCCATTTCTGTTGGGATTTATGTGTCTTCTATAATTGAAACTTTGTAGCCTTAAGTGGAGGCCAAAGCAGTCCAGGTCTGCAGAAACTTGGCTTCCTCCATCGCCGCGGGCAACCCTAGCCTCCTGCTCTCTCCAGCTCCGTGGCTGCCACCATTTCTGTTTGGGTTTATGTATCTTCTATCATTGAAACTTTGTAGCATTGAGTGGAGGCCTGGGCCAGCAAGGGCAGGTGGAAAGCTTGGCTTCTTCCATTGCCAGGGAAACGCAAGCCTCCCTCCTACTCTCTGTGGCTGCAGCCATCTTGGTTGGGTTTATTTGCATATTCACTCCTGATTGGCTGGTGGGCATGGCTTGTGGATGTAGCAGAGTGATGGTTAATTTGCATATTACTCTTTTATTAGATAGGATTTTGTGTTTGGAGTATATAGTTCAAAATCAAGGATTTCAGTGCCTTGTGTTAAGTGGTGGTGGTGGCAGCAGTGATAACAAGGTCAGCAACAGCAGTTGTTATCATGTGCATACATGTGTATTATATTTGTTGTATACACATTTCTAAGTATTTTACTTTTATTAGCTTTTCAAATCCTCTCAATAAACCCCACAAGCAGGAAGTGTTATTATCTCCATTTTATACATGAGAGATCAGGAAATTTACCTAGGCTATACTCTGACTTTGCAGTTCTAAATCTGAATTAATTCCAATTTGTATTGTTCACCTCTTAACTACTTTATTAAAATGCCTCTGAATATGTTGTTATTCTCCTTTCTTGTGATTTGGACTCATTGTACTTTTCAGGGGGCATGGAAACAGATGATCTTCAAAGTAAAAATAACTAGGCCTAGTGGGTCTTATGTAAATCACTTGAATTACTGAGGTATCCTCAAGGAACTAAGGTATTCCTTACTAAGTTATTAATAATATTTTAAAATTCAGGTATGAAAATATTACAGATTCATGAAGGTGCTTTAATTTATTCTACAAGATGTCATCGAAATGGAAAATTTCACGTTTAAATGCTGGCTGGTGGACCAGATTGGTTTTGATTACTGCTGATATGGATTTTTAAAAGGTTTGGCAGGAATTGGTAAACATCTTTTCTATTTAGCATGCAGTAATACTGGATTCTAAACTTGCATTTTACAAGAAGAAAATTTGAGTTAATAGGGACATAATATTTTTATAAGTTTGAGGAAATTTTTATTGGCTAAGAAATACACTATGTAATATGTTTTAATGCCTTTATATTAAATTCAATATTTTTCATCCTCTGTTTTAGTTCTCCAAAGGACATGGATGAAAATGAAAGCAACCAGTCCCTGAGGACAAGCAGCCAATATCCTAAAGAAGTAGTAAGAAAACGCCAAAATTCTGCACGGAATTCTGGAGGAAGTACTTCTTCTAGGTTTTCCAGGAAAAGTTTCAAACTGGATTACAGACTAGAGGAAGATGTAACTAAATCAGAGAGAGGGAAGGATGGGAGATTTGTTAATCCTTGGCCAACATGGAAAAGTCTCTCTATCCCAAATATTCTCAGATGGCTGATCATGGAAAAAGATCACAGCAGCATTCCGAGTTCCAAAGAGGTAGCGTGTGGCCCTTTCACGGGCTGTGTATTTACTCGCTGTATACACACACATACATAACGTAACTTTGCTGTGAATTGTATTATGACACTCAAGTTAGTTTGTTGACCCCTTTTATGTGATAAAGCAGAGGGCTAGGTTCTGGGCAGATAAAGTAAATCAGGTGCCCTCAAATTCATGGCTTAACAGTAGAGCACATATATGAATAACCAGCTTAGTACTGACCTAGTGGCAACTAGAGGTAGGAGCAGAGTACTTTAGAGGTACAAGAAAGGAAACAGTTCTCACTGGTGGGGCGGGAAATGGCTTCACGGAGGAAGTGATATTTGACATGGGCCTAGAGAGATAAAAAGTATTTTGGCAGTGGTTTTCTAGGTGGCATGGAGAAGGTCACAAAGGTAAGAAAGTGCATGATATGCTCCAGAAAGGAATAACCTGGCGTGTGTTTGGAATATGTCTTATGAGGGTTAGGGCGTGGCCCAAGAGCTCTTGGTTTTTCATCCTTGGATAAAGCTGCTAAAGCTATAAAAGAAATCTTCAGATAACCTTTTCAGATCTTTAAGATTGGCATTAAATGCTTGGCCTTTAAATATGCTGGTTTTACTTAGACTAAAACGTACTAACATTTGGCATAAGGGTTATTAGCTGAATCAGATTATATTTTGGCAGCTGCGGGTGGCTCCCAATTACAGTAGCACCCTTTTCTCTTTTCTCCTTTCTTAGATTCCTTTCCCTCCCCTATGTCCTATCTCCCCTGGCCACTCTTCCATCAGCCTCAGGCTTTATGAGGAGTTGAGAGATAAAGAACTTGACGTTGGGAGTGGGGGATGGGTTGAAAGAGTGAGGGCCCTGAAGGCCTGATCTACCGTGGGGAGAGGCAGGAGGGGCAGTGGGTGGATGGATGGGTGTGGTGGTGGTAAATATTTTATCTGGGTCTGTGTGTCTACTTTTCTTTAAAGGATATGGGATAAAAAAACTGACATTGTCAATTTGATGCTAAGTAACGCTCACAGTATTAATCCTAGTAGACAGAATTGATTAACGTGAATATCTTACCAGCACTTTTTTAGAATGAGTTCAGGCATTAAGAGATAAAACCTTTTTCTGTGTTTCAACTTTGAGGATGGGAGGAACAGAAAAATCTTTTTCTGGAGAACCCCATATGAAGAGAAATAAGAAGCATGGAGTTGAGCTGTGAAGAAAAGGGTTAGGGCAGGAGGCCAAGATGGGTAGGCTGCATATTGGGGTAAATTTTTCCTGTTTTTGAGCCACAGTTTGTAAACATACAGAAATAGCAATGGTGTATTTAGTTGGATTTCATTTCAGAGAGGAAGTGAGTGACCCCATGAAGACAGATGGACATCCTTGCAGTCTAATAATTTGGAGACTCTAGAAACTGTATCGAATCTCTGAGAACTGGCCAGGCCAGTGGTCCTTAGTTTTTTTGTGTGTGTGTTGTTGTTTTTTTTGTGTGTACACTAATAGCCTTTGCACAGGGCTATTAGACCTTTGCCCATAATTCAAGGGAAGCTTTCTTCTCCTTTTTAGTTAAGAACATGTGAGAAAATGCCCAATTCCTTAACTATCCCCCGGAAAGGAGACAGGAGGAGGGAGGAATACCTCTCCAGGTCTTCTCAGGTCATTCATTATTTTCTCTCCTCACTAGCTCGGGTGTCCAGGCTCTCTCCCTTACAGTAATGAAAGGGAATAGTTTTTCTCTCATTAACCCCACCATATTACATTATGAGAGTGTAAGCCAAGAAGATCTCACATTCTCTGATTGGTACAGAAATATCCTGGCTATCTTCCATGAACCGAGAGCTGTGCCCCATATAATTGATCTCCATCGAAGACAAATTTAAAGTTTCCTAACATACCTGAACAGTCTCCTCGTCAGTCTCCACATGGTCCTTAGAGTTTCTTCGAATCTCACTCTTGCTTTCAAGCACATCAGCTCCACCAGAAAGCACCACTGTCATTTAGAAGTATTGCATCTACTTAGCCAAGCAAGTGGCCGTATATATACTCTAAGTCTGTGGTTCTCAACCTTTTTAATGCCACGACCCTTTAATACAGTTCCTCATGTTGTGGTGACCCCCAACCATAAAATTATTTTTGTTGCTACTTCATAACTGTAATTTTGCTACTGTTATGAATCGAAATGTAAATATCTGTGTTTTCCGATGGTCTTAGGCTCTACAGCAGCGGTTCTCAACCTGTGCATCGTGACCCACAGGTTGAGAACCGCTAGCAGGGTTGCCTAAGACCATCGGAAAACACAGATATTTACATTTTGATTCATAACAGTAGCAAAATTATAGTTATGAAGTAGCAATGAAAATAAAGTGCTTCTGGCTAGGACACCTCAGGCTCTTCTGGATACTGGTCCCTTTTGAAAATCTGATGAAAGCTGTGGATCCTCTTCTTAGAGAAATATACACATGCACATAATCACATTGCATTTTACTATAATTTTAGGGCGTTTCTGGACCCTTTCAAGCCAGTCCATTAACTCATTTACCCACTCATTCATTTAGTGAGTGTATTGAGCCAGTGTTCAATAACTAAAGAAATCTCTAGGTGCGAGAGGTAGAGCAATGAACAAAGCAGAAACACACCCGTGGCTGCTTTGGACCTGAGGTTTAGTGGACGAGAGAGATAGTAAACGAGTGAGTAAATTCTGTGGAATATTAAAAACGATTAGATTCTGAGGAATAATAAAGCAGAGAAGGAAGGGTGATGGAGGTGGGAGTTACATTTTTAAAAATACATATATTTTTATTGATTTCAGAGAGGAAGGAAGAGGACTAAAGAGATAGAAACATCAATGATGAGAGAGAATCATTGATTGGCTGCCTCCTGCACGCCCCACACTGGGGTCGAGCCCACATATGTCCCGACTGGGAATCGAACCGTGACCTCCTGGTTCATAGGTTGACGCTCAACCACTGAGCCACGTCGGCCAGGCGAGAGTTACATTCTTTAATGAAGTGTAAGTTTTTTGTTTAAGTCAGAAGATTTTATGTGAAAGTAGGTCTCATTCTGTACCACTTAAATATGCATCACATAAAAGGAGAAAGAAGACACTTTTGCCCTATTCCAATTTACATTTTATTTCTTATCTCTTACCTATATTTTGTTCCAATAAAAGCCTAGAACCAGGTCAAATGCATGTTAACTTGTTATTTTCATAGATACCTGTAACTAATTCCATATTTAATCCCTTTAAATTGCCAAAATTATTAATTTTTACCAACTCCTAAATCTGATAGAGTCAGACATTTTCTGGAAAAACAAAACAAAACATATTAAGATCCATGTAAAGAACACCTGTTTCAGATTATTAGGTCAGTTTAGAATTTAATCACATCTCTGGGAGTTGTTTTTGTTAGGCATTGGGAGGCTAGAGTTGAATAAAACACAACTTCAAATCATTGTTTTTATAGAAACAGACTCTTAGATGCAGAGAACAAACTGATGGTTGCCCGATGGAAGGAGTGTGTGGGGACTGGGTGGAAAAGTGAAGGGATTAAGGAGTGCACATTGGTAGTTAAAAATAGTCATGCGTTTGTGAAGTACAGCATGTAATCAGTCATTAATGTTGTATTATTTGTGTATGGTGCCAGGTGGGTGCTTGAGTTTTCAGGGGGATTTTATGATATGTGCCGGGTTATAATTACTATATATTATGCAATTCATATCATATTTATTTAGATATATAAATATGAAAGTGTTTTGGAAGAAATATGATTAAAGTATAAAATAACTAATAGAACGGGTCTAAATACAATGAAAAGGGGCCACTAGCAGAGCTGCACAATTTAGTTGCAATCTCAGAGAATAGTATGTGTTTTTTTAACTTTGAAGATCAGATCTGTTTGGAGAAGGAAGACCCCATACCTCAAAAAATGGGATTCACATATCACAACATCTCCCAGGTATTAAGTCTACAGATTACAAATTATTTTCAAAGACAATATTTTTGTACAGATTTTACATGTTGAATGGGACATAAATTTGTTTCTTTTTTAAAAAAATCAAAGTATTTTATCAGAATCATTTTTTCTATGAAATCTGTATACATATTTTTTTATTTAGTTAGTTTTTTTTATTGTTTAAAGTTTTACATATGTCTCCTTTTGTGTCTGTTTTAATAACATTTCTGTCCTTGGACAGTTCCTGATATTTGCCTTTTCTGGGTCTTTAGAGCATTGTGCAGTACACAGGCGTGGCATTGTTCAGATGCTGTCACTGCTGTGTGCGGTTGCGGTTGGCTCAGTGACTTGCCCGATTGTTATTGTCACCCGCAGTCAGGGAAAAAGAGACAGAGAATCTCAGAGAGGGAGGAGACAGGCACCTCCTGAGGTTCATGAGGCGCAGGAGGCTGTCCTTATCCGTTACTGCTATGGAAGTGAGCAGGGGACTGTCTGTAGGAGTGTGAGAGGCACAGAACTGAGGCTGCACAGCGGGGCGGGGCCGGGTCGGAAAGTGGGACACCAGGGTTGGATTGCGGAAACCAGACTCCAGCCCAAGGTTTATCCAGTGTGGGACCTTGTTTCTATCACAGTCCCTCAAGGAGTTCCTTTTCTTATTTTATCTATAAAGTTAGGATAAGACCGTGTAGGTCACTGCAATTGTTCTTTGTTCACCTGATACTTGAAAGTACTTTGAAAATATAATCTTTGGCTGTATGATATTGAAGAATAGGGTGCCCGTTGGGAAAATGAAACATACCAATTATTTTCTATTTATCCGATAGTATGTGTGAATAGGTTGCTTTTTAATTTTTATGAAGAGAATAAATACATGTATTCAGTTTTTAAAAAGTTGTAGTACTGAAAGGCTTATTAGACAAATACTAGTCTCCTAACCAGTCCCTGCTACTCCGTCACTATCCCCAGAGGCAACAACTATTAACCCTTTCCTCTGGAGTTTGCCTTTAGATTTCTTTTGATTTTGTTGTGGGAAGAACACTTGACATGAGCTCTAGCTTGAATTTTTCAGTGTCCCTTGTAGTCGACTATAGGTACAGTTCTATACAGTAGTCTCTGGAGCTTCATTTTGCTTAACTGAGACTTTGTGCCCATCGTTAGCAGCCCCAACTTCCCTCTCCCTCCAGCCCTTGGCAACCATCACTCTGGTTCCATGAATCTGACTATTTTTGATATCTCTAATAGGTGGAAATGTGCAGTATTTTTTGTTCTGTGGTCCTTCAATTTTCTATTGTGCTTAACTCTCTCTCCTTCCCCATCTCTTTTCCATGGTTATATTTGAACTTTCCCTTTACTGTTTATATTGTTGTGACTATGTCACCCTGGCTGGTGTTGCTCAGTGGTTATAGCTTTGGCCTGCACACTAAAGGGTCATGGGTTCAATTCCTAGTTAAGGGCACATCCCTAGGTTGCAGGTTCAATCCTGGCCCAGGTCGGGGCATGTGGGGGAGACAGCCAATCGATGTGTCTCTCTCACATAGATGATTCTCTTTTTCTCTTTCTCTTTCCCCCTCTATCCCTCCCTCCCCTTCCCTTCCACTCTAAAATAATCAGTAGAAAATATTGAGTGAGGATTAACAACAACAACAATAGCAAATATATATATGTTGTTGTGAATATGTCAATGTTTTTCAGTGATGAACTAACTGAATAGTGTATTATGGCCATGTATACTTTTCCCCCCTGGGTTTAATGATACTTTTTTTTTCATCTGCTTAGCTTTCTGACTGATCATTTCCCTTCTTCTCAACACAGTTTTCTTGAGGGAGCCCCTCAGGTGGTCTCTCAGCACTGGGCTATAATCTCCAGGCTCCCTGCCAGCTTCCCTTCTAGGGTCTCCCTTCGCCATCATCTTGGCTCCTCAGCCTCTTCAGTGTTGGCTGTTTCCTGCATCCCACTTGTTCCTCTTTCTTGGATGTATTCTCATTTTGGTGGAGTACATGCTTACTGAGAAAAAGGTACTTGGGAAGTCAATTTTTGATACGTTGCTTGTCTGAAATGTCTTTATTTTTACACTTTTTAAAAAAATCCTCACCTGAGTATATGTTGCTTTTTTTTTTTTTAAATTGATTTGAGAAAGGGGGCGGGGGGAGGGAGAGAGAGACAGAGAGACAGAGAAAAGCATCAATGTGAGAGAGAAACATTGATTGGTTGCCTCCTATCTGTGCCCCAACAGGGGATTGAACTCACAACCTAGGTATGTGTCCTGATTGTGAATCTAACCTTTTGGTGTACGGAATGACGCTCCAACCAGCTGAGCCACCTGGCCAGGGTTATTCTCAGTCTTAACTGATAGTGTGGGTATAGAAATTTAGTTTGGAAACAGTTTTCTCTCAGGATTTGAAAGCATTACCTCTGTGACCTTATTTTTAGTATTGCTGTGGAGAAACCTTTATTTCTGTAGAAACTTGAGAAAGATCATTTCTTTGGTATCAGTGTTCTGAAATTTTACCATGATGTATTGTTATTTATTCATCATTCTTGATGCCTGGTGGGCCCGTTAGGTGTAAAAGTCTGTTTCCTTAACTTCTAGGAAATTTTCTTCTATATTCCTTTGAAAATTTCTTTCCATCTTTCCATTCAAAATCAACTACTAATTATTATATGGATCTCCTGGATCAATCCTCCGTAGTTTTCTTTTTATTTCTCCTGTATATCCTCTTTTTTGTTTTGTTTTGTTTTATATCTGACAGACTTCCTCAAATTTTTATTAATTTTATTTTAAAATACGTTAGTATTTAACAGATTTTCATCAAATCTATATCACTCATGCACCCAAACACATACTCTTAATATTATCAAGAGTATGGATTTCATTGTTTTAAAGTTAATATCATTTATGCCATGGAAAGAATTATGGTTTAATGAAAAGAGAAGGTCTTTAGAGTCAGGAACACCTTGATTCCACTTTTTTTTTTTAAAAATATATTTCTTTATTGATTTCAGAGAGGAAGGGAGGAGAGAGAGATAGAAACATCAATGATGAGAGAGAATCATTGATTAGTTGCCTCCTGCACGCCCCCTACTGGGGGTCGAGCCCATAACCCAGGCATGTGCCCTTGGCCGGAATCGAACCCAGGACCCTTCCATCCCCAGGCCGATGCTCTATCCACTGAGCCAAGCCGGCTAGGGCATGATTCCACTCTTAATTGGCACTTGTTATTTGACCTTGATGAGTTTCTTAGTGACTGGCCCCCCACTTGGCCTTGGTCTTATTATCTGTAAAATGCCAGTGACATCTGCTTCACATGGCTAGGTGACATAATGCACCTAAAGCACCTGGCAAAGGTTAGTGGTTGAATGAATGTGAGGATTTTTCCCTTTCCCCAAGAAAAGTGAAATATTAACTAGTATACTGGTTAAATATGAGCCTAGGGATTTTCCCATTTGAAGCTTAAAAAAAGGAAGACCAGCAAGAAAAATCTCCATCCAGTAAAGAGAATGCCAAGTGAGTGCTTGGTTTCCTCAAATAAGAATTTCCCAACCCTCATTCTGCGTGCTTTTTCTAAGTCTGATGATTAAGTAAAAAAAAAAAAAATTATTTTTCTTTTTGGAATCGAATTGAGACTATTTCTTTGAGTCATATTTATGGGATAGTAGCTAGAGATCAACTTCTTTAAAAGAAGCTGCTCATTTGTGATGGTCTTAGCATGGAGAAAGGAACATGAGAAAAGTGTGGTTGCTTAATTCAGATGTCAGTACTTTGACTTTTTTTAAAAAACAGCTTTGTTGAGATATAATTCACCTACTACAAAATTGACCTGCTTAAAGTATACAATCAGTGGTTTTCAGTACACTCAGAGTTGTGCAGCCATTGCCACGATCTAATACATTTTCATTACCCTAAAAAGAAGCCCCATGTCCTTAGTCACCACCCTCCAGTTCCCCTGCCCTCCTCCAGCCCCTGGAAATTGCTAGTCTGTTTTCTGTCTCTATGGATTTGCCTATTTCTAATATTTCGTAAAAATAAGGATCATATAATATACTAGAGGCCCAGTGCATGAAAATTCATGCACTGGAGGCGGGGTCCCTCGGCCTGGCCTGCCCCCTCACACAGTCTGGGCGTCCTCAGAGGTGGGAGGTGATGCCCCGATCACACCTTTGCTGCTGCCACTGCTGGCAGCGCAAGCCTTGACCGGCCCTTGTTACCTGAGCCTTAGCCTTGGGTGTTGGCTGGGCAGCTGACATCTGAGGCTTGCCTGCGCCTCGGGCTGGCCCTAGGTGGCTGGGCAGCTGACATCCGAGGTTTGCCTGCACCTTGGGCCGGCCGGCCCTGGGCAGCTGGTGGGCTGAGGGCAGGTCCAGCTGCACCATACACCTGCCACGCCCTCCCCCCCACCCCCCTGCAGCTGGGCTGAAAGGACCGTGGGACTCCGGTGGGGCTGAGGGGATTGGGTGCCGCCATCTTTGTGATGGTGTGATGGTCAATTTGCACATTCCCTCTTTATTAGCTAGGATGGCCTTTGTTGACAGTTCTTTTAGGACCTTACCTGTTAATACTTTGGAGAACAAGTCGAGGCTGCCAGAGGTGCTCGATTCAGGTTTTGTTTCCCTTCAAGAGTCAATGCATAATACCAGATACTAAACCTGAAATGATTTTTAAGCTCAGGAAAAAGAAAATGCAACACTTTTCAGGGAATTTTGTTACAGGTATTTTGATGTATTGTTTAAACATGATGCCACGTAAACACTTTTTATAGTTTTATTAATATAATACAAGTTCCAAAGGAAAAAAATAAGAAAAAAACATATAATCAAGTTCTACATATTCAAAAAGTACAATTTGATGAGTTTTGACAATAAGTATATACCCATGAAATGATCACCACAATCAAGATAATGAACATATCCATCATTTCCAAAACTTCCTTGTGTCCTTATTCTCTCCCATCTGAGATAATATTTGGGAGTAGTATAATGGTAAGAGACAGTGTGTGTGAAAGCTAGCTGCTGGGTTACCTTGTATGAATATTCTGACTTCTCTGATTTTTTTGTTTTCTCACCTGTAAAGTGGAGATACTTAGTGTATCTACATCTAGTATTGTGGTTGGTATTAAAATTAAATTTTTATGAAGCAGTTAGTACAGTGTCTAGCACACATAGTAAGCAGTCCATAAATGGTAGCTATTGTTAATGTGATTTTATTTTGTGTTACACTAAATTTCTTGATATACAGGATTGGGCAAAAGTACATTTATAGTTGTCCATATGAAAAATAATACAATAATTAACAAATAATACAACAATAAACTCAGTTTTGTGAACTCAAAACTGTAAACCTATTTTGCCCCACCCTGTATTTGATAATTCATCATCATTATTATGTGCCTAATATGAAGCCTAACATATGGTAGGTACTCAATTTATATTCCTTGATTCTCTTTTTCTCAATTCTTTAAGAAAAAAAAAAAAAAATATATATATATATATATATATATATATATATATATATATATATTGATTTTAGAGAGGAAGGGAGAAGGAGAGAGAGATAGAAACATCAATGATGAGAGAGAATCATTGATTGGCTGCTTCCTGCACACCCCCTCCTGGGGATCGAGTCTGCAACCCGGTGCATGCCCTTGACTGGAATCGTACCTGGGATCCTTCAGTTCGCAGGCTGATGCTCTATCCAGTGAGCCAAACCGGCTAGGGCTCTCCTTAATTCTTGATAAGTACACTATATGGCATTTATTATTATTCACTAACCCTGATTACTAACTTTGAGAACTGATTTGAAAAATTTACATTCATTCTATCATTCAACTAATTTTATTAATACACTAGAGGCCCGGCGCACGAAATTTGTGAGCGGGTATGGTCCCTAGGCCTGGCCTGCGGTCAGGGCCATCTTCCCCAGCTGCCCACAGCCAACCCCGCCCCCCGCTGCCACCACCCCCAGTTCCCTGTTCGCCATTGGGTGATCAGAGCCTGACAGCTGGGGAAGGGACCGAGAGGTCGGCTGTTCTTGCCCGCTCGCCGGCCCTGCCCCCACTGCGGCTGGCCATTAGGATCGTAGCCTGCCGGCCGGGAAAAGGGACCAAGAAGTGGTCGGTGTGCCTCATAGTGACTGGTCCAGCGGTTGTTCTGGTCATTCTGCTGTTAGGGTCAATTTGGATATTACCCTTTTATTATATAGGATAGAGGCCTGGTGCACGGGTGGGGGCCGGCTGGCCTGCCCTGAAGGGGGCCCTGGATCGGGGTGGGGAGTCCCCGCTGGGGAGCAGGGCCATCCTGGGCGAGGAACTGTGGGCGGTTTGCAGGCTGGCCACGCCCCCGATCAGGGTGGGGGTCCCCGCTGGGGGTGGGGCCGGCCAGGGCTTGGAGCTACCAAGGGTTTGCAGGCCGGCCGTGCCCCTGGCTTTGTCAGGAAGGATGTCCGGAATGACATCTGGAAGACGTCCAGTCTAATTAGCATATTACCCTTTTATTAGTATAGATGTTGTATTTCATCACTGAATCAGGCACTGTGAGTGATTCTGAGTTGAATAAGACATAAGATACATCCTGTATACATTTAACCAGGGTATAAGACAGAATATTCATAGCTGATGCATGAGCTAAGTGGAATGAAGTTGAGAGGCAGAAGTGCTTGCTTCCAGCAGTGGACACCCAGGGATAGTCTCATGAAGGGTGTGAGGTTTGATTAAGGACTCATGGGCATGGAAGGGAAGACATTCAGCCTGAGAAATGGGATCAATATTGTGCAGGGCTCTCCAGCTCAGTCTGGGAACAGAGAGCGGTCTCGGTGTAGTTGGAACACAGCAGTGTAGAGTTGGAATGAAATAGCTGGAAAAGGGGTTGGGGGAGTCCAAAGAGGCTTGCTGGCTGAGGAGGTGAGGTGTATGCTGTCAAGCAGTAGAGAGCCAGTGAAGATTTTATTCAGGGGAGAGAGTTATACCATAAGTAGATAGCTTTTGAGGTGGCTGTTTATGGATTGAGTTGACAGGAAGACAGTTAAGCAATTAGGACTTTTAAGTGTTAGGATGTTACTTAGGTAGGTTAGGAACTATGAGAAAGGAAACAGGTACACTGTAAGAGATCCATAGGGTTGGTGCCTGATTGGTTGTCAGGGGTGGGGCCTTCTTCTTTCGGAAATTTTGTGGAGCGCTTACAGTGTGCCAGCCACCAAAAGCCAGTCCCCAGCCATGAAGTGTAGGTATAATTGTTACACCCCTTTTAGTGATGAGGAAACCATAAGCCAGTCCCCAGCCATGAAGTGTAGGTATAATTGTTATACCCTTTTAGTGATGAGGAAACCATAAGCCAGTCCCCAGCCATGAAGTGTAGGTATAATTGTTATACCCCTTTTAGTGATGAGGAAACCATAAGCCAGTCCCCCAGCCATGAAGTGTAGGTATAATTGTTAGACCCCTTTTAGTGATGAGGAAACCATAAGCCAGTCCCCAGCCATGAAGTGTAGGTATAATTGTTACACCCCTTTTAGTGATGAGGAAACCATAAGCCAGTCCCCAGCCATGAAGTGTAGGTATAATTGTTAGACCCCTTTTAGTGATGAGGAAACCAAGACTTAGGGTGGCTAAGAGAAGTGTTTGTTGTCCTCCAGAGGTGCTGCTCCTCTTCTGTCCAGGTCCTTTTCTCAGTCAGACCCTCTCGGTGACTTCTCACTTTGCCTTCACCAGCTTCTTCTCCAACTGCCCTCTCATCTCTGCTCATTGCTGTCTCCTTTGTTCAGGTCTTCATCACTCATGGCAGCTATTGTGACACAATCCAAGGTCATCATTTTCACTCTGACAGTGTTTTCTCGAAACAGAAATTGGGTCATGTCTTTTTCTATTTTTAAGATGCTTTCTCTGCCCTAGCCAGTTTGACTCAGTGGATAGAGCGTCGGCCTGCGGACTGAAGGGTCCCAGGTTCGGTTCCGGTCAAGGGCACATGCCCGGGTTGCAGGCTCGACCCCCAGTGGGAGGCGTGCAGGAGGCAGCCAATCAGTGATCCTCTCTCATCGATGCTTCTATCTCTCTTCCATCTCCCTTCCTCTCTGAAATCAATAAAAATTAAAAAAAATAAAAAAAGATGCTTTCTCATTGTCTTTGGGTAGAGTATGGCAGTCAGGGCTCTTACTGTATTCTGATCCTTTATAGATTTTATTTGTCCCCTTCCCCCAAAACGCCAGCTTCTGTTTGGCTCTGCCTTTGCTTAGGCACTTTCTCCACCTGAAGTGCCCTTCCTCCTTTTCTCTGCGTCACGAACTTCTCATCATTCTTCAGGAACTCACAGGGGTTATGGTGTCTGTAATACCTGTGGCAACAGGGCTCTTCATTCCTTCCTATTAGGCTGTATAGCATGTCTTGTCGTTAATTACCCAGTGCCATACCCTTTTCAAAATGGATTCGCAGCAGCTTATAAAAATACATGTTGCAGTAAAAGCAGATGTATGAACATATAAGAGCAAATGGACTATGAGGATAGGAAAATAAAGTCAAGAATAAAGTTAGGATAGAAATATGTTCCATTGTGTCCTGCACGATGCTGGAGGCAGCTTCAGCGTTTACTCTGAGTTTCCTCATCAAAGTGAAAAGGGAAGCAGGGACTCGGAGTTTTCCCAGAGACAGTCCAGTGCATAAAGCCAGTTGCTCCAGAGAAGAGCTTTCCCTGTTACTGAGAACTGAGAGAGGTTTCTGGAGTGAGTGGAAGGTAGGGGTGAAGTTGTTACAAGAGGCCCTAAAACACAGCTGCTGCTTGGTCTAGCTCAGTGGTCGGCAAACTCATTAGTCAACAGAGCCAAATATCAACAGTACAACGATTGAAATTTCTTTTGAGAGCCAAATTTTTTAAACTTAAACTTCTTCTAATGCCACTTCTTCAAAATAGACTCGCCCAGGCCGTGGTATTTTGTGGAAGAGCCACACTCAAGGGGCCAAAGAGCCACATGTGACTCGCGAGCTTCGGTTTGCCGACCACGGGTCTAGCTTAACCCGATGATAAAATGCAGAATAACCAAAGGATTAACATATCATATTCTGTTGTAGTTATTGTTTTACATCTGCTTCCTCCTCCCCCCAAATGATCAGCTTCTCTCAGGCAGGGACCATGTTTTGCTTTGGTTTGATCAATGATAGAAAACCTTAAGATAAAGAATGAGAACTGTCTATGATTGTGATCCACCCAGGAATCATCATAATGCTCTGATTTGAATTCTACTCAGAAAGTCAGATTCATGTCTGAGATCCAAGATCTGTCAGTAAATGGTTGTAAGTTTTCTTTACTGTTTTGGGGACTGACCTGTGTCTGAGGCGGTTTTCAGGCAGTAAATGCACTAGCCACCTGAAATGGCAAAGTGACTGCAGCTGGGCTCGTAAGAGAGCCTTGAAAACATTTAGTACATTCAGCAGTGCTCAGTTTTAAATTTAATTTTTCCTTTGTTTACTGCATTTGGGGTTAAGAGTGTCTTACATTACTATATTGTCATGATTAGTGTGGCAGATTCAGAAAGAAGTATGCCTTTTCAAGAGCAAAGCAAAAACAGCAAATTTATTGAATGACTTCAGTTCTCCCCAAATAGCTCTTCTTTCTATTATTTATGTCAAATATGTCCTGTGATGACATAAGGCCTTTGAATTTTTTTCTAAGGGCTGCTTTCCTTTTTTATACACTTAGGAACTTGATAAAGAACTCCCTGTGCTTAAGCCATATTTTGTCAATGACCCTGAAGCAGCTGGAGTGAGCGAAGCTGGCTTAAGAGTCACGTGGCTGGGACATGCCACGGTAATGGTGGAAATGGATGAGCTCATCTTTCTCACAGACCCCATGTTTAGCTCTCGTGCTTCACCGTCGCAGCACATGGGTCCAAAGCGTTTTCGGCATGCACCGTGCTCTGTCAGTGAACTGCCCCCCATAGACGCGGTCCTCATCAGTCACAACCATTATGACCACCTGGACTACAGTTCTGTCATCTCTTTGAATGAGCGATTTGGTAATGACTTGAGGTGGTTTGTGCCGTTGGGTCTCCTCGACTGGATGCAGAAATGTGGCTGTGAGAACGTGATTGAGCTGGACTGGTGGGAGGAGAATTGTGTCCCCGGACATGACAAGGTCACCTTTGTCTTTACACCTTCCCAGCACTGGTGTAAAAGGACTCTGCTGGATGACAACAAGGCTCTGTGGGGCAGCTGGTCTGTGTTGGGCCCTTGGAATCGTTTTTTTTTCGCAGGAGACACTGGCTATTGCCCTGCTTTTGAAGAGATAGGAAGAAGATTTGGACCTTTTGACCTTGCAGCTATTCCCATTGGAGCGTATGCACCAAGGTACGTGTGCTTCCAAAAAGACAACATTCCGGCTATTGTTATACCAGAGTAAGCTAATTGGACGTCAAAGTAAAGTAGTAATGATTTTGTGATACCATGTAATTTGTGATTTTATTGGTGGACTTTGTTATACGTTGGTTGGGGGTTAGTAGGTCAGATTCAATTAAAATTTTTAAATAATCAGTCATATTAGTTACATAATTATTCGAAACCAGAAATTATATTACCAACAAAAAACATTTCTGTACCTAGCCCAGAAGTTCACACACCATTTTGACTGAAGTTAAACCCATCAGCCAGTATCAGACCTAACTCTTGTTCTTTCTGTCACTTGGAGGATACTCTCCTTCTGTAACCACTCTTTGCTCCAGGGGTCCTCAAACTTTTTAAACAGGGGGCCAGTTCACTGTCCCTCAGATTATTGGAGGGCCGGACTATAGTTTAAAAAAAAAACTATGAACAAATTCCTATGCGCACTGTGGGCCCGGGATGAGTCGGCTGCCAAAGTAGGACAGGCAGCGGCACCCAGCGGGCCGGATAAATGTCCTCGGCGGGCCACATGTGGCCAGCGGGCCGTAGTTTGAGGACCCCTGGCTGGAATGCACCCTCGTTCCAAAGCGTTTTGGAGCTCTCCTGTGTGTACCAGAGGAAATCCAGGAATGGGCCCATAGCACGACTCACTTGTGTTGGTCTCATTTCAGTCAGCACTGAATTCAGTCTGGTAATGACATTGTTGCATTACTCACCCCTTGCCTTCCAACCTACTCATCACTTGTCTTTGGAGTGGATAAAGGTCACATGAACTTTTGAGAACTAGGAGACCCACTGCCTGTGTTTTCCTTAATCCTGTCTATTTAAGGAAAAGAGAAGTCATTTCAAATAATTCAGTTAGATTGCAGTCAACTCTGTTTGATATGCACAAGAGAAAATAAAAACTAACAGTAACAAAGTCACACTTAACAGTGCATTGACCATTGGCTTCCATCTGATTTTGTTTTACTTATTTAATTAACTTTCTAAGTTCACTAAAACTGTCTTTATTAATGCTCATTTCTCCCATTTATATTTCTTTCTAGTTTCTTTAAGTGGCTAGATATTTTTACCTTATTTAAAAATTTTATTTTAAATTATTAATAGGGCTTGAATTTCACTTTTCCACTTAATTCTTATTCTGAATTCTAATAAAACCTCTCAAAACATCATCCACGGTGTCTACAAATCAACTTCGTATGGTATTGATCTTTACTCAATATATGTCTTTAATATGTTAGAATATCTCATTTATAATTATGAAAATAAGTCTTCATATGTAGCAAAATGGAAACTTATCATATACAGGGTGTCCCAAAAAATGTATACACACTTAGCTCAATTGTTGTTTCTTTTCAGATTTAACCCTTTGGAATTAATAATTGTTCAAAGTGTGTATACATTTTTTTGGGACACCCTATACTAGTATATGTGACGATATAAATTCATTCATGTAATTCCCTCTTTCTGCTTGTATTGGAGCTGTCTTGTCACTGAGGTGGTAAAAGGACAGGGGGGACATTATTTGCTCTAAGAAAAGTAAATTGTGGTAGCTTTTACTGTGTAATCGCTGCTTAGTATTAACAGTTTTAGAAATAAGGTTATCTATCAAAACTTTAGAGTACTCTATATATTTTAGGTGATTACACAAAAAACAACTTTCAATAATAGGCTTGGGGTGTCATCCTTACTTTGGGAATGTTTCTATCCAAGTCCGTTAGAAGTTTGAGTTTTTGTTTGACATTTGCACTGGAGTAAACCTTTATTTCAGATAGACATGAAGGTAGAAAGGAGTATGTTTCTTTGATTTGCAGTAGGAATTTAAGAAAATGGACGGGAGCACCAGTAACTGTTCTCATCTCGCCCTGCATCCTGAGTGTCAGGAGCTGTGGCAGGGCAGTGCCTCTCTCTCCTCTGCCGCTGAGAACAGTGTCTTTGTTTCTAGGCTCCCAGAGGGCTCGGCCGCTCCTACAGTAAGTAACAACCTTCTGGCTGTAAGAGATGGATGAGCTGCTCCATGATGTGTTCCATAAAGTGTAGAAGCACCTGTGCTAGTCCCTGTCCATCCGTCTTGACTGCAGCAGTAGTGGGCAGTAGCAGACCTGGGATATAAATAATGTGAAGACAATGTTTCTTTTCCTCTTCTAAACTAATGGCTAGGAAAGCCTGTAGATAGTACACTTCCCTTTTTATTAGAAATAAAAATTCTTTCTCCTGAAAGTGTCCCCTGCTCTTTCCAAGGCATTAGGCAGCCTTTCAGTGTTCCTTCGCTCTAATTATCCCCCTCATGAACCCTGTCTTCTTGTCCAACCAAAACACCTCATTGTTCACTTGTATGCTGTTTAAATAAAATCCTCAGGTAGTAAGTGGGTTTTTTTTTAGTTTTTTTTTTAGCTCCTGATCTTTAAATATTATACATGAATTTTTGTTGGCTTTTCAATTTAGCGAGTTTTTTTTCTTTTTATTATTTAAATCTTTATTGTTGAAAGTATTACATAAGTTCCTTTTTTAAAAATTGGTTTCAGCAAGTTTTTCATGTTCTTTTGCAAGTAGACTTTTAGTTTCTAATTCTTTCCCATTGTTTTGATTCATACCAGGATTGCAAACTATCTACTTTTTAAAGTAACAGTAAGACATTTTCAGAATAAATCATCAATAAAATCAAAATACGCATAGCACAAAATCTTACTATTCAAAGGAGAGTTTTGCTTGAGACTTATCTATTGTATAGCAGTTTGTACATGAAATATTTTTGCTTCAGTTTTTCCTGAAGAAAAGTAGACTTAAAGGAGATGGTTTTGCCTACTGTGATTTTTTCCTGTGCAGAATCTTAAAGGTTAATTAGATGAAGCAGTCATTATATATTTCAAAGGCTTGAATTAATAAATTGCTGTTTCATCAGGTGGTTTATGAAATACCAGCATGTGGACCCAGAAGAAGCTGTAAGGATTCACATTGATGTTCAAACAAAGAAATCTGTGGCCATTCACTGGGGAACTTTTGCCTTAGCAAATGAGGTCAGTCTGTGATAAAAATAACTGGTGTGTTTGATCTATGATAAGATTCAGGCATTACCACTCCCTTTGGTGTGTTCAAACTAGAATCAGAACCTGTGATTCATAGTCATCACATGAAGTGGTAAATCATGAATTAGTAAAACAGTATTTATATAGTGAAAAAACCCTCATTGCATGCTGTTCTTTTGACTTATTTCTGTAATGAGCGTGTGTTTATATAACAAAAAATGAGTGTAGTCTTGGGAAACAGAAAAATGAACCACCATCTCTTCTCTCTCAGGGAGCCTTTCATTCTAGAAGAACATGTAAGACGTGTACATAATAACTATAAAACATGTCAAAGGGGTAAGTGGCCTCAGAATCAGGGATAGTTACTGATTGGAGGAATCATGGAGAGCTTCATGGAAGAGGTGACATTTGAACTTGGCCATGAGAAGGCATTTCAAGAGGAAAGGGCAGCGTGTAGGATCAGAAGCAGCACCTGGTGATAGTGAGGAATTCTGTTCAGCCAGAGTATGGATGTCATATGGAGGGCAATGGAGGAAGTAAGGCTGGACAACTTAGAACTTTTTAGAAATGTTAAACATCGATTCAGTGTCTGCTAGGTGCCAGGTGTTGGGAGAAATGGTACTTTTACTCATAGACTTATAGAAGAGCTGATTTTTTAAAATTAAAATTGATTTGAGAGAGGGAAAGCGAGAAACATTAGTGATGAGAATCATCCATTGCACGCCCTACACTGGGGATCGAGCCTGAAACCTGGGCATGTGCCTTGACTGGGAATCGAACCGTGACCGCCTGGCTCATAGGTAGATGCTCAACCACTGGGCCATGCAGGCTGGGTGAAGAACTGATTTTTTTTGCTTAAGATAGCAGAATCCTAGAACTTAGCTACTAGCGAGTTCTGGAATCAAGCAGGATAGAAGAAAGCTTTCTCGTCTTTCCTGGATCCAGGACCTGCCCTAAGCAAAATTTAGAAATGGCTGGTTGGCTTCTACTTTGCTTTATGTGGCATTTTCCACATCCTAGGGCAGGAACCATTTTCATGCTGTGTCAAGCACTCCCTTTCCGTCCTGTTTTTGGCCTGCCCTTTCCCTAGGTTATAGCTTGTTCCAAAATTACCTAATACACTGCCTGCCCACTGCCTATTCCCCCACTCAAAATTCCCTTATCGTGATGCAACAATCCTGAGCCACACTGTTGGGAGATGGAATGGAATGAATGACCACAGGGATGGGGAGGATGGACCAGAATGTGTCTTTGTACCTGAAGAAGGGGGGAAGTTTGATATTGGTTTCCATTGGTACACCACTATATTTGGTGGCATTTCTTATTCCATATGTGTGTGTTCCATATAGATATATGCATATATATGGTCCACATGTAATATATGCCAGTAACTTAGAATTATTTTATTAAACCTGTGCAGAGAGGAATCTGGGATGACACCTACATTTTTAACTTCAGTGATTGTTGTGTTCTTTACTGAGAAGATAGAAAACCCCAGTCTTCATGAGTTATTATATTATTCAGCCTTAAGAATTATTTCTGTTAAAAATCTAACTTCCATCTTTCTTTCTTAATGAAACGTAATAAAAACTCACTTAGCAATTTGGAATTTGTTCACATTTTGACATTCGTTGCATAAACTTGACAACCATGAGTTTGTCAAATTATAAAATAGATAGCATTTTTGGGGAGGATGTTTTGCCTGATTTGTAAAACACTTTAAAACAACTTGCATGTAAGTAGATATATTAGCTGTTTACTATAATATAAGCAGATTAAGGACATTCTTAACTCAGCAACACTTTGAAATTATACATATAACAACATCTAATTTATCTAGGAAATGAGTAAATTTTCTAGATGATGTATTTAAGCACTAAAACTTAATAAAACAACTCAGTTCTGGGGGAAACATATTTCAAGCATTACAAAACGTATGTTAACTTTTTAAATGACCAGGGTCTTTATCTTCTATTGGAATAGATCATAAAACATAACCCTTAAATGGGAATGTATGTGTTGTCTTAGGCGGTTCCTGGTCCTTATTGGCTTGAAGCTGGGGACTTCTGCTTCCACCACTGACTCTTCTTCTCCTCGAACAGTCTTGCTCTATACAGTTGTTTGGCCGCAGGGCCGTGGGTATTTTTCTCTCTCTTGTGGGACTGAAGTGCTCCCCCATGAGACAGCTTCCAGTCTCTCTTGTGGGACTGAAGTGCTCCCCCATGAGACAGCTTCCAGTCTCTCTTGTGGGACTGAAGTGCTCCCACATGAGACAGCTTCCAGTCACCCATCAGCTCAGTTAGGCCCTTCTTCTGGGCCTATTTCTAGATCAGAAACATCCGGCCCTAGGGCCATATTAGGCCTGTGAAATAATTTGGTCTGGCCCTGCCAAGGCATTAGGGGTGAGTTAATTAAATGTTTGACCTAATATAGCAGGCTAATTTTTAAGTCGATAATTTTGTATGGCCCATGAATGATGTCATAAATATCCAAATGGCCTTGGCAGAAAAGAGGTTCCCCACCCCCTCTTCTAGGTAGTTTGAAACAGCCAAGAATTGACCTATGAAGAAACTCAGATATTTTAGCATCAAAATCCATACCAAGTTACAGCTTATAACCAAAGTTACAGCTTAGCAGAGAAATTAGTGTAGGGTGATTGTGTAATTATATTGTTGGCTAAGACTTACAGGGAAAAGAATTGAACAAAACAAGCTTTAAAAAAAGTTTTTATTAATTTTAGAGAGAGAGGAAGGGAGAGGGAGAGAGAAGCATGAATCAGCTGCCTTCTGCATGCCCTTACTGGGGATTCAGCCCGCAACCTGGGCAGGTGCCCTGACTGGGAATTGACCTGGTGACCTCTTGGTTCATGGGTTAACACTCAACCACTGAGCCACACTGATGTGGCTAAAACAAGTTGTTTTTTAGTGGGAAATAATTTCATCATTTTGAAATCTCAAACGAAAATAATTTTTCAAGGGCAATGCCTTGAAGGCACTGATTTAAAGTTACATTTTATTGGTGATATGTTAAAACCTCAGTTATTCAGCACTTAGTGAAAAGGCATCCCTGACCCTCTAAACATAGCCATAAACCTGGAAGTGAGCAAGGGGGGAGAAAAAAACCTGTGTGTGGTCAATAACTATTAATTTTAAAAAACTGATTCTTAGAAGGGAGAGGAACATCAGTGTGAGAGTAAAACACCAATCAGCTGCCTCCTGCATGTCTCCTATCAGGGATTGAGCCCAAAACCTAGGCATGTGCCCTGATTGGGAATTGAATCCGTGGTCTCTTAGTTTATGGGATGATGCCCAACTAACCGAGTCACACGAGCCAGGGCCAAACCTGTGCATTTTAAAGACAGAAAACCTGCCTCATTTTTCTAGTATATCCCTGCTGTCCCTTCTTAGTCTCTGCTGCCAGTTCCTCGTTATGCTTCCTCTAAACAGTGAGTACCTTAGGACTCAGCCCAGGGACTTCTCTAGCTGGTTACTCCTGTGGGGATTTCATCAGTCTTATGGCTTTAAATACCACTTATCGACTGTCCCTCCGTAGCTCAGGTTTTTCCCGTAATCCACATTTATATTTCCAACTGTTTTCTTAACAATGGTACCCAAATCTAAGCCCAAAACCAAACTTTCTGAGCTTCCCTCAAATTTATTTCTCTTACATCTCAGTAAATGGCAAATCCTCCTTCCAGTTGCTCAGGCCAAAACCTTGACTTCTCTCTTATCTTCCCTCCACCCAGTTTTCCCCCACATGCAATCAGCACACCCTTCCAATTGTATTAGGACTTTGACCATTACTCATCACCTTCACTGCTACATGCTGTCCCTTACAGTCTGTTCTCAACACTGCAGAGGGCAGTGACCTTTGCACACTGAATCAGACCATGACACTCCTCTACCGAGTAGCTTCCCATCCTACTCAGTCAGAGCCACAGCCCTCACAATCGCCTGCAAAGCCCTGTGCATTCTGTCCCAGCAGGTCTCTGTTCAAATATCGCCTTCCCAGAGAGAACTTCTTGGACCGCTGTATTTAAAATGAAACCTCCACATCCCACACTTGCCCACATTTTGTCCCCAGAATATATCAACCACTCAGATCAGATACTATTTTCTTATTTATTCATTTCTTATCTGTCTCTGTATTAGACTGCAAGCTCCAGGCTTCTGCTTGGTTCCTTGGCCTGACTACTGTACAGCGCTCAAAGGATGCTCGTTGTGTGAAGGGTGGAGGCAGAGCGCCCCCTGGTGATTAGATGAGACATTTTGCTTTTTTCCACATTTTACAAGCTTTAAAAATTGAAATTGGGGGAAATCCATTAGAAATAAAGGGGAAAAGTAGCAATTATACAATGTAAAGATTTAGACAAAAAGAGAAAAACTGGTGAGGTGATTTTTAATTGTTAATACCTTTTAAATCAGTAGATAGAATAACCCATATCCAGGTGGTTTCAGTTTATTTGGAAAACATTTGATATGTTAAAACATTCTGCAGCAGTGTGCTATCTTCACTTTTTTTTTAGATTGAAAAGGTGAACACACAAAGGGACATTCCACCTGTCATATTTCTGTCCTTCTTCCACCCTGTACACTATCAATATGTGGCTAGGGATTTGAGGATAACAATCCTTCTTCAGCCCAGAAAGATTTCTCTAGCATTTGCTTACACGCATAACACTCCTACAATGTAAGTTTCTATATTAAAAAATATTGGTAATATTTAATTCTCTAATATTATCTTAGGCATTGATTTCATTTCGATTGAAATTTCATGTAGTGAAATGGTGACCAGATTTCATGCAATTTAATGATGTTCAGTCTAAGTGGGAACCAAATTTGACATACATGGCGTTTGGATAGATTGATAAGTATGACGGTTCCATCGACTTAACATTAATAACTCTATTGTATTAGAAAATGCGATTAACTCATTTGCTAATGCTTCAATGAAAAGGGCACTAGTTTAAGTAGACATGTTAGTCATTTTAGTTTGAATTTTTATTTGAAATACCCCCCAAATACATGTATGGTTAATCTTTTTCCACTTTTTCCTCTCTCTGCCCTTTGCCAGCATTACTTAGAGCCTCCAGTGAAACTGAATGAGGCTCTAGAAAGGTATGGACTTAAGAATGAAGACTTTTTTGTCTTGAAGCATGGGGAATCAAGATACCTACATACCAATGATGAAAGCTTTGAATAAATATGAGCACAGGAGCTTTTAATGAAATAAATTTGATATAAATTTGAAAGACTACGAAATTCATGATTATGATTTTTTACATTTGGAAACTTCCTTTACATTTGCAAGTTTATGTTTTAATGTAATCATTTTACTAATACGATTGCCAGTTCATATAAACAAAGAGTTCAGGCATGGGTTAAGTAATGAATTGGCTAAAACTGATTTTAAAGACTCATTTCTGTTCTGTTCTTAAGGGCTTTCTGCAAGGTTAGTCAAGCCTGTCTGCATACCTAGATATGCTCACATAAACATATTTCTTACATTCACACTAGAGTAATGATAAAATTGACACTCATATGCTTACAGCACTTCTTACTCTGAGTAGCTTACATGCCAAATATTAAGTGATATATTTTTTAAAGCATAAAAACATAGAAGTTAGGCTAAGTTACATTTGTAAAGACAATTTTTTTAAAAAGAAAGGAATGGTATATTTCTATTGCATGCCTACAGTCCCTAAATCAAAAGCCCTGACAGAATAAGGGAGTGTGGTTATGAGAATGTGATTTATGAAATGTTCTATTTTTAATCCAAATGTCAGACCTGCTAAGCACAAATATAGCTGCAAGGAAATACTTTACAAAGATAAATGCAGATATTAAGTGTTAATATACCATGCACTTTGAATTAAATTTCATTCTCTCTGTACACTCATATTTTTCTGGTTTCTTAGCTCTAACTCAATATGTCAAGATTTATATTTTATGTTTGACCTTATTCAGATGTCATATTTTTATATTAAATGATTCCCTCAGCATGATTCTACTTTTAGTAAACCAGTGTAGAATACTGATATTGAGAGAGAGAGAGAGAGAGAGAGAGAGAGAGAGAGAGAGAGAGAGAACCAGCTGACTTGAGCCTCAGTCCTAAGGACTCTGAAGTCACTTGATTACTCTGAACCATCTTAAGTGAAGTGAGCCGATTAGATACATTTGGAGGTCCATTCTGTCTCATTCATAGTCTCAGTGAAATGAGCTTTATTCATAACAAATAATCAAAGTAGGTTTTTACACCAAATGCTACCGAGGCAGTGCTGCAGCACATATATATGCATGCTACAGTTAGCCACTTAATTTCACCAAGGATTTTTCTGTTACTGAAACAAATCATCTGTGCTCACTGTGCCTCAGTTTCCTCATATGTAACAAGAAAAGAATTTTGAGCTACCTCCAAAAACCATGAATAAATAATTAAGTGATTTTTTTAAAAAAAATGCACTTTGAAAATATAAGGGAGAAAGTGATTTTTTAGGATACCCTTACCTAATACATATAAGTAGACCTGAAAGCTGAAAATAGGTTAATTTTTTTGATAATGTACTGTTCCTGTTACAGATTTCAGTATGTATATCAGGACACTAAACACTTGAGGACTGACAACTTTATCTCATTCCTTTTGTAAAATTTGGAGAGCCAAAACCAAATGTAAATGATCTTAATCAAAATTTAGCATTTTTATCTACAAAGATGCAAATTGGTCAAAAAGAAATGTGTATGTAATGTTTGTGTATATACTATATGTGAATGTATGTGATTTGGGAGCACTAAAGCACAAAAAATTTCCCCATAAAATGGACCTTCAGGAAAAAAACTGAATAAGCATAAACTTTTTCACTTCCAAGGAGCATTTAGCAAGCAGCTGCAAATCAGGATGTTAGGTTTGTGGTGGATTCGTTTTGAGGTGTGTTACCCTAATACTAGCCCATGTTTTTGTGATCACCTTCCTTGCTGTTTCACGCTGAATGGAAAATTCATCTCTTACCTCTGCTCTACGAAACAAGCGAAGTACCTCTTGATTTCTTCTCTGTCGAATGCCTTAGCATTATTTTTGTATTCACATGTACCAACTGATGGTCTCTAAGCACTTTAAATTACGTGCTAGTTCCACTTAATTGGGCCTGCCTCATATTTCTAGGCTGCCTCACAAGCTTTAATTACCATTCACATTCTTTCTACTTTGATGTTTTATTACTAAGAAAAAAGTACAGTAAGCTTCATCTCTCCTTATAGAATCTCACTGTTGAGTTAGTCCCATTTTATTTTTTACTTATATCTACATTTTGAAGGGTTTATCTGCAAAACGAAAAAAAAAAAATTGAAAAGTATAAGAAAAATATATTCTCTTCCCTTCATTCAGTCTAATGTACTTCCTAATACTTTTTAATCTCCTTCCTCTAAGTCAATTTCATTTTCCTCTTTGATTAGCTGGCATTATTACCAATGTGAGACATTACTGAAGTTTCCCTTTTTCCTGTGGGAACTGAGGAACACTGACATTCCTCATTGCCCGAGAGATGGAACCACCAATTAGCAGTCGCACCTAGTAAAAACCAAGGTGTGCCACCATCTACAGAGATAAAGACCTGCTTGTGCATTTTCATTATGTAATTCTTTCTGGGTAGTTACAATGACTCCCCCTCTTTCTCCAGCATTTTGACATTTCAGGGTCAATGCTCTGATTTTCAGGATATGTGATTATTTATTCAAACTAATAGAAGAAGAAAAGAGGCAGTTTTATAATTCAATGCTACTAAAGCACATTGAAACCAAAGCCCAGTTTTTAATGTGTGCATTTTGAATATATATTTTCAGTAAGTAACGAGGCAGATTAAAAAATTATTATAAAGAAATGTATCTTTCAGGTAATTAATACTTATGTTTGCATCACTGATAAAGTATTATTCTTAGTCATCATATGTACATTAATACTGTAGCCACTTACGAATTTACATGTTTTCATCTCAATATTGAATCCTTTTTCTACTGTAAAAATATTTTTTCCAAGTTTGAGTTCTGTATCAGGATAACTGAAAACACATCTTTCTGTTTGAGGATTTTGATTTCCTGTGGAAATCCATGTATTTACCAATGGAATTTAAAGTACTATTAAAGCTTTGCCTTAAATACTTGAGTAGGAAAACTTCTGCTTGCATTTTTATTTACGTAATACTAAGCATGGTGGTGATGAACTTGAATATTATAAAACCTGGCTGAATTTCAGTATATCAATGAATTGTTATAGTAGCTTATGGAGCAAAAATATTATTGAAGATAATAGCTGAGAAATTTTCATATACTGTATGTAATTTTAGTCAAGTAAAATATGGATGGAAATAATGAATAAAGTACTATCAATTAATAGGAGAAAACATAACCTTGTGAGTTACTTTTCCTTTTTATTTAAAAAATTATGATAAAATTTATGCCATAGTAAAAATTTCCAACCGTAGAACGTGAACATAGAAAAGTCATTTCCTCACTCTACAGTCCCACGCCCAGGAGTTTGACTATCATTAGAAGTGGCTATCCATATATAAGCCTAAATATCTTTCCTTTAAAAACATTCATATTTCATGGGTGTCTTTCCACATTAGCACATTCAGACATACTTAGTTCTTTAAGACTAGATGATTGACTTAACCAATTGCCTATAGGTGGGCATTTAGATGGACCCCAGTATTTTATAACAGCATCTTTACATGCTGGCACACTGAATGGGAGTGGGTGAGTAGTAGGAAACACTTCTCTGAAAAGTTTACCATTTTCATTGACTGGAATAGATTTTAATAATTAGAATAGACTTTTGAAAGCAGTATGGCTAGGCTGGCAGGTGGACTTAAGAGCATAGGATCTCATTGCTACTAAAAGAAGGTCATTCCTACGGCAGTTCTGAACATAGAAAAGCCAATCACATACTAATGCTCTCTCAGGTGAGTAACTACTAATCACAGCAAACAGCGTAAGAGTAGCTTACATATAAAAAGGTCACTGTCACTTCATGTAGAAGAAATAATTAAAGTAGCTCAGCAAAGAGCAAAATAAAAGGAAATAAATGTTTCAGAATAAGCTGTTATATTTGTTGGTATCAATAAAATGGTCCAAAATACATCAGAAGACCATGGCAAGTTCTAGCTGTGGAAATGATGAAATCTGATATTTACTGTTTAAATTCAGCAGCTGGAAGAATCCCTTTGTAAAGAAGATGAAGTTTACTTCCAGACAGCATTACTCTTTGGAAAGTATGACCTACCAGTTAGAATTTGGGTATTATTGTTACCTTTTCCTTCACGTCCGCATCATGATGATTAACTAATGCTCTCATTTTCTGGGCACATTCTTCTCCATATAACAGGAAAAACAATGAACCTTGAGTGAAAGTAGGCTGAATAGTTAAGTGGCCTTCCTTTTTGAGGCAGTTATTTATATTCTGAAACAGCGTAAGAGCTCGAAGAAGAATCTCCTTTGCCACGTGGCCATCATAAAGGGAAAGGAACGATGAATCCACCTGAAAAAGGAAATATGTATTATTTTTTTAACATATGAAAACATTTTTCATGTATATTTTCACATTTTAAAACTGTTGAATACATTTTAAAAATCTTACCATTGAACATTATCCCTAAGATTGTATAATATAAATGCAAAATCTTATGTACCCCCACACTGTATACTAATGGAAAAAAGAGATTTCCTATTTTAGCTGAAAAATATGATTTCCTTCGAATCCTAGAATATAATCATTTGTGAAAACACCCATTTCCTTTTTTAAGATCCATCATACAGTCTTCATGGGACCTCATCAATTCACCCGTCAAACATTTACTGCACACATGCCTGCAGGGCACAGGATGAGCAGGTGAATAGAGCAGGGTCTCTTTCCACAGGAGCTGAGGTGGTTCTAACTCTGCACCACCTTGCTTTTTCAGAATACTTATCTTTTAATTGTCTTGTTTTCCTGTTACATATTTTCGTCTCCTCCCTACATTGTAAGCTCCATGAGGACAAGCACCATGTCATCCTGTACTCATTTGGAGTATCGGCACTCGGCCCAGCACCGGTGCGTTCTGGGAACTCCTTCATACTAGTGTTCCAGTGGATAAGAGATACATGTGAGCATAACCAAGTCAAGTGTAAAAGATGTGATGACATAAGTATATCCCAAATTGGGTGGAGACAGAAAAATTACTATTTATTTTTACTAGGGAGACCTTTTGAAAAACAAATTTTAAAAGTAAAATATGCTCCTTACAAAAGTTGAGAAATTCATATAGGCAAAAAGAACCAAAGAAAAAACATAACACAATATTGCTCCTCAGAGATGTTCCCTGTTAGCATTTTAAAAGGGATAAATCCATCCAGATCTATCTGTCCAAATCTACACATTTGTATATTTACAAAACAAACATGTAAGCTATTTACTTGGGCACCAAGTAGTCCTTCAGTCATGGCTGGATTTTCAGACAAATTCAACAGCAGTTTTAAAACTTGAACCTGAAATAAGAACAATATTGGTTTATTTGAGACTCAGTTGGCATGAATTTTTCCCTGTCCTCTCGCCATGTCACATTTTAAAGCACTACCTATGCTTCAAGGTCTGGCTCAAATTCCCTTACTCCGTGGAGGCTCTCAATTCATCTTATGTAAAAGGGATTGCTCCTTCCCTACCCACACCCCCTCTGGCCCTCCAACACTTGGCACAGGTCTCAGAGCACTTGTGTTATTTAAACCAAATTTTTCCAATTACCTTGTTAGGGAGATAGGAAGAAAATTGTGAAGACAATATTCACCCCCACCTACATGCATATCTAACACATGGTAGGTTTAACATGTGTTACATTAATTGTATTATGATTACTGTTAGGTGAAATATGGTCTTTGGAACAAAAAAGGAATCTTTCAAAGCTCAGTTTATTTCTATTTAAAGTATGAAAATTTAAAAACAATTTGGTTACCAAGACTAAATAAATAACAATATGGCCCTTTTCTTCTTAGTAGGTCACAATGAATCTTTGAATTTACTTTTTTAATGTGAAAAATGCTTTATAATCATTTAAATAGGCAGTGATAGAAATAATCAGCAAATATATGTTAACTTATAGGCAAGTAGCTAAAATATCAGCATTCCTATCACTTATAACTGAAAACTTAGCAATAAAAAAATTAAAATAGAATTCCTACTTTAAAAACAAAGGTCAAGCCAAAACCGGTTTGGCTCAGTGGAAGAGCGTCAGCCTGCGGACTGAAAGGTCCCAGGTTCGATTCCGGTCAAGGGCATGTAACTTGGTTGCGGGCACATCCCCAGTAGGAGGTGTGCAAGAGGCAGCTGATCGATGTTTCTCTCTCATCGATGTTTCTGACTATCACTCTTCCTTCCTCTCTGTAAAAAATCAATAAAATATATTTAAAAAACAAAAACAAAAAAAAAACAAAGGTCAAGTAAAACTGTACTTTCTACAAGATACTTGAAATGACAGAGTGAGGAGCAGGGAGGGGGTTCTGAAGTCAGGAAACGGTGACAAATATGCTCTCCATTAGACCCGAAAGGAACCGGATGTGTATTTTATGAAACTTTCTTTGATTACAAAGGCATTATGTGTTTACTAGAGAATATTAGCAAACAAGATAGAAAAGCACAAAAAGGAAATTCACCCATATTTCCATGACAGAAATGATCATTATTAAGTTTTGGTATTTTTTCCTTGGTCTTTATGTACCTACTAGAGGCCTGGTTCCTTAGCCTGGCCTGCGCCCTCTCACAATCCAGGACCCCTCAGGGGATGTCGGACTGCTGGTTTCAGCCGATGCCCGCAGGCCAGACCGAGGGACCCCACCGGTGCACGAATCCATGCACTGGGCCTCTAGTATGCATATAAGATCTTTGGTTAATCTCTTCCCGCCCTCCCCGCTCCTCCCTTCCCTCTGAGATTCATCAGTCTGTTCCATGTTTCCATGCCTGTGCACTGAGTGTCTGCCCCCTGGTGGTCAGTGCGTGTCATAGCTACCATCCGAATGTCAAACAGTCGCTTAGGCTTTTATATATATAGATATAGATCTTACATATTCATATATTCCTTTGAACATGTTGAACATACTAATTTGTAAATTAAGGAGGAGAATATATGGCTTTGCTTAATTTTATTTTTTTAATCAACTATTAAAAATTATGCAGTGGAAAACTATGAAATATTGATATTAAAATTTTCCTTTAAATTTTTAAAAATAAAATTAATCAATGATTATGATAAATTTACAACAGTGCAGAAGAGAACAAAGTAAAAACAAAAGCCACCATCCTATCTGCCTACGGCACTCCCACTGGAAACCACGGGTAACAGTTTCTTGTATATGTGGAGACCATGTTTTCCAAACAGACATCCTTTGTAAAATTACAGCCTCTTAAAGTGAAAGAGCAAAGATTATTTCCGACCTTTTTCTTTAGTGCACTTCCTGGAGTCACTGTCAGGTCTGGGTGGCCCAACTGGCTGCCAGCGACACCGATAGAAAGTGTTAGGAATAAACAATTGTCTCCAACTTCACTGAAGTTTTGATTAAGAAAACTGGGACAAGAGTTCTGAAATAGGGTGGCCCCAAAACTATGAAATAAGCCTGGATGAAGTCAACAGAATCTAAAAGGCCCTCTAGTTGTCAATGAGGGCAGATTTACAACCAGGAATAATAACTGCAGCAGCATACAGTATCCTGAACTAAAATTCCACGTTGCTATGTTCTGTAGAAGACAGATGACATGGAAAACAGAAACAAACCACACCAAAGAACATAATAGAGTATGTATTTCAGTTTGAAACCACATTAAGTCTCTGTCTCTTATCACATGTGCCATCTTGTAGGGGGCTCTGGGTCATTTCTTTCAAGCCATTAAGTTTTCTTTGCTCTCACTGTAGATGGAGCAGTTGATGTACATTAATCTTCCACTATTTGTATTTAGTTATGAATCAGTGTTATACCCAAAGGTTATTATAGTACAGTGAGATCATTTATTAAAAATAAGATTTTAAAAAAGTCATTTTGGTGGTTATTAAGAAAATATCTAAAATGGATACAATTTCCCACTTACAAATGGATTACTATCCAAAAGTTAGTTTGCAAGTTGAAACTTTAAATTTTTTTTTTAAGGAGAAAAACAATGTTGTAATTGGTGGTTAGATTCCCAGACAGACCAAAAAAGCCAATTTTCTATTCCAGAAATATTGTACTAGGCACAGTAATGGAAAAACAGAAATAGAACATACTATTGTGGTGTGTGTTACCTTTTTTTTTTTTTTAAATAATCCTTATCCAAAGACACGTTTTATTGATTATTTAGAGAGAGAAACATGAACCGGTTGGTTGCCTCACATATGCACTCTGACCAGGGATTGAATCCGCAACCTAGGTATGTGCCCTGACCAGGAATCAAATCCAATCTTTTGTATGGGACAATGCTCCAACCAAGTGAGCCACAGCAGCCAGGGCATGAGTCACCTTTTAAAAAGTCATAAAATATATTAAAACATAGACCAAGTCTGAGACAGATCTTCATAGCCTCAAGGTCAGACTCGCCTGGCTCTGAACTCAAGTGCTCCTCTGGGGTTTTGGGTAAGGCAGCTGCAGAGAGGCGGAGGGAAGATTTTTCCTACAGCTGCCAGGCCGCGGCGGCGAGGGTAGGGAGTTTCTACAGGGCCCCAGGGGCTAGAAGTTACCTTGGTCTCCTGGAGAGAGAGAGATGGTGATGGGTGCATGCATTTTGGAAACTGTCAATGGATGGAGCAATATTGTTAAAATATTACTAATATGATTATTACATTTAATTCTGAATGCCTTTAAAAGGATTATAATGAGGCTCTGCTGTGATCACAATTGGATAACCTCAGAAATAACTTCAGTGACATTGAGTATTTGGAGTCTGGCTTCACATCCGGTTCTTCTAAAATGCTTGTGCATTTTGCCCAGACAGTGTGGCTCAGTTGGTTGACCAATGTCCTGTGCACCAAGAGGGTTTCCAGCTTGATTCCTGGTCAGGGCACAGACCTAGGCTGGATCCTCAGTAGGGGTAAGTAGAGAGGCAACCAATCAGAGTTTCTCTTGCACATCAATGTTTCACTCTCTCTCCCTTCCTTTTTCTATAAAGTCAATGGAAATATCCTCAGGTGACAATTTAAAAACAAACAAACAATCAAACAAATAATAAAATGCTTGTGCATTTTTATGTCAACTGTGCCAGAGAACAGAGACTAATACAGTAAAACACTGATGGATCAACCCAACAAATCAGAAACTCTGATTAATCTGCCTTCTGTTTTTATGCTATATCTTGAAAAAACGGCACTTGATAAGAATACACAATAGTATGAGGGGTTACTCAAGTAACTTTCATAGGGTGTCTCTTGAGATTCTACTTAATTCAGCTCAACCTATTGCTTCCTATGTCTACGTAACAGGTCAAAGTGAAGCACTGAAACATCCATTACTAAAACTTAAAAGTAGTATTAAGAAGACTTTTCAACCAATAATGGCTGAATCAAAAATATGTTTTGTTAACCCCAAGGTAAGCAAAAATTCAATTAACCAGCACTATCACTCGAAGATGCCATTGGGGTAGGGGCGGGAGAAGCTAGCTACCTTCAGTAGAAGATAAACTGATGTGCAGAAAACCAAATAAATACCAATCTACTGATTAAGCAAAATATATTATTTTCACAAGTTAATTTTGAAATTCAATATTAGGGGATAAAAATAATTTACTTTCTTGGACCCATGTAAGGGTTTTTAATAAACTTTAACTTTCTCTTTTGAGGGACTTGAAAATTCAATTCCAATCTTATAAACTTGATGCGATAGCTCTTTGTACTTCAAGTAATCACCGTTTCCTTCATACCTTGGTGGTTCCATTTCCTGAAAGCAACACTTGGAACAGGTCTGTAATGTAATTGGTAAACATATGCTGATGGTCATTGGTAACTGTCATGTTTGTTAGCAATCTCAGTCCCGCCAACTGCACAGGGGAGTTCAGGGGACCAGAGAAGACATCCTCACAGACTTGATTGACGTATACCTGGAAGTGGGGGGGAAAAGTGAGCATCTTAGAATCTCCAAAGTTTTTCTATTGAACAGTAAGTAACTTTCTGCACAGTGAGTCAACTGTTCTGAGCACAACAGAATTAAGGAGGTGTGAATTCTGTTTGTACCATGGTTAAGCACCTTCACAGTAGGGTCTAGAGGTACATTAAGAAGTAAAAAAGTAAAGAAGGTGGGGGGAGAAAATAGAATTTTGCTTTATAATTAGTTCTATCAAAAATAAGCAAAACTATATATGGCCCAAGGTTCATATATGCCTAGGGGAACGTATATGAACTACTACTTCATAATATTGTTAACCACCACTGGCAAAAAATAATGCAATGCCAGCAGTACTCCTATTTCACACGTAATAGAACTAAACCCAGTGTGATGGAAAGTTTTTTGAACTCTATTTTCTATGTCTGGCCATGGTCTTTTCACCTTGGAAAAATTATCTCTCTCAGATAATTGGTATTCACCCAACTAAATCTGAACTCCACCAAACATTCTAACTGGTAACAAAAATTCCTAATATAAATGCTAAGAAATTTAACATTTAAATAATACCACAGAAACTAAAGCAATGGTAGTAAAGCAAAGAGAGATTAAATTTTTAATCTGGTTTCAAGATCTAAATGATGTTTACAAGTCAACTGGCTCTCTTGGGTCACAATTTCATCACATCATTCTTTTAAAAAAAACACCGCATTTCCTTAGCTCTTATGTCATATTTATGTAAGATAGTGATGTCTCTCAAAGCATTTCCTAAAATGTGTTGGGCATTTACATCCCTATGATCTCTGAACCTTTTGCCATTTCAGTTCTAGCAATGAGATTACCAAATGGGCAGCTCAGTTATTCCTGGACCTGTGCCCACCTTACCTTGTTCCTTTCTCCTGGAATTCCCTCCTCCCCAACTCTACTTGTAGAAAACTTAGACTTTAAGAGCCAGGTTGTAATCTACCTTTTACAGAAACTTTGATGAGATCTCCCCTTTCTATGTACTCAATGATGTTTTTAGTTACATTTTTTCTTAAATTACTTCATCATGTTCTGCCTTGATTACTTATCTTTCCATCTAGCTTTATGAAGTTACCTTATCTTTCCTTCTAGCTTTCTTAAACAATATGTTAATCATGTTCATTTCTTAGCTCTGTACCACAGATCAGGAGCTCAATAAATGCTGAATTAACATAATTTCCTAATTTGTTGTATCTATCTTTTGATGTTATTTGACTCTGGCCTGGTTCCTTTACTACTTGGATTAAACTGAATCCCCAAATTCAAAAATTCATTGCACCTCTTACTGGCTGGTTTAGATCCTCCCTCCTCTGCCTTATTCTACCCATTAAAAAGTGGGCAGACATTATTCCAAAGGAGAGATACACATGGTCAATAAGTTCATGAAAAGATGCTCAACATCACTAATCATCAGGGAAATGTGAATCAAAACCACAATGAGATGTCACCTCACACTTGTCAGAATGGCTATCATTAATAAATCAATAGCCCTGACCAGTGGTTCCAAGGATAGAGCACTGTCTGTGCACAGAAGGGTCTCTGGTTCGATCCCCAGTCAAGTCGTATGTGTGAGGCAACCAATTGACATTTCTCTGTTTCCCTTTCCCTTCCTCTCTCTTTAGAATTGATGAAAAGGCATATTCTCAGGTGAGGATTAAAATTTTTTTTTTCTTTAAATCAACCAATCAACCAACAAACAAAAACGTGGCAAAAATGGAGAGAAAAACCATTCCTGTGCACTGTTGGTGGGAATGTAAACTGTTGCAGCCACTACAGAAACAGTATGGAGATTCCTCAAAAAAATTAAAAATAGAACTACCATATGATCCAGCAGTTCCACTTCTGAGTGTTTATCTGAGGAAATGAAATCACTATCGCGAAGAGATAACCCCATGTGCACTGGAGCATTATTCACAATAACCAGGAATAGAAACAGCCTAAGTGTCTGTTGACAAATGGATAAAGAAGATGTGATATACACAATGGAATATTATTCAGCCATTAAAGAGAAGGAAATACTGCCATTTGCCACATGGAGGGAACCTGGGGACATTATATGAAGTGAAATAAGTCAAACAGAGAAAGACAAATACTGAATGATCTCACTTATATACAGAATCTAAAAAAAGCCTAACTCATAGAAACAGAGTAGCAGGTGGTTGCCAGGGGCTGTGGGTGGGAGAAATGGGGAGATGTTGGTCAAAGGGTACAAACTTCTAGTTATAAGGTGAATGAATTCTGGGGATCTAAGTACAGCAGAGTGACTATAGTTAGTAATACTGTAGTGCAAACAGTAGCCCATGTATACTTGAAAGTTGCTAAAAGAATAGATTTTAGATGTTCTTACCACAGGAAAAATAAGGTAACTATGTGAGATGATGGAGGTATTAGGTAACACTATGGTGGTCATCATTTTGCAATGTATGTATGTATCCAACCATCACTCTTTACACCTTAAACTTGCACAATGTTATATGTCAATTATATCTCAATAAAGCTGGGGGAAAAGGGTAATTCTTGGCCATAACATTATAAAGGATAGTCTACTAAAATTTTATTACTGACCTTTTTATTATTTTCGCTTTCATTTATCGATAACCTTACACATTTGTGATTTTTAGATAGCTTACCTTTATCTTGATTTGATTTTCAACATTCACACTCAGGTTACTCAATGCATTTAAAGCCTTCTCTTTAATACTGTGGTTGGGATCCTTGATTTTGCTTCCAACAATTGGAATACCACCCAATTCACGAATAATAACCTAAGAGGGGGAAAAACAGCACCATAAATTCAATATGTAGCCCCCTACATTGACTTCTTTCCATCCACAAACACAAATAAAAAACTCTTTGGAAATATCTTTCCTATATACAATCCATAATTCCTATTTAAAAAATTTACCATCCATAATAGGTAAAGAAAATCAATTGAAAATAAAATTAAGATGTAATTATTTAAACTATTGCATGGCGATATATAGATTTGCACAGTTACTATAATGATCTCAAAGCAATTTACAAACAAAATTATTTCAGTTTGAAATTAGTTATATCACTTCTCTATACTGGCAAATTTATAAAAATATGATTTAGAATACTAAAGCAGTGTTTTGTTAAAATATGTTCTTTGGAATACCAATCCCTCAAGATGTTAATGGATGTTCCATTTTAAAAAGGGGGGGGGTGTTATGGTTAAGCAAGTGTGAGAAACTTTGGGTATAATAAGAGTCATCATATTTCTTTGTTGTGATGCATTAATGTTCATGTGCACTGGGAGGCTCTAAGAGCGGAGTACTGAGTATAGTACAACTGAATTCTGAACAACATGGGTTTGAAGTGCATGGGTCCACTTATACATGGAATTTTTTCAGTAAATTCTATAACTGTATTTTCTCTTCCTTATTATTAATATATATATAGGGCACAATGTCACAGGAAGGTCATGGTATCCTGCCACCTGTGAGGAGTAAGCCCAAGTTGCTGTTGGATGTGTCATACACAGAGGAGCCATTCTTCAGGCACTCTGCTCTCTCCACATCCAATCTTCCTTATTATTTTAATGACATTTTCTTTTCTCTATGTTGCCTTATTCTAAGAATATAGTATACAATACATATAACAAAATATGTGTTAACCAACTGTTTATGTTATCAGTAAGGCTTTGGGCCAACAGTAGGCTAGTAGTTAAGTCCTGGAGGTATCAAAAGTTATTTGCACATTTTCAACTGTACGGAGGTTGGTGCTCCTAACCCTCTTATTGTTCAAGAGTTGACTGCACTAGTATTTCTATGAACTGTACACAAAGAGGGTCATTTCCCAGTGTGGAGGTGATGGGAGGGACACCTATTAACATCTTGCAGAAATGGAGTTCCACAGTTTGAAAAATGGTTCCCAAATTTTCAGAGGGAAATTAACTTGGGAATTTCGCACAATCAATTGCAACACTATGATACTATGTGCCTTTGTCCCTGACGGTGAACTGTACAACTGCTTCAACTGTTACAAGAAACACAGGCTGAAAATTATTACTGTCATATTTACCAACAGCCCAATACCCTTATTCTGTTGTTAAGGGTGGGCAAAGCATGGAGAGGAAAAAAAACCTTCCCTCCGCAGTTCCAGGTTCAGGTTCTTCCCAAAAAACTTGTGGTTACTGTTTCTAGAAAACAGTCCCTGCCCACCCCACCCTCCCGCCCCCCGCCGCCCCGCTCCCTACTGCTAAAGCAGATCAAGGCACTATAATTAACAATGAGGGGCACTAACTCTCATTACCCAAGAAAGTACTCATTTGCCAGTGGCCATTGACCCACTTGAGTACAGTTTATTTCAGAGAAATATAAAACTACTAGCAGGAGTAGCTCGCTGCCACTTGCCTCAGCTGGCCGCCCTGCCCACCAATGTTCGTAGCTCTCCGCTGCACGTAGCTAGCTGCCCCGCCCTCCTGTAGCTCTCCACTGCTTGTAGCTCACTGCCCCGCCTTCCTGCTGTACAATGTCCTGGACCAATTTGCATATTACCCTATTATAAGTATAGATGGCATCAGAAATACCCCAATACAGGCATGCCAATAAATTAGTTATTCTCTGTTGTTTCTGATTGCCTGGCACCCCTCTTTCCCTGGGTGCAGACATGGCACCTCCTCTATCCCATACAGTCTCTGGTGGGGCTGCTGGTCAGCTGTGTTCATACCCATCCCTGCAGTATGGCTGTAGGATGCTCCTGTGAGCCAGGCCTCGCTAATCATGGTTCATGGTGCCTTGACCCAGCGACTTGACCCTAGCACAGCAACTCCACCTTCTGGACTATGAGCTATAGGGATGAAGTCTTCAGAGGCCAGTGGCTTTGTTTCCATCCCTGTGAAGGAAACCTCTTTGCAGCCAGAGACACAAAGACCAACACACAAAAAGAAGCAGGCGTAAGCAAAGACAGAAGATAGAGAGAGCGAGTGAGCTCCGGTAACATTTTCCATAGCCTTGAACTGTGTTCACTTGTGCCTGAAACCAGTGCTATTCTTGGATGTCCAAGTTAATTGAGCTCAATATTTTCCCTTTTTGTTAAAATAATTTAAGCTGGGTTCTGTCACTTGCAACTGAAAGAATGTGAGCAATACACAAATATTCTTTCTATTTCATTATAAATCTCTAAGAGCTTTATAGTAAACCTTGCTATACTGGAGAAAACTGGATTGAAGTAAAGTATAAAATTCAAATTAATTTTGTATTCATCACATGTTAACAAAGGGGCACTAGCTGAAAATAATAACAAAAAATGTGTCTACTCTTTCTTCATGGGGTCAGAGATGAAATCATTCAAATTAAGCTCTTTAGTCTTCTAAGCTGTTTACATTGGTTAGTGGTTGTTGGGAGTGATCCAGGGACAACCTGCACCAAAACCATCCTCATAAGAGTTATTACAGTGTAAAGCACGTACTTAAATGTTAGATGCTTTCATTGTTCTACTGTTGAATTTTAAATAATTTAAAAGGCCATGCAATGCTAATGTTAGATACACTTATTACAAATGTGATACCTGTGACCAACTTTGTAGGGATCTAGAAACATATTAATAATCACCTCTCCTTAAGCTGTGCTTTTCAGAAGTAAACAAACCTTATGCTATGGGTGTAAGTAGTAACATTATATAGGAGAGGAAATTGAGGCTTTAACTCCTCAGGGTCACCATTACTGCTGGTGTGTAAGAATGGAAGGAACCTGTGTGTCGAGACGAGGATACTTACCTGGTTAGCTGAAAAGGCTGCATTGTTACCCAGAGTGACCAAAGCTCTTTCAATGATTGCAGGATCCTCAGTTAACTCAAGCAGATAAAGGAGTTTCTGAAGTTGTTCAGCATTTAGGACATCATCATATGAACCATTGGTTAAGTCTTCTGCATAAAAAGAAAATGATATAAAGTTCACCTAAAATCAATGACATTAAAAATTTTTTAAAACAGTAGTGAATGCTCTGATGCCAGGCATGGAGTTAAGTACTTTATGCATTTTGTCTGATATAATTCTCAAGTAACCCTGGGAAGAAGATACTATTGTAATCTACGATAGTATTTTTTTTTTTTAGTAAGACACTGCATGCAAATAATATATAACCCTAATGCCAAATGCATTTTCTGTTTCTTCAAAAAATCAGGTACACCCATCCAATGAAACATTTGCCTATAGGAATGTGATTTACATTAAGCAGACCTTTTCTGATCAAAATTTTAAGAGCACCTCTGGCAGGAGAAAGTTATGGGAGGAACCCAATCGTGTTTCTGGTGTGGCTTTTAAAAAAAACAACACATATTTTATTGCTTTTTTACAGAAAGGAAGGGAGAGGGAGAGAGAGTTAGAAACATTGATGAGAGAGAAACATCGATCAGTTGCCTCCTGCATACCTCCTACTGGAGATGTGCCCGCAACCAAGGTACATGCCCTTGGCCGAAATTGAACCTGGGACCTTTCAATCCGTAGGCCAACGCTCTATCCACTGAGCCAAACCTGTTAGGGCTGGTGTGGCATTTTTGTTTGGTTTATGTGAACAAGGCATTGCTGTTTGGGAGGCTGGACAGGTGTCCTGATCTGCTGTGGCGAAGACAAAGGAAAAGCTGTCATTCTGAGGAAATGCTAGAACAGTCAAATGTTGGATCTGCTCAGTGACTTTTAGAATTATAGCTTTTAACCTTAAAAAAAAAAAATCCTCTTTGCAGAAATCAAAAACCATTTTTATAACACTACTAGTGATCCGGTGCACGGATTCGTGCACATTGAAAGAAAATTAATTAGGAGAAATATTTTAATAGCACTATTTGCCCTTTCTCTATAATAGAAGTGCCAGAGATGAAAGAAAATTAGTAAAATGTATATAAAAATAATATATAAATTGATTAATAAACAATAACATGATATAACAAAGATATGATATAAAAACAACAAAAACATGATATAAAAACAAAAACATGATATAAAAATCATTGATAAAAACAATGACTGATAAATTGATTAAACTTTTTCTAATATCTCCCTGTATACCACTTTAAGAGTAAAAACACTTTCAGAGAGCATGACTAATTTCCCTTATGATGAAGTATTTACAACTTTAACATCACATGCTCTTCAAACTCGGGAGAAAGCAACATATAACTGACCATGTCCGAAAATGGGTTCAAGTAGGACTATTCCTACTCTGTCTAGATTGGTGCCAGTGAGAGCTTTATATGTATTACGCATGCACGAGTCAATGCTTATTTTTAAATTGCCAGTGCGTGTCATATGTACCAGTTGGTCGGACGGTCGGATGTACGTACAGTTGGTCACTTAGCCTTTTATATATATATAGACTAGAGGCCCGATGCACAAAAATTCGTGCAAGAGTAGGTCTTCCTCCCCACAGCTGCCAGCACTAGCTTCCCTCAGGAACCTAGGCCGGCTTCCCTCCGGCCTGGCTTCATCAGGAAGGACATCTGGAATGATGTCTGGTCTAATTAGCATATTACCCTTTTATTATTATAGACTATCCTATCTAATAAAGAGGGAATATGCAAATTGACCATCACACCATCACAAATATGGCAGTACCCATAGCCATAAGATGGCAGCACCCAGTCCCCTCAGCCCCGCCAGAGTCCCCCAGTCCTGAATTTCAGCCCTGCCGGGGGGTGGGGGGGTGGGGTGGCAGGCACACAGTGTGGCTGGACCCACCCTCAGCCCCCCAGGGCCGGCCCGAGGTGCCGGCCAGCCTTGGGTATCGGCTGCCCAGCTGACACCCAAGGTGCCGGCAAGCCTTGGATGGCGGCTGCCCGAGGCTCAGGTAACCAGGGCTGGCTGAAGCTTGCACTGCTGGCAGTGGCAGCAGCAGAGGTGTGATGTGGGTGTCGCCTCCTGCCCCTGAGGGATCCCAGACTGTGAGAGGGGGCAGGCTGGGCTGAAGGACACCCCCCCTCCAGTGCATGAATTTTCATGCACCGGGCCTCTAGTTGTGTTATAAACATAGAACAATTCCTTAAAAGCGAAACTAGGATTATAGGTCAGACAGTGCTGTGTCCACGCTACACTACTGGAGATGGGGGAAGAGAAAGGTTATATAAAATAGGTACAATATTATGTCACATCTGTACTTTTTCTTTTTAAAAACATGTACCAAATTACTATAGGAGGTTATCTTTGGGTGCTGGGATTAAAAGTGACTTATTTTCCACCCTGCACTAATGAGTATTTTCTGATTTTTTAAAAACAACCAACATGTGTTACTGCTGTAATTAAAATAATTAAGTAGCCCTGGCTGGGAGGCCCAGTTCGTTGGAGCGTGTACTTGTACACCAAAAGGTTGCAGGCTTGGTTCCCTGTCAGGGCACATACCTAATTAACAATATTCTATTATATACTTGAAAATTGCTCAGAGTAAGTCTTAAAAGTTCTCACCCCAAGGAAAAAAAACCTGTAACTCTGTGGTGATGGGTGTCAATAAACTTACTGTGGTGATCATTTTGCAATATATACATATATCAAATTACTATAACTTGATATATGTATATATTGATTTGATAAATACATATAAAGAATGTTATGTGCTAATTGTACCTCAATTAAAGAAATATCACCTTCTAAAAACTTAAGAATGATGCTGACAAGATGGTTATTTCTCAATGTTATTCAAAGACAAAGGTGTAGCTTCAGGCAGAAGATACTATGAGCAACTTATTTTGTAAGCTTCCTGACCTAAGGTAATGGTGATTTTGGGAAACGATAAAATTAAGTTTAAAAAGTAAGACTTTGGCACTAGCCGGTCTGGCTCAGTGGTCAGAGTGACCACTCACGGACTGCAGAATTGTGGGTTTGATTCTGGCCAAGGGTTTGATTCTGGGGGCATGTACCTTGGTTGTAGGCTCGATCCCCGCCCCAGTCTGGGCACGTTGGGGAGGCAACCAATCTATGTTTCTCTCTCCCCCTCCTTCCACTTTCTCTAAAAATCAATGGAAAAGATATATATCCTCATGTGAGGATTAACAAAACAAAACAACAGAAAAGTAAGTGAGAAGTATGAGTCCAGGCCACCAGATCAGTTACTTACTAGTATTCAGAAACATCTCTGACACAAAGACAACATATTAGGCTTTGTACATAAGTATACTAGTAAATGCAAATCTTTAAAAAGATTTTTCCTTTGTGGAAAAGGGGAAAGAGTCCTTCCCATCCACTCCCCTTTCTTACAGCATTTCCTTGAGCAAACTTGTAATTCCTTTATGTCTCTTTGACATAAACATACATCTTTTTAAAAGATAAGTAAACCTCTTGCCACTTTACAATCCAATAAAATCTTTCTTAGGGGCTTTGGGATTATCTGTTTCACCCAAAGAGCTTGTATGCTTATATGCATAACCCATGGACACAGACAATAGGTGGGTGAAGGCCTGGGATGGGGGTGGGGGTGGGCTAGAAGGGGTCAATGGGGGACATATGTAATACTTTCAACAATAAAATTAAAATAAAAGAAAGAAAATGTAAACATCAAGGAACACCAGATGGAGCTGATCTTGTCTCTGAGTTCAGGCTTGGCATCTGGCCCCATGTTGCAACCACCTGCTTATCAAAAAGGTACTGAGAAGTGTTTATTTTCCCTCAGGATAAAGGCTAACACAAATAGCCAACCCAACTACCAGCGCACTTAGGATGAACTATAGCGAGGTGGGCTTCCCTGCACTTCCCTGGAGCAAATGCTGCGGTCAAGTCCTCCTAAGGACAAGTTGTTTATCTTGAGGACATACACGTCATACGAAATAGGTTACATTTGGGTCTACAAAGAGGCGAGAACGCTTTGTCTTTGCAATCCTAGCAGCAGAATGCCTGTGAGAGGTGTAGCAATCTAGTGGAGTGCTTATTCTATTATAAAGCTATTTAGTTCATTTGTAGAGAGGAGTTTCTTGGTTGGCAGGTGATTTTAATTATTTCCCTAACAGCGTCCATTATCTGAAACATTCGGCAAATTGTTAGAATCCTGAATGCAGCCATCAGCTTCTGGACAGAAACCTAATCCCGTACTTGCCCGCCAGCAGGCAACGGTTCCATTTTGAAATCGCTGTATCTACACCCGGCTGCATACATATGGACCATGGAGACCAAGGTACCTCCCCTCTCAGAGGCTGGGCTGTGTTCCGGCAGGACTGCCCCTCCGACGTCCTTTCTCCCAGGGTAACTGCACCAGAATTTCATCTGCTGCTCCAGGCCCCGCGACACCCCGTCCACCGTCGGGGGAATCCCTTTGGTAACACAAAGGCCGGAAGCGAGCTTTAACGTGAGAAGCAACCAACGTGCTTTTGAGAAACCGGATCCTCAGCTGTGACGCCGGACTCAGGCAGAAAGTCTGGCAATTTTTCATCCCAGGATTTTGAACAAAGAAGTGGAGGCAGGGAAGCGGCTCAGAACCGTACCCCAAGCAACTGGACGATCCACCCGCTGCACCTGGGCCTCCCTCCCTCTCCGGCTGGGCTGCTGTTTTCCCCGCGAGCACAGGGAAGCCATGGGCGCCTGCGGCATCTTCTTCAACACCTACCCCTGGGATAGCCTCGGCCGCCCTCCTCCCCAACCCCCCCCACCCGGTTCCAGGAGGCCTCACCTGCGGACCGGGAGGGACGCAGCCGGAGCCCCCGGCCGCCTCGCCGCTGCCCCCGCGTCAGCCTGTAAATGCAATAGCAGGCGCCGGCCCCGAGGAGCAGGCCCGCAGCCACCCAGCCCGCGTCCCGGGCGCCGCCCATGCTGCCGCTGGGGTCGGGGCGCAGCGCGGGGCCTGGCGTGGGGGGCTCGTGGGCGCCGGCGCTGCAGCCTGCGAAGCAAGCGGGTCGCACAGCCGCCGGAGCTGCAGCCGAACCGCCGGAGGAGAAAGGAAATGGGAGTCGGAGCTCCGCCTCTCGGAAACAGCCCTGCGAAGAGTAAAACCGCCCACTCCGGCCACGACACATCCCGGCGGCTCCCCCAAGATGGGGCGAGGGGCGGGTTGCGGAGGGCCGGTCTCCGTGGAGAACTGCCACACGGTGTGACCCGAGGGGGACACAAGGGGACTGCCACTGCCCAGGATGGGCTCCCCCGGACTTTCTCCCAGGCCCGTGCCGCCCGGCCCGAAGCCCGCCCCCCTCCCGGCTGCCCCCCGGGTGGGGCGGCTTTGGTGCGCCCCGCCCATCCCGCCCCCAGCGCCCCGCCCACCCCGGCCGGCGGTTGTCAGGGCAACGTCGGGACGCGCTAGTAGGCCCTGATCCCGCTCGGCACCTGCCTGCCGCCCCAGGCGTGGAGAGGAGGCCGCGAGCGCAGTTTCAGGGGAGCCTCTTGCCATGGCCTCCCTACGCAATGCCAGCCCCTGGCTGAGAAATTACTTCAAGGAGAACTATATTCCTCAGGTTTGCGAGGTACTGGCGCCTCTTGGCGGCGGAGTTAGAAGGGGGAGGAATCGGAAGGGATTTCCCAGGGGAAGGCTAGGGGTTGGCGGGGTGAGGGAGAGGAGAGGAGGAACGGAATGGAAGGGGATGAAGTCAGCTTTGGTCAGGTCTGGGTTGAAGACAGATCCGAGAGAAGGCAGAGGGAAATGGTGGTTGGAAGGGGAGTGGATGACATCTCCCAGGGAGAAAGAGCACAAGGCCCCAGGACAGAAACTCCAAACCCCAACTTTGAAGGTTTGGAGAAGAGCCTGAAGACAAGATCAGGAGTGAGAAAGAAGTACCTTAGAGACAGAGTGTGGCTTTATGAAGAGAGTGGGCAATAGTGTCACCTAAGGTAAGGACCTGAAGGGGTCTAGGTACGGCCCAAGGCCAGCCTGAGGTTTCAATGGAGCGATAAAGGCAGAAGATAGATTGGGGTTAGCTAAGGAGAAAGGGGAAGAAGAGACCTTAAGAGGGAAAGTAGCCAGCTTTTTGTGAAGGGAAGGATCCCACACCTAGTATTTTCTTAAATCGGAGGAAGGACTGCCCCCACTCCTCACCATCACAACCGGAGGGGAGAAGGACAGGATAGGAGTGGGCAGGTTTTGTAGGAAGTCAAGAAAATTCTCCTCTGGTGGCTTTTTTTTTTTTTTTTTTTTACAAATATTTGGTGAGATATTTGCCAAGAATGTGTATGCTTGGGTAGGGATAAAGGGAACAGAGGTGAGTTATGGGGAGATGAGGCAGAGAGAAGTCTAGGGAAGGAAGGAGGAGGTGAGCAGTGCTGAGAGCCCAGCTGGGGTGGTGACTCTCCCTGCAGTTGGGAGGGCAGTTTGGTACAGTGCCCCTCCTTTTTGGATGGTAATTTGGGAGTATTTAATAAAATGTTAAATACATCTGACCTTGACCAAGCATTTCCACTTCTAGGGATCCACTATGGAGCTATACCTGCATATAGGATTAGAAGGTTGTATAAGATATTTATCATAACATCTTTAATAGTGAAAATAGTAAATAACCTAAATGTGAATACAGGAACAGGATATTATGTAGAATTACTTCCCATAAAAATCTGTTTGATTCATATATTAAATTTTAAAAAAGAAAATACAAGTTGCCCATCTAAGTGTCTACTGAAATCTAGCTACTTATCTGATTTCACATATGTATGTATGTATGTATAGCTGTGTATGTATACATACATGTGTATATGTATGTATAAATGTATAGGTGTGTTTAAATGTATATATGTATCCATATTTAAGAATAATACATGCATAGAACATATGCCAAACTATTCACAGCAAATGTTTTGGGGGATGTTTTTAGAGGAGAACTCTTAATTTTTCACTCTATATACATCTGTATTGTTTTAAATTTTGTGATGCATTTCGTTTATGTTTTACCTTTATATAATTATGTTTGAAAAATATGTAGAGAGCGTGTACTCACCTTCCCAATTGTGTGATTTTCTCAAGTAGCACTCAGTAAACCACAGGTAGGTACATAAATACAAGTTGACTTCATCCAGGATAGGAGTTTGGTAGGCATATAGAATGGAAGGGCAATGGTGAGGGCGCTAGGTTTTTGAGAGTGCCTGAAGTGATGGGCCACAGACTCTAAGGACTAGGAAATGAGAATAAAACATAATACTGATATATTGGTAGAAAGTGCGGGCTCCTAAGGGGTGAGTGAAGAGGGCTAGAGGTAGTAATTGAGTGAGGGAGCTGGAAAAGTAGGAGGTAGGAGTCAGAAAGTGGAATATTTGTATTTAAGATTCAGGATAAAGCCATTCTGAGTGATGATAGTCCAGGTTGGCCAGGAACAGGTAGCAGAAGTGGATTTGAGTTGAGGGTCAGGGAGCATCAGGGGAGTGATAGCCGCTCTTCACCTTGCTCTCCACTTGCTATAACATTACAAAGCTGCAAGAGGCATCCCTGGTTCTTCCTCAGTGTGAGCACTTCCTCACCAGCCTGCTGTATTGCTCTGCCCGTGGAGAAAGGAGCCCTCAGAAGGGCTCCCTATTGTTTAAGAGGATATTCTCTTGAGGAGTCCTTCACTCACCTCTGCTACCACATTACCAGCCAGTGCAAAAGAGCAGTCTTCTGGGGCCCCACATACCTATCTTAACCTGGTTACCTACTTCCCCTAAGAGGCTACCAGGATGAATCCCATTGTGCCTCATATCCCTGTACATTTGTCCATCGGACCCAATTTGCCAGGCCTCACACTCTTTCTGAAACCCATCTTCTGTAAGCTTTGCAATACCTAATCTTTTATTTCAGATTTCCCTGTATGTTGAACCTCTTCTAAACTTCATTCATCTATCTGTCCTAAATAAAACATGGTGTCTCCTTAACATATAATTCCCCTGCAAACCTCTTGAATAGAGGCTGATTTAAAAAAAAAAATCTGTTTGATTCACTGAACTTACTGAATCTGTTGATTAATATTTTTCATCAGTTTTAGAAAACTCTTGGTCCTTTTCAACTATTTATTTTATCAAATTCTCTCGTTCTTCTTCTGGGACTCCAATAAAAAATATGTTAGATTTTTGTTCTTTGTCCTACATGCCTCTTTTGCTCTGTTCTGTTTTCCCTGTTCTTTTGCCCCTCTGTGCGCAAGTTTGGATATTTTTTACTCATTGTCTTCGAGCTTACTGAATCTGTTTGATGTTGTGTCCAGTCTACTGACACATATATCAAATGAGTTCTTCATTTCAGATAGAATGTTTTCCAGTTCTAGAATGTCCCTTTGGTTCTTTTTATACATTCCAATGAAAATTCTGCATCTTTTCATCCGTTTGGTCTGTCATTTCCTGTTTTCTTTAACATGTTAACTCTCGTTCTTTTAAAATTGTTGTCAACATAAATTTGAATTAAAATATTTATTAGAATTTAATTGTTAGAATAGAATAAATGTTCTTTTTTTAAATCACTGGTTTGATTTCTGTCTCCTGACTGGACCTTGACTGATGTAGAAGACAGCTGGAAAGGGAAACAAGGGAACTTTCTGGGGATTTGGAAAATGACTATGAGGTGTGGGTGTATCCGCTGTCAAAATTATACAGCTAAGACCTGTGCATTTGAATTCATGTAAATTTTACCTAAAAAATATAATTGAGAACAGGTAGGAAAATGGATGGATATATAAATAATACAAGAATCAGAATGGTGATAATTGTCAAAACTGGGTGATGGTGTATAGGGGTTCATTGTTTATATATGTTTGGTATTTTCCATAATAAAAAGTTAAACTAAAAGATAGTCATGTCTGGGTGTGTTTTTTTCATAATGTACGTAGATAGGGATGGGTGGAATTACAGGCTTGATTTGTCTGTATAGCCATTTTCTGTGTTTGCTTGCTATATCAATTACCCATGGCTATGTAATTCAACTGCAAAATTTACCAGTAGTGACTTAAAACAACAGGAATCATTGAGTTTGCCCAATGATCTGAAATTCTGGCAAGGTCTTGCAGGGAGAGCTTGTCTCTGCCCCATGTGGTACCATCTTGGCTGGATCAACAGGAGGTTAAAGATCCATTTAAAAAAAAAAAAGAATACTTTATTGATTTTGAGAGAGAGAGAAAGGGAGAAGAGAGAAACATCAAGTGAGAGAGTAACATCCCTCAGCTGCCTCCTGCATGCCCCCTACCAAGGACCAGGCCTGCAACCCAAGTATGTGTCCTGGCCAGAATCAAGCCAGCAATCTTTCGATTGACACCCAACTAACTGAACCACACGAGCCAAGGCAAAGATCCATTTTTAAGATGGTTCACTCACATGCTTGGCAAGTTGGTGCTGGGTGATGGATGGGAGTTCAGCTAGGTCTGTGAACAAGTAGGCATGGTTCCTCCATATGGGCCTCTCAATGGGCTACTTGAACTTCCTCACAGGATGGTGGCTTGGTTTTAAGAGCAAGCATCCCCAGACAGAACTATGTAGAAGTTTTATCACCATTTATGACCAAGGCTCAGAAGTCAATATAACATTATTTTCACCTAGATTCAAAAGGAGGGAAAACATAGCCCCTACTTTTTTTTCATGTCATTCTTAAGAGATATATTTATTTGTGGGATTTGTATCACAAAGTGAGACTTGGTATTTTACATCATATTAGCTCAAATTTGTATGCTGTAAATCTTCACAGAGTGCAACCACACAGTATCATCATTTTAATTCTGGCACAGAGTCTCAAGATGGGTTATGGTTGACTTGGCTATCTGTCATCACTGTGTTGGTTTTCTTTCTTTTAAAATTGAATTTTATTGGGGTACAGGTTTCAAGTGTACAACTAAAAAAAACCATCATCTGCACACTGTATCATGTGCCCATCATCATCCCAAGCAATTTCTTTCTTTCCCAATTTCCCCCCACTTTGCCCACCTCCACCTACCCCACCCCCATTTCCCTCTGGCTATCACCACACTGTTGTCTGTGTCTATGTGCTATGTAAATATGTTTTTTGTTTTTTTTTGCTTAATCCCTTCACCTTCTTTCATCCAGTCCCCCAGTGCCCCTCCCCGCTGACAGCTGTCAGTCTGTTCCATGTATCCATGCCTCTGTTTCTATTTTGTTGGTCAGTTTATTTTGTTCATTAGATTCCACATATAAGATCATATAGTATTTGCCTTTCTCTGTTTGACTTATTTCACTTAGCATAATAATCTCCAGGTCCATCAATGCTGTCACAAAAGGATTTCCTTTTTTTTATTTTTTTTTACAGCTGAGCAGTATTCCATTGTGTAAATGTACCACAGTTTTTTTTTTTTTCCCTCTAAACTTTTTATGTATATTTGTTGTTAATCCTCACCTGAGGATATTTTTTTTCCCATTGATTTTTAGAAAGAATGGAAGGGAAGGAGGGAGGGACGGAGGGAGAGGAAGGGAGAGAGGGAGGGAGGGAGAGAGAGAGAGAAGAGAGAGAGGAGAAACATTGAAGTGAGAGAGACACATAGATTGGCTGCCTCCTAAACACACTCCAACTGGAGGCCTCCAATAAAACCTGCAACCCAGGTACGTGCCCTTAAACCTGTGACACTTCAGTGTTTGGGCCTCTGCTCTATCCACCCAGCCCACCAGCCAGGGCACCACAGCTTTTTTATCCACTCATCTACCGATGGGCATTTGGTCTGTTTCCAGATCTTGGCTATTGTAAATAATGCTGCAATGAACATGTGGATCACAACAGTATCACTCAGTAAGTGGGTCTGAGCCCTTCTATCTATAATGATCTCTCGTTTCTTATTTCTTTTCTATGTTCCCCAGGAGCAGATATATACTGGACATTAACAAGTCGCCTACACAACATCTACTTCCCCCTTCTCTCTCCCTAATATTCCTTACATTTTTATTTTATAACCTACCCTTTCCCCTCACAGCTCATGTGCTTCCGGGAAACTGACTATTTGCATCTCTGGGGTTGGAGTCTGATTAACTTACACAACCAGTGCATTGAGTTTTCTAGGCCACAATGTTTGTGACCATGGCGGGTGGTGGTGAGGATCATGGGAAAGGGCAAGATGTGATCTAAGCCAATTTAAGTCAGGTTGCTTGTTGTAATGTTGGGATAGAGATTTACCATCTCTGGATATTCATGGGGGAAACATGTAGGCCTGGAAGCCATTGGCAATGATCCTGTGTCCACAAGGAGAGATGGTTTTAGGGTGAAGTGGATTTTGAGGAAGGCAGCATAGGGAAATGGGAAGAAATCAGGTTTCTAATGACATCAGTAAGTCACTGGGTTAAACCTGCTACCACATGGGGTCTGGGCCCGAAGTGGATCTGCCTTGGGCTGGTCTGTAGTATGTGGGTTCTTGACTTCATGTAGGAAAGATTTCACCAACAAGTCCAGGAGATTTAGAGAATACGTTTACTAAAGCTGGGGATAGTGACACAAAGGACGGGCTTACGGTAGAGGTAACAGGAGAGACCAGGCAGGGCTACCCTGGCTCTCTAGAAATGTCATAGGAAAGAAGTGAGCCAAGTTGGGGCTGCTGTTAGCTCACTGGGAAGTCAAAGAAAAAGGGGGCTTTGGAGACAGGATCAGGGGGTAAATCCAGGATGAGCTGCCTGCTGCCCAGTGCTCCCCTAGTTGCAAGTCTCATGGGGACTATTAGAGTTTAGGAGAAAGAAAGCAGAGATATAAGGCGTGAGCATGCTTTAGCGAGAGCACACCGTGGGTCCTTTTTCTTGAGGTTTTTAAAAATCTTTCTTGGAACAGTGGGAATTCTAGAAAAGGTCTTAGGAGAAGGTCTTAACAGAATATTCATTAGCTTCCCAGGCGTGTCCTTCAATATGTTGATTCATCAAAATGTGAATATAGAGGGGTCAGAGTTTTTATCTGGTTAATGTTATTTTCAAAGAACAACATCTAAGAGGCACCAGGACCCAGGCCCTTCTGTCCCAGGACAGTCTGGAATGTGTAAAGCATTTGCTCCTGGTGTCCTTGGTTAGGGAAAATAAAAACTTGTGATTCATTAGCTGGCTGTAAATTGCTCAAATTGTTTGGCCTCATTTAATGATTTTGTCTCAGTTTCCCTTATTCCACATGTCAAAGAATTTCCCTAGCTTCTTACTATTCTGCCTCAAACCCAAGCTTGATCTTTTGAATTTGTAGTTGTAGGAGCCAATATATGTGGAGTTGAGGTTTATTACTTGGAACCTAAAGCATCTGAAGCAAGACAAGGGTATCATTTTTTACTATGAGATTGCCCAGGTTTGATTCTTGGCTTGCCAATTACTAGTTGTGTGTTTTGAACAAGTTTTTCAATCTTTCTGCCTCAGTTTTCTTGTAGTAAGATTCCAGATGGATGAGAGACAGGCCTTTATTTTCTAGAGTGAGAGAAAGCAACTGTGAAAGGAAAAAATGGGAAAAGAAAATCACAAAATGTGTCCTCAGGAAAATCAATTTTAGGAATAAACAAAGACAGTACCGGAAGTATAAAAGCATGGGAAAATGCTGGGAAATGCTGTTTCTCATCATAGGTAGCCAGCTGTCTGGCTGGGTTGCAGGCCTGCTCTGGTCTCCCAGGAGCGAAAGCCCTTTTGCCTCTGTTTATATGGCTGAGGTCGCTGGACATCCTGTTTCCTTGATGGGCCTGGGCCGGCCTCTGTCACAGCTAGCACCTTCCTAAAACCCTCTCACTGGTTCAGCTCCCACTGAGCCTGTGTGTGGCTCACTGCATACAGCGCATACTGGCAGGAGTTCTTTCTTTCTTTTATTTTTTTTTCTTAGCAGAATTCCAGGGACTTAAGGTAGAGAAGAGGCATGGAGAGCAAGAAAATTCCGCTTCTTCCATCTACACACCCATCTTACAATAGCCAAGAGCAACTCTGCTTTTATCTGTATTGTATTTTGGGATTCCCATGAGTTTCATTTTTATTTTCTTTTTATTGATTTCAGAGAGGAAGGGGGAGAGGGGGAGAGAGATAAAACATCAATGATGAGAGAGAATCATTGATCGGCTGCCTCCTGCATGCCGTGACTTCCTGGTTCATAGGCTGATGCTCAACCAGTGAGCCACACCAGCCTGGTGACTTGCGGTTTTAAAAGATTTTTTTTTCTGATTTAAAAAGTGAATTTCAAATCACTGTGGTCAGTCATCCAGGAAATAATTTCTTGGTCAGGAAATAATTTCTTCCTTGATGGTTCATGTTTTCAGTGTTTCAGGAACCTAGTCTTTTCCTTCATAGACCATCAGTATCTGGTATGGCTTTCCTACAACATGGATGTATTGTTTATACAAAAGATATAAACAGAGTTAGAGGATGGCCTTTTTTTTTTTTTTTTAAATCTTAAAGTTGAGTATTTTTGTAAACTTTAATTTTAGATTTGAAATAAATGAACTAAATGGTTAAATACTTGGGAAGTTGAGCAATAAAATACTTTCTATGTATTATTTTAAGATTTAGGAAAAATATATTTTAGAAATTCAGTGTTTGTTTTTTTTTGAAATGTCTGCCTGTAGACACTCAGCGCCTGCACCCGATAGAACTGTGGGAAAACTGAGTGTTGCCTTCTGATTCCTCACTCTCACTGTGTTCATTTCTCTCTCAGAGCTCTGAGATACTCATCCCACCACTAATTGGAATCACCTTCCATGGAGATATTCCTTTCAAAAGACATTGAATTTTAAAAGATATCATTAATAAAACAGCTCAAACAATGAAGCCCTGTTGGTAGAATTTCAGACAGTAGGTCATCAAAAATATTTAGAAATCTGTCTTCCTCTTTTTTTTTTTTACTGTGCAGAAATCAGCACACTGTTTACAAACAAGGCCTGCCCCATAGGGACCCAGGATGGGCGAGACATTATGGTGTAGTGCCTACAAAATGATTAAGCAGCTATTCATGCAATTGTATCTGAGAGTAAAAAAGTAGCTCATCAAATTGTTAGCTCAGATTTTGGTTTAACATCTAGGAAAAAATAAAAGAGTTTGCAAAACTAGATCTGTCCAGCAGAGGGCGTATTTAAATTACAAATCATGATTTTACGCAAAGTTTTCTATTTTTAGAAATAAATACATTTTTTATTTTTATGATGTTATGCAGTTTTTATGTTTTATGTTTCTTTCATGATTACTTTTCCAATCTTTGTTTTAAAAATTTATTTATTTCTAAATCACGTAGACTATTATGGGTCTTTTCTTCAATTTAATTTAGTTAATTTTTTTGTTAATCCTCATCTGCGGATATTTTTCCTTTGATTTTTTTAGAGAGAGTAGAAGGGAGAGGGAGAGACAGACAGAGAGAGAAACATCCATGTGAGAGAGACTCATCAACTGAGGTTGCCTCCCGCACTGGGGCTGAGGATGGAGCCTGCAACTGAGGTATGTGCCCTTGATCGGGAATCGAACCCGGGGCAAAGGCCGATGCTCTATCCACTGAGCCAAACCAGTTAGGGCAGGTCTTTTTAGTTCCTTTATTTTTTCCCTTAGGGACTAGTTGCTGCAAATATTTGCCAGATATGCAAGAATCAGGAATTACTGAATATATGAGCAAAGGACCACTAGCCAATGTAGGAGAGAAGGAACTGGTTATAATAGCTAATTTTGCTGGATCTTGGGGCTAGAAGGTAGTCACTTCTCCTGAGAGTGCTATTTACTGAATTCTCTCAACCCAGCCAATCAAGTCATAGATGCAGTTCTAGAGGCAAACCTGCGGGGCATATGATTTATTATTTCTCCAGTAACAGTTCACTTATCTAGAGATTAGACAGCTGGTAACTGCCTCCCCTTTGGGTCAGGCGCAATCCAGCTGCTATCAGACTCTGTTGTCCTGTTCTCCTCACCCCACAGAGACTACATACACTCACCTGCGCCATCTGCCTTAAAACCCCTCAAGTTGAATGGCTGAAGCCAGTTGGCCCCTTTTAATAATCTTCAGTATTCTTTTAGTTATAGAGTTTCTAAAATAAAAATCTGGTACCCTCTATTTAAATGTTGACAAGACACAGCAACCCCTTTATTTTCAAATTTTTAACTTACTAACTTCCACAGAAACAAATTAAGCTTTGCCCTAGAAAAACAGCATGCTGATTCCAACTTTTCCACAGATGAGGATTTCAAGCAGTTGTGAAATGTCACTTTGGATTTGTTTTGAGTGTTGGGGCAGATGGGGAGATAGAAGGGACTTTGAATAAACCTGTTCCTAAGTAAAGGGATTTCTATAACTTTGTGATTCTGACATTGCATTCCTAAATGCATCCTCAAAAAACAAGGGGCAAACTATATGTTGATTATTCCACCACCTATTTAAAAGAATTTCCTGGGATTGGGGGCGGGGTAGGGCTAGAAGTGGTCATGGGGGGAAAATGAAGACATATGTAATACTTTCAACAATAAAAGTTTAATGTTAATGGGAAAAAAAATAATGTATTTCTGGGTTTGCATATGAATAAAATACTTCCAGATAAATAGCATACAAAAAAACCCTTCAACTTCTGGAGGTAGATACACATGCACACAACTTTGTGTGAGTGCAGGGTATGGGTAAGGGAGGAGCCCTGGGTTTGTAGTTTTAAAATCCCTGGCTCTGTGAGTCAATGGGCCGTTCTTTGTCTCATCTATGAAGTCCAGAAGCAAGAATACAACGTCTAAAAGTCAAGGCCATCCTAGCTGGATCTTGGAAACAAACCGAACTGTGACTCTCTGCGGCACGTTGACCTGTGACCTTTAGCCATGTGAATGATCTTGCTGGGGTTTGATCATGAGTGACCCGTTGGGTCTAAAGGAGGACCAGTCCCAGGTTCTGGCTTTTTCACAGTGTGGCTCTGCCTGCTCCTGTCTTACATTAATCCTTTACTCCAGTCAAATGAGTCTGAGCCCAAGGCTTTGCTCTTGCCAAGAGAAAAACCCTACCTTCAAGCCCCTTGTCCTCTCCTTGCCAGTTGGAAGATTCTCCAACTGCTAAGGACCCCACAAGCATTTGGTAATCACTTTTATCTCTACTCTCATGGGGCAATTATTTTCTGTATTGCTATATAGGCCTTTAGCAGATTTCACTATGTTTATCTGAGTAGCTTCAAAGATAAGACTTGCTCTCTTAAGCGTTGTTTATCTACCCATAGTTCTAATAGACAGTTACTATCTTGTTATTTACATCTAAACTATTGTTCTATCAAGTTTTCTCTCCCAAACATTTCCTCCCAAATGCATTTGTCCTAATCTTTTCCATTAGACTTGGTATAAAGTCAGTCTCTCTCTGTCATCACATTGGCCTTTGAATGATACAAGGAAATGTTTTTAAATTTATTTTCTCTTTGTCCAAGTCTTTTCCTCTAATGGTAGTGGTAATTAGTAGTGGAATGGTTAAAAATAATGATGATGACTTGCTATCATTATTATCTATTGAGGACTTAGTTTGTGCTAGACACTCTTCAAAATACTTCACATATATTAATTTATTCAATTCTCATTATAGTTATATAGAATGTGTACCTTCATTATCCCATATGCAGTTAAGGAAACAGGGACAGAGAAGTAACTTGTCAGAGGTTACACATCAGAGGGATTGCAGATCCAGGATTTAAACCCGGTGGACTCTACCCACAGCATCATCTTGCTCCTTGAAAGATGGGTAGTAGTGGAAAGTAGATGCAACTGTCCTGGATTAACCCACATTTGTCATCAGTACCCAGACAGCTTTCAGAATATTTGAAAAATATTGGGGACTGAGATTAGGGAGGCAGAGCCAAAAGCAAGTTGAGGATTGCACAATTGTTTTGTGAATTTACAAGCTTGATAAAGCCAATCTGGATAATTAAGTCATGGGCTTTTTTGTCCTTGATTGTGTAAGTTTTTACTAAGAAAATGAGCAATAATAAAGCCTTGATTAATATTTCTGAGAGTCGCCCTAGCCGTTTTGGCTCAGTGGATAGAGCATCGGCCTGCGGACTGAAAGGTCCCGGGTTTGATTTTTGTCAAGGGCACATGCCCAGGTTGTGGGCTCGATCCCCAGTGGGGGGTGTGCAGGAGGCAGCCGATCAATGATCCTCTCTCATCATTGATGTTTCTATCTCTCTCCCCCTCTCCCTTCCTCTCTGAAATCAATAAAAATATATTAAAAATATTCCTGAGAGTCAAACATTCATCTTTTGGGAATTCTTGCATGTTTCACCTCTGCTTATGAAGACCAAGCTAATGGTTTTGTGATTTTTATTTTCAGTAAGCAGAAAAAAAGCTATTAAGTTACTAACTATATTTCTTATTGGCATGTAGCTAAGCACAGTTCACACAATAATATATAAAACCTTAGGCTACTTTATTTTGCCTAGTGGGAAACTATGAACAGTGAGATTTCTTATGCAAAAGTGAGCATTCGGACTATGCTGGTTCCATATGGCTTTATTAGCATTTCAGAGACTTATCCTTTCAACCTGATTGACTTCTGCAAGTTAGCTTTTCAGGAAATGTAGTTTTCTGATCAATGAGCTTGGAAATGTGAAAAAATAAGCAATTTCTCATATTTATTAATCAGATCCCAACTTTCTTAAAAATTCACGTTAAAGGCGAATTCCATGAAGGACTAGTTTTCAGACTATAGAATATGTTTAGGTCGGAATCACCCTGCATCTAATAAAAATATAGGTTTCTAGGCCCCGATCTTAGAGACCAAATCACTCCCCAGGTGATTCTGAGGTCCTCAAGGTGCCAGGATAGGATGGAGGAGGGAGCACGGAGCAGGGAGTACAGAAACTCAGTGCGAGGGGGACCCAGGCACACAAGTGCAAGAGAGCAGATGACCTTTCATCAGAGCTATTCAGGGGGCCGTCTGAAGTCTGGCCTCCATGTGATAGAAGATTTCATCCCTTTGGTAATAGAAGACTATTCAGTGTAGCTTGCAGCTGTGGTGAGAACCCCTGATCTCTTGTGCAAGTATATTCTCTAGGTTTGGGGGAGAAGTTAGTCTGTGAATGGCTAAGGCAGGGGTGGGCAAACTTTTTGACTCGAGGGCCATAATGGGTTTTTAAACTGGACCGGAGGGCCGGAACAAAAGCATGGATGGAGTGTTTGTGTGAACTAATATAAATTCAAAGTAAACATCATTACATAAAAGGGTACGGTCTTTTTTTTTTATTTCAATAGTTTTATTCATTTCAAACATTTTAACAAGAAGAATGTAAACACTAATTATTATAATTTGAAACTTCAAAAAATGGAGGAATCATAGCACAATAACATACTTTATATTGAAGATGGCAAAGGCAAAATAAAATTGCCTAACAAAGGAAAGGTACAAAAAAAGCCTTTCAAATTAAACTTAAATATAATAAAATAATTTAAAACTAAAACAAATAGAAAAGAACAAAATGCATAAACAGTAAATTAAACATTTTCTTTAGTGCAACTTCCAAATTATGCCCGGGACGTAGATGTAGATGGCAATGTAGACTGGGTTGAAAGGTTTTTGGTCTTTAAAACATCAACTTCAGTGGGAACAGTGTTGTTGGTCTCCTTTTAAACTAATGCTCTGATACTGTGCTCTCCAGGGGCGTGTCTCCCTACATCACCACGATAACGTGTCTACGCATTCCCAGGGTGATGTCGGGGGACGCGTCCGCGGGCATTACAAGGAGCCTCTGGAAGATTGAGAGGTTGTTCCTTCTTCTGAGTGGGCGGTGTTTCCCACGTTGCCATGTTAACACTGCTGCTGGTGAAGGAGCGGAGGGGAGAGCAAGAGAACCCTCCGCTCTTTCGGCTCCGTGGGCCGGATAGAACAGCCAAACGGGCCAGATCCGGCCTGCGGGCCGTAGTTTGCCCACGGCTGGGCTAAGGGCTCACTGTGAGCAGTGGTAGGGCTAGGTGAGGAGGCAGAGTTGGAGAAGGAGAGACATCCAGGTCTTACCATTTTGTCATAATCTTAAGGGCTGGATTTTAGCCTGCTGGCTGCACACTAAAAGGGGTTCATGGAGCTAAGTGGGAAATGTTGTAGTACAGGGTTCAGTCAGCATACACTATCCTTTTCTTTTTGGAGGAATACTGTGAGGACTTTTGGGAGCCTAAGGATCTGCTAACACTTGTCCAGTGGAGGTGGGAAGAACTGTGCATGACTCAAGTGAAATTATTTTGTTCATGAGAGAGAGAGGAGTACTAAAGAAGCTAGCAAGAAGAGGCTATAGTTGGAAGAAGGGCCAAAGAAAGCCCCCCACTCCACCCCACTGGAGACAGTAAAGGAAAAGCAAAGAGAATGTCTCAGGAGGATTACAGGAGATTCCCATGGGCTGTGTGCTGTAAACCTTTTTCTCTGTCTCAAATGGAGAAATACAAAATAATTTTGTGTATCTCACCAAAGCTGCTTCTTTGGGGAGAACTTCAATAGGAAAATATTATGGCAGCAGCTTTCTGAGTTCCATGTGCTTTAAACATATCCTTAGATCCAGTAAGTCAACCATGCCACACGTTTTCAAATATATACTCCGTAGCCCTGGCCGGTGTTGTTCAGTGGTTAGAGAGTCAGCCCAAGCACTCAGTCAAGGACACATACCTGGGTTGTAGGTTTGATCCCTGGCTTGGTCAGGGTGCACGCAGGAGGCAACCCATCGATGTGTCTGTAGATGTTGTGAATGATAAAATACAAAAACATTTCAAAAAAACTTCTTGAATTCGCACATTTTTAAAAAATTCTTTTGTTTTTCAATTACAGTTGACATATAATATTATATTAGTTTCAGGTATACCTCCCCATGATTAGACATTTATATAACTTATGAAGTGATCATCCTGATAAATCTGGTATCCATCTGACACCATGCATAGTTATTACAATATTGTTAACGGTATTGCCCATGCAGTACTTTACCTTCTCATGTGGGCCCTTTGAGAGGAATGTCTGGGACTCCAGCAGGCCTCTTTCACTCAGCCACAATCCCCACTGGTTTTCACTGCCAGAGGTATAGGGATTCTCTTCCCAGCACCGGAACCCTAGACTGGGGGAGCCTGGTGTGGGGCTGGGACCCATTACTCCTCAGAGGGGACCTCTGCAGCTGAGATACCCCTCTCAATTTTTAACCAACACACATTCCACTCACTGCCCCTCCACCCTTCCTAACCAGTCTCCATGAGACTTTTAAAAAAATTTATTTACTGGTTTTGAGAGAGAGAGAGAGAGAGACAGACAGACAGACAGACAGACAGACAGACATCAATTTTGTTGTTCCACTCATTTATGAATTCATTGGTTGCTTCTTGTATGTAACTTAACCTGAGATTGAACCTGCAACCTTGGCATATTGGGATGATGCTCTAACCAACTGAGCCACCTGGCTGGGGCCAGGCTGCGTCTTCTTTATCTCCTTAGTTATAGGATTTCTGTTCGGTTAGATTTCAGGCTGTTCTGTAGTTTAATTGTAATTTTGATGTAGTTGTGGGAGTTTCTGAGTATCACATTTACCTGTGCCACCATCTTGACCAGACCCCACAGTAAATTTTGATGGTAGATTTTCTCAGTCATTTTTGTGGTTGGCTCTGAGGAATTTTTACTTTAAAAAGGACTTCCTCATACTTCAAAAGGGTGGAAACCACTATCTGAAGAATCACAACGATGTCTTCAATTTGTCTATAAAGCACTCCTCACCTAATGAAAACACTGTGCAGGGACTCTATTGTGTCATTTATGATAGATTTTAAAAGAGAGTAAAGGTAAACTGCATTTTGGTCCGACTTTGCACAATATTAACACTGAATAAATATGGAGGGGTATCTATAAAGCATGCATACTTACAACCGTCATATTACTTGACTTTGTAGTTGTCTGAGGGGGTCTATCTGTTGCTCTGAGAACATGCAGATCCAGAAACACTGATTCCATTTCCTTTCCCCAGGTTCTGTTGTGTGGTCTGCTTGTTACATGTCCTCAGGACCCGCTGAGGTTTTTAGAGGAAATGATCATCATTATAATGAAAAATGGCCTCGAAAGTCTGCTCTGGTGAGTCTTGCTTTGATTTGTGATAGGGAGGTATTTTGAAGGTAAAATAAATGCTCATTGTAGAGTATCAAAAAAGGTCTTGCTAATGAATGCTTCCAATCTCAAGATAGTTAAAGAATCCCTCCACATGCTTTTAAGTCCGTAAGGACTTTGAAAGGAACCATTTGCCCACTGGTTCTCACCTTGAGAAATAGTGCTTTCATCAGTACTTTGTGCTCTAGGGCAGTTTGTTTCAGGTTGGACACGAGGAAAGGGAGGCATGCCTTCCTGGGGACTCCACAAAATCTTGAGGGGGAGGTAGTTTGAAAAAGCCCTCCTGGTGGTTCTGCTATACTTCTCCCCAGGGACCTGTCTCTTCCTTCCCCTCCCCTACACTCCATCTAAATAGCCAATGATTTAATTATGGAACTAACTACTATAAAATGAAATTAATTTTTGACTGTGTTTTATTATTAAAGGGATATGTGCATTGATCCATCAATGAAACCCAAAATTCGGAGATTATCTGAAACTTACTTGGAACAACTTTTTGGATTGGATGATCAGCTGGTAAGGATTAGTAATCAAGCATTTTAAAATGTATTTTTAAAGTTTTGATGGAAATTTTCAAATACAATTTAGATTTTAAAAGTGGCGTGAGAGCAGACTGATTCTACAATTGGGGGCACACACACACACACACACACACAACACACACACACACGGAGACACATACACATACACACAGCCACACTCATAGTAATACCCCCCTCCCCCTCCAAATTTCCACGAAGCATTGAGACAGGCATTTATTCTCCCTCTTTCTGATAAAACTTTTATATTAAATTTCCCCTTTACCACTTCTCTTTCCCCTCCTCTCTTGCATTTTTATAACGATAAAAATAGTGTGGTGAAATGCTTTAAAGGAGGATATTTTCTTTCCTTCCTAATCTATTTCTTTCTGTATTCCACCCCGCCCCCCTCTTCATTCTCCCTGACATCTGCTCAGGAATTATGCTCATAAAGATATGGCCAATGAGATCTAAGTTAAAAGCCAGGCCAGTTGTTAATGAAAGAACAACCAGCTCCAACAGCTGTTTTTGATCCTGTGAAGAGGGCAGGGAAGTAATTCAGGACATGGACGCTTTTAGAACAAAGACTGTGCATCTAAAAGAAGCTAAAATAGCAGGAGGCATGTGGGGAGAGAAATACTGACACAAATTAGATGTGTGCGGGACCACATGTGAGACCTCCAGATCCCAGGCTGATGTCTCAGTAAGCATAGGCAGGGTTGGGGAGTGGCTGGTGAAGTTGAGCATTGATAAGTGAAATGAAAGCACAGTCACGGTGGATGGCAAGAGCCAGGAACAATCTGAAGCATCATTTAGAAGACTGGGTAGGGAGTAACACCAATCATTGATCCTAATCATTGGTCTGCAACAGAGGGACAGAAATGGAGGGGTGGGATATTTCTGCCAAGCCTGAGGTGATTCTGAGGCACCGATATACTGGGAAGAACCAATATGTCTGATTCTTTTTTTTTTTTTTAATATATTTTATTGATATTTTACAGAGAGGAAGGGAGAGGGACAGAGAGCTAGAAACATCGATGAGAGAGAAACATCCATCAGCTGCCTCCTGCACACCTCCCACTGGGGATGTGCCTGCAACCAAGGTACATGCCCTTGACCGGAATCGAACCCGGGACCCTTCAGTCCGCAGGCCGACGCTCTATCCACCGAGCCAAACCGGTTTCGGCTATGTCTGATTCTTATTGATCTGCATCATGGTGTGTGGTGTCTTAATGACTTGACTTTATCAAACATAGACCTCTGATCTACTGTGAGTGCAGACAACCGAAAACCAAGTTCCTGGAGATGTTCAGGGGCAACCTCAGGAGCTGAGGGGGAGGCCCAGATGATTCCCCATCCTCACCCCTTACCCACTAGAATAGTTCTGCTTTGAGTATAATGTCACTTGAACAAAAAGCTTGAGAACCATTGCTTATAAGATACTAAAATTGTTAAAAACGACTGATCTTGAGGGGTAAACCTCATTGTCAGTATTTTGAAAGCAATCTTATAAAATGCAATTAGATTGTGTCCAATGTCTAGATAAAAGCCTATAGAGAATTTTTAAAAAATGCACAGAATTCCAACAGACACCAAAGCTACTTCAAACAAAGTTTTATTAAAAAGCAATTCTCAGAAGTATTTCATGATGTTGAAAGCACACGAGGAAAAAATGTTGGAAGCTGATCCTGACTTAGAAAGAGTATGACAGTTCACCAAGACATAGGAAAGATGCCCACTTCATGTCATAAGTTAGGAAAAATGGAAACTATATGTGACTTTGCAAAATGTAAATCTCCAGATGCCTTAGATTGCTAGGTAGAAGGCTATAGATTAATTTCTTCTTCACCCTCAGTGAAAATTGAAAAGTTTTTTTTAAACAGAGATAAGACACTAATTTGCAATGTTCTTAGTATTTTAAATTACATATAGTAAATATTAGCTTTCCTTTTTAAATTTCTCTTTTATACAGTAATAACTTCCAGTAATAGAGTGTTTAATGTTTTGAAAAAACATTTTAAAGGCCACAATATTAGTTATTAATATTGCTCTGCATAGTTTTAGCAGGCAGTCATTTTTATGGTCTCACACTACACAGTCCAGCACAACAAGGGCTGTCTGTATGTGCCTATTTATAAATATATAGATTTGTTTCTGTTTATGGAAACAGAGAAGATTTCCTACAGGAAACTGTAAGTCAAATAGTTATAGGAAAATAGGAAATGTTCTCATAACTGTAGATATATAGTTTAACTGTGTCCCAAGATGAAAGGATCAACCATTGTAAGAAGGAAACTAACTTCACAGACTTGATTCTCATTTCATAGGAAATGACATTTCCAGGTGGGCTTACTAATTATAAGAAGAAAAGGCATCTATAACATTAAAAAATCTTTAACACAAAACATAACACAAAAGTAGAGAGAATGCCATCATACAGCGTCACAATTATCAACATTTTGCCATTCTTGCTCATTATTTCCCCCTTACCCTTTTTTGCTGGAGCAATAGAAAGCAAATCCCAGGAGTTGTATTATTTTACCAGTAAATACTTCAGTGTGCATCTCTAACAGGAAATGAGATTTTTAGGTGCCATTGTCTACCTAATGAGATTGGCAATAATTCCTGAATATAATCCAGTGCTGATTGTATTCCGATATATAAATTCCATATTCAGTCCATATTCGGGTGTCCTTAAATCTCAAAAGTGCCTTTTTACTTATGGTTCTAAGTCAAAATCCATACAGGGTCCACATATTGGCTTGGCTGTTATGCAACTACAATCATTCCTTCTTATTTTCCCCCATGTCATTTATTGAATAAGACAGATAATGTGTCATGTGAAATGTCCCACATTCTCATGGTTTCCTCCAGTGTCACTTCATTTGTTCTGTTTCTTGTATTTCCTGCAAGTTGTACTCAGACCTACACAATATTCAAGTTCTTTCCCCCCTCTTTTTCCTCTTGGTGACAAGAAGGCTGCATTGGGGGTGTTGTGTTCTTTCTAGTGCTTCCCATCAGGAGGCACCCCTGGTTCGGCTGACCCACTTTCAATGAATCTTGATGCTTATAGACATTAATATAATTCCTCACTTAGCTTTATCCTTCAATGTAATATTGTTTTTATCCTTCAACGGAATATTTTTTATTTCAGAATAATAATGCCACAAGGCCACTAACAAGAAAACTACCTCAGTTTAAGAAAATTATGCAATTATTTTTGCCTTGAAGATGTATATTTCTTACCAGGTATTTTCAGTAAAAAATTATTTTTTTTAACCTAAATTAATTTTTTTTTGGTACTGAAGGTCACCTTTTCTTTTAATGATATATAACATTACATGGTGCAAAATCAAAACAATAAAATGAGGAGTATCCAGAGAATATTGCTTGCATTTCTGCCTCTCTATCCTCCCTATTTCCTCCCTTTCTCTAGGTAACCAATTTTTGTAGTTTTAAGCTTATCTCCTTCCATTGCTTCTTTTTGAAAAATACTAGCAAATACACTGTATTCTCCGCCCCTCTGACTTCTTACATGGAAATAGCAGACAATAGCCTTCTGCTTCTTGCTTTTCTCACACATTAAAACGTTATCCCACGGAGCATTGTGTAATGAAATCCTAAAGTCCAAATGAAAGATATTGACTTAAAAGGTAAAAAAAAGAAAAAAAAAGGTCTTACTGATGTAACAAACATCGTGTAACTATGAAAGGAAACTGGGGTTTTAACCATTTGGGAGAGACAGACAGATCCTGTGCCCCAAACAAGAATCAGCTGGTTGATAACCACATCCATTCTTGCTGGCTTGTAAAGGTATTCCTTTTTTTTTTTTGAGGTTGAGTAGATTATTATTTCCTGAGAAGACATCAAAATAAGTATTACTGTAACTTAGAAGAAATAAAAATAAAGATGTGTAGAAATAATTAAGATGTGAACTAGATTCATGTTGTTTACTTTTAGGATAAATTTAAGTGTAAAATAAGTAATAATAGTTAATGAATGATAGGGCATTTATGTATGTTTATCTGCTGTGTATGGCATTTGAGAGTTCTAAATAACATTTTTGTAAGTTTTTAATTTACTTTAAATTGTTTCAGGGATTTTATTTAATAAAATTTGTTATAAACATTTACATGTTTAAGAAAATTTAGTTTTTCTAAGTTGTATTTATTTAAATCTGTTTATTAAATAGAGCACTAACATACTAATAGCAATGAGTGTTTCTCTCCATGCACAAAAGCCTGCTGGGCATTAAAGTCTCTTTTAAAAATTTGTAGAAGATCAAAAATGAAGAAACTTGGCCGAAACCGGTTTGGCTCAGTGGATAGAGCGTCGGCCTGCGGACTGAAGGGTCCCGGGTTCGATTCCGGTCAAGGGCATGTACCTTGGTTGCGGGCACATCTCCAGTGGGAGGTGTGCAGGAGGCAGCTGATGGATGTTTCTCTCTCATCGATGTTTCTAGCTCTCTATCCCTCTCCCTTCCTCTCTGTAAAAAATCAATAAAAAATATATTAAAAAAAAAAAGTAGACATTAAAAAAAAAAAATGAAGAAACTTGCCTGGCCAGTGTGGCTCAGTGGTTGAGCATCAACCCATGAACTAGATCATGGTTCAATTCCTGTTCAGGGCACATGCCCAGGTTGTGGGCTCAATCCCCAGTGGGGGCCGTGCAGGAGGCAGCTGATCATTTATTCTCTCTCATCATTGATGTTTCTCTCTCTCTCTCCCTCTCCCTGAAATCAATAAAAACATATTTAAAAAAATTAAGAAATTATATGAAAGAAAATAAAATCTCACCAGTGAAGGCAAATATATAGTAAAGGTAGTAGGCCAACCACTTATAAATCTAGCATGAAACAATTAAAATTGCAAGAAGTATGTATTTATAGTTTTGACCTTTTCTTTTCCTCTTAATGAATTCCCTTTAACAGTTCTTGTAATGCAGGTTTAGTGGTAATGAACGACTTACATTTATTTTTCATTTGAGTCTTACCAGATTCCTCATATTATACTAGATACCTCAAATACTATAGAAGTAAACCTTTTCTATAGGTATTATTTAAATTACAGCCATTTTCTTATATATAATAAATGTACAGTGTCTTACAAAGTTAAAAATTAATGGGACAAATTACTACTGACATTAAAGAGCCATAAATTCAGTAATTGTAATTCATGATTTCTAATTGTATTTCATTATTTTTTCATTTATTACAAAATTTCCTCTGGTTTCATCAGCCTGGGATACAAGTAGAATAGTGTTGATAGTAACATTCCAAACTTCACTTCCTCTTGTCCATATCTTTATAATACGGGAGATTGGGTTCCTCTTAAAATTCCAACCAGTTGTTTCTGGGAATCCCAAAGCAGTCCCTCGTGAATTCAAGAATTCCCCTTCAGTCCTCAAAAAACTAAAAATGGAACTGCCATTTGACCCAGTGATCCCACTTCTAGGAATATATCCCAAGAAACTAGAAACACCAATCAGAAAGGATATGTGCACCCCTATGTTCATAGCAGCACAATTCACCATAGCTAAGATTTGGAAACAGCCTAAGTGCCCATCAGCAGATGAGTGGATTAGAAAACTGTGGTACATCTACACAATGGAATACTATGCTGCGGTAAAAAAGAAGGAGTTCTTACCATTTGCAACAACATGGATGGAGATGGAGAGCATTATGCTAAGTGAAATAAGCCAGGCAGAGAAAGATAAATATCACATGATCTTACTCATTTGTGGAATATAATGAACAACATAAACTGATGAACAAAAATAGATCCAGAGACAGAGAAACATCAATCAGAACGTCAAACCTCAGGAAAGGCAGGGGAGGGAGAGGGTAAGGGGGAGAGATCAACCAAAGGACTTATATGCATGCATGTAAGCCTAACCAATGGACACAGACAACAGGGGGGTGGGGGCATGAATGGGAGGTGGGGGGTAATGGGGGAATAAGGACACATATGTAATACCTTAATCAATAAAGAAATTAAAAAAAGAAAAAGAATTCCCCTTCAGTGTCTCTGTCCCGAACCCATGAAGCCACCAGAGGGTGGAGCCTTAGCTGCTGCTCTAGACTTCCTGGGAGCTTGGATGTGTGACCGAGGTGCGCTCCAGGCTCCTTCAACCACAAATCCTTAAGAGGCCAAAATAGTGCTCCTTTCTCTGGACTCTCTGCTCTTCTCAAACCATACCCAGTGATCACTTTGACAAAGATACTTTTTTGAAGACTTCTAAGTCAAACTCGCGCTTCAGGACTGAAGTCAAATTTGTTTATCTGTCAAAATAGTACCGCTGTGTGGCAAGAACTTAAAACTTTCAATTCATTTTGCTACCAGCTGTGATAAAATTTTAATTTAGTGGATTGTATTTCAAAATTTGTCACAATGTAAGGCTTTTTGTAATATTTTTATCACATTATTTAGAACTTTTAAAATTTAAAGTCACGTGATGTTTGATGGCTCTGTGTTGTGTGTGCTCTACAGAAGTGGGGAAATACCTTTCCTTACTTGTGCTGCACAAATAGTGCCGTGGGCCTCATGGGAACAGTTCTTTTGGATTTTTGTCTGTAGTATCTTCTTCCTTAAGGCTAGAACCCCAATCCAAGGTGCTAAGACACCCTGTGGCTTCCCTCCCCCATCCTAGTCATTCTTTCAGATAATAGAAGAAAATTTCTTCGTCTTGTCAAAACAAATTCAAAACAAAAATATCTAAATTGACTTCTAGACCTTTTCTTTAAAAATTAATTAGAAATGCTTAGATAACTGAATTCATCAGATTTAGGCTGGGACCATCCTTTCCTTGCCCCTAATATTCATTAAATGTTGAAAAATTCAGAAAAGGATAATAAAGAAAAAAAGGTGGTAAATTCCTCACATAAACTGAGTTGTCAATGCAAATATGTGTTCCTTCTTTAGATCCTAGTTTGAACATCTTATCTAATAAAGAGGGAATATGCTAATTGACCCTCACACTGTCGCAAAAGATGGCAGCACCCACAGTCAATAAGGAGGGAATATGCTTAATTGACTGACCCTCCCTCAAAGATGGTGGTGCCCACAGCCACAAGATGGCGGTGCCCAGTCCCCTCAGCCCTGCCGGGGCGGCAGGCACGTGGCAAGGCCGGGCGCCTGCCTCTGGAGTCCCCCAGTCCCCTCAGCCCCCTAGCTGCTCAGGGCAGGCCCGAGGCACAGGCAAGCCTTGGATGGCTGCTGCCCAGCTGCCCAGGGCCACCCGAGGCTCAGGTAACCAGGGCCGGCCGAGGCTTGCACTGCCGGCAGTGGCAGCAGCAGAGGTGTGATGGGGCTTTGCCTTTCCCTGATCGCCGGGTCACCTCTCGCCCCTGAGGGCTCCTGGACTGTGAGGGGGGCAGGCTGGGCTGAGGGACCCCCCTCCAGTGCATGAATTTTCATGCACCGGGCCTCTAGTAAATGTAAAAGATATTTTGGGAGAACCATTCCAAAGATTTGGACATGGAGTGGGTATTAGATGATATTAAACAATTATTAGTAACTAGAGGCCTGGTGCATGAAAATTCGTGCCCTCGGGGGTGGGGGGGCTCCCTCAGTCTGGCCTGCACTGTCTCGCAGTCCGGGAGCCCTTGGGGGATGTCGGACTGCCTCGGAGGCGGGAGAGGCTCCTGCCACAGCCGCTGGGCTCGCCAGCCGTGAGCCTGGCTTCTGGCTGAGCGGCACTCCCACTGACCACCAGTGGGCAGCTCCTGCGTTGAGCATCTGCCCCCTGGTGGTCAGTGTGCATCATAACGACCGGTCATTCTGCTGTTCAGTTGATTTGCATATTAGCTTTTTATTATATAGGATCATCTAAGATAGAATACTGGAATTGTAGTTGTGAAGAAAATGTGTGTAGAGATAGATACTAAAAGACTTTAGGAATGAAATGTCATGATTTATATATTTTTATATACTTCAAAATAGAAAAAGCAAATGTAGGAACATGTTGACAATGTTTTCAGGTGTTTATACTATTTTCTGTATTTTAAAAAATAAAACACTTTTTAAGACCAAGTTGTAATTATGCTATGTCTAGTATCATTTAAAGAAGAAATCATGTTGTATTTCACTTCTTTTTATTTTTCTTCCAGCTATAAAAAATGTTTCCTTGAAACTAAGGTGTCAAAAAAGAAAAGAAAAAAAACTAGGGTGTTAAGTTGAATGTATTTTCATTGAATCATATTGTATCCTGTTGGAACTCAGCTTAATATAGTGGGCCTTCACATTTTCTGTCCCCATTGTCCATAAGGGGTAAGACATCCTCTTAGTAGTAATAGTGATTCATCATAGTGGTCATTCCTAGAGAGGGTGGGATTGAGGGAACCTTAAGGAAGGTGGGGGTGTGATCATGGGTACTTTAGAAAAAGTTTCATTGGTGATTCTAATCAACCTCTGGAGAAGGGAACACAGGTCTAAAAGAAAAGACGACTGTCCAATTCTTACTAAATGCTGGAAAAATTCTTTTACAACTAATTTATTACTTCAACATTGCCACCCTTTAACTTTAGAAACCATCTCCCACGGCAGAATTTTCTCTTGAATTTCCAGACTCAAAACTAATCTTACAAAATAATTGGACTCTCAGGAATCGTATGGTGGTACACCACGGCGCCCTCTCTTCCGTTATAGCCAGCAGGTGCCTGTGTGCTGCAGCCCTTGTGGGAAGTTGATGTGAGTGGTTTGTGAGGGCCCAGAAACGGCTCTCACTCTTAGGTCCTCTCTACCAACACCAGTTGCTCTTTTATTCAGCAACTTCTCCACATAGTTGTCCGAATCCTTTACCTTCCATTTGCAGTGGCCAGATGGCAGAGAACTGGCCTGCATCTAGGCAGCTGTCTAATTCAATCAATCTGTACATATGTGTTGAGCTCCTACTCTGTGTAACACACTGCCCGCTGGGATAAAAAACGTCAGAGAACATTTTCCAATCAGAAGCAATTAGCCAATACACAACGGCTATGAAGAGTAGAAAGCATGCTGCGGGAGTGTCAGTGGTGAAAACTCGAAGTTAAACCGTGTTACCCAGTGTGCCTGCCTGTGACTGATGGTTCAACTGGCCAGAGGCACTGCTGAGCTGCAGTGGAGCTGATGCATGCCCAGCCCCAGGGCGGGGTGGAGGGTGGGGGGGATGGGGTGGTGGTGCGGGGAGGGGAGTGGTGGTGGTGATCACAAACCTGGAGCTCCTGTTGTAGGCCAGTCCCTTGGAGTTGCTCTCTTAAAGCTATGCTTCCCTGTGGAGAAAACAAGAGGATGAGGAAAAATCATCTATTGTAATTCTATTAGTGGGTGTTGTGTGTTTTTTTAAACTGGGAGAACAACATATGTGAAATTAAAACAATAATTTAGGGAAAGAACTACTAAAAGGGAATATTACAACTACAAAGTCTTTCAACAAGAGAAACAAAACAATACTTTTATGCTGATTTAAAGAGTTGATCATTAGAAAAGTCAAGTTCAAGTGTTACTGGCTGAATTATAATTTTTCTTTACAAAGTCATTAGTGGATAAAGAAGCTGTGGTACATTTATAGCATGGAATACTAGACAGCAGTAAAAAAAGAAGGATCTTATACCCTTTGAGACAGCATGGAGGGACCTGGAGAGTATTATGCTAAGTGAAATAAGCCAGTCAGAGAAAGACAAGTATCACATATCTCACTCATATGTGGAATTCAATGAAGAAAATAAACTGATGAACAAAATAGATCCAGAGATATAGAAGCATGGAACAGACTGGAATCTCAGAGGGAAGGTGGAGGTGGGTGGATGGTTGGGAAGAGATCAACCAAAGAACTTGTATGCATATATGCATAATCTATGGACACAGTCAATAGGGTGTAAAGGCCTGGGGCAAGGAGGGGATGGGGGCGGGCTAGAAGGAGTCAATGGGGGAAAACGAGGACTCATGTAATACTTTCAACAATAAAGATTTAATTTTAAGAAAGGAGTAATTTGGCCCTAGCTGGTTTGGCTCAGTAGATAGAGCGTCGGCCTGTGGACTGAAGGATCCCAGGTTTGATTCCTGTCAAGGGCACATGCCTGGGCTGTGGGCTCGATCCCCAGTGGGGAGCGTGCAGGAGGCAGCTGATCAATGATTCTCTGCCATTACTGATGTTTCTCTCTCTTTCTCCCACTCCCTTCCTCTCTGAAATCAATAAAAATATATTTTAAAAAAGGGGTAATTTGTATATAATCCCTATCAAAAGTGAGGATTTCCAAATGGCACTGAACATGAAGCAGACTATCAGGGGGCCCGAGGGCCTTCGTTGTATGCCTGAAATAAATTCATGAATAACATTTCTTTGCTGTATCTATTAACAAAGATTTACAGCAATGTGCAAAGGTGAAAAAAGGGTTTGCCTTAGAGAAACAGAATTTAGAATTCTGGGAAGTTGGAATAGATATGAACCAAACATCTCTACACCAAATAGATACGACCACATGTTTGTGGATTTGTATGATAAAGAGGGTGGCAATAACATCAGAGAAAACGTACAGCATTAAGCACTTTACAGTAGCCATGTACATATAATAAATGTGTCAATGTATTAAAGAATGGACAGGAGGTACGGATGATTTCCATAATCCTTAGCCTTACCCACATATTAATGTGTATTATGAATAGTTGCAAGTGATAAATTTGCATCTTTTTCAGTGTAGACTTTTAATATACATGGTTTTCTATTTCTGCTTGGTAATTGAGGAATTTCTGTATGCCTTTTTTTTTTAAAAAAAAGAAAAATCTCATTTTATACTCCTGAGAAGGCAAAATCACCCAGTTTAATAGTGACAGAGTGACCATCAGATTCACAGCTTTATAATCCTGTCAATATAGCTGCTAATAATAATGCCATAGTGCTTACCTTAAATGCTTTAAAGTAAGTGCAATATTATGGGAAATTTCAAAGCTATGACTTTATCTTTAAAAAAGTGGAAAGAGATCAACCAATGAACTTATATTTATCAATGCATAACCCGTTGACACAGACAAAGGGGTGTTGAGGGCCTTGGGGTGGGGGTGGGAGCCGGTTGGAAGACGTAAATGGGTGAAAAAGGAGGACCTATGCAATACTTTCAACAATAAGGTTAAATAAAATAGGTAATAGGCTTACACAATAAAATTCCGAAATATATAAATGGCAAATAGTCTTCCAGTTGGTTCCTGTCTCCCTGATGGATTATGCTCCCCAGATACAACCATTGGTCTCATTTTCCTGTGGACCTCCCAGAGGTGCCCTGCGTTTATTTCTAATGTTTGTTATTTTATTTATTTGTTTACTTTAGATGACTCCAGACTTGATGATAAAAGCATGCACTTTTTACACTGGACATTTAGTAAAGAACCACTTTAGGTACGAACGTGAGTTTTTATATGCTATTTTTTCCTCTTTGTGTTCTTATTCTTGATAGTCTCCATATGGAGAAAAGCTCACTTTTGGCCAGGTGTGCTGATTTTATCTATAGTTACAGTTACTTAAAATATGTTCTTTATTTCTTTAAGGTATCACTTTGACTTTTTAATCTATAATAATAAAAGCATAGTATGCTAATTAGACCGGACGTCCTTCTAGACGACCTTCCAGATGAAGGCGGGGCTGCGAGGGCCAAGGCAGAGGTGGCTGCCGTGGTGGCAGGGGGCGAGCCCCTTGCAAGAATTTCGTGCATTGGGCCTCTAGTTTTTAAGTAAAACTCCAAAATTGAAGATAGAGGTCCATAATTCTCTTATCTGGAACCCTTGGAGCCAGATGTGTTTTGCAATTTAGGTTCTTTTAAGAGAAAATTTAGAAAGGTAATCTCTGTAAAATTTAGAAAGGTAAATGTTTATTATATAACATTTTAGTGGTGTCTGGGGCAGGACATTGGAACAAAACATATTTGAATATATTAGTATTTCTACAGTCAGATAGATATATACTCTATGTGAAAAGAAGGAAGACTTTGACCAGCCGTGTGTCAGATGCAGAGAGATTTTGATGCAAAATTACCCTAGGCCAGGTCTAGTTTTGCCTCTATATAAGTTATGAAAAAAACTTTTGAATTTAAGAATTTTCTGGGCTTCAGAAATGTAGACAAGGAGAGTGCAATCTCAAAGAAAATGCAAGGACTGTTTAGAAATAAAGCAATAAAAATAATTTATTTCTGTGCTGCGGTTTTTGAGGAGGTATTACTTTTTCTCCCTCTCAGTTTATTTAGTAATGTATTGCCATAACATTAAAATATTATTTTCTCTATTTTCTGCCTATAGCAGTTGGAAAGACATAGCAATTCCTCACGTAACGGAAGAAGACATTCTAGCTAAAAAAATGGAAATAGCAATTAAATATGACAATTTAAGACTTCAAAAATACATGTTTTATCACTGGCACTCTTATGTGAAAAGTGTAAAAGAACAACTTAAAGGTAAATCCTTACATGGTAGCAATTATTTTCTATATTCCTGTATTCGAAGAATAAAAAAAAAATAATAGTTGAGCATAATTTATACTAAGGAATTTATAATTATTATTACTTAAAATATGTATTTTATTTTTTCCATCACCATTTATTCTCCCTGTACCCTCCTCTACATCTTCCTACCCTCCCTCCCTCACAATCACCACACTGTTGTCCATGTCCACGAGTTCTTTCTCTTTGTTTTTCTTTTTTGCTCAGTCCCTCCACCCTGCAGCCCCCCAGAACTGTCAGCCTGTTCTCTATCTAGGAGTCTGTCTCAATTGATAATTTTTTTTATGTCTAGAGAATTGTCATGAAACATAAAGGCATTAATTTAAAGTATTTAATAAGATTAGATTCAGGCATATTTTAAATAAAATTCTGTATGTATTTTTGTGATGTACACACAAATCCTATATAATAAATAGGTAATATGCAAATTAACCCTCACACCCTCACAAATGGCTGCCTATGCCCATCTCGGCAGGGAGGTTAGTGAGGGATGACCAAACGACTGAACAAGCAGGCTGCGTGGGGAGACCAGGTCGGCAGGGGGGTTAGTGAGGGACTACCAAATGACAGAACAGCAGGCTGTATGGGGTGATCAGGCTGGTGGGGGGCCCGTGAGGGGTGACCAGGCTGGCAGGGGCGGCAGTTGGGGGTGACCAGGCCAGCAGGAGGGGCAGTTGGTGGCGACCAGGCTGGCAGGGAGGGCAGTAAGAGGCGACCAGGCCTGTGGGGGGGGGGGGCAGTTAGGGGTGACTAGGCCGGGGGGGGGGCGGGGCAGGCAGTTAGGGGCAACCAGGCCAGCGGAGGGGGGCAGTTAGGGGCAACCAGGCAGGCAGGCAGGTGAGCGATTATGAGCCAGTGGTCCAGGATTGTGAGAAGGATGCTGACTGCTGGTTGGGGTCCAGGATTGGAGAGGGTGCAGGCTGGGCTGAGGGGACCACCCCCCCATCCTGTGCATGAATTTCGTGCACCGGGCCTCTAGTATAAATATAAATAGGGATCTACTATGACCTTTCTTTACATAACAAAGAGCTGGTGTATTACAGATAGGTTTCAAAATTGACTATTTTTTGTAGAGAGCTCTGTATTCTTTATAGATATTGCATTTAATGGACACTTGAGGAAACCTAAAGAAAAATAATTTTCTTTTGCTTAAATCCTTGATGGTTAAAATGAATGGACAGTGCATGTACGTGATCTTAAGAGCAGGGATAGAGAACTATAGCCTCTTTTTTAGGTTTTGTCCAGCTCACCAGAGACTGCTTGTTTATGGCTGCTGCAAATTGCAAGAATCATTCCCTCTTGATGGCGGCTATCACAGTAGATCCTCTGAAGGTTTTAACACCAGGGGAATGGGCTCTAAAAAAGCCACTGCCCTTTGTGAGTGGTGTATTGACATTTTATTTACATCTATTACATCTTAATTTCTATGGGAAAGGTGATATTTACAGTTTAATAAAGTCTCAGGAGTACTATCTACTGCTGTAAAAAGTAATTAATTTCAGATGTAATTAAAACAAAACAAAAACTATTAGATACAATATTGATTCATATTATAAACATGATAGAATATTAAATATTTTTTGGAAGCAGTTTTAACTATATACAGTAATCCAATAAATTTTCTTTAGATATACTATTGCGGTTACAACAGATATTCCGCTATAATAGGATAATAATAATGCTACATAAATGGAGGGATAAAGCAAGATATCTAAGTGAAAAGAGAGAAGAAGAGCTGGTATGGTATAGTAGAAACTTAAATTTTTTATAATCTAAATGTTGCTGTTATATTGATGTTGCCTTAGATAATAATGCTATGTGTGAAAAATACTAAAATCTTGACTATTATGTGCTTTTGATGTGGGTCTTTGTTCTTTTAACTTAATAATTTAAATTTCACTTCAGCTATCCAAAATATTTCCTAATAAATTCCGTTGTTTCATTTCAACTATATAAACATCAAGAAAAAATTTTTTTAACGTTTTGTTTAGACTTATTGGTAAAGATACTAAGAATTTTGTTTAAACATGGATTTAAATAGATATCTAACATGGAAGAGAAACTATTTGATATGATTATAATAGAGAAATAAATGATAAAAATGAAATAAATTTATTTTTTCTAGATAAGATTAGATTGCTACTTATTCTTTTTCATCATTCAATTTAATAAATTATAATCTTAATATTAAATTACTTTTAAATGGCTGAATTGCTAAGCTTAAATGATCATTCTTAACTGGATACCCATTAGCAACTAAAGCAATTAAAATAGAGGACCCAAGCAAACTGCTCCAAATTTAAAAATATCTCTAGTTTGCTTAAGTTATTAATATATTATTACTTAATATTTTAGAATATTCACAGTATTTCCTGGGGTTAAACAGAAACATGCTGGAAATGTTTGTAGTTACATTGTTTAGTAGGTAATGTTTTATTAATATTCTTTGAAATGAAAAGCAGAGGAAAAAAGAAAAGAAAAATAGGAAGGAATTAAACCTTCTGTTTTGTGCTTGCCCCCGAGGAAGGCAGGATCAATGCCTCCCACCCCAAACTGGTTCAGATGTAGAGACTGATGATCCTGCACAATTACGAAGAGAGAGTATGAAAAGATTGAATACTCACATAATGGTGCTAGCAGGATATCCTCTAGCATTTGCCTTTTGTGGACTACATTTTCAACCTTGCCAGTTAAACAGTTACACCGCGGGTACCACTGTTTTAAGTCTGCTCTTAAGTCATTCAGTGTTTTCCACCACTTTGTATCCTAAGATAGAGTTTGGACCCCAGGGCCCCTAGTCTGATCATTGCTTGTCTAACGGGGAAGTAGATAACTGTACAAGACCAATCTGCCCCTGTCTACTCCCCTCAAACTGAACTTCCCTGAGAGCAGACAGTACTGTTCTCTTAAGCATCTCCATACACTGAGCACAATGTTTTGCACACAGTAGATATATATTACTATATAATAATGCCTAATATCCTATCTAATAAATAGGTAATATGCAAATTGACTATCACTCCAACACACAAGATGGCCGCCCCATGTGGTCAAAGATGGCCGCCCTCATGTGGACACAAGATGGCCACCACAAGATGGCCAGCAGGGGAGGGCAATTGTGGGTGATCAGGCCAGCAGGGGAGGACAGTTGTGAGGGACAAGGCCTGCAAGGGAGGGCAGTTAGGGGTGACTGGGCTGGCAGAGGAGGGCAGTTGGGGGGACCCAGGCCTGCAGGGGAAGGCAGTTGGGGGGGACCAGCCCTGCAGTAGAGGGCAGTTGGGGGGAACCAGGACTGCAGGAGAGGGCAGTTGGGGGGAACCAGGCCAACAGGGGATAGCAGTTAGGGGTGACCGGGCTGGCAGGGGAGAGCAGTTGGGAGTGACCAGGCCTGCAGGGGAGGGCAGTTGGGGGGGGGTATCAGGCCTGCAGGGGAGGGTATTTGGGAGGGACAAGGCCTGCAGGGGAGGGCAGCTGGGGGCAACCAGGCATGCAGGTGAGGACAGTTAGGGGTGACCAGGCTGGCAGGGGAGGGTAGTTAGGGGTGACCAGGCCAGCAGGGGAAGGCAGTTAGGGGCAATCAGGCCAGCAGGGGAGGGCAGTTATGGGCGACTAGGCTGGCAAGAGAGGGAAGTTAGGGTTGACCAGGCCAGCAGGAGAGGGCAGTTGGGGGCAACCAGGCCTGCAGGGGAGGGCAGCTAGGGGTGACCAGGCAGCAGGGATGGGCAATTAGGGGCAATTGGGCCGGCAGGGGAGCAGTTAGGCATCGATCAGGCTGGCAGGGGAGTGGTTAGGGGGTGATCAGGCTGGCAGGCTGAAGCAGTTAGGGGTAATCAGGCAGGCAGGCAGGCAAGCAGTTGGGAGCCAGCAGTCCTGGATTGTGAGAGGGATGTTTCACTGCCCATTTAGGTGGGATCGGGCCTAAATGGGCAGTCAGACATCCCTTGAGGGGTCCCAGATCGGTGAGGGTGCAGGCTGGGCTGAGTGACACCCCCTTCCCCCAATGCACGAATTTCGTGCACCCGGCCTCTAGTATATAAAATAATAGTATTATCCTTAATGTGGATGTGGATTACAGTGTAGTTGATTGGGTGTCTAGATAAGACATTTTCTTTTAGTTGTGTGATTCCTTGCCCTCACAAGCATTCTGCATGCACCTAGGTGCAGTGAGGATGGCGGGTGAGTGCTGGGAGGAGAATAAGAGAACATTTCTGTGTGCTAGCTTTCCAACGCATGCTCTTACTTAGGCTCTGATATGTATACATATTAAAACAAAAGTGTGTGTGTGTGTGTGTGTGTGTGTGTGTGTGTGTGTGTGAAGGGGTCAAACACTTATTTACCCTAAAGGCTTTTCCCTTTATTATGCAGTTTTCAGGACTGTTTTGAAAGTTAAAATTGGGACTTTCTGTAATGATAAGTCAGTCAAATCCCCAAATTCTTTATTTCTGACTCTCCTTTTTATTTCTGTGCTACCTCCCTCCCTTTATGCCACAAATACAGGTCCTATTGTTATTAGAAACTTGACACTGTGGGCTTCAGCTTCCCTGTTTATAAAAGAGGACGTTGGGCCACATCTTTTGGAAAAAAATATTTTTATTCATTTTAGAGAGAGAAAGGGAAAGGGAGAGATAGAAGCATAAATGAGAGAGAAACATCATTGATCCACTGCCTCCTGCACAGCCCCTACTGGGATCGAGCCTGCAACCCAAGCATGTAGCCTGACCGGCAATAGAACCAGTGACCTTTTTGGTGCATGGGTGGATGCTCAACCACTGAACCACAAAGGCCCGCTGGACCACATTTTCAAGGTGGCTGTCTGTGCTAATGTTGTGTGACAACTAATGGAAATGATCTATAATTCTTTGGTGGTTCAGAGAATATTAAAAATGCTCTGGATAATGATAATGTATGTACTGCTGATGAAAATGTTTAATAGGTCCTATCATTGTGTCAAGCTTTGTACTTTATATATATCATCTCATTTAACCCTTACAACAATTTCATAGAATTTCTAAATTGTTTTCATGGCAGTTGTTAAAACATGAAATTCAATTGAGAAAATGGAGAAACAGGATTAAAAACAAAAGAAATGTTGAAAAAGAAATCGTTTCTGTTGAAGAGAGTCAGTCTGAAGACTCTTTTGTAGGTGAAATTACTGAATGTGACATTTCACTATTACCAGAAAGAGCAATATTGCAGGTTTGTATGAATTTATGTCTTAACTAGTTATTTTTACAATGTTTGTTTAAAGAGTGGTTTTATGAACCTTACATGAATGATGGAAGCCATACTTTGAGGAAATATTTTTTTATAATTAGCTGTTGGCTATCTCATTTTATGGAGGCTATACATACATTTGGAAGCTATCAGATAAATATGACAATAAAAATGAAGAAATTAAAGCTGTAGGAAATAAGAATGAAAGTAATGTTTTTCCTTTCTCCTTCAAACATATATTATCATTTAAGGTGCAACAGATTTTAGATACATGGAAGTCAGCAGAGGAGGGAGCTGGGCAGCGGGGTGGTGGTGGCGGGGGGTGCATAACTGCCCACACCTCTTCTAACAGGCTTCCTCCAATCACGAGCCTTATTGTTACTGACATAGCTGATGCCATAATTGGAGGTGGAGGTGGAGAGTGTGCAGATGCAACAGGGATGGGAGTGTTCTGAGCACATAAAGATATCAAAAAACATGATTGATTGTGGGGCTTAAAGAAATAAGGTTCTATTTGTTTTTTATAAAACAAAGAGGAAGACAATGCAAGGCTGCCCCTCTATAATGTCAATAAAAAATGTAATTCTTCTATGTTTTTACCCCACAACCCTTAGCACCTTTTTGCTTATTGTCTCCTGGTTATAATATGGGTACTCCATTTCCAGCCTCAGGTCAAAATAAGGGGAAAAGTCACAGTGGTAGAAGGCAAAAAGTTTGTCTATTAGGAAAGTCTTCCCCAAGACTCCACAGTCAAGACTTTCATTGATGTATTTTAGGCTGGGACTTTATCACCTGATCATGTCTAACTGCAAGATTGCTAGGCAGGAGGGTACTTTGAGAGGGGTTGGGTGAGTTAATCAACCAGTTGGCCTTGTTGCACCTGGATTGGAACTGCCAGTCATCAGCCAGTATTTACTAGTAAAAGGGCATTCCTGCCTGGCTGGTGTGGTTCAGTGGTTGAGCATCGACCTGTGAACCAGGAGGTCATGGTTTGATTCCTGGTCAGGGCACATGCCCAGGTTGCAGGCTCAATCTCCAGTGGGGGACGTGCAGGAGGCAGCAAATGCATGATACTCTTTCATCATTGATGTTTCTATTTCTCTCTCCCCTCCCTTCGTCTCTGAAATTAATAAAAATATATTAAAAAAATAAAAGGGCATTCCGCCTTGCCAGAAAAGATTTGTTGGTTGCAGTAAAAAAGCAAAAACAAAATAAACAACAACAGTAACAAAAAAATCCCACACACAACTGCAACAGATAAAAAGCAAGGAAGTATTTAAGAATTCAGTACATAAAGGAACTTTGGTTTAATGCTCTTCCATCTCCCAATTCAAAGAGACCAAAAATGCCAACTAATAAAGATCCAAAACACTCAGAGTCAGCAAACCATCTCATAATTTGACCCAGGGTCTAACAGAGACTTGTACATAGAAACTTCAACAGTTATGACAGGCTATGAACTTGTATGTTTTCTCATAAAAGGTTTTTCAATTTGATAATATAGTGATTAAAAAACAGTCCAGACTCAGTTTCTCTGGAGAACTGGGTTCATATCCTGCATCAGCCATTTATTAGTAATATGATCTTGGGCAATTTCAGCCCTCTTAGCCCTTGCTTTTTAAAACATTCCCATCCTCATCTCCCTAACCAAACTGGAAACTTATGGGGAAGAGTTTACGTTGAAATAATTGAAGTTTTAGAATTCCTTTTGGGAAAACCCATTTCAGAATGTCAGAAACATGTAGAATTATTGGGGATGTTTCTCGGGACAGTGAAAACCACGGCCAGTTTTTGCATTTTAAATGTTACTTTCTGATATTGTCACAGATGGGGACTAGGCCCAGAGTGGGTCTGCCTTGGGCCTGCCTGCTGTGTGTGGGTTCTTGCCTTCGTGCAGGAAAGATTTCACAATACGAGTCCAGGTGATTTTGAGAGTATGTTTATTAAAGCTGGGGAAGGTCCTAGGGTAGAAGAAGCAACAGGAGAGAGCCTAGGCGGTGCTCTGCTTTGGTTCCCTAGAAACATTACAGGAAAGAAGTGAGCCACACTGTTAGGTCACTGGAAAATCAGAGAAAAGGGGGCTATGGAGACAGGATCAGGGGGTTAGCCCAGGATGAGCTGCCCCTGCCTGCTGTCCCCCTGGTTGCAAGTCTTGTGGGGATCTTTAGAGTTTAGAAGAAAGTAAAAATTTCATGCCCGACAGGTCAGTCTGTCTATAATTGGGTTTTTGGTATTTGTTGCCCTGACTTCATCCATCCTTGGGTTTAGCGGACACAAATGGCATGAATTGGGTCTCTGTTCTCTATTTCCCTGACCAGTGTGATTTAAGCTATTTAGTCTCTAGGCAGGGAGGAGAGGTATCAACCATTTGCTCTCAAGTGTCCTTGGTTAGGGAAGATAAGGCCTTGCGATTCACTAGCTGACTGTAAACTGGTTAAATTGTTTGGCCTTAATTTTCTTGTCTCAGTTTTCTCATTCCACTTGCCCAGGAATTTTCCTAGCTTCTTACTATCCTGCCTCAATATCATGTCATAGGTTACGATCCCGCTTCCGGTCCTTTCTTCCAGCCTGGTTTCCTCCCTCCACGTCCATGTGGAATGATGTAGAGGCCCTTGGGGATTGAAGACTTGTAGAGTCTACCAGAGTGCTCAAACAGGCGCTAGAAAAGAACAAGACTTTTGTGTTACGTTTTTGCCTTTTTCAGGATGGACAGCTGAGGATCTCAGAAATTAAATGACATCCCCAAAGTCACATAACTATAAAGCTGCAACCAGAACTTGGTTTCCCTACATCATTGGCTAGAATTATAGCCTCTATATCATTTTGTTTTTCTTCTGGAGAATTCTAAGGAAATATTACACACACACACACACACACACACACACACACACACACACACACATATAAATATTTTGCCCTTGAGACAAAAACAATAATTAAAAAGCCATTATAAATCTGTTTAGTTTTACTACTCTTAAACAAATACGAGTAATTGTGTTTCTTTTTAAAATGACTAAATTTGGATATGACACTAAAGCACAGCATTATTTTTGGAGATATTCTTAAATTTTTCCTCAATATAATAAATTGTTTATGTCCATTAAAAATGCATAGGTAGCTCAGCTGGTGTGGCTCAGCAGTTGAGTGTCAACCCATAAGCCAAGAAGTTGCTGGTTTGATTCCTGGTCAGGGCACATGCCTGGGTTGTGGGCTTGATTCCTGGTCGGGGTGTTCAGGAGGCAGCCTATTGATGTCTCTCTCTCTCTCTCCCTCTCTCCTTTTTTCTCTCTGAAATAAATAAAAGCTTATTTTTTAAAAATGTATAGGTAATGAAAGAGTGTATTTATAGAATAGTGTAAAACTAGAAATTAATGATTCTAACACTCATGTCTTGAATAGTTGATTCTGTTAAGCTTATTTATGCAATAGATTTGCAAAGTTAATTTTTAAGTCAAAGTTTTAAAATGGCACTTAATGTGGTGACTTCTCTGGTCAACTGATTCTCAGGGAATTGAGAAACAAAGGTGTAAAAGCAGAAAAATATAATGTGAGTTGGATCTAATTTTTTTAAAAAAATATATTTTATTGATTTTTTACAGAGAGGAAGGGAGAGGGATAGAGAGCTAGAAACATCGATGAGAGAGAAACACCGATCAGCTGCCTCCTGCACACCCTCTACTGGGGACGTGCCCGCAACCAAGGTACATGCCCTTGACCGGAATCGAACCTGGGACCCCTCAGTCCGCAGGCTGACGCTCTATCCACTGAGCCAAACCGGTTTCGGCGAGTTGGATCTAATTTTATTTAAAATTTTGGATGTATTCATTTTTAAAATAAATGGAAATTTGTACATTTAGGTTGCCTGATGTTTTGAAGAAATAATTAAAAACAGCAATCTGGAATGGGATACAATTTGAACTTGGAAAACACATTTAAACTGCAGGCTTGCTTTTTGATTCAGTTACATCAACTCATGAAAACAAGTCAGGTTCTGTTTTATAATAATTTTTCTTAGTATCACTTAGTGATGAGGAAAGGCTGCTTAGTTAGCAGATGGTAGGGCTCATACACTATCAGTCAAACTCAGAGCTGTGGGAGGGTTGGCAAAGACCATTTTCCATAAAAATGCAAGTTTTTTGTTTTTTTTTTTCATATGTGTGTGTAATTTGGCAAGGAATACAGAGAAAAGCCTTATGTTGATGAATTTGGAAAGTCTAAATAATGTTAAGTAATGTAGTTGTCTTAAAATGTAAAATTGCTTGATTAGTTTAAAAATATAAGCAGCATCTTAGGGCTTTCATTTTAAACTACAACTTTTGTTTGTTTGTGAAAGATAGATAGCATGTGGACTTGCAAAACGTTATAAAATCACCTTTGGATTTTATAGTGTGGATGACTCATCTTCCTTGGGAAAAAAATTCAAAACCCTGGATAGCTATTAAAACTCAAACCATGTTGTAGGAGAAGAACCAGATGTTTCAGACCTTTTGGATTAAATTACTTAGAACTACTAGGCAAAAGAGTATTCTCAATGAGTTTTTGAATCCATGTTTTGATAACCTCAGGGGTCAGTCTGACCTCAATTCAACAAAGCAGAGAGCTGTTCCAGGTTTCACCGGTATGTACTGTGTGAGCTACAGATAGGGAAGGCTCCAAAACCACATTGCTCTATGAGGGAACTGTGTGTGTGCTGGCTTGATCTGTGGAATGGATGAAAAAGCAGATGAAGCAAAATATCTGAAAATTGCTTTAGTATTGGTTTATTTTTGGTAGAGGATTGCTCTGCCCATAGACCTTGCTCTCATTGTGTCAGTAATCAGGAATTCTATCTAAACTAAGTAGTTTATAAATGATCTCGCTGTAACGTTTTAATGAGTTGTAAATTATACAAGATGCTACATTAATTTTAGCAAGAACCACCCTTGCGAAATGGTACATCCATTTGTAGGATGAAAAACTATATCATAGAAAGAGGCACATGGACATTAAGAGAGTGTGCTCTGGAGTCTGGGTGGCTGATTCTGTCACCAGCTGTGTGACTTGAGGCATGTTGCTTAATCTTGTTGTTTCTAAACCATATGATTTGTAATGGGATAATGATAATATCTCTTGCATTTGCTATTATGAGGATTAAATGAATTAATATACATGAAGCGCTTAGAACAATGCCCAGAATGTAGTAATTTCTCAGTAGAAATTACTATTATTAGCATGTTGAATTAGATGACGGAGTGATGAAGCCACTGGATAGGAAGTCATGAAGACTGGCTTCTGAATTTAGCCCTGCTGGCTTGCTGACTTCCCACAGGACATCTAACTTCTCTCAACCTCAGTTTAAAGACATTGAAAATCCCTAGCAAAGAGAATGTACTTGTAGCTTCTTCCGTAAAATGAGAGGAGGGTGGGTTAGATGGCCTCTATGATTACTTCTAGCTTTAAACATCTCTAAATCTTGGATGGAAACTAGTATCCCAGCAGAGGAAAATGTTAGAAGTGAATGCAAATAATCCTAGAGGGCTTTGCTCATGTTCTTGTCCCTGCTTGTAACTCTTTTCCATCCCACCCTTTAGCTTGACTAGGTCTTTCTCGTTCTTTACTGGTACATCTCAGCTTAAATGCTACCCATCAAAGTGACCTCTCTTAGCTACCCAATCTAAAATTAATACCTGCTATAATGCCTGGTTCTTTTCCTTCATAGCACTTCTCATTGTAAATAGCTATTGATTTTTAATAACACTTTTGTTTTTTTGTCTGCCCTCATAAGTTATATGTTTTGAGATTTTAGGAATTATATTTATTTTAATTACTTATTGATCCTTGGCACCTAAGAGATTGGCACAAGCAGGCACTCAATCAAGATTTTATTTAACCATTATATTGGGTGCCAATAATATACAAAGCAATGTTTTAGGCATTAGGGAAATAGCAGTGGATTAGACAAATAGCCTTGTTCATATGTTAGTGTAAGAAATCAGATAGTAAATAAACACACAAGAACATGTCATGCAGAATTAATGCTATGAAGAAAATAAATCGGGTTAAAGGATGAACACCTTTATCAAAAGGAACAGCAAATACAAAGGCAAAAAAAGCAAAAATAAGTGGTTCCTTGCTCAACAAAGAAATATTTTGTACTAATTAAATTTCTTGGCTATCCCATGGAAAATGTGCTTCTTATTTTTAATTTTAATTTCTTTTAATAAGATATTAATATGCTTAATAAAAGTATTATGCAAATTAAAAGTAAACAAGTGGGACTAGATCAAACTGAAAAGCTTCTGCACAGCAAAGGAAATCATAAAAAAATGAAGGGCTGCCCTAACCAGTTTGGCTCAGTGGATAGAGCGTCGGCCTGTGGATTGAAAGGTCCCAGGTTCAATTCCGATCAAGGGCATGTACCTTGGTTGTGGCACATCCCCAGTGGGAGGTCTGCAGGAGGCAGCTGATTAATGTTTCTCACTCTCTATCCCTCTCCCTTCCTCTCTGTAGAAAATCAATAAAATATATTTAAAAAAATGAAGGGCTACCTACCAAATGGGAGAAAATATTTTCAAATCATATATCTGATAAGGGGTTAATATCCAAAATATACAAAGAACTCTTACAACTCAATAGTAAAAAATCTAAAACAAACCAACTTAAAAATGGGCAGAAGACCTCAATAGACATTTGTCCAAAGAAGACACACAGATCACCAACAGGCACATGAAAAGATGCTCAACATCAGTAATCAGCAGGGAAGTGCAAATCAAAGCTACAATGAGATACCACCTCACACCTGTCAGAATGGATATCACCAAAAAGACAGCAAATAAGTGCTGGTGAGTATGTGAAAAAAGGGAGACCCTATGCATTATTGGTAAGAATGTAAATTGGTGCAGCCTAATGGAAAACAGTATGGACGTTCTTCAAAAAATTAAAAATAGAACTATCATATGATCCAGCAATTCCACTTCTGGGTAGTCATCTGAAGGAAATTAAAACACTAACACAAAAAGATATAGGCGCCCCGATGTCTACTGCAGCTACAATAGCCAAGATTTGGAAGCAACCTAAATGTCCACTGATGGATGATGAAATAAAGAAGATGTGCTATATTCACACAATGGAATATTATTCAGCCATATAAAGAATGAAATCTTGCCATTGGTGATACGAATGGATCTTGAGGGCATTATGCTAAGTAAAATAAGTCAGACAGAGAAGGACAAATATTGTGTGATATAAACAAAAACAAAAACAAAAAACCCAACTCATAGATACACAGAGAACAGGTAGGTAGTTGCTAGAGGCGGGGGGTGGTTGAAATTGGTAAAGGGAGTCAAAAGTACAAACTTCTGGTTATAAAATAAATAAGTCATGGGATGTCATATACAGCATGGTGACGATAGTTAAAAATACCGTATTGTATATTGGAAAGTTGCTAAGAGAGTAGACCTTAAAAGTTCTCATCAAAAGAAAAAATACTTGCAACTATGTATGGCTATGGATGCTAACTAGACTTATTGTGCTGATCATTTTGCAATATATACAAAGATGGAATCACTATGTTGTACACCACATTTAACTAATGTGATGTTAAATGTCAATTATATCTCAATTTTAAAAAAGAGAGGTTGGGGTGTGCTAGACAGGGCTGTCGGGGAAGGCTTCTCTCTGCTGAATATTTGTTGAAGAATTGAAAGAAAAATAAAGGCAAGAAAATGAAGAAACATTTCAGGGCAGTTGAGTAGGTCAGTTTGGCTAGAATAGGGAATTTATGTTGGGAGTGCAAGATATAAAATTGGATGATGGGATGGGGCTAAATTGTTAAGGCCTTGAGTGTCCGCTCAGGAGTTGGGCTTCATCAAGTGGGCAGTGACATGATGGCTGACTTACAAAGCTGTTTTCTTTACCCTTCACCTGTCTTCCCTCTCCTCCCCCTGCCTTGTTTGGGTTGGGGCGGGGGAGGTTAGGTAAAGTCTGAAGGCAGAAGGAGTCTTTTCTAAGAAGGAGCACTTGGATAACACCATGGGAATGAAAAGGAAGACTCATTTGAGAACCAAAGCTGAATTCTGGAACCAGCAGTCTGTGGAGTGAAAGGGTGAAAGAAGAGGCCCATAGCATAGCATTAAGTCTGGGTGACTAGAGGGGTGGGAAACTCAGAACTAATAACATCAGGAGCAGAGCCAGCTTCTTTATTGATCTTAAATGCATGACTCACACCACTCACCACTTACTCCTGACTCATGTGTCCTGTCTTGCCAAGTGTTTTTCTTTCCATACCATACAATGTTCCATTGAAATGGTTGGTTGAACCTCATTCAATTTAGAAGTTTACCATCTGTTCTAGATGGCTTGTGATCTGCATTGAAGCAATTTACCAATTAACTCAAGAGTCTGTGTTTTATGTTTAGAAGACAATTCTCCTTTATCGCACTACAATATAAAATTAATTTGGAGAGAGCTGTTACCCTTACCCCTTCCCCCTGCCTTCCCTGGCCCCATCATCTCTAATTTTTTTCTATTGATTTATTCCCTCAGGTCTATAAATGTATTCAACTCACCCTATTACTTTAAGACATTTTTCAACCCTCCTCCTCTCTTGAATTAATACTCTATTTTTATCCCTATATGTGTTGTCAGACTTCTTGACTCTATCTCAAACTACTGAGACCCCCAGAAAATGCTTTTAAACAGTCTCTACCTGAATGTTCCAAAGGCACAAGCCAATCCATCATTTCCAAAATAGAACTCATCATTTCCTTTCTCTCTCTCCCCTCTATCCTGTTTCTAAATGAATAGCATTATCATCAACTTGGCTGACCTAGCTAGAAATAATCTTTGACTTTTTTCATTTATCTTCCACTACATTTTTTTTAACTTGTAATTTCTCTTATTTTCTCTTCTACATTCCCTCTGGCACTCATTATCTATCAGTGACATTGTTATTAAAGCTACTTCATTGAGTCTTTCAACATCAACTCTTGACCTTGACTCATTTTTCATTTGCTTACCCAGAGCTATCTTTATCTTTCAAAAATCACATTTATTCATGTCACTTTGCTGCCTAAAATCTTTCCTTGATCCCCATTGGCTTTAACATGCCCCATAGGGCCCTTTACGTTCTAATTCCTCACTACGTCTCAGCTTCATTGTCTACCATTTCCCTGCAGGAATTCTTGGCTCTAGCCAGGCTGAGTTGCCTTTTACTGCCTTAATGTAAGGCTCTGTCTCTAGCCATTATGCCCTCTCTATATAGGACCCTCTTTTCTCCTCTGACTGGCTCACTTATGCTTAGATGTTATTTTTTTTTCCAGAAAGGCTACCTTTGATCTTCTATCTTCTCCCTTGGTCTTGGTTGTTACCCTCCATATGTTAGTTACCCCTGAAGCACTTTTAGTTGTGTTATAACTGTCTATTTTTGTTTTCCTCTTAAACTATAAGTTCCTTGAAGACAGGGACAGTGTCTTACATGCTTTGAATTCATAATCCCTATATGCTCACTAAATGTTGGATGAATGGCAAATTATTTTTTCCTTTTAGTCCCACCACTACAAACTTGGTCTAATTAAGGCCCCAGGAATTCCTTAATCATCAAATCCAATTGCCTATGCTCACCTCTCATCTTCCTCGTTCTTTCTGTAGCATCTGACCATGCTTCTTTCTTGAAATGCTCTTTTTTTGGCTTCTATGGCATGGCATTTCCTGGTTGTTTCCTTGGGGAATTATTTCCCTGTCCTCATGGTAAGTTTCTCACTCTCCTCTTCCTCCCAAGTTCTATGCTATACCTCTGGATGTTGACCTTGGCCCTCTCCCTTTTCTCTATGCTCTCATTAGATCTTGGCAATCATAGTCAAACTTTCAACCATCATTCTATGATGCTGGTATTAATGTGCAGGTACTTATACTAAAAATTTATCCATTGTTTATCTAAAATTCAAGTTGAATTAGGCATTCTGTATTTCATGCAGCAACCTGAATGCAGGTAGAAATGGAAAATGGTGTTGCGTTAGGACCCTTCATATTTAAATTAGGATAATAATGGGCAAATAACAGGGTTATTATAAGAATTAAAATGAAATACCTAGCACAAAGGAAGTACACAATTAAGCATAAATCCCCTTTCTACTTTTTTCTTATTGATGGTACAGTGTTAAAATTTTTGAGTATATGGGAATCCAAGATGGTAGCAGAGTAGATAGAAATTGTACTCACCTCCTCCCAGGTCCAAAGTGGAGCTACAACTAAATTATAGAACAACCAACATTAATAACCAACTGAAGACCAGCTGAGCAGAAGTCTTATAACCAAGGATAAACAGAAGAAGCCACATTGATACTGGTAGCAAAGGTGGAGATGTGAAAAGGGCTGGCCCCACACCAAAGTCTGGCAGTTGAGAATCTGGAGGGATATCTCAGCTGCAAAGGTCCCCCCTGAGCAGTGTGCGTTCTCACCCTCATCCCGGGCTCCCCAGGTCAGAGCACTAGAGCCAGGAAGAGGAGCCCACATAACAGCTGACTGTAAAAATCAGTGGAGATTCTGTCTGCCAGGGAGACAGCGATTCCACTTTGGGGTACATATCTGAAGAAACACAAAACACTAATTTGAAAGAATATATGCATCCCAATGTTCGTTGCGGCGTTATTTACAATAGCCAAGTTATGGAAGCAACCTAAGTGCCCATCAATAGACAAGTGAAGGAAAAAGTAGTGGTACATATATACAATTGAATATTACTTGGCCATAAAAAAAGAATTAAATCTTACCATTTGTGACATTATGGATAGACCTAGAGGGTATTTTGCTAAGTGAAATAAATCAGTCAGAGGAAGGCAAATGCCATATGATTTCACTTATATATGGAACCTGAAGAACAATATAAACAAACAAACAAAACAGAAACAGATTCATAGATACAGAGAACAGACAGATGCTTGCCAGAGAGGAAGGGGCTTAGGGTATTGGATGAAAATGGTGAAAGGATTACAAAATACAAGTTGTTAGTTACAAAATAATCATGGGAAAGAAAGTACAGCATAGGGAATATATTTAAAAATACTGTGATTACTTTGCATGATGCCAGGTGAGTACTGGAAATATCAGGGGGAACACTTTGTAAAGTATATGATTGTCAAACCACTATGCTGTACACTTGAAATTAATACAAAATAATACTGAATGTAGGCTATAATTGAAAAATAAAATTTAAAGTTCTTTTCAAAAAAATTTTTTTGATTAAGTAGTTGTAACAAATAAAACATAGGCCTGAAGAATGAACAAACTCTTTGAGGGAGAGATTTTAAAATATTTTGCTGGTGCCAAAGAGTGAGTCTTGGGGAATAACCATGATTTGAGAAAAACAGAGTTGCCAATGGGGACCACAATGGTTAATTTTATGTGTCAACTTGAATGGGCCATGGGGTGCCCAGATATTTGGTTAAACATTATTTTTGGGTGTCTTTATGATGATGTTTCTGGATGTGATTAACTTTTGAATTAGTAGACTGAGTAAGGCAGATGACCCACCTTAATGGACAGGCATCATTCAGTCCACTGAAAAAGGCTGAGTAAGAAGGAATTCTCTCTATATCTGACTGCCTTTGAGCTGGGACATCTCATCATCTGCTGCCTTCTGACTCAGATGAGCCTGGAATTTATACCTTTGCCTTTTCCAGTTCTCAGACCCTGGACTCACATTTGAACAATACAATTGGCTCACCTGGGTCTCCAGCTGCAGATTTGGACTTCCCAGCCTTCATAATATGGGGAACCAATTCTCTATAGAAAAAACACCCAAAAAACAAAAAGAACCCCAAGCTATATATTACATATATATAGTAAATACATATAAATCTATAAATCTATGTCTTTATATCTCCTTTTGATTCTGTTTCTTTGGACTAATATAAGAACAAATGGAGGAAGAAGAGAATCAGAAATGGGTGATCAGGGAAACACCAGGATGAGTAATGTGGCATCTTAGAAGCTGGAAGAATGGAGGCTTTCCATTAAAAAAATACAGCCCTGGCCGGTTTGGCTAGGTAGATAGAGAGTCAGTCCTCAGACTAAAGGATCCTGGGTTTGATTCCGGTCAAGGACACATACCTCAGTTGCAGGCTTGATCCCAGACCCTGGTAGAGGTGCATGCAGGAAGCAACCAATCGATGTGTCTCTCTCACATCGATGTTTCTCTCTCTCTGTCTCTCCCCCTCCCTTTCATTCTCTCTAAAATCAATGGAAAAATATCCTTGGGTGAAGATTAACAAAAACAATCAAACACAAAACAATACAAATGTCAATACAAAAACTAGGTCTACAGTAAATGGTTAATGTCACTGTTTTCCTGGGGTTAAAAGAAGGCCCTAAAGAAAAGTTCTTTACTTTAGTTTCTAAAAGGATAATATTTGTTAAATTTGATTAATGGGTATGTGTTTGTTATTAAATTCTTTCTCTAGATGCTTAAATGTTTTGTAATGTTTTGCTTTGTTTTGATCAGGATTTCCCAAATCTATTTGACCACATAATCATTTTCTTTCTTATAAAGTATTTTAAAATTGTTTAAATTCTAAGTAACACATAGAAATATTGCTCTATATATCCCTGGAATTGGATGCTTGAATGCTTGATACAAATGGAATTTATGTCCGAAACAGTATTTTGACTTTTAATGGCATTTGGAAACGTACTACAATGTTTTTTAGGACACTATATTCTAGGTGGTATACACTGAGTGGCCAGATTATTATGACCACCTGACGTTTGTAGGCAAATTAGCCATACACTGCATTGTATGGGATATGGAAGCCGAAGCCCTGTTCAAATACCTTTGCTGTCTATAGTTACCAAGATAAAACGTCTCCAATTCGCACAGGAACACAAGGATTGGACAGTCGAGCATTGGAAAAAAGTCATGTGGTCCAATGAATCCTGTTTCCAGTTGCATCATGCAGATGGGCAGAGTGAGAATTTGGCGAAAACAGCATGAAAGCATGCACCCCATATGCATGAGTACAACCCCTTTAAGCTGGTGGGGGCAGTGTTATGGTTTGGGGAATATTTTCCTGGCTTGATTTGGGCCCTTTAATTTGTGTGGAACAACGTCTGAATAGCACAACATACCTAAGTATCATTGCTGATCAAGTTCATCCTATCATGTTGATGGCGTATCCCAGTGGAGATGGCTTCTTCCAACAAGACAATGCGCCATGCCATGGTGCTCGTATTGTGCAGGAGTGGTTTTAAGAACATGAGGGAGACTTTACCTTGCTTAGGTGGCCCCCACAATCACCAGATCTCAATCCAATTGAGCATTTGTGGGACGAAATTAAAAGAGCCATCAGGCAGCTGGTTCCACAACCATCAAATCTCACAGAACTGGACAGTGCAATTGATCAGGCATGGTGTCCGATTCCTCACATCACCTTTCAACATCTCGTGGAGTCAATGCCAAGATGAATCGCCACAGTATTGAAGGCAAAAGGTGGCCCAACGAAGTACTGATGGGGTGGTCATGATAATCTGGCCACTCAGTGTATGTTTGCTTTGAGAATAAGTTTATTTTATTTTTTAAATTTTAATAATACATTTTATTTAACCCAATATATCTAGATTATTATCATTTCTACATTTAACCAATATACAAAAATTGCCAATGAGATATGTTATATTCTTTATTTCACACTGTCTTTGACATCAAGTTTGTAATTTATGCTTTTACCATTTTTAATTCTAACACTAAATATTCATTAGGTATAGTTAATCAGATATACAAATATATCAGATATATAAATATAAATATAGATTGCATTTAGATCTCATGTCACACCTGAAAAAGTATTCACATACCCAGATTGCTCCATGTGTAATTAAATGTTTTCCAATAACCAAATCAAGCTTTAGATTTTAAATTAAAATTTTGGTTCCTCAGTCATACCAGTCACATTTCAAGTGCTCAGTAGCCACAGGTAGCTGGTAGCTGTTGTATCAGATAGTGAAGAACAAGTGTAAATTGGGAAAAGATAGAAGAAGAATACAGAGTGAAAAACTTGGACATTAGTTGTTGTTGTTTTTTTTTTTTTTTTTTTTTTTTGCCTTAAAATTCTATATACATGAGAAAAAGCTCACATTAGGTAAATTTTAGAATATCTACCATTGTAAGCATCAGAAATACCACATTAAAAATAAAATTAATGTCTATAGAATGTCCTACTTTGGGTAGGCAAAACAAGATAATTGCTAAGAATAGTCCAGGTATTGTATCAATATTTAAAACTTTAGTAGAACATGTAGTTTAACCATGGACTTGGATTGTTCAGTTGTTAAGCACTTTACTCTTGGGAATTCTATCCAAATGGGATGTGGTTAAAACTTTCCCTAACTGTTTGGAAGTGAAAGTGTTGTTATACTTTTTGACATGAGATGTTATATAGAAAGGAATGATTGGTTTAAACAAGGAACAGGAAACTTTTGACCGGTCAAGGTTTCATTTTGATTTTGGGTGAAGAGAATGGCTTCATTAAACAACTGAGGTTTACTTTTGAACACATTTAACCTTCAAGTATATGGGTGTTGGCAGAATTTTCACATGAATATTTCTTAGGAGGATTTGTCAGCAAAAGTGAAGGAAATCATGATCATTTGTCAAGTAGTTTATGATTGGAAAATGTCTAATAATTATGAACATTTGGAAAAATGTTCAAAATGGTATTTATATGCTGAGGACTGAATTTTATGCTGAAAGGTGTTTTATAAGTAAATAAACTCATTCTATTCTAGGCTGGAACAATCTATCATTCTAGAGTGGGGTAAAGTTTCTGTGGAAATTGTGTAGGGAAACAAATCCTAAATGTAGAAAACTAGAGTGTGAATCCCAGTTCTGCATAACTGTGTGTTATGGACCCAATGTTTGTGTCTACACCAAATTCATATGTTGAAATCCTAACCCTCAGTGAGATGGCATTAGGAGGTGGGGTCTTTCGGAAATAGTTAGGATTAGATGAGGTCATGAGGGCGAAGCCCCCCTATGGGACTAGTGCCTTTAGAACAAGATGATTGCTAAGAATAGACAAAAGAGCTTCCTCTCTGACTTGTGAGGAGACAGTAAGAATGCAGCCATTTGCAAGCCAGGAAGAGAACCCTTACTAGAAGGAATTCAAAGTTCATCTCTTCCAACAGGCTCCTCCACCCCGTCAGTATCCCCTCAGTAACACACTTGGTGCTCTATCATAGTCAGTGAACAGGAACCCTTCCCAGCCAGCCCACTCTATTTTAGCCTTTCCTTGATGCTTCTCTCCGTGTGGAGATCCTTCCCGTTTGCAAGACATGTGCTGATACCCCAACACCAATCTAACACCACAGGGAATTAAGGAATATATTTATTTCTCACCATAAACATTGTAAATTTGTTTCTTCTGGAACTTGTTTGTTTTAGAGAGCAGAGGGTTACAACATCTTAAAACCATGGAGTCTTTATGTTAGAAGGGACTAGCTTAGAGGTCTTTTCTTACATAAAGCTGAAATCTGCTGATTTCCCTCTCAGAGATCCTAGTTCCAT